>NW_026695228.1:23200000-23800000 GCF_021218885.2 Marmota monax
CAACAGTAAATGGATAAAGAAAATATGGTATATACATATGATGGAGTTTTACTCAGCCATAAAGAGAAATTAAATCATGGACTTTGCTGGTAAGTGGATGGACCTGGAGAACATGGTTCTAAATGAAACAAGCCAGGCTCAGAACATCAAGGGTCAAACATTCTCTCTCACATGTGGAAGCTAGAGAGAAATGAGGAATAAAAAGGGAATCTCATAAAACTAGAAGGGAGAACAGTGGCATCAAGGAAGGAGCTGGAGGTGGAGGGAGGAGGGATGGGGAAAGGGGGGACTGCAGAGTGAAATAGACCCCAATGTGTCACATACACACATGGACACACTGTAGCGAGTTCCAGCTTCATGTTTATGTGTAAAGTGCCAACTAAAAACATGATCAATAAATAGATAAAAACCAGTGGAATACAGGAAGGGGAATAGGGGAAGAAGGAGAGCAGGGAAAGGGGAAGTCCTGGGGACTGAGTTGGAGCATATTACATTCTGTGTGTGTGAGTATGTCAAAATGAGCACCACTGTAATATATATCACTCTAATGTACTAATAAAATGTAGAACTATAATGTATGAATAAATCATTAAAAATGTAAAGGAATAATTTATTTTTTAATGTAACATATTCAAAGTTTCTTTGGGTTAGTTTATAGACATCTTGAGGAGATAATTATTCTGCCTAGTAAAATGTCTTTTTCAGAATTACATTAGTTGTCATTCAAGAGCCCTTGTATGGAATTCTTGGCTGGAAATGGTGGTGCACACCTTGATTCCTAGTGACTTGGAGGCTGATGCTGGATGGTGGCAGTTTTGAGGCCATCCTGGGCAAGTTAGGGAGACCCTGGCTCAAAATAAATAAATAAATAGATAGATAGATGAATAAATACATGGTAAAGTCGTGTAGCTCACTGATAGGTCACTTCTGGCTTCACTCTCCTGTAATACAAGAGAATATATAATAATAACAACAGAAAAAGAGTGAGTGGATGCACTTCCTTTCAGAATAACATACAAAGACAATTTGGGAGGAGAAGATGTACAACTACCTACGCCAGACTCCACAGAGCTTCAGAATCTTGCTACTCCAAGTTAGGTCCATGGACCAGGACCTTCAGAATCAGGACCACTGTGGACCTTGTTAGAATATAGAGTTTCAGGAGACCGATGACCTCAAAATTTGCATTGGAAATCACATCCCTGGTAATTCTTCTACATAATGAAGTTGGTTGAGGATTCACTTTGATCACCTCCTCGCTGCTGACATTTGGGGGCAATGTAATTATTTGTGTTGGGAGCTTTCCTGGTTGGTTAGTACCACCCACAGACATTGCCAATATCCCTAGGGGAAAAAATACATATAGTTGAAATCGAGATGCCCATATTTTGAGAAGTGGAAGCATCATGTCAGAATTGAAACAAAGGTCCCATCTCTCCTTAATGTAATAGCACATGTCAGCCCAGTTTCTGCAGTGGAGATGGAGTTCACAATAGTGTCAGTATACAAAATAGACTTCATGGAATAGAGTTTAGGAAACATGAAATTGCACAATTCTTATCAGATGCTAATCTCAGGTTATGGTGCAGAGTAAAGAACTAAGTTCATCTGTTCTTTTTTTTTTTTATTTTTTTTTTTTTAATATTTATTTCTTTTAGTTCTCGGCGGACACAACATCTTTGTTGGTATGTGGTGCTGAGGATCGAACCCGGGCCGCACGCATGCCAGGCGAGCGCGCTACCGCTTGAGCCATATCCCCAGCCCTCATCTGTTCTTAATAAATATTTCAAGGGCTCCAGCCCAGCCCAGATGGGAGGAGGAAGCCTGGTGCCACGCCCAGACCTGAAGAGGAAGCCCGGCCTGCCCCTCCTGCTAGTCCGGAGGAAGCCCATCAACCCTTAAAACCCATCAAAGGGGGTGTGGCTACCAGCATGGTTCTGCGGCTGATCCAGGTACCCAGTTTCCAACTCCCCCACCCTTAGCTGCAATAACTCAAAATATTTCCCACAAGCTTTTGGGGGTTGTAGCTATCAATGCAAAACAACAACTGTACAGGCACCTGGTTTCTACCTCAGAGACTAGACTAGGGAAGATACAGGTGGAAGCTCATTTCCTTTCACACTGGCTATACCCACCACCCTGATTACAGAGGCTCAAGCTAGGAATAGACAATGTCACCTACTGGAAGCAAGGAAAACAGTGTTCTGAGAGACTTTTTTTTTCTCTTTCTCTTTTTTCTTCTCTCTCGTCCACAACTTCAACATATGTGAAACCAAGAACTGTGCATGAACAACCTAATTACCAAAGTAATATAATATAGAGGAATTGCATATACCCCACCTTCCCCCCATTTTTTCTTTATTTCTATCTTACTTTCCTTTTTCTTCTCTCTTATTTCTCTTTTCTTCCTTGTTATTTTTTTTCTTTTCTTCATTTGTATTCCCTCTATCCCACTTTCAATCTCCTAACTTTTGCTATCTATACATAGGGTAACTATCTAAATACAGATAGGAGGTTGAGTCTATACATTCTTGCATAAATTACCAGTCTATTGGTTAGAGTTCTCCATAGGTGCTAAGTTAGTTTAACCTCATACCCTCACTCCTTTCCCTCTAAGTATAACATCCTTCGTCTGAAATTAAGTTTTCTATATGTCACCAGATATGGTATGCCTTTTATGAAACTAATGACTATATTCTTAAATAATAATTAAAACCAATATCTATAGACTTAGAATCTAACTATAAATGTATTAATAATGAAAACTTGTGCTTAGATGATGTACTGTTGATATTGGGAACTGTTAACATTGTCTTTCTCCGCAAAAGAGGGATTTTGGAGCTATACAAAAACAATACAAATATATAAGGGGAAAACCATTAACACAACAGTTTCACAAAGCTAGAAAGAATCATGAGCAGTAAGAAAAGACAAGGAAAGAAAGGACCACAAACAATACAGGTCAATTCAACATTAGATGTGTTGCAGTAATTCACTCGCAGGTCAGCATGAGAATAGAAAGAAGAAGCAGAGCAAGCAAAGCAGCAGCAGGAAAAAAAGTCCTCTATTGTGTACAAGACATCTTTTTATAGTATTGTGAACAAAGAAGGCAGGCTTCCAACATCAATGAATCAGGTCTTTCAGCTAATTAAACATAGCACACAGAAGTTTTACTTTCTAATCAGAAGTGACCCGCTTCTCATGGCTAATCTACTTTCGGCCTGGAGCATGCCAAGCTCTGCTCTTGTTAAGAACAGATAATAAAATTTTTCTTAGCGCCTTCCTAGCCCACTTGGCAGAACATCCTGTTTGCAGGCAAGTCCTCCCAAGGACAGCAGACACCTCATTTTCAAGCATGTCCGCTATTACCTATCTATACCTTGATAGAATATCCCATTTGCAGGCAGACTCCATCAAGGACAGTAATAGTAACGCAGTCACATCTGATTCTTTACAAGATGAGGTAATATCTACAGCTGATGGAATGTCAGACAAAAAGTTCAGGATATACATGCTTCAGATGATCTGGAGTCTCAAGGAAGACATTATACAGCAAATTCAGACAATGAAAGATCACTTTGACAATGAATTACATAAACAAATCCAAGAAGCAAAAGATCAACTCTATAGGGAGATAGAGGATATAAAAAATAAACAGAAATCCTGGAAATGCAGGAAAAAATAAACCAAATTAAAAACTCAAATGAGAGTATTACCAGCAGAGTAGAACACTTAGAAGATAGAACTTCAGACAACGAAGACAAAGTTTTTCAACTTGAAAAGAACATAGACAGCTCAGCAAGAATGTTAAGAAATCATGAGCAGAACATCCAAGAATTATGGGAAAACATAAAGAAACCAAACTTAAGAGTTATTGGGAGACAAGAGGGTATAGAGGTGCAAACCAAGGGAATGAGCAATCTATTCAATGAAATAATATTAGAAAACTTCCCAGACTTAAAGAATGAAAAAGAAATCCAAATACTAGAAGCCTACAGGACACAGAATGTACAAAATCATAAGAGATCCACACCAAGACACATAATAATGAAGATGCCCAACATATAGAATAAGGAGAGAATCTTAAAAGCCACAAGAGAGAGGAAGCAGATTACATTTAGGGGTAAACCAATCAGGATAACTGCTGACCTTTCAACACAGACTCTGAAAGCTAGAAGATCGTGGAACAACATATTTCAAATACTGAAAGAAAAAGGGTTCCAACCAAGAATCATGTATCCAGCGAAATTAAGCTTCAGGATTGAAGATGAAATTAAAATCTTCCACGATAAACAAAAGTTAAAAGAACTTGCAGCTAGAAAACCAGCTCTTCAAAACATCCTTGGCAAAACATTATAGGAAGAGGAAATGAAAATAACAATGGAAACCAACAGCGGGAGGTAGTACAGTAAAGGAAAAACTAAGCATAGAGGAAAAACAAATCATGTTAAGTAACATACATAATCAAATATGGCTGGAAGTAGAAACCATATCTCAATAGTAACCCTAAATGTTAATGGCTTAAATGCACCAATCAAAAGACATAGGCTAGTAGAATGGATTAAAAAAAAGATCCAACAATATTCTGCCTACAGGAGACTCATCTGATAGAAAAAGACATACACAGACTGAAGGTGAAAGGTTGGGAAAAATCATACCACTCATATGGACCCTGGAAGCAAGCAGGGGTGTCCACACTTGTATCAAATAAAATAGACTTCAAGCCAAATTTAATCAAAAGGGATAAACAAGGACACTACATACACACCAACAAGACTTGATGATCATTAATATATATGCCCCAAACAATGGTGCAGCTACGTTCATCAAACAAACTCTTCTCAAGTTCAAGAGTCAAATAGACCACAACACAATAGTCATGGGAGATTTTAACACACCTCTCTCACCACTGGACAGATCTTCCAAACAAAAGTTGAATAAAGAAACCATAGAGCTCAATAATACAATTAATAACTTAGACTTAATTGATATATACAGAATATACCACCAAACATCAAGCAGATACACGTTCTTCTCAGCAGCACATGGATCCTTCTCAAAAATAGACCATATATTATGTCACAGGGCAAATCTTAGCAATTACAAAGGAGTAGAGATACTACCATGCATTTTATCTGATCATAATGGAATGAAATTGGAAATCAATAATAAAATGAGAAAGAAAAAATCCTACATCACATGGAGATAAAACAATATGCTACTGAATGAACAAAGGGTTACAGAAGACATCAAAGAGGAAATTAAAATATTCTTAGAGGTAAATGAAAACTCAGACACAAGATATCGAAATCTCTGGGACACTATGAAAGCAGTACTAAGAGGAAAATTCATTTCATGGAGTTCATTCCTTAAAAGAAGGAAAAGCCAACAAATAAATGACCTCACACTACACTTCGAAGCCTTAGAAAAAGAACAAATCAGCAGCAAGTACAGTAGAAGGCAAGAAATAATTAAAATCAGAGCTGAAATCAATGAAATCGAAACAAAAGAAACAATTGAAAAAATTGACAAAACTAAAAGTTGGTTCTTTGAAAAAATAAATAAGATTGATAGACAACTAGTCACGCTAACAAAGAGAAGAAGAGAGAGAACCCAAATTACTAGCTTACGGGATGAAAAAGGCAACATCACAACAGACAATTCAGAAATACAGAAGATAATTAGAAATTATTTGGAAACCCTATACTCTAATAAAATAGAAGATAGTGAAGGCATCGATAAATTCCTTAAGACATATGAGCTACCCAGATTGAGTCAGGATGATATAAACAACCTAAACAGACCAATATCAAGTGAGGAAATAGAAGAAGCCATCAAAAGACTACCAACCAAGAAAAGCCCAGGACCGGATGGATATACAGCAGAATTTTACAAGAACTTTAAAGAGGAACTAATACAAATACTCTACAATCTATTTCAGGAGATAGAAAAAGAGGGAGAACTTCCAAATTCATTCTATGAGGCCAATATCACCCTGATTCCCAAACCAGATAAAGACACCTCAAAGAAAGAAAACTACAAACCAATATCTCTAATGAACCTAGATGCAAAAATCCTCAATAAAATTCTGGCAAATCAGAATCAAAAACATATCAAAAAAATTGTACACCATGATCAAGTAGGATTCATCCCCAGGATGCAAGGCTGGTTCAATATACGGAAATCAATAAACGTTATTTACCACATCAATATACTTAAAGATAAGAACCATATGATCATCTCGATAGACGCAGAAAAAGCATTCAACAAAGTACAGCATCCCTTTATGTTAAAAACTCTAGAAAAACTAGGGATAACAGGAACATACCTCAATATTGTAAAAGCAATCTATGCTAAGCCTCAGGCTAGCATCATTCTGAATGGAGAAAAATTGAAGGCATTCCCTCTAAAATCTGGAACAAGACAGGGATGCCCTTCTTTGTAGACCCTTTTGGGTCTTCTAGGTATAGAATCATGTCATCTGCAAATAGTGGGGTGGGAGGGGTGAGTTAATCAGCTCAGGGTCCCTGAGAGACCAACAGGAGGAAACCGCTCCCTTGGTTCCAGCTGCATTCCAGCCCAGGGTCTGTATCCTGGGTGCCCAGCAAAATAAGAAAGGAGCAGAAATAAACACATCCAAAGTGAAAAACAGAGATGTTTTTATGGTTTCAAAGTGATAAAGAAATGATCCAAAGATAAAATGATGAAGGAGGATAAATTAACAATTCACAAAAGGTTCCATGAAAGTACAACAGAATCTTTTCATGGTTTTATATGATACAGGACCTCTTGGGTTTCCTGTGCCTCTTCCAGGTCTCCTTGACCAGTTGGTTTTGACCTCTTCCTCACTTCTCTCATGTGGCATCTCTTCTTTGTTATTCTTCAGGTTTGGATATTATTTTTTTTAAACAAAGCCCACAGGTGCACTCTGGCCCTGGTTCTGGCCTTCAGCCAACCAGCAGAGGTCTCCCCAGCTGTTCTCCACAAACCCATGCACATGTCATGACAGTCCTGTCCTTTTGCTCCCTTCCCATGGCTGGGGGCATTGTGTTAGAACACATTTATCTCTCTGTTCTCAGTCTATGATCTGATAAAACCAGATACAGGTGAGCAGAGACTTCATCTGCTTTGTTCACCTTTGTATTTTCCCAAAGGTAAAGAAGTCTATCTGCAATTACTAGAGAAAAATATAAGAAAGTAGTAAGTTAGGAAATCCAAAATTGCAAGGAGAATGCATCCACAGTCCATAGAATTGCTTCCAAGCATCTGGCTTTAACAAGTTGAACAGAGGTCTGGGAGATCCAGAGGCAGACAGACCAGCCAGGACGTCCTCATGATGCTTCCAGTGGCCTCCACGTGGAGGTGAATATTTGTCTTCTGCTTTGTCTCTCCATGATTAAAAGCTTCCAGGATTCTCAAATATGTCTCTGAGCCTGGCCCTGGGTTGGGACCAGGGATCCCCCTGTCCTTTATGTCCCAGTGAGGAGGCTGGGATTCTGTTCATTAGTGTCCCCCAGGATTCAGTTATGGATTTCTAGAACCTCAAGGACTTTGGGATGTCATTCTACATCTGGGTCATGGTAGGGCATGGTCATTCCATACTGGGCATCTTCTTTCCCACAAGCAGGAGATGAACTAGGGAAACCCAGTAAGTTGTCCCCCTGGGAGCAAGGAGAGAAGCTGTGGAGCTGTGAGAGAGGAGTCTTCCCAGAGACCTGTTTAGGTGAGTTCAGGAGGACCTGGTGAGCACCAGCTCTAGGAGGCAAAAGGGGCATGAGAGTTGGAAATTGTCAACAGGGGACATTCTCAGTGCCTTGAATGAGAGGGATGTTAGGTTGAGCTCCTTTAGAAAATCAACCTTTCCTTTTTAACTTTAATACTTTCCTCTGATTTGACAGAAATATTTGTCCCTCCTCCTCTTCATATTTACTATTTTAATGCATGTATTTTATCCGTACCTCCCCACTGTACATTCTTGCTAATATTTCTCTTTAGCGTCAGTCCCAGTCTTCATGGAATCTTTTCTCAGCATATTTTCTATGATTCTTATCCCTTGTTTTGTGATTTCATAATTCTGCACATAGTCAAAGGCTGTCAGGAATTTTTCTTGGCTCTCTGATACATTCTTCCTCTTTGTAATATTCTTCCTATGTTTGGGATCAGTATTGATCCCACACAAGCCTTGTTATGCTTTTTGGTCATCTTGATCCCAGAGTTTCTTTCTCTGTGCCTTTAATTATTTTATTACCTAATTCATTTCAGAACCTCCACTTCAACCCCAAGAATCAATTCTTAGCCAAGATATTTCTGTGGGGATTTTTTCCATTGACACAAAACAGATAAGATTCACAAGGGGCTACTCTTGGATCTCTAGAGTAGGACAAGTCTGTGGTTGCCATAGGGTAGAAAAGCTGCCTAAGAGCTGAGAGAGAGATTGGTGTTAAAGGGTGCTTTCCAAGGAGGAAACAGTTTTTTTAAAGTCAGTGAATGTCATAAGTTGGAGAAAACTTTAAATGTAGATTAAGACTTGTGTCTTGGTGCCAGGGTGAAAATGATAGCACATGGGCTTAGCATTGGAGAGACCCTGGGTTCCATCCCCAGAACTGGAAAGAAACACTTGTATCTTCACAGAGTGTCCTTCAGTAATCATTTTCACAGATTGCATGCAGGTATTGGGTGCTCAAAACTTAATTTTGCTTAAACAATTCAGAAAAACTCTGATCTAAGAATTCCCAGGAAAGTAATGAAAAGAGCTCTGGTGGAGAGTGTCCACCCTGTGCCTCTAAGGGAACTCTGAGTAGATATATGACTGACTTTCTCCTGAATTCAGCGCTCATGGGGAAGACAACCTCTGAGTGTGATAAATCTTTGTCTTTATCACAGGAGCAACCACAGCCTGGAGAAGATCTCTGTGAATATAGTGAGCCCGCGAAACCCTTTAATACTATAGACCACTTTTTCAGTACCACACAATTCCTTCTGGAGAGACCCCCAACCCCATGAATGTCAAGAGAGCAGGAAGTCCTTCTTCCAGAACACTCACCTAATCACACCTGAAAAAATCCACATCATGGATAAGACTTATGCATGTGACCAGTGTGAAAAGTCCTTCCACTACAGCTCTGACCTTCTCAGGCACGAGAAGACTCATACCGCAGAGAAATTCTTCCAGTGCCAAGAATGTGGACAGGCCTTCAAGTATTCCTCGAATCTGTGGAGACACCTGAGAACTCACACTGGAGAGAAGCCCTTTGAATGTAGTCAGTGTGGGAAAACCTGCACCAGGAACTTCAACCTGATTCTGCACCAGAGAAACCACACAGGAGAGAAGCCCTATGCATGCAAGGACTGTGGGAAAGCCTTCAACCAGTCCTCATCTCTCCGGAGCCACGTGAGAACTCACACTGGAG
This sequence comes from Marmota monax, assembly GCF_021218885.2. Taxonomy (NCBI): domain Eukaryota; kingdom Metazoa; phylum Chordata; class Mammalia; order Rodentia; family Sciuridae; genus Marmota; species Marmota monax. The sequence goes on from NW_026695228.1 coordinate 23,209,411, forward strand.
AGAAGCCCTTTGCGTGCAGCCAGTGTGGGAAAGCCTTCAGGGAACACTCGTTGTTGAAGACACACCTGCGGACCCACACCAGAGAGAAACCCTATGAGTGCACCCAGTGTCGGAAGCCCTTCCGGACCAGCACACACCTGAATGTGCACAAGAGAATCCACTTGGGGGAGACACTGTATGAGTGTGTGACCTGCGGTCAGGTCTTGGGTCGTCTGTCCACCCTCAAGAGTCACATGTGTACTCACATGGAATAGAAGCCCTACTAGTGCCAGCAGTGTGGACAAGCCTTTATTGAGCCCTCATCCCTCAGGAAACACGTGAGGACTCCCAGAGGCAAGAAGCCCTATGCATGCCAGGAGTGCAGGTGAGCCTTCGGCCAGTTTTCACACTTCATTGTGCATGTGAGAACCCACACCTCGGGGAGACCCTACCAATGCAATCAGTGTGAGAAAGCCTTCAGGCACAGCTCCTCACTTTCCATGAACAAAAGGACCCACTGTGACAGAGAGAACATCAGGAAAGGTGGCTTGCCTTTGTCAGAGTCTCACTCCTACAGTGGCCCCTCGTCACTTAGCTGTGGGTTTATAGAAGTGTAAACATTTGGGTTGTTCTCAGAATACTTGTTAGCCTGAGTCTCATGTTTTCACATCCAGCAGATGAAACTAGCTCTGGCCTGTTTATTTCTTGTTACATGAAAAGAATGCATTTATTACTAACATAAGACATTGTTTATGAGGAAAGAATAGGAGAGAATGGGGTGCCTTTATTTATTTAACTCGAGTACAAATCTCTAACTGACACAAACAGCATGTCCATTTATATAAACACTTTATGGTGGTTGAAATCAATGTATTAAGTTCTACAGTAGCCCGCTGGATCAAGCATATTATTTGTGTAAACACACACTTATAAATATTGATTTCTAATTGGACATTTACTGAGAGAGGTATGGTATACTCCCCAAGATGGAGATGGAGAACTGAATATTTCCATCAGTTTTTAAGTGTATGTGTATATTTCGAAGCAATGGAATTAAAGAAAGCTTTTCACATTTTGTTTCATTTCCAGTGAACCATTACTTTTATAAACTGGCCATTTTCCCCTAAGGGTCGCCATTTAGGCCTGCACCCTGCGACAGCCACTCGCCATTAAAGCTTGCTGTTAATAGACTGCAGCCTCTGCCGGAGGTGCTGCAGCTCTTGGTCTCCTCAGTGATGCCTTGAGGTTGGTCCTGTGTTCACCCCCATCAAACATGGAATCTGCGGCTCAGCAAGTTGAGGGGAGTACTTGAGGCCACTGGTTAAGGGACAGGGAGTGACTTTCTCATGGTGCTCTGACTCAGCATGGTATCCATTTGTGTGTCTTCTCACTGTGTTTTTTTATGTTTTATAATACTGTTATTTGAGGGTTGATTTACACCAAAGTTCATAAATCTTAGTGTGAACCTTGATGAGTTTTATGTGTGTCTACACTGGCTACTACCCCATCAAAAAGTAAATACTTTATCACTGCAGAAGTTTCCCTTGGACACCACCCCAGTCTGTAAGCCCTGTCCCCAGAGGTCACCACTGCTCTGACTTCTACCACCATAAGTTTTCACTTCCTGTTCATGGAAATTGAACCATACAGAGCCCTCTTCAGTTGTTTTTCCACTGTATCTATCCCATATTCATGTGGCACCCCTCAATAACATGTCAGTGAGGTTGATCCACGTTGCGTGGTAACAGTGGCTGGTGCTGCCTTTTAGGGGCTTGAGCTCCTCTGTCAACAGCGCTTCTCCTGGGCATGTGCAGCTGTGAACTGCCTCAGCGTCTCTGCCTCCATATCGTGTCCACCCCCTTTGCTGCCCCGACCACTGATGAGACTGTTTCTGCTCCACTCTGCACGTAGATGTGTTCATCTTTTGAGGAATGTTTCCCCCAAACTAGCAGCACAAATCTGATTTATCTGAAACCTCCCTAATCTCTCTCTTCCCCCTTCAAGGCTGATGATACGAAGATAAGCATAACTAAGACATTTTCAGGATTTACAGGAGCTCCATGATCAACAGGTGGCCAGTGTGGGGCTATTGGAGAGATGTCTAGAAGTCTGCTCACCTGTGATTTTCTATCCTAACTCCCCTTCTTTCCTCCTTGCCTGAAGATTGAAAGGAGCTCAAGCGTCTGCTGAGTTAAGGCAGTCTTTCAGGTTGCTAGCCCACCATCAGCTCAGTTTTGTTGACTTAGCAAATAAATGATTTTTCCTCACCCCAACAACTGCCCTTGATTCATTGGGCCCTTTTCAAGCAGGAGAGTAAACAGACTTGGGTTTGGTGGGAGATGTAATATTTCTATGTTTGATGTCCTTTTCACTGATTATTGTAACAGTATAATTAAAGAATTCCAAAGAAACAACTCTATCATTGTATTTATGCTAACCTGCCTGTGTATTTCCTAACCTCTTTCTTACCCAGTGCTTTTTGATGTTGTGGGGAACAGAGGCATGATGATCCTTGAGACACTTTAGCTATTTCCTATTGCAAAAGTGATCTATCCCATTGCCTAAAGGCTTAAAAAATGTCAAAAGCAAAAATTCATTAAAAACCTCATGACCCAGAGATAAACATTTTGCATTTGGAAAAATATGTAACTGCATTTTATTTAGAAAATTGGAAGGATGAACATATTTAATGGATTTTATTTAAGGCAAAAATTCTGATTTAAATTATTTTTGGAATGAAAACAAGATTATTACTAACGTAGCACAGAGCGTGGGGTTGGGTTCTTTCTCTCATAAATTTAAAGAATAAACTTCCATGGACACAAGAGTGAGAGCAAAGTAACAGGATTTATCAGACTAATATAAAGCAGAGCTCCCCAAGAGGGAGGGGTCCCAGAGAGGGACACTGAAGTGTGGCTATTGTGTAGGGGTTTATCTAGATCTAGAAGTTTAAGGAAGTGAACCCCTGCTCACTCCTGGGCAGGGCACACAGTGTCCATGCAGCCTTCATTCAGTCCAGTCAAAATGTCCATCAAGCATTTTTTCTTCTGTGGAGAGGCACGGACCAGAGTCACATAGGTCCTGGCTTAAACATAGCCTTTTTGTAAGTTTCTTAGCAAATATCTGCAGGTGCTGTTTGTACTCACTGCCCAGGAAGTGACCCAGGCCCATCTCCCTGTCTGCTCAGTGTTATCTCCTCCTCCTGATTTCACTAACACATCTGTCATGACATTATCTGGGGATCTATTTTCTTGGCAATTTGGCCACGACTTCACTGTTATGAAAGATTTAAGTTGAATACGGCATTCTTGGGAGCCTTCCACATCCTGAAAATTCCAAATCCCACATAGGGCATGCCATGTTCCTTGCAGACACCACAATATTTCCATACAAACCTTTTATGTTTTCTTTTCTTCTTCTTCTTTTTTGTTAAAAAGTTTAAAGCACATTCAAGTCCTTTTAAATGTTTTGGATGTGAGCATCCTGGGAGGCTGGTTTTCTTGCTTCTAGAATTTTTGCATGGAAGAGGCCTCATAGGAAGGGGGGGCAGTAGAAGAACGTTTAACAGAGAAACTGAGGAATTGGGCTGCAGATGGCATCTGGATGTTGAGTTTGCTCAGCACCATGTCGGGCATGGACAGATTTCAGGTTCTGCAGGAATTGAATGTCAATCATGTCCTCCATGAATCCTTTCAGATGGCCAACACCATGGATTTCTTGAAACACACAGCAGAGTCTTTGTCCTGTCCTTATGGCTCAAAAGTGACCCAGTGGCAGTTCAGATTGTCCGTAGGGAAGGAGGCTGTAGCTCAGACGGTGTTTCTAATCAGTCTGTAATGATAATTATTTAAAAATGACTTATAAGTTTGTAGAAAAGTAACTTACAAGTTCCGTTTAAAAAAGGAAAGAAGAAATTTGTTATATAAATAGATTTTAGTTGCTTGGTTAAAAAAAAAGGAATATGAGATGATGGATAAGTTAATTTGCCTTATTACAGTAACCATTTTATTTTTTGTTTGTATCCTATATTCACATGGCACACTTCAAATACACACAGGGAATTTTAAAATTATATCTGTTAAACCTGTTGTGCCTGGGGGATGACTACTGGCAGATCTTAGCCACCATCCTGCTCCTTAGTTTTTGAAATGTTTAGTCAGCAAATAATAATCATATGTGTTTATGGGGTTTAACATCTCTCTCTCTCTCTCTCTCTCTCACACACACACACACACACACACACACACATTTAAAAGGAAGATTTCAATCACAAAATTGTCTTGCCTGATGGATTTCTTAGGGCTTGACCAACAGGCTACATTGGATTTAATTTTGTTGATTTTGGTCTTTCTCAGAAGTCTCATCTTCCTACATTTCCTAACCCTTAAGTTACAGAAGATAAGAGCAGGTAAATGTGCTGCAAAAACGCACAAAAATGTATCTTTCAAAAGATGGATCTGAACCAGGTATAGTGGTCCCTGCCTGTAATCCCAGCAGCTTGAGAGGCTGAGGAAGGAGGATCATGAGCTCAAAGCCATTCTCAGCAACAGTGAGGCGCTAAGCAACTCAGTGAGACCCTGTCTCTAAATAAAATACAGTGTGGGGGTGGGATGTGGGTCAGTGGTGGAGTGCCCCTGAGTTCAATCCCTGGTACCTCTCTGCCAAAAAAAAAAAAAAAGATGGATCTGATCTCCCCACTTCAGGGTGTGTGTTGGCTTCTGTCTGAGAGCAGGAAGAACATTAAGGAAAGGCTGCCATTGTTATCTATTGCCCATCACCTACTATTAAAGGAAAGAGTGTTGAATTCTCTCTTTCCATATCTTCCCCGTCCCCAGGGAGTTTTTTATTCCTGCATCTGTGGAAGCTCAGCACACTTCTACTGATTTAGATGGGCAACCTCACTCGAGCCTTATGAATGCTGTGCTTCAGAAAATTATTCAGAACTGATTACAAGACAAATGTTTTGTTTTATTAAAATGAGCCAAGGAAGGGATTCCAAAATGAGAGGAAGATACTCCAACAACTCAAACCCTGGAGATGCCCAGTTTAAGGAGACACTGGAAGATAAAATGACATCAGGATCCAACACAGCAGTCCAGTGCCCAAGATGGTAGAAACACCTGAATTTCCCCATCTGATGGCTTCCGATTTTCTAGACAAAAAGTTGACATTTCTTTTCCTCAATGTGTACAGCATTCCTAGGGCTGTGGTGGAGGGAGGGGGTGGTGAATCTATTAAATTATCTACAACATGAGGCAGATTTTGACGGCTCCCTGAGAGAGAAACCCAACTTATGTAATTGGTGTGATAGACAAAATAATGACCCACAGACGTCCACACCCTAATCCCATAGCCTGTGCGTGTTACTCTGCCTGGATAAGGAACTTCTCAAGTAGGCTTATGTTAAAGATTAAAAAATCCAATTTTACATTAAATCTATTTAGATGGCACATATTAATGGTATAATGTGATGTTTCCCTGCCTGTCTACAGTGTGAGTGTTTACATCAGGTGAAACATAACTATCTCCTCCAACATGCATTTGTTATTTGTGGTAAAAACTCTCAAAATCCTTTCTTTGTCTTTTAAAGAGACTTGTTGCTGGGATGGAGCCGGGGCCTTGCAAATGCCAGGCAAGGGCCTCCCACTGAGTGTCCCCCAGCCCCTCAGAGTTGTTGGAAAGGTACAGTGCACTTTGTGGTCTAGTGGCCCTACTGTGCACCGCACCACAGAGCTTCTTTCTCCTGACTGTAACTTAGTACCCCCTGATCAAGCTTTTCCCACCCCCTCCTCCCCAGCCTCTGGGAACCACTGTTCTGCTCTTTGTTTCTATGAGATCAATGATTGCTTTTCAGCATCAGTGAGATCATGCATGTTAAGCATCTTGAGATGAGAAAATCGTCCTGGATTGTCCAGGTGAGCCTAAGGTCATCACCAGGGTCTTTAGGAGACTCAGATAAGGGTAGAGACACAAAGATAATAAGAGGGAAGGAGGTGGGTGGGAGGGAGGGAGACAGAACCATGTAAGGTCAGCGCACAGGCAGGCATGATGGTGGAGTCCATGAGGCAGGGGAAGCATGGTCTGTGGACAGGAGGAGAAAATCCTGCCAATACCAGGGAACGTGTGCTCTGGGAGCAGGGAGTGACCCTACCGTGCTGGGTCTGGAGGTGTCGGACACAGCCTTGCTAGACAGAGTGTAGGACTCAGATTCAGTTGTCCATTTCCTGATCCTCTTGAGCCATGTCCTGTACTGCTCCTGGACCTGCAGAGGCAACCCACACTTTGGGTCAGCTCACAAAGAGGGGTGCGGGTGGGAGGCATGGGTGGGAGCTGGGCAGGGGTACCTGTTGGCTGAGGAGGCAGTACACCAGGAAGATGAAGACGCCCTGCAGGCTGTTGACGATGGTGAAGAGGTAGGCCATGACGGGGGCCAGGGAGCCCACCTGCAGGACACCCAGACACCAGGTGCAGCCCAAGATGAAGAGATGAGCCATTGCTTTAAATGTCAGCACCCTAGGTTGGGGGAGAGTGGAGGCTTATAATGCACCCACAACAAAATCAGTCTATTAACCTCTCCACCCATGGATGCACCTACTATTCCCTGTAAGCGATTTATTTGACTGAACTCTGATGTTTACTCTCAATGATACCCGACAGTAGAAATGTCATTTTGGGTCCAGGATAGCTTTTTGTCTTGGACCCAGGACAGTGATAATTCATAAGCTTACTTCAAAGAGTTTCACGATGTTCCATGAAGATCCCTAATTTCATTAATCCAGCATTACTGAGGATGCCCCGTGCTAGGGCTTGGACATAAAAAATCACAAAGAGAAGCTGGGGGCAGGGGTGCACACCTGTTGCCCCAGCTACTCAGGAGGCTGAGGCAAGAGGATTAGTTGAGCCCAGGAATTGGAGGCCAGCCTGGGAAACATAGTGAGATCGTATCTCAGAAACAAATACAGGGCAAAATTTCTGTTTTCATTAATCGTATGCTCTGTTCAAGTGTCTAATACAACTAAATGATGATATGAAAAAATTTGAAAGCTTAATCAGAGGAACCCAGAAGAAAGAGCATGAATTTTCCACAAGATGCTGAGTGAAGGAACAACCCTGCCCCCTGGAGGATTGAACTGGAGTAAGCAGCAGAGCCCTGAGTCTGAGATGGCAGCCATAGAAGCACAGCTGCATTTGTTAATTGTGGGCCACTCAGAAGCCCCAGAGGAGAGACATGAGGGGCTGTTCAGGCACATGGCTCTGCTCTTGGGCATCATTGTCATCTACGTCCCCTGGTCCATCTCACCTCGTGTTCTGGAGGGTGGACACATCTCTGTTGATGGAGGACAGCTTGCTCTTCACAATACAGAGGGTCATCAGGAAGAAAACCATATTGACCTTCAAGAAACGAAGAAGCAAAGGAAAGACAGCAGCATGAATCTGACATAATTTTCCTGTGTACATATATGACAATATCACCGTGAATCCAACCATCATGTACATTCACGAGAATGGGTTCCTAACTAGATAAGGTATATTCCATGCTTATGTAATTGTATCAGAATGGATTTTACCTTCTCGTATAACTAAAACGAACCCCCCAAAAGAAACTGCAGGAGGTTTATTAATATTTTCATTTCTCTTTTGCAGTCCTGGGGAGGGAACCCAGACCCTAGTGCATGCCAGGCAAGCTCTCTGCCCTTGAGCTACACCCCCATCCCCCACAGCAAAGTTTTACTGAATAAAAATTTAAATCTGTTATCTCTCCATTCTAACCCTTGCAGCATCAATTCTACACCGGAGTGGGTTTTATTATTTGACAATAGCGTTTGAATTTGTAGATGTAGACATCTTGGAAAACTCAATGCAACCCATAACAATCCAGGTATATTCCTGTTCTGTCACCATCCTTAATATCCTGCTCTTCTAGTAACCCTCAGATGGACAGGAAGGAACTCTGATGACATTACTCACACAAGAGATGGCACAGACGGGTCCAAGGAAGCCCCACATAAACCCCTGCTCTGGACGGAGCCAGCAGCTGAGCAAGAGAGAGAACAACATCACTTTGCTGTGTTCATGTAGGACTCCACTACCAGAGTCACTCCACACATGCACAACCAGAAGGACAGCAAGCCAGACTCCCTGTATGTGTGATATGTCACAGTACACTCTACTGCTTAAGCTCTGAAATACTCAAAAGGCTACTTTGGCTCAAGTGAAGGCCGTGGACATGCTCGAGAGGAGAAGGACAAGTGGAGTCCGCATTTACCGAGCAGGGGTGCCATACAGGTGAGGTCTGGCTACTGCAGACATGGCCACGATGGCGGCCGGGACCCCGTAGCCCACAGGGAACATGAGCCTCCTCATGAGCCTGTTTCTGCTGGAGGAACTGAGCACAGTCAGGTTCCGTGCGGTGAGGAAGAGGAACAGCCCCTCCAGCAGCATCCAGGTGAAGGAGGCCAGGTAGAGGTAGTGCAGGGCGCCCGCGGTGACTGCGCACAGCACCTGGGGAGGAGAGAGATCCCAGGGCATAATCAGGGTCTGGGTGTGGCCTGGGACGCCCCCTGTGCCCTGTGGCGGGGGATTCTGTTGTGCACCAGGCACTACACTGTGGTGCTTCAGCCATGGGCTGCGTGAGTGCTCCCATAGATCACAGCATAGCTGGAGAGGGCCTGCTGCCCAGTGACCTTACAGCCTCCCAGCGCTGCCCCGAAGAGTTCCTCATGCAGTAGTGGTGATGCTCTTGTGCACAAACCCCCTGCAATGCTGGTTACTGAACAGCAGGCCCACACAATGACCAGCAGGACCTACTACTTACAAATGGCAACCAATGATCATGTGGTGGCTTATGCATTTACTGCACTATGCTTTTCACATTATTTTAGAAGTGACTGTAGTTCACAGGGTTTAGAATCTTCTCTCCAAATCGTGCTGATCCTGGGAACAGCTGAGGGTGCACACTGAATGACAGTATCAGTAGCTGGATATTCACCCATCCCTGGGCTCTTAAGAGACAGAAGCTCATTAAGTAATTCCTTGAATCAAAGCAGAGAAGATAATCAACCCAGAAGGTGGGCAGACCTAGAAGCAGCAGGAAAGAGCAAGAGAGCAAACCCCACAGCCCACAGCACTCCAACAACTGACTCTGTAGGCACGACAGCAGAGGAAATGTTGGGGAAGAATTTAGAAAGCTCCTAGTTAAAATGTTGAAAGAGCTAAAAGAAATTATAAGGAATGAATTTGGAGAAGATGCAGAAAGTGGAAGATGATTTCAATAAAGCCAGATTCTAAAAATGAACCAAATAGAAATTCTGAAAACGAAGGACTCGATTAACCAAATTAAAAATTCGGTAGAACTTCCTTTTTCTCCTGGTAAAAAATGTCTGCTGTAAAACGGGGTGCCGCGTGACGCCAGCTCCGTGGCCTCCTTCATGTCTCCTGATTGAATCAGGAGGCCACGTCCAGTGATTGACGGATGCCATCTAGAGTTTGCGTCAGTTCATCCTAAGGGTCCCCTAATGAAGGAACTTCCCCAGGATACAAGTCCTGTTGCTAAGCAACAAGAGATGTAGGTGATGGGGTTGGTTAGAGGGTTCGTTTTCTCCTTGACTCCTTCAACGTGAAATGAGTTCAGCACCCCTGGGAGGGTGGGGCGGGGACACCTGGGTACCTCGGGCTTGGTTCTGTCGATGGCCGTGAGGAAGAGCAGGTGGGCCAGCAGGAGGCAGAGCGAGAGCTGCAGGTGCAGGGAGGTGCTGGTGTTCTGGATGGCTCTGCACAGGAGGAAGGTGAGGGCCGCCAGGACCAGGCACAGCAGCGACACGCCCAGCCCCACGCAGGTGATGAAGTCCAGCACAGGGTCGTTGTCCTGGGGCAGAGGGAGGAGCCTTCATAGCAACGTGCCCTGCTCTGGGGTAGGAACCCCTCCGCTATCTGTCATTTGGTGCAGCAGATTCAGGAATGGAGGGACCAGGTCCAGGTGTGAGGCTGATCGGGGAGGGGCTCCAGGTTGAGAAGGTTGGACTGTAAGGTTTTCTGAATGGAGCAGGTAAGTGGCGAGAAGGGCCCGGATGTGTAGAGTCCTTATTCAAGGAGGAGACCCGGGATTCCTGACTTTGGGGCACAGTAAGGTGGTATGTTGATATGTAAGTGTGTGTGAAGCCCATGCTGAGGGTCCCTCTGTCCCTGTTCCATGAGGCCACAGGGCAGAACCTGCACCTCAGTGTCCAGGCGTTAACCTCCCATCCCAGACACCCCTGGCCTCAGTCCAGCTCTGCCTGTTCCTTACTGGCCACAAGTCCCTGTGAAGTTAGAATTAGATACTTGGTTAAAAAAATAAAATGAATGATAACAGTAGCTTAAAATTCACCTTTCCCCCATTTCTTTCTGAAAGTCATCTTAAAGCCATAAGGACATTTAAAAGCCCACCATCAATTCTATTTCAATGTAATTGAGGGAAAGAGGAGAGAAGAGGAAAGAGGGAGGGGAAATGTTCAAATGGTAAATAATGAAGGTAAAATTTCAAAGCAGGTGCATCAGGATCAAGTGCACACAGATGTTGTTTGTGGGGATTTTGTTTTTGCAACATATCTGTAAATTTGAAATGGTTTCCCAAGAAAATGTTTGAAAACAAAGTTCAAACCCTGCAGGTGACATTTATGCATCCTACATTTGAGACTATGGTGTAAAGACAAAATTGGGAAATTAGGAGGCAGGACAGAGGAGGAGCAGAGGGAAAAAATGACACCTGATAAATGAAACAGAGGTTAAACTTTCAAAATAGATGCCTCTGGATAAAGAGTAATGGGGTGGTGGGTTTTCTTTTCCTTTCCTCATGGTTTTAAGAGACTTGGAGAAATAGGTGGGAAAGTGTAAATTTTAAGTTACCACCATCATTAACTTTCTTCCTTTAACCAAGTATCTGATCTATTTCTTCTATTTTTGTTCTTGAAACATATCTAAAAAATAGAAATTGTTTCCTAAGAAAGCACTTAAAAATAACCGGTCCTCCAAGTGATATTAACATGTGCTGAATTTTGAGAACTTCTGATGTAAAGACAAAATCTAATTTCTATAATATATAAAAAGCTCTTGGCTGAGATCTTTGTCATCCTTATAGTCACAGGGTGCTCACAGTAAATGCCCACAACGTGGGCTCACCTGAGAGTCTGAACCTGGGGAAGTAGAAGTGTCCATTCAGTTGGGTAGAGGAGGAGGTAAACAGCCCCCAGTACAGCCATCCTCCCTGACTCCCCTGACCCCCTCTGACCTCCACCTTCACCAGAACTTCTTTTTTTTTTTTTGTAAGCCTGAAACCTGACCATGGTTGACTTACAGACCTTGGTGGTAAGTATAATTCTAACTTGGTCTTCGTATGTCCACCCCCCTGCTGTTACACAAACCTTCTTCTAATTCTTCAATTCTCTTATAAAGTAGGTGTTGCTGTAGAGGGATTTTGCAGGTGGAATTTAGGGCTCGATCTGTTGACTTTTAGATTAGGGAGTTTATTCTCCTGATCTGGTGTAATCAGGCAATTGCTTTAAAGACCTGGACTCTTCCTGGGAAAACACATTCAAAACTTGAGAGGGATTCTATACAAGGGACATTTTCATGCTGGTTTTCAGATAGGAACACTGGTGTTTTGTGAGAAGGCCAACCATGGGTCATTGGAGAGGAAATGTGGGTGGCTCTTAGGAACTGAGTGTGGTCCCCCCTGACAGCTGCTAAGAGAAGGGAACTGGACTCTGCCTGCAACCAGGGAGCTGGAGGAGGGCTGCAAGACCCAGAAGAGACTGCAGCCCTGGCTGATGTGATCTTGTCAGTCTTTTAGAATCTGTACAAGGAACTCATCCCCCTGTGCTGGGTTGCTGACCCACAGAAACCATGAGGGAACAAATTTGTTTTACTTCAGCAGTGACATTTGCATAAGTGTGTTTTGCAGCAATTGATGCTGAAGGCAGCCTCTCACCTGCACATGGTAGTGGACCATGAGGACGGCAAAGCTGCTGAGGTGGGTACAGTGGCAGGTGGTGCTGCCACCTCCGGTGCTCACTGTCCTGCAGCCTGCAGTGGTCCAGTGACTCCCATTCTGGCTGTGGTCCCAGAAGACACAGAGCACCTTGTGCCTTGGTGCTGGTGTCACCAGCTGTAGTAACAGGACAGGGGTGTGAGCTGGTCTTCCTGCGCTCAGAGATGCTGACCCAGGAAGGGCTGGCTTTCCTGTGTGGGGTGCACCTGGGGGGAGTCCCCCTGAACCTCAAGGTTAAGATAGACAACAAGGGTGTGCCTGGGCCTGGGGCTCTTCCTACTCCGTGGTTCCCCCCACCCCCCACTCACAGGATGGGAGAAGGTGAAGGTAACTGGTGAGCTGAGGTTCTGGGTGTCATTGCTGCTCAAAAAGGCTGAGACGACATCGGAGAGTAGGACAGAGGAGACTCTCGGCAGCAAGTCCTTGTGTGTCCCATGGGGAGCCACCTGCTTTTCAGGCTCCAGGACCAGGGGAGCCTCAGCCAGCAGCTTGTCCATCCCTGGGGTGGAGACCAAGCCCACCACAGAAGGGCCTGCAGGATGAGGCCACGGGTGAGTCTCAGGGTCTCCTCTAGGGCCTCCTCCTTAGATGGCCTCTCCTCCTTTTGAATTGTTGTATTATAATGATACATAATAGCGGGACTTGCTGCTCCACATTCACACGTGCACACAACAGAATGTGGCCTCATCACTCCCCAGAACCTCCCCTTTGGACGCTCTTCTAGTGACCTCTTCCCACCCACATCACCCTTTAGTCTTTAATTCTGTATTTTTTCACATCCTCGGACATATGTTCCCACCCTGAGGCCTCTTCCAAACAGTATGGTACTGGTGTAAAGATGGACATCCACCTTCTCCCCATCTCAGATGTTACCTGTGTAACAAGATTCCTGTGCCAGATTCCAGTTCAGCTGCATCTTTGCCTGATTCAGACTCAAGGTGACATTGCAAATTCCTTTCTTCTGCACCTCCAGGGACAGTTCTATGAGTCATGGGAAGAAGAAGAGTTATGTTAGAAATATATATATATATATATATATATATATATATATATACATATGTATATATATGGATATTGTATAAGAACACGTGTATATCACGTATATCAAGGACCTATGTGTAACTTCCAATTCACTATAACCACACACATGTATATGTGTATATATAGACACACATGTGTACACATATATATATATATATATATATATATAATCCTTTGTAATTTCAGATTTATATGTATGTGTATATATGTGTTTGTATACATATGTGTGCATACATACATGTGTATGAAATCTGAAGTTATGAAGAATTGTAACAGTAGGAGCAATTGTGCACTAACATATTAGAAAATGGAGGTGAAATGGACACATTCTTAGGGACACAGAAACTACAAAAACTGACTCAAGAAGAAGTGGAAAATTTGAAGAGATGTATAATAGCTAAAGAGATTGAATCAATAATGAAAAACCTCCTAAATGAACATGAAAGATCAGATTTTCACCAATTCCATATAGCTGAATTTCAATAATCATATAGGGAAGAATGAACATGAATTCTTTCTAAACTCTGGTTACAAAAGCTTTATTCTAGGTGAAAGAAGATAGGCGGACAGGTCACACTTTGTATGATTGCTTTTTACAAAATGGTAGAATAGGCAACTCCATTAAGACAGCAAGCAGGAGAGTGGATGCCAGGGTTGGTGGGAGGAATGCGTGAAAAAAGCCGAGGAGGCATTTTTTTTTTGATTTTGGAGAAAAATGTCTTAGAAATGAAGGTGATGGCTGCATCAGTTTGTGAATGTTCTTGATTCCACTAAATGTCGAACTGGTGGATTTTATTTATATATTTTATTTTTTGGTGAATGATAAATGGTGAACTTAAATGGTGAATTTTATGTTATGTGAATTTTACCACAATGAAACAAAGCATACTTAAAAAAGATTCATTTGTATTCTTCCACATTAGTTTTTTGAATCTGTTTCTATTTTGCTACCTACATGTGTACTATTTGTGGTTTTCTGCCTTTTTCACTGTTGTGATTATTTATGTGAGTCACGCTGAGGTACAGTGTGGCCACTCAGCTCTAGTGGGATCAGAAGAGGATGAGGCTAGGAACAGGGACTTACGTGTGCCTGCAGAATAATTGAAGGTTGCTGTCCCCTCAGGAAGACCCCTGCTCAGGTGTGTCAGAGCACTCTCTAGGCCTGTCAGCAGGTGAGTGGCCACGTTGTGCTTCTGTGAGGAGGTCAGGGTCTCCAGGTCCCCAGGGGTCTCCAGTAGCTCATCCACCTCTTGCATGAGCCCCTGGAGAAATGAAGGCACAGAGCAGGTGGACTCGGACCAGAGGCACCACAAAAATAGCTTGATCACTCAGCCCCAGAGAACAGACCCAGACACTGTCCAGTTGGGGATAGAGAGAGCATGGTTTGGGACTCCCTGGGTGGCCCTTGCTCCTCAGAGGTCAGTCCTGGCTCATGACTGTCAAGGATGACAAAGACCAGGATGAGAGCAAGAGGAAGACAGTGCACGTGGGCGTCCAACAGTGTGTGTGTGGCTCCCAGTGTCCTCTTCCACCTGCCCTGGGAGAGTGGCCAGCTCAGAGCAGGACCCCACTGTGCTTGGGCCTGTTCCCCTTCCCCCAGACCAACGATGCCCCCCTCCCACTATGGGAGGTCTCCCCCTACTTCCCCTGGATCCTGCTCTTACCTGGATGGTGTCCTTGGCCACAACTGCCTTGAAATCCCTGTGCAGATTGTTGACTTTGTCAAAGAAGTGGGAGAGACTCTGGGGAGGTGAGATGAGGGGTCATGGGTGGATGGGAAACTCAGGGCCAAGGGGTGGATGCTGGGCCATGCCAGGATTCCCACCTCCGTGTCCTGGCTGGGGCGCTCACCTTGCTGTTTACTTCAGGGGGCAGAAGCCTGGTGAAGAAGGCCTACAAGAGGTCCATAAGAGAAGGAAATGTGGGTGGCTCTTAGGAAGGGAGTCTGGTCCCCTGCTGAAAGCTGCTAAGAGAAGGGAACTGTATTCTGCCTGCAACCATGGAGCTGGGAGGAGGACTGTGAGTCCCATGTGAGACTGCAGCCGTGGCCAATGTGATCATCTCAGCCTTGTAAGACCATGTGCAAGGAACCTATCCCCCCTGTGCTGGGTTGCTAACCCACAGAAATGTGAGGTATCAAATTTGTTTTACTTAAGCAGCAATATTTGCATAAATCTGTTTTGCAGCAGTCAATGATGAAGGCAGCCTCTCACCTGCACGTTGTAGCTGGCCATGAGGATTGCATGGCTGCTGAGGTGGGTACAATGGCAGGTGGTGCTGCCATCTCTGGTGCCCAATGTTTTGCAGCCTGCAGTGGCCCAGTGACCACATCCATTCTGGCCATGGTCCCAAAAGACACAGAGCACTTCACGCTTTGGCTCAGAGGTCACCAGCTGTAGGAACAGCACAGAGGTGTGAGCTGGTATTTTTGTGCTTAGAGATACTGACCCCGTAGGGCTGGCTTGGGAAGGGCTGAATTTCCTGGATGGGGGGCACCTGTAAGGAGTCCCACTGAACCTCAAGGTTAAGACAGACAACAAAGGTGTGCTTGGGCCTGGGGCTCTTCCCACACCCCCACACTCACATTGTGGGAGAAGGTGAAGGTAACTGGCGAGCTGAGGTTCTGGGTGTCCTTTCTGCTCAAAAAGACTGAGATGACTTCTGAGAGCAGGACAGGTGAGACTGTCAGCAGCGAGTCCTCGTGTGTCCCATAGGGATCCACCTGCTTCTCAGGCTCCAGGACCAGGGGAGCCTCAGCCAGCAGCTTGTCCATCCCTGGGGTGGAGACCAAGCCCACCACAGAAGGGCCTGCAGGACGAGGCCATGGGTGAGTCTCAAGGTCTCCTCCAGGGCCTCCTCCTTAGATGGCCTCTCCTCCTTTTGAATTGTTGTATTATAATGATACATAATAGTGGGACTTGCTGCTCCACATTCACACGTGCACACAACAGAATGTGGCCCCATCACTCCCCAGAACCTCCCCTTTGGACACTCTTCTAGTGACCTCTTCCCACCCACATCACCCTTTAGTCTTTAATTCTGTATTTTGGGCATCTTTTCCCACCCTGAAGCCTCTTCCAAACAGGATGGTACTGGTGTAAGGTGGACATTCCTCCTTCTCCCCATCTCAGATGTTACCTCTGTGAGCAGATTCCTGTGCCAGATTCCAGTTCAGCTGCATCTTTGCCTGATTCAGACTCAAGGTGACATTACCATCTCCTCGCTCCTGTACCTCTAGGGACAGTTCTATGAGTCATGGGAAGAAGAAGAGTTATGTTAGGAATATATATGTGTATATGTGAATATTGTATATGTACATGTGTCACATTATATACATGTGTTTGTTTAACTTCCCATTTACTATAATCACACATATGTTCAAGTGTATATAAAGACATACATATATATATATATATATATGTATATAATCTTTTGTAACCTCAGATTTCATATATATGTGTGTATATCTCTATATGTTGTGTATACATGAGTGCATACATACATGTATATGAAATCTGAAGTTATGAAGAATTGTAACAGTAGGAGCAATTTTGCACCAACAAATTAGAAAACTTAGATGAAACTACTAAACTACTAAAACTGACTCAAGAAGAAGTAGAAAATCTAAAGAGACCTATCATGGGTAAAGGGATTGAAGCAAAAATGAAAAACCTCCTAAATGAACATCTGAGATCAGATGGTCTTGATTGTGAAATTCACCAACCATATAGGGAAGAATGAACATGAATTATTTTTAAACTCTTTCAAATAACAGAAGAGGGATACCACCTGGTAATTCCTGAAGGCCAATATTACTCCTATGCCCAAACCAGATAAAGACATCACAAGAAGAGAATTTATTGCTTATGAACACAGACACAACAATCTGTAACCAAATATTAGGAATCAATTTAACTAAGAAACTCAGGATTTGTACATAGAGAACTATTGAAGGTTTTGAAAGGAGACCCTAAATGAAGGGAAAGATACCTCATGTTCATGGATTGGGAAACATTATATTGGTAAGATGGAAACACTCTCCAAAGAAATCTACAGGGTCAATGTCATCCTATCAATGTCCCAACAGCCTATTAACATTATAATTTGCTTAAATGGAAAACTCACCTTAAAATTAACATAGCATTGCAAGAGATCCAGGTAGTTAAAGCATGGCTGAAAAGAGCAACAAAGGTGGAGGACTCACACTTCCTGATTTCAGAACAGACGGCAAATGAGCATAGAGCAAAGACACAGTGTGGTTGCTCAGCTCTAGGGGGATCAGAAGAGGATGAGGCAAGGAACAGGGGCTGGCGCAGAGTCAGGGACTTACGTGTGCCTGCATAATAATTGAAGGTTGCTGTCCCCTCAGGCAGACCCCTGCTCAGGTTTTTCAGGGCATGCTCCAGGCCTGTCAGCAGGTGAGTGACCACACAGTGCTTCTGTGAGGGGGGCAGGGTCTCCAGGTCCCCAGGGGTCTCCAGCAGCTCATCCACCTCCTGCATTATCCCCTGGAGGGATGGGGGCACAGAGCAGGTGGACTTTGGCCAGAAGGACCACACAAAGAGTTTGACCACTCAGCCCAGAGAGCAGACCCAGACACTGTCCAGTTGGGGATAGAGAGAGCATGGTTTGGGACATCCTGGGTGGCCCTTGCTCCTCAGAGGTCAGCCCTGGTTCATGACTGTCAAGGATGACAAAGACCAGGATCAGAGCAAGAGGACAGACAGTGCACCTGGGCGTCCAACAGTGTGTGTGGCTCCCAGTGTCCTCTTCCACCTGCCCTGGGAGAGTGGCCAGCTTAGAGCAGGGCCCCACTGTGCTTGGGCCTGTCTCCTCCCCCCAGACCACAGCTGCCCTCCTCCTCTGTGGGAGGTCTCCCCCTGCTTCCCCTGGATCCTGTCCTTACCTGGATGGTGTCATTGGCCATGGCTGAATTTAAATCCCTGTGCAGGTTGTTGACTTTTTCAAAGAAATGGGAGAGACTCTGAGAAGGTGAGATGGGGGGTCATGGGTGGGTGGGAAACTCAGGGCCAAGGGGCGGACAGGGTGCTGCCCCAGGGATTCCCACCTCCCTGTCCTGGCTGGGGCGCTCACCTGGCTGTGGTCTCCAGGGGGCAGAGGCCAGGTGAAGAAGGGCATGACTGCGGGGACAGGACATTGGTTCATTAGGAGGAGTGCAGGTGTGCGTGTGTGGGTGTGTATGAGCATGTGCATGTGGGTGTGCACGTGTGTGTGGGGTGGGGGAGGTTCTGGGGTCAGGGAGGGCTGGGTACCTTTGCAGATCTCTTTGTAGAAGCCATTGACACTCCCAGGAATTGGCTCCCAGCCTGGGCGGCATTGGCACGAGTAACTCCCCTCGGTGTTGGTGCAGGTGGTGGAGCGGTGGCACTTATGCTGCCCGGAGCTGCACTCGTTCATATCTGGGGACATAGAGAAAGGGGTTGGTTCCCACTGAAGCCAGGACCAGTGCTCTCCACCATCTGATCTCCACCCCCTTTCCTCCCATTAGTGCCCTGCCTGGGCTGTGGTGCTGCCACCCAGTGACCCACACCCTTGTGTGTGTTTCGAGGAGTGTGTAAGCCCTGGTGTGCCCCGGGCCTTCCCTGTACAGATACACGTTGTGAGGCTGCAGAAATATGTCCTCCCAGTTAGTTTTTTGCTGCTGCTCAGGTCCCTCAGGAGCCTCCTGTCAGAACCCCTGTTCCTTTCCCAGGACCCTGGTCTTTCCATACAGCCCCCTGGATCCTCTGGCCAAGGTATGTACACATGGCACAATGTGCACCCATAGGGACCTTGTGTCCTCAGAGTCCCCATGATCCCCAGTTTAGCCCTGTGTACCTCCTACATTCATGCACCTTCCCTTTTCCCTCTGTGTACATGGCACTAACATCTCCCTGCATGCGTCCTGGCTTCTGCCCACCCACTGCTGGATTCCACCTGGCCCCATGGATGCTGGAAGCAGCTTTCTTTGCCTAACCACCTTGCCCTGGAAGGAGGTGAATCCTGCTCATGTGTGGAAGTTACTCCTCCTGGGAATCACGTTGTCAGGCCAGACCATGGCAAGGACCAGAGCAAGCTCAGTGTCACCCTCCCAGACCTAAGGGCAGGCTGAGACCAACTCCTGAGGCCCAGGTCCTCTCTGTGCAATTCCGTGGTCTCTCTGACATCTTACTATTTCCTTTCTCTTTTGTGTCTTTGATGATGGCTCAGCCCTTGACCCTTACCCATGACCCCCACTGATACTGGGAAATGACACTTTGGGTCTCATTTCCCACCTTATGACTCTCCCTCTCTCCCCCTTTCTTCCCCTGGAGCTGGGGACTGACCCAGGTACTCGCACCTGTTAGACAAGTGCTCCACCACTGAGCTATGGCCCATTCCAAGACTCCACTTCTGCAAATGGACACACTGAAGCACAGAGAGGTGAGATGACTTGTCTGAAGTCACACAGTGAACCAAGAGCAAAGCTACCTCTGGTTTTGGTTTTGACTTTCCTGCTCATGCCACAAAGGGCTGTGCCCTGGAGCCACACCCCAGCCTCTACCTTTGTTTGTAGCTTTAGAAGTAGGGGCTCCTTCCTGTGGTTTTCTTTTTCTTTTCTCTCTCTCTCCCACTTTCCCCCCTAGGGATGGGGTCTCTCTGTTTCCCAGGCTGAGATGGACTCTTGGGCTCCAGTGATCCTCCTGCCTCAGCCTCCCAACTAACTGAGACCACAGGCACAGGCCACTGGTGCCTGGCTTTTTTTTTTTAACAGAAAACAACAATGATGTTGTCATATCTCACATGTCCACAGGGTTTCCTGATAAGCACCCAGGTCATTGTCACGGGAAGAGCTGTCAGGATGGGGCCAAGCAGCTGGTCCCAGAGTGCCCTGACCCTCTCCCACGTCTTGTGCAGGTGACAGGTACATGCACAGCTGCCCCATCTCACAGTCCAAGTGCTGAGGCTATAACTGGGCGCTGTCCCTAGATCAGCTCTGGTGCCCTGAACTGCATGTGCGGGGGGAGGTGAGGGGTGGGCCTTACCTTGACATGTGTTCTCACTCGCATTAGTGAATTTTTTTGCCCCAGAACGGAGCTCAAATCCTGGGGAGCACGTGCAGTAGTAGCTCCCCTGCACATTGTGGCAGTCAGCAAAATATCCACAGGACTCTTTCCGGGGTAACAAACATTCGTTGATGTCTGCAACATAATAGGACCAAGGGTCACCTCCCAAAGGTGTGTGGTCTCTTAGGGAAGAGATTCCTGTCCCCTACCTGACCCCCAGCTTGGGGTCTGATGTTGAGTTAGTATCTTTTGCACAGAATCCTGGGACGCACTGCTGAGGCTATGCTGGGGCAAGCCATTCCTGAAGTCCACACAGTCTGATCTGCTCAACACAGTCCTCTAACACCCCCAGGGGACAATTGGACAGTTGGACATTGTCTCTAGGGGACAATGCCAAGGTAGTGTGTGGGCTACAAGCTCAGTGTCACCCTCCCAGACCTAAGGGCAGGCTGAGACCAACTCCTGGGGCCCAGGTCCTCTCTGTGCAATTCCCTGGTGTCTCTGCCATCTTACTATTTCATTTCTCTTTTCTGTCTTTGATGATGGCCTTGAGGTCAAAGGCTCAGCCCTTGACCCTTACCCATGACCCCCACTGACACTGGGAAATGACACTTTGGATCTCATTTCCCTCCTTATGACTCTCCCCCTCTCCTCCTTTCTTCCCCTGGAGCTGAGGACTGACTCAGGGACTCGCACCTGCTAGACAAGTGCTCCACCACTGAGCTATGGCCCAGACCCAGGACTTCCCTTCTGCAGATGGACACACTGAAGCTCAGAGAGGTGAGGTGACTTGTCTGAAGTCACACAGTGAACCAAGAGCAAAGCTACCTCTGGTTTTGTTTTTGATTTTCTGCAGTGGTGTGGAGGGAGCCTAGGGCCCTGCTCATGCCAGGCAAGGGCTGTTACCCGGAGTCACACCCCAGCCTCTACCTTTGTTTGTAGCTTTAGGAGATAGGGGCTCCTTCCTGTAGTTTTCTTTTTCTTCTCTCTCTCTCCCCCAATTTTCTGTCCTAGGGATGGGGTCTCTCTGTTTCCCAGGCTGGGTTGGACTCCTGGTTCTAGTGATCCTCCTGCCTCAGCCTCTCAACTATCTGAGACCACAGGCACAGGCCACTGGTGCCTGGCATTTTTTTTTTAAACAGAAAACAACAATGATGTTGTCACATCTCACATGTCCACAGGGTTTCCTGATAAGCACCTTGGCCATCGTCAGAAGCAGAGCTGTCAGGATGGGGCCAAGCAGCTGGTCCCAGAGTGCCCTGACCCTTCCTCACCTCTCATGCTGGTGATGGGTGCACGCACAGCTGCCCCATCTCACAGTCCAGGTGCTGAGGCTATAACTGGGCATTGTCCCCAGATCAGCTCTGGTGCCCTGAACTGCATGTGTGGGGGGAGGTGAGGGGTGGGCCTTACCTTGACATGTGTTCTCACTCGCATTAGTGAATTTTTTTGCCCCAGAACGGAGCTCAAATCCTGGGGAGCACGTGCAGTAGTAGCTCCCCTGCACATTGTGGCAGTCAGCAAAATATCCACAGGACACTTTCCGGGGCAACAAACATTCGTTGATGTCTGCAACATAATAGGACCAAGGGTCACCTCCCAAACATTTGTGGTCTCTTAGGGAAGAGATTCCTGTCCCCTACCTGACCCCCCAGCTTGGGGTCTGATGTTGAGTTAGTATCTTTTGCACAGAATCCTGGGATGCACTGCTGAGGCTATGCTGGGGCAAGCCATTCCTGAAGTCCACACAGTCTGATCTGCTCAACACAGTCCTCTGACTAACACTCCCAGGGGACAATTGGACAATTGGACATTGTCTCCAGGGGACAATGCCAAGGTAGTGTGTGGGCTACAAGCTCAGTGTCACCCTCCTAGACCTAAGGGCAGGCTGAGACCCACTCCTGAGGCCCAGGTCCTCTCTGTGCAATTCCCTGGTCTCTCTGCCATCTTACTATTTCTTTTCTCTTTTCTGTCTTTGATGATGGCCTTGAGGTCAAAGGCTCAGCCCTTGACCCTTACCCATGACCCCCACTGACACTGGGAAATGACACTTTGGATCTCATTTCCCTCCTTATGACTCTCCTCCTTTCTTCCCCTGGAGCTGGAGACTAGCCCAGGGACTCACACCTGCTAGACAGTCTCTGATGTGCCTCTGCCCCTCCCGCAAGCCTCTTTACCTTGACAGGTGACCAGGTGGTTGGTGAAGACCTCTACAGATGAAGAGGCAAACCCCGGCTTGCAGTGACAGGCTGTGGCGTTGACACATTCCGAGTTGAGAGGGCACCAGGGGGCACAGGCTGTAGGGGCACAGACTGGTCAGAGGCTGGAAGGGTGCAATGTGGCTCCCAGAGGAGGATCCCAGGAGTTGGGGAGATACCCTGAGCCTTCCTGCTCAGGCCTCTCCCCCCTGGGCTGCGGGTGCAGGGTCTTATGACTCTCCCCTCCCCTACTTTGCTCCCCTGGAGCTGGAGACTAGCCCAGGGACTCACACCTGCTAGACAGTCTCTGATGTGCCTCTGCCCCTCCCCCAAGCCTCTTTACCATGACAGGTGACCAGGGGGTTGGTGAAGACCTCTACAGATGAAGAGGCAAACCCCGGCTTGCAGCGACAGGCGGTGGCGTTGACACATTCTGAGTTAGGAGGGCACCAGGGGTTACAGGCTGTGGGGGCACAGACTGGTCAGAGGCTGGGAGGGGGCAATGTGGTCCCCAGAGGAGGTCCCAGGAGGTGGGGAGATGCCCTGAGCCTCCCTGCTCAGGCCTCTCCTCTCTGGGCTGCGGGTGCAGGGCCCCTCCCAGGCTCTGGCTGTGGACAGGCTGCTCCCCACACACTCACGCTGAAAGTCCCAGGCTCCAGCTCTGGAGAGACTCAGCAGGACACACAGCAGCCCTGTGACACAGAGGGGGTGGGTCAGCAGGCCCAGCAGAAAGAGGAGGCTGGAGGTGATGCACTGGAGGGCAGGGGCTGTGGACCCTCCTGGGCTCGGACCTGGTTTACTCCTCAGAGGGACCCCAGGTGGCATCTCCCAGAGGGTCTGGGTGATGGGAAGGGGCCTGAGCCTGGCAAGCTCTGGGCTCCAGCCATGGCTCTCCTGGCCTGTGGGTGGGGGACTGGAGCCTGGTGGCCCTGGTTCAGACCCTGGAGCACAGGCAGGCTGCCTCACTGCCCTGCCTCAGTTTCCCTTTCTTGGAGTGGGGACAAGATGACACCCATGTCCTAGGGTCACGTGGGAACAAACCCCAGTGTGTCAGGGTGTTTACCACCATCGCTGACCTTTAGTTAGGAAGGGAGGGTCAGGGCCAGATGTTCTCTCAGGTCCCCTGCCTGGTCTCTGAGGTGCTCTGGCCCTGTCCCCTTCCTCAGGGACACACACCACACCAGCCACCTGGCCTGCAGCTGTGGCTGGAGCACCTGAGAGCCACATCTGCCACCACCACTGTCAGCCCCATGGCCTGTCCTGGGACCCGTGGTGCCCTATTACCCCCCAACAGGAAGGTGCTGTGGGCAGGTGCTGGGCTCAGGCTGGGGGCCTCCTCCTGCTGTTCCTGCCTCTCAGCAGCTGCCCCTTCCCAGGGCACATCCTGGGGACCCTCCTCAAGTCAACAGGGCCTTAGGTACAGGATCCTCTTGCTGTTCAACAGAGAGACAGGCGAGGAGTCAAGGAGAGTCTGGTTCTCAATCCCTAAAATAAAGTCTAGGGGTATTGGTGGTTCCTTCTTGGTCAGTTTATCTAATGCGCTGCCTGGACAGCTGGTCAGGCTCTAAACATTGCCATGAGGCCTTCATCAGAGGAGACCCCACTGAATGTGAAGACTGCAAGTAAAGCAGGATCCCCTCTCCTGTGTGGACTCATCTAACCCATGGAGGCCCTAAGAGACCAAGACTGGCCCCCTGAGGAGGACGGAGTTCTGGCCCAGACTGCTTCTGGACCTGAGATGGAACATCAGCTCCTCCCTGGTCTCCATCCTGCCACCTCCTCCCTGGTCCCCATCCTGCCACCTCCTCCCTGGTCTCCATCCTGCCACCTCCTCCCTGGTCTCCATCCTGCCACCTCCTCCCTGGTCTCCATTATGCCACCTCTTCTCTGGGTCTCCAATTTGCCATCTCTTCCTTGGTCTCCATCCTGCTACCTCTTCCCCGTGTCTCCATCCTGACCCCTATTCCCTAGACCTTCATCCTGCTATCTCTTTCCTTGTCTCCATCCTGCCACTTCCTCCCTGGGCCTCCATCCTGCCACCTCTTTCTTGGTCCATCTTGTCATCTCTTTTTGGTTCTCTATCCTGCCATCTCTTTTCTGGGTCTCCATCATTCGACCCCTTTTCTTGTTCTCCATTTTGCCAACTCTTCCTAGTCTGGATTCTGTACCTCTTTCCTAGTCTCCATTCCTTGACCTCTTCCCTGGTCTCCTCCTGCCACATACCCAGTAGAGTCTGCACTTCTCAGCCTCTACAACTGCACGACCATATCCTTATAACAATCATCCTTCCCTCTTTCTGTATAGTGCCCTATTGGTCTTATTTATCTGGAGAACCCTGCTGCACGTGGGGAATATAATGACAAATCCCTGCTAAGTCCCAAAGTTTTCACTAAGAGTATCTTTCTAGGAATAAATTTCTCCTTTAAGAATTTAATTTTTTTAAAAAGAGCTGATATCTTTTAAAAATACCCTCCCTGCTCTCCTTTACAGGGACAGTGAGAAAACCAGTCAAAAATGAAGCAAAGGACTTGCTGGTGGCTCCTAGCTCCCTTTCTTGCCTGTCACATGGTCACGATTCCACTTACCGTGGAGCAGTCTTAGACATCCGCTCCTCATGGTGCCGAGACCAGCCAGCCCAGTGATGGAGGACTTTTGGTTCTGGTTGGAGTTAAGAATGCTTCCAGTTTAAATATGACTCGTGATGAAGTTGACCACAGCGAGGAAATCACGGTCTGGATGCTTTCTTCCTCTGATCAGTTCCCTGGTGAATTTCTAAGAACTCAGAGGTTTGTTTCCAAATATTTGCTTAGTTTGGGTAATAATCGTGCTGAAGATCTCCTTGGGGGTGACTCACATCTTCTGAGACAGGAAGGTAGGACACTGTGTATTAGAAGCTCAAGCATGAAGGATCATTCTCCTGGTCTTCTTGCCCCATAAGGACCTTGGTTCAGAATGAATAGACTTATCTGTTTATTACTATCCCTAGACTTACTTGTGTAATTTACATGAAAACAAGGCTCATGATTAAATATAGAACTCAGGGCTTCAGTAGATGGGGATAGGAGAAGTCAAACAGTCCAACACGGAACTCTCCTCCAGGGCAGGGAGAGACAGAGTCTATGAAAGCTCATATCTTACCATTTCCCTTCCACCAAAGCCCCGTGTCCCTAACCTGAGACAAGACTTGGCATTCCCAACACTCACACTTAGAAAGTCTGAGAAGGCAGGTCCCACAGAGCCACCTGGTCCCCACACTACTATTGTTCCTTATAAATTTTAGCAGTATTCTTCTCTATTTATCTTTCATAATCACACTGAAAGAAAAATGGGTAATTGCTGTGAGAAATTAAACTATTCTTTCAAATACAAGGTAGACTTCTTATTCTTTGCAGTCTTTATTGTTAAGTGTACTAATGTGCCATGGGGAATATAATGACAAATCCCTACACTGTAAGTTTGAATGTCCCCATCCCCAGGTTACACCAAATTCTGTATTGCTTCCTGGCCCAATTTGAGTTTGCTAGGCAGAAGTCTCATCTATTATGAATATGATGTGTGCTCTCCCTTATAAGCCCTAAGCCAACTCTTGTAACAATGAAATAATATTAATAATTATATGTACTATTGAAAAAAAATCTCATGTTACCAATGGGGGCTGTTATGTTTTAAAATCATTGTTCCTAAACTCAGGCTCTTAACCTTGCACTTATAGAAAGATACAATATTATACTGTAAGTATTAACTTGATAATACCATATGGATTATATTTCAACTTGCTTTTCCCATTCAACTTCGTGTATTGGAGGTTTTTAAAATTAATTTTTTATTTGTTTTAATTAGTTATACATGACAGTAGAATGCATTTATGCCCTATAGCGGGGAGGGAGGCAATAGTGGAGATCTTTTCAATATCTGTATAAGAGCTATATCATGCACAGGTGTATCCTGTTTTTAAAATTTATATCCATATACCTTATTCATTTTGCTATTCTTTATTGATGGTTGCTTATATGTAGTGAAATTTTTCACTCTTGCAAATATACTGCAGTAAACCTTATAAATAGCTTTCTGTGAACATGATTGTTTAATGTGACATAGATTAAAAGAGGTGTGATTGCTGGGCCTTAGGTATATCCAGATTAAATTTTCATAACTGGTACCAAATTTCTGAATAAAATGTCTATGTAAGTTTACTCTAGTACCTACCATATAGGAATATCCATTTCACCCCTGGTCTAACAACTATTGAATATAATCAATTTGGTAGATATTTCCTAAACTAATGCTTGAAATTTTAGCTCCTTTTTAAAAAATTAATTTCAGTTTCCTTGATTGCTGTGTATTTATTTGCCATTCATTTTTCTTTTTCAGTTAAGAACATATAAATTTCAATTTGCCCCAGTGGCTCAGGAGTCTGAGGCAGAAGTATTGCAAGTATAAAGCCAGGCTCAGCAACTCAGCACTAAATATGTGCTATGAACATCGTTGTACAAGCATCTATTTGAGTCCCAGTTTTCTATTCTTTGGGGTGCACACAGATGCGGTGGAGTTGCTGTGTGATGTGATAATTCTATGTTTAACCTTCTGAGCAACTGCCAAACTGTTTTCCACATTGGCTGGACCATTTTCCATTCCTAGCAGTAATGTATAAGGATTCAAAATTCTCCCCATCCTCACCAATATTTTTATTTTCTTTTTAAAAAATGTTACTTTTAATTTTACTTAATGACACCTATTGTCAATAATGTGTAATGATCGGGCTGGGGATGTGGCTCAAGCAGTAGCATGCTCACCTGGAATGTGTGCCGCCTGGGTTTGATCCTCAGCACCACATGCAAGCAAAGATGTTGTGTCTGCCAAAAACTAAAAAATAAATATAAAAAAATAATGTGTAATGATTATTTTAGGGTAATTGACACATGCATCACTTTAAACATATATCACTTCTTTGTGCTGAGATTATCCAAAATATTCTAGATTTAAAGAATTACTTTCTGATTAGCATTAGTCACCCTAGTATGCAACAGAACACCAGAACGCATTCCTCCTAACTGTGACTTTGTGCCTGCTGATGACCTTCACTACCCTTCCTCTTCCCTGTCCAGCCCAGGTAACCATTAATCTCCTCTCTCTCCCCAGACACCAGCATTTCTGGATTCCTCCTCAAAGGGGGATTCTGCAGTCTTTGCCTCTCTATGTTCATTCTGGGTTGTGAAGTGCATCTTACTGTGGTTTTGCATCAAGCTCAAATTTTGTTCTCCATAAGTAAAGTTTTGTTGGGAGACAACCACACCTGCTCCTTTGGTATCTATGATGACTGCCACCCTCATGGCAGAGCTGAGTCACTATAAGAGACCATGTGGCCTGTGAAGCCCAAGACATTGACTATCTGCCTCTTCACAGAAGTTTGCTGGGTTCCCCATTCAAGCAAGTAGGCAAGGTGAGAAGCATGTTAGTGAGTGAGTGTGTCTCTGTGTGTGTGTGTGTGTTGGCATGAGCTTCTCTAGGTCAGAGCTGCTGGGTAAGTGGGGGATGTGATGGACAGAAGGACAGTCCCCCACAGGTATCCAAGTACTCATCTTTGCAACCTGTGACTACTTTACCCCACCTTTTATATCCAACTGTGAATATTGTCTTTAAAATCAGAACAAATACCAAAGAAACAAACTGGCACTTTATTACAATTACCCTCAGCTCTGTTCTCTTTAGTTATTGCAAGGCCTAGCTATTGCTGTAGAACAAGCAGTCCTCAATGCAAATGGTGTAATAAGGTTTTTTGTTACCCAATGGGACTACCTGTTGGGGTTTTCTGAGTCTGACTCAGGAAAAGAACATTCATGTTCATAGGAGAGCCTGTGGCCAGAAATCACATGAAGGGCAGGAATCAAGCTCCCTTGTGAGCCATCCTTTGATCTTGAGGACTGAAGTCATTCTAAGCCTGAAGGACACACATAATGGAGCATACGGGTATTGCGCTTCTATTGCTGTGGCGAAATTCAGAAAGGGGAGAATATTTCACTTAGAACAATGGAAGGATTAATATTTCTAGGCAGCACTGGACATTTTGAAGCAGAAACACATCAATGACTCAATAGTGCAACCTAGAAAACGCCAACTAACCTCAACGATCAAACCCCTGATATACGAACACCAACCTTCCACACCTCCGTTATTGTAGTTGCCAGATGAAAAGATATATTTTACATAGCAATACAATGTGCAATGTAGAGGTTTGTCTCATCATATTTTAATGTCCTGTTTCTGAGGCCAAAGTAACCAAACTTTCATTTTAAGTTTTTCTTTCCATCTAGACGTCAAGTGGAGACATGTATTTTCAAATACATGAAAATAAACTTTGCAGTGATTATGGTAGAGGCTGTGGACACCATGCTGGGCAAGAGAAAAGAATAACAATGGTGAGAAGAAAAGCCAGTGCACAGCCATGAAGCTCACTGGTCTGTTAGAATCTGCCTCATCAGGAAGAGCAGCTGAGATGGGGATTCATGGAGGCATGAGGGACCCACAAGGGCAAAGCCATGCTGTGGGATTCCCTCCAGTATAGGATTATTACACAGGCCATCTTAACTGTCAAATGCATTCCCCCACAGGATTACCATGCACGACTGTGTGTTTTAGTATCAATTAAAAAAAATTACTCCATATGATCCATCATGGGAAAAGAAATAGTTTTCAGAAATGCATGTCATCCCATGAGATGAAAGTGAATTTCCAATATCTCTATCCAGGATTGAAAATAGTTTGAATAAGTATGCAAGTGGTTAAGAGGAACACTGTTCATATCTCAGAGGGAACAGAAAGCTTATCAGGGTGTGCTTTATAATTTTCATAGGGAAGTTGAAATCAAAGGAAGAGAAACTCCCGAAAATGAATAGAAGGAACAAGTTGTACTTCTAAAATCAGATGAAAGTATTGTAAATTTTTGCCCTGAGGCTTTGAGCTCTGTGATCCAAAAAATCTTTCAGACCCAGCAATATGGCCCCTTTTATAGTTTTATCTTGAAATTTTTTTCCAGAGCTCTCTTGATGTCTCTATCCCTCAGACTGTAGATGAATGGGTTCAGCATGCAGGTGACCATTGTGTACATCACTGAGGCTGTGGCAGTAGAGCATGAGTTTTGGGTCACAGCAGAACTAAAGTCCACCCCCAGGAAGGTGCTATAAAATAAGGAACCACGAAGAGGTGAGACACACATGTGGAAAATGCTTTATAATTTGCCTGAGCTGATAAGATAGCACTCATGGAAGACACTATTCTGGAGTAATAGTAACGGATACCATCCAATATCAAAGGTGCAAAATACATCACTGTGTCATTAAGAAAAGTGTCAGAGCAGGCAAGTAGGACCAGTTGATTCAGTTCACAAAGTGTGGGATTTCCAAGTCTGTGCAGAAGGACAGCCACATGCCATTAAAGTTTCTAGTAAGGAATTCAGGACATTTGTGACCCAGCATGCCAGCACCAGCACACCAGAGATCCTGTGGTTCATGATGACAATGCAGTGCAGGGGGTGGCAGATGGCCACATAGCCATCATAGGACATCACACCCAGGAGGAAGTTGTCCTACTCAACAAATAATATAAAAAGGTAAATCTGTATGAAGCAGCCTGCATAGGTAATGGCCTTGGTCTGAGTCTGGATGTTCACCAGCATCTTTGGGATGGTGGTGGAGGTGAAGCAGATGTCTACAAAGGACAGGTTGGAGAGGAAGAAGTACATTGAAATAAAACAAAACTAAAATAAAACTTCCATCAATAGAACTAATATAGACCTCAGCTGTGTATCCATCTGATCCTGGGCTTTTCTTCATTGGTAGGCTTCTTATGGAGTCTTCTAGTTCATTGCTTAAAAGTGATCCGTCTAACTTGTGTATATCATCCTGATTGAGTTTGGGCAAATCCTATGACTCTAGAAATTTGTTGATGCCTTAAATATTTTCTATATTATTGGAATTCAAATTTTCAAAATAATTTCTAATTATCTTCTGTATTTCTGTAGTGTCCATCATGATATTTCCTTTTTCATCACAGATGTTAGTAGTTTGACTTTTCTCTCTCCTTCTCTTCCTTAGGATTATTTATCAATTTTATTTATTTTTTCAAAGAATCACCTTTTTGTTTTGTCAATTTTTTCAATTGTTTCTTTTGTTTCAATTTCATTGATTTCAGCTCTGATTTTAGTTATTTCCTGTCTTCTACTGCTTTTGGTTTTGATTTGTTCTTTTTTTAGATCTTTGAGATGTAATGTTAGGTCACTTATTTGTTGACATTTTTTCTTTTAAGGAATGAACTCCTTAAAAAAAGTAGCAGGAATAAAATCAACACCCATAAATCAAAGGCATTTCTGTTCATCAGTGACAAATCTTCTGAAAGAGAAATGAGAAAAATCACTCCATTTACAATAGCCTCAAAAAATACTTAGGAATCAACTTAATAAAAGAGGTGAAAGATCTCTATAATGAAAACTACATAATGCTAAAGATAGGAATTAAAGAAGACCTTATAAGATGGAAAGATATACCTATCTCTTGGTTAGGCAGAAATAATATTGTCAAAATGACCATACTACTAAAAGCCCTATACAGATTTTATGCAATTTCAATCAAAATACCATTGGCATTCCCCATAGAAACAGAAAAAGCAGTCATGAAATTTATTTGGAAAAGTAAGAGACCCAGAATAGCTAAAATAAATCTTATCAGGAAGAGTGAAGCAGGTGGCATCACTATACCAGACTTGAAACTATACTATAGAGGAATAGTAACAAAAATGGTACCAAAATAAAATTGTAGACAATAAACTTGTAGACTTGTACAGAATAGAGGACACAGAGACAACCCCACACAAATACAGCCATCTCATATTAGACAAAGGTGCCAAAACATATGTTGGGGAAAAGAGAGCCTCTTTAACAAGTGGTGCTGGGAAAACTGGAAATAAATGTGCAGCAAAATGAAATTAAGGCCCTATCTCTCACCATGCACAACATTCAAAGTGGAGCAAGGACCTAGGGATTAAATCAGAGACGCTGTGCTTAATAGAAGAGAAACTAGGTCCAAATCTTCATGATGTTGGATTAGGGCTAGGGCCTGACTTCCTTAATAAGACTCCGATAGCACAAGAATTAAATTTAAGAATCAATAAATGGGATTGATTAAAACTAAAAAGCTCTTCTCAGCAAAAGAGACAATAAGGTGGATAGAGAGCCTACAGAATGGAGAAAATTTTTACCACAAACATATCAGATACAGCACTAATCTCTAGGATATATAAAGAAATCAAAAATCTTAGCACCAAAAACAACAACAACAACAACAAATAACCCAATCAATAAATGGGACAAGGAACTGAACAGACACTTCTCAGAAGATGATATACAATCAATCAACAAATATATTAAAAAATGTTCAACATATTTAGCAATTAGAAAATGCAAATAGAAACTACTCAAAGATTTCAATTCACTCCAGTCAGAATGGCAGCTATTAAGAATACATACAACAATAAGTGTTGGTGAGGATGTGGGGAAAAAAGCAGACTCATACATTGCTGGTGGGACTGCAAATTTGGGCAGCCAATATGGAAAAGCAGTATGGATATTCCTTGGGAAACTTGGAATGGAACCACCATTTGATCCAGCTATCTCACTCCTTGGTCTATATCCAAAGGACTTAAAAACAGCATACTACAGGGACACAACCACATCAATGTTTACAGCAGCACAATTCACAATAGCTAAACTGTGGATTCAACCTAGATGCCCTTCAGTAGATGAATGAATGAAGAAACTGTGGTATATATACACAATGGAATATTACTCTTCATTAAAAGAGAATAAAATCATGGCATTTGCAGGTAAATGAATGGATTTGGAGAATATAATGCTAAGTGAAGATAGCTAATCCCCCAAAACCAAATGCTAAATGTTTTCTCTGATACGTGGATACTGACTCATAATAGTGATGGGGCAGTGAGCATGGGAGGAATGGAGAAACTCTAGATAGGGCAAAGAGGAAGGAGGGAAGGGAGGGGGCATGAGCTTAGGAAAGATGGTGGAATGAGATGGACATTATTACCCTAAGTACATATATGAAGACATGAATGTGTATAACCATAGACATGAAAAATTGTGCTCTATATGTGCACTATGGATTGAAATGCATTCTGCTGTCATGTATAACTAATTAGAATAAAAAAAATTAAAAAATAACTAAAATAACCATCATCATGAGTCTCTAATTCAAGACTGACAAATACTTGGAAATAAAATAATAAAAAATACTTTTTTAGGAGCAGTGAAAGAAGTGATATTCCAAGTTATAATTTCAACCTATAAAAACATAAGTGGATCCAAATGTTCTTAGGACACTGGACACAATGGCAAGAATGATGGAGTGAGTAACCACCATGGTTAGAGCATCACCACCACTCCCTTCATGAGTTCCCACCACACACGTGGTCCAGGAGTGCTACCTGCATCTTCCCACCTATTCCCAGCAGTAAACCCGTGAGGCCAGGTGCCTATTCCAACTGTGCAGAGAGGCCATCTCTGTAGACATAATGAAACTCCTGTGTATGAAACACTGGCTTCTGAGAAAGAAACAGTCTATTTTCACTTGAAAATATGTTCCACAAGAGGTAAAAGGGTGTTGCTACTCATAAAAATAGAACCACCCCAAGGAAAAGGGGAATAATAAGGAAAAAAGATAAGAAATTAGATGAAAATGGTAAAAAAGGAACTTGATTATTACAGATCATGCAGAGGAAGATTAAATATAAAAAGCAGTGGTGGGGTGGATTAGCAATGTGACCAACTCTTAGATTTGGCTACATGAAATTCATAAACTCACATGTTCCCACTCTAAATTTCAAGACATATATAAAGAGCTCAATGGCAAGCAGCAATCTTAGTGAAAATAACTTCCAATTCTTTCTTTGAATGCAGAATATAAAGATGCCCAGTTCCCACAAAAGCAAAGTATTTCCAATTGCAAATCGAAAGAAAAAGGCTAACAAGCTAAAAAATGTACTTACCCTGGGCAGTAAGGAAAGAACTGCAAAATAAAGCCCTTTAATTTTCTCTTTTGACCCATCAAATAAAAACTATTTCCCTCAAGTGACCACCCAGCACTAGAGAGGATGCTGTGAGATGTGTGTTCCTGAAGGAGGGGGGCAAGGCAGTATTTGTGAGTAGCCCATTAGTCTCACCTTTGTAATGAATATAGAAGTGGCTTGAATACTCTTCAGGCTGAAATTAAAGAAAGAAATGCCCTCACCTCACTGCACAACCCACCACCCCTGAGACTCATTTTGCCCAACCTGCTACTGTTGAGTTCCGTGGATATGTTCTCGTTTTATGGAAAATACTTGATACACTTTCCCAGTCTTGTCCAATTGGACTCTGTTCCCATTATGTGTTGTCAGCAATGATCTAAGCATTGAGAGTCTGTGAGATGTTTCTCTTTTTAACATGTTAACCAGTGGCAGATGAGTGAGTCAGCACTCAGCTCTCTCAGCTCTGGGCTGGGTGGGTCCATGTTGTCAGCTTCTGTTCTTGCTGAACATTTCCTGCGGGACCTACCAGGTCTGAGACTCACATGGATGGGGTCTCTGAGAAGGTCTTCCTGTGGAAGTCTGGAGTCCGCCTAGTTGATGGTGGAGTGAAGACTGAAGCTTTGTCCCCTGACAAGACAGCAGGAGAGGGAAGCCCTGGCCCCCGAGCCAGACTTAGGACTCCAGAACAAGCCACCACATCCTGCTCAGCCTGCGATTGCCTGCTCTGAGGGACAACATCAGGGCATCTACACGTAGCTCCCTGTCTCTACTCATTAGGTTCAGTCCTCTCCTAACTCCTTCCCCTGAGCACTTGACTTCCCTGGGGGACATTGTTGTGAGCAGCAAGGAAAATGTTCCTGCTCCTTCTATGTTCCCAGGAGATCAGAGCATTAGGTAAAACTAGGCTTTGCTTTGCTTTGTCCATAAAATCCTCCACATTCCAGAAGTCCAAACTTCTTAGCATTTGTGCCCAACCTTTAGCTACAATTCCCTCAAAAGTCTGAGCTACTTGGCTTTGGATCTCCCAAGCTCGGTCTTGTAGGGGGGCACATTTCCCATTATCTTTAGGAAATTGCTATTCCCTTTTCATCAAGGGAGAAAACTGTCTTCATTTGTTAAAGTCATGGGAATTTGCCAGAACCCTTGGATTCCTGATGCTTTTTACAAGGCACTTATGAGTTTCATGCTTGGATATCAAGTTAAATATGGTCATTTATGCCTTCATTTATAAAACATTAGGTAATTATTAGAGATATATTTAGAGATATTCTTGAGTGTGTGCAGCATAGACTGAAGTTAAAATCTTACAAGGATTGCTTCATTTCATTTTTACAGATGTACAAGGATTAATTTTTTTACATCTGTATAAATGAGGCCCAGAGGCTAAGAGATATGCCTCTAATTATGAACTGAGTAAGAAGTAGCTTTCCTCCTGGCGTTCCATGTCTCTTGCTCCAGGGCACTGATCTTCCACCAGGCATGATGATGGAGACAAGTGGCAAAGGTTGAAGAAGTTTGGGGTTGTTACAACTTGGGATTTTTACTGTGCCTAGGAGGTTGAGGCCAAGGATGCTCCTCAGTATCCAGCAAAGCACAGGACCCCACACACCAAGGGGTTGTTTAGCTCAAATGTCAATGGTGGGGAATTTGAGACACACTTTTCTGACCAGAATCTTTCCAACTTCAATGTGAATATGGATCACTTGGGGATCTGGTTGAAATGCAGATTGTGATTTGGCATGTCAGTGAGGTGAGATTGTGTTTGTCTAAGAGCTCCCAGTTGGCATTGAGGCTGCCAGTTGGTGATGGATAACTCTTATTAAATACAGAGGAAAATTGTGTTTATGGCCTATGGCAGAACATTTTCAAGAACACATGCATTGTGGAATGACTGAATCCAGCTAATTGTGAGGTGCATCATTTCACATAATTGTTATATTTTGTGGTGACACACGGAATATCCACTCAGTATTGTTAAAGATTCTGTAACTAGAGTCACCAAGTTGTAGAACTCTGAACTCTTCCTCCTGTCTAGCTGAACCTCAGATCCTTTGACCAACTTCTCTCCCCACAACCACACAAACCACATCAGTCCCTGGTGATCACCATTTCACTCTTTTTATTTCCATAAAATCAGTGTTTTTGGATTCCACATGTGAGATTCCATATGTGGCATTTGTCTTTCTGTCTCTCTAATTTCACTTATTTAGGGATTTCCATTTCCATCTGTGTTGTCACAATTGACAGGATTTCTTACATTTTTATGGTTGAACCATACTCCCCTTAGTATACATATTGTGTTTTCTTTATCCATCCATCCATGAATAGACAACTAAGTGGATTCATATCTGTTTACTCTGATCAATGCTGAAGTTATATGGAAGTGCAGAAGTCTCTGAGAGGCCACCTTCATTTTCTTGGATGACCATTTCCAGTGGTGGGACTGCGGGCTCACATGATGGTTCCATTAATTAGCACTGAGGCTGTGGACCAGTGTTAGAGTCAAGTGCAGGCATTCCAAGGCCTTCTCCACCATGAAGGCCTCCATTACCTCAGTTTTGATTTTAGGTGGTCAGAGGCTGGACTCTGTCGCTTGGCTTCTGCCTAAATAAGTTGACACTAGCCTCTTGAAGGCTTCACTTGTGACAGGAAATCAAACTTACAAACCTAGGCTCCTTATAGACATACTTGATAGATTCCCCCTTCTTTAGTTTCTGTGTGAACTAAGGTTAAAGCTCACAGGAAATAACCTGCCCAGAGCAGATGCTCTACAGATAGCAGCCATTGTGACCATCACCTTGCTCCTCATTGGCTCAGGTCACTGTGACATCACAAGGGTTTCCTGGCAACCCTTGTCATGAGTCCAGCACTGAACAGCTCCTGGGAGACAGTGATGGTGGAGGTGGAGCGGACGTCCTCCCAGGACCCAGGCAGGCAGCTCAGAGCCTGAGTCCACCTCCCTGTGCTGTGCTGGACTCACGGACACCATCTCTGACCCAGTCAAGATGGCTCCAACTAGGCACAGTAAGGATTTTCAGACTCTTTTCAGTTATTTTACTATGTTCCACTCTTGGGAAAATCTATAAAACTGATATTTCTTGGTGCATCAAATTAGTTTGCTTCTCACTTTCCTGGTGCAAATTCACAGAATATAATTCATAAACTTTTTGGTGTCACTGGAAAAATAAACTATTTTCTTCTCTGATTCTGCCCCATGGAGACCTTGTTTTATATTTTACAGTTAGTCATCACTTTCACATTTTCTGCAGAAGGACTATCCAGCCCTAACCACTACTTTGGGTCTTGGCTGTGGGCTGAAGCCAGGGATGTCACACTCATCATTCCTCAGTGCACAAGAGGCCACACCACAGGGTTCCCTCACACAGAGGTCAACATGGGGAGTTGAGAAACATCCTTTCTAGACCAGAAGTTTTCCAAAGTCAATGCAAATATGAATCACTTGGGGATTTGTTTGAATGTAGATTATGATCAGGGAGGTCAGTGTGGCCCATAGATTGTGCATTTGAAACTAATACCCAGTTGATCTTGAGGCTCCCAGACTTGATTGGTGGACTACCTTTTTAAATTGACAGATAAAGTGGCATTCATTTATAGCATAAACCATAATGTTCTGAGTATATATGTACATTTCAAATATATATGTCTATATGCTCACATTCCTATGTACATATCATATATAGGTACATATGAATGACTAAATATAGTTTATCATCATATACATTATGGATTTATAATTTATGATGCAGAAGGACAGTCTTAATATCTACTTAATAAGCTTAATATCTACTCTTGGTACTTTTGAAGATTCAATATATTATTAACTGTATTGACCATGTTGTACAGTAGAGCTCATGAATTTATTCCTCTTTATCTGATGGAAATATGTATTCTTTTGCCAACATTTTCCCAACTTTCTCTCCCCTAAACCAACTCATCCCTCATATTTGAATCTTCAGTTTGATGAAATTAAAATTTTTATATTTCACACAGGAGAGAGGTCATGTGGCACTTGTCTTTCTATCTGCTAATTTATCTTAACATTATGACCTTTAGTTCCATCCATTTTGTTAGAACAGGACTTCATTTATTTTTATGGATGAATCCTGTTCCAATATGTATATGTGCTGCATTTTCTTTATCCATTCATCTGTTGATGGGTACTTAGGTGGATTCCAGGTCTTGGCTATTTTGAATAATGTACCAAATGTAGAAATGGAGATATTTGTTTGAGATACTTCATTCTTTTGAATGAATACTGACTGTTATGGTTTAGATATGAGGTATTTCCCAAAAGCTCATGAGTTAAAGAGTACAAAAATGATCAGAGGTGATGAAAGAACAATCAAGGCTTGCCTTCAGAGAAAATGCCCATTTATTGAGGAACAGCTCTGCATATTTGTAGAGCTGGGGGTGGTTTAACAGTTATGACAGTTTAATGGTTGAAGGGTTTGACAGTTGGCATGGAGTGCTTTTTGATTGGTGTGTAAGGATCATGTGAGCCAGCAGGGCTAGTCTGATTGGTGGGTAAGGATCATGCGAGCCAGCAGGGCTCACCATTGGGCAGCAGGATCATGTGAGCCAGCCGGGCTCACCATTGGATGGCAGGATCATGTGAGCCAGCAGGGCTTACCATTGGACGGCAGGATCATGTGAGCCAGCAGGGCTCATCATTGGACAGCATGATCATGTGAGCCACCACGGCTCACCATTGGATGGCTCTTCTTGGGGGATGGGGAAGTTAGTCTTTGGCAACTCCCAACATTCCCCCCCTCTTGGTTATTAAATGAGAGTGGGCGTCGACTCATTCTGGCTGCTTCCTGCTGAGATGGGGCCGCATGGGAGGAGGGAAGTAAGGAGCCCCAACAGGAGGGCAGACAAGACTGGTATCAACAAGGTTCCTTGCCACCACAGATCCATGGTGATGTCAGTCCATTCAGCATAGGTCTCCACTGGAGGTATCATCAGTAGCCAGGAGTTGGTAATTCCTGAGGAGAAGCTGGATAAAAGCTTGATTAGAAATTTTTGACCCACCTGAGTCTGAATGAACTTTATGATAAAGGGAAGGAACAGACACAGGGAGTTTTTATAGCACAAATCTAATGGGGTCTCAGGGTCTGCAAGCTGCCTTGTTGGCACAAGGGGGGTTAAGTGATCAGCCTTGAGCAGGGGCTTGGGCATTTGGGCTTGAAGCAAACAGGTGATAAAGAACCAGAGAGAGGGTTTGAGAAGCCAGGTCATCCTGCAGCTAACTTTGTTTGGCATGACCTGCAGACCAGCCTGTCCTGCACGTAACACCCTCAATTCCACTCTTCATTACTAGTCCAATCTTGCTCCCTCCCCTCTCTATTAAGGCTGCTCTTCAAACTTTCTCCTAACTGGGTGTACCAGCTTGCTTCTCTCTTTGCCTTTCTCGAAGGTGGCCAAGGGTGGATGGTGGCCCATTGTTACCATATTTCCCTTTGAGAGCAGTAGATCTCTCCAGGTTTTATGTGAAACAGGTCAACTTTAAATACTGATACTTGAAATTCTTATGAAACTGGGAAGGTAAACAAAGCACACATGTTCCTCCTTACGCCCAAAAGCAACAGGTAAAGTGCTCTCTTATGATCACACTTATTCAGGGGTCACCATGCTCTGGACACCTAAGTGGTTTGTCAGAAGGACAACACACAATGGTCCCACTACTGGCCAGATCCAATTAAGTAGGGGTTCTGTAAGGAAGAGAAGGGGGTCTGGCTGGAGGGGGCCCTTAGGGTCACTTGCTTTGAATCTCCAGATATAGGGTGAAGAGAGGACCCAAGAGGGGCCAGAAAAGAAAGGGAGCATTAGGAGAACCCATTTATGGAACATCCTCAGGTATTGATTGGGCTAAGAACAGATACATGGGAGAGGCAGAGCTTGAGGGATATTGTGGGGAGGGATGACAAGAGTACCTAATGACAGGTGACGATCATTGGCTCTTCTGATGAAGGTGTAAAAGTGCCAGGCTTAAGCCTGGAGATGTGAATCCATGGGGTAAGTTGGTTATTAGCTTGAGTTTGGCCACCAAATGAGTGCACATAGTCACCTGAGCAGGACCCTCCCATTTTGGTTATAGAGCGGGGATTTTCCCCTGGTGGGCAATAGTAAACAAGTTGACCAGGTGTTAAGGAGGTAGGGTTTTGAAAGAGACTGGGCTCAGGAAGGAGCCAGTCTTGAGAGTGCCAGAGTTCAGAGTGTAGATGAAAGAGGAGGGGCAGGGCATACGTTTCAGAGATGGGTAGGGGTTCTGTAGGCAGTCAGGGAGGAATGAGGGGACAGCCATACATGACTTTGAAAGGTGAGAGATTAGAAGGCTTATTTGGCAAGGCTCTAATGGGCAATAAAGCCAAGGGGAGCACCTTTACCCAGTCCAGGCTTAATTCCATGGTGAACTTGGTGAGGGTCTCTTTAAGGGACCAATTGGTCCTTTCAACCTTTCCAGAAGCCTGGGGGTGGTAAGGGCAATGGAAATGCCAAGGGAGTGATAGTGTTTGAGCCAGTCCCTGAGTTATCTGTGAGGCGAATTCTGGGCCATTGTCTGATTGGATAGAAGTGGGCATACCGAAATGTGGGATTATGTGAGTCAACTACCATAGGGCCCTGTTTGTTAGAAGTGGGAAAGGCTTGTTTTTTACTCAGGGCATGTTGGTGATATCAATCTGCCAGTCTGCAGCTGGGGTATGACCGTGGGCCTGATGAGAAGGGAAAGGTTTAGCTTTTAGTGGAGTATTGGTATTGGTTCTCTGGCAGATCTGACAAGCAGAAGTGATCTGTTGTAGGAGGGTCTTATCGTGTGGGGAAAGGGTGACAAAGGAGTGAAGGAAAGTAGTGAGGCTCTGTGGACTAGAATGGAATAGAGAGTGAAGAAACAGGAAGAGTTGTTGGAGATCTTTGGGCCGATCCCTGGTGGTAATGAAGAGTAGCAGAGAGGAGGTTAAAGCTCTGTAGGGTGGCTGATCAAGACACTTAATCGGCCTTGGAATTCCCCATAGTAGTAAGGGAGGAGTCAGTTTGGTGGGCCTTGCAATGGATTATTCCCAGTTGGGAAGGCAGCCTGGAGGCTTGTAGTAGGCCATAAATAAGTGTGGAATTAATGACTGCCGTCCCTCTGGTGGTCAATAGCCCCCTTTCTTTAGGGAGAGGGTTTTTCCCTCTGCTAGCTCACATGCCCCTGTGGCAGCTATGAGTTCAGCTTGTTGGTTGGTGGTATTGGGTGGGAGACGTTTTTCTTCTATGAAGGATGAGAGGGAAATGACAGCATACTCCGCCACTTTAACCCCTTCGTGTATAAAGGAGCTACCATCTGAGAACCAGAGGAGGTCCGAAGAGGGCAGGATTCCCTCAGAAATTGTGGTAGAGCAGGTAAAGTCATCTCTAATACCTCCAGGAATTTGTGGACGGGATCTTGTGAGGGAGAAGATGGGAGGAGGGAGGCAGGGTTTAATGGAAAGCAGGGATGAAAAGAGATGGAGGGATTTTCAAGGGGAGATAAAGAGCGATAGAACCCTGGAAGGAGGAATTGACTGTAGTCCCTTGTAAGTGAGGAAATCCTTTAGATGGTGATGAGTTGAGATGGTTAGTGGGGAGCCAAAGGTAAGCTTGTGTGCTTCTTTCTGGAGGTCATGGGCCGCTGCTAGGGCTCTGAGGCATGGGGGCCAGCCCCTGATGGTGAGTTGAACTGTTTGGGTAGGTAGGCCACTAGTGCAAATGTGGGGCCACATTCCTGACCCAGAACACCCTGACTTTGTCCCTGTTTTTACATAGAGTGTGAAGGGTCGGGAGAGGTTGGAGAGATGCAGGGCA
Organism: Marmota monax; assembly: GCF_021218885.2. Lineage (NCBI taxonomy): Eukaryota > Metazoa > Chordata > Mammalia > Rodentia > Sciuridae > Marmota > Marmota monax. Next base: position 23,250,618 of record NW_026695228.1, read on the forward strand.
GATGCCCAGAGGAGGGCCTTTTTAAAGAGCTTCCCTACCGCTGAGAGTAGGGGTTCATTTTGGGGGCTCTTGGCCAGATTATATAGCAGCTTGGCAAGGAGGGAGAAATTCAAAAGTAACCCAGGCCCTGAAGTACAGAGCCAAACACAAGAAGGAGAGTCATCTTTGGTCTTTGGTGTAGGTATAGACACAATAAGCTGTTTTCTGTCTCCTGTAATGGCCCTTTTCCCTTGAGAGATAGAGAACCCTAGATACATGCTATTTAGGCCTTTTGTGGAGAGGACTGATATCTCTTTAAGCCCAAAAAATTAAGTAGGAGAGCTGTGTCATCTGTTGAGCGCCCTTTGGATGGGAAGGAAGAATTTGTTTGCAAGAGGTGCAGAGAGCAGATTGGATTGGAGCAAGAAGAAAGCCTGGAAGAGATCCCTTAGAATGGAGGGATCCAGGGACCCAAAAAGGGGCCATCTGCTTTGGTTGTCTAAGGGATAAGTGGGCCAAGCCTGGGTGCTATATTTGATCCAAGAGGCATTGTAGGGAAGAGTCGACTGGCAGAGAGGACACATTACCCATGTAAGGAGGAGGGAAGAGGACACAGAGAAGGAGGAAACTGATTTATTGGCAAAAGTGGTGTCCCCGTTAGAGCCCAAAAATCAGGAGTGCCTAAGTGGCAGGTTCTAGCTGCAGAGATTGGTCGTCACCAAATCCTGACAGTCAAAGCTCTCATCATGGCCAGAGCTGGAGCAGTTGGTGACCTTGGCCAAGGCTTTTCGGGACCCCTCCTGGAAAGGCCGGATACTCCCAATGCCAGAAAGAGGGGAGAGGAAGGGGAGGGTAAGTGTTTCTCTAGCCTTAAGGTGAGAGGACTAAGACTTTCGAATTTGCCCAAAGAAGGAGTCCCTGAGGGCCACCGTAACCTTAAAGGCTGTGGTGGGTGCTTTCCTCCCCGCAGGTGGGCAAAGAGATTTGCCGGACGATAATCAACATATTGCAAGAGGGTGGATTCGGGGCACTGGGGGTGAAAAGATTGGAGGTTGAAGGCCAAGGTTTGTCCAAAGAGGTGTGGACTATCTCGAAATCCCTGAGGAAGGACAGTCCAGGTTAAAGGCAAAAAGATATCCTTTAAATCTATGACCGAGAAAAGGGTCGCAGTGTGGGGGATCTGAGACAGCAGAGTGTATGGGTTGGGAACCAAAAGATGTATGGGCCTAATGGAGATGTTGATGAGTCGTAGGTCCTGAACTAAGCAATAGGACCTGTTGGGCTTTTCTACTGCTAGTATGGGAGTATTGTAAGGGGAATGAGCAGGATAGAGGTACCCCTTGCTAAGAAGTTCCTGAATAATATGTTGTAGGCCCAGAAGAGCTTTTGTGAACAGGGGGTATTGAGCCTGATTGGAGAAGGTGTTAGGATCTTTGAAATGAATGTTAACTGGTGGGCAGGAAACGGTGGAGGGGGTGTGGGTATCCCATACAATCGGGTCAACCAGGTTAGTATGGTATTTCATGTCAGCCTCACAAGTGGAGCAGAATGGCCAGTCTTCTGCCAAAAGGACAAGAAAAGATGAACAGGCCAATTCTGGGGCCTGACTGATGCCAGGAGCCCGTATGTTGATTGTTGTATTGAATTTAGAGAGAATGTCTTGGCCGAGCAAAGGAACTGGACATTGGGGCATAACTAGGAACGTCTGAGAGAATGGGAAGTTTTCTATGGAACAGAGTAATAGGGGAGTCTTTCTTGGATAGATGGTCTTTTCTCCTACCCCGACAATAGGAGAGGTGGATGGCACTGTTTGCCTCCAGAATTCTGTCAGGACTGAGAAGGTAGCCCTGGTGTCAAAGGAGAAACTCAACCTTGCATCCATCCACCTGAATCTGCACCCTGGGTTCTGGTCTATTGATTGTTATGGCTGGAGACAAGGACCCAAGGCACCACCAATCGATTGCCATGCCCAGAAGGTCTGAGGGTTCCCTGGCCATAGGCCTCCTATGGGATCTAGGACAGTCAGAGCCCCAATGACCTTGTTGTTGACATTTAGGGCATGGAGTACACGAAGCGCGTGGTGCAGGGCATGCCCTGGCCCAATGTCCCTCCTTGCCACACTTGAAGCAGGCACCCGGGGTGGGGGGGGTTCGGTGATGGGCGGTGACCCAAGGAAGCACCTTTCAGGGCCTGGGTGAGCATCTAAAATTTCTCAGTCTGGGGGGTGGCAGGGCCCTGTTCGAGCTTTTTTAGTTTGGCCCGGATGTCGGGGTAGCTCTGCGAGAGGAAATGTATCATAAGGACATGACAGCCATCTGGGGTTCTTTGATCTAGGTTACTGCTGAAGGGCTTTCATAAGCCGATCCAAAAATTCCAATGGGGGTCTCTTATAATTTTTGGAAATTGACAGCCTTACGTGCCGCTGTTTTGAGCCCAGCAATAATACATGCAGAGAATCGGTCCCTACTCTGTATGCCATCTTGAGTATTATAATCCCAGTCGGAATTATAACTGGGCTCCAGAGAATCCACCATGACCATGAAGGTCATGGTGGGGTGTGTTCTCTCCTCCAGATTGGGTGTCAGAGGTTTGCAGGACAATCATGGTCAAAGCCCTGGCATATAGCCTGTCTGAAGTTGGATACCCGATAGGGAAACTCACCTACTGAAGAGCCCGTGTTGTGTGAGCAGCAGCAGTGCTTGAAAAAGTGGACGAGGACAGCAAGCCTTGAGAGAGGGGGCCCTCGAGCAGCAAAGCATTCCCCCTCTCAGGTTTTGGCACCAACCAAAGAATGATCAAGGCTTGCCATTGGAGAAAATGCCCGTTTATTGAAGAACAGCTCTGCATATTTATAGAGCTGGGGGTGGTTTGACAGTTATGACAGTTTAATGGTTGAAGGGTTTGACAGTTGGCATGGGGTGCTTTTTGATTGGTGGGTAAGGATCATGTGAGCCAGCAGGGCTAGTCTGATTGGTGGGTAAGGATCATGTAAACCAGCAGGCCTTGTCTGATTGGTGGGTAAGGATCATGTGAGCCAGCAGGGCTAGTCTGATTGGTGGGTAAGGATCATGTGAGCCAACAGGGCTAATCTGATTGGTGGGTAAGGATCATGTGAGCCAGCAGGGCTCACCATTGGACAGCTCTTCTCGAGGGATGGGGAAGTTAGTCTTTGGAGCTGGGTGACTCCCAACAAAGATGAGCTCATCAGCGTGAGACTCAGAAAACACTTTCAGTCAAAGCAGTGATGAAGTGCCAGGAGGCAGGACCTCTGGAAGGCAGGTGGGTCCATGGAGGAGCAATAAAAACTAGGTTCCCTGGGTTATAAATGGGTCTCCTGGGAACAGAGAATCAGCAGGAAGAATATCCTGTCTTTCCAGGCCAGTGTCCCTAAGGGGAAGAATAGGAAAATGAGCTAATGAACAGATATAAGGAGCTGTGGCTCTCTGCTCTGATGTGGTCCCTCCGTGTACAGCCCTGTGCTGGACAGGACGTGGAGGTGTCTTTGAGGTCTTTAGTATGCCCAGGAACCCAGCACTTGACTCCTTCCTGCTGTGTTTTCTGGGGACAGAGCTTCAGTTACCATCAAGCCCACCCAGGCAGGACCTTGAACTTCCACAGAGACCTTCCTACCAGAGCTGGTCTCCAGGTGAGTCTAGGAGCTCAGTGGGCACTGCAGGAGAGCAGCAGAGAGAACCAAACCCAGGACTCTTTAGCTGAGGTCAGGAGAGAGCCAGGCTGAGTATCCCAGAGCAGGGCTGCTGTGGCTGCTTGCTGTCCTGATGGATGATTTATTCACAAGGCTGCGTTGAATCATAACACTTAGCTGAAAAGTGAACATTGCAGTGGTTAGCGCAGGGTTCACTGCTGACCAGGAAATGAAGGTAACAGAGGCTGAAGAGAAGATGGGAGGGAGGCATCCAGTGCTCCCAGAGAAAGAACAGAGGCCCAAGGATCTTTGCAATTAAGAGAGTAGAAGAATAGGGATTAACTGTGAAGGGTAAAAATGTGAAGTTAGGGTGTATTTTGATGCATGTGCACTTAAGACGAGAAATATTTGATTATATTTATGTAGTGTTGACAAGTTCCTGAGTAAGATTATCTCACTGCAAATGTTCATGGGACATACATTTTAAAGTTTTTTTTCTGTAGTCTCATTAAAAAACATAATTTAACAGGTGAATAGAGGCATACCTAAGAGCCTTACTTTGTAATAGTTTATATATCTGCAAGCTTATATATGTATGTGAATTTGTTGGCCATGTGCTTCTTATTCTGCAGCGTCTATTTCAGTTTCTCTGTTGTATACTAGCAAGTTTTATCTGACCCCCCAACCCCATATTCTTTATTTTTTTTGTTACCGAATTGAACTCAAAGGTACTTGACCACTGAGCCATATCCCCAGACCAATTCTGTATTTTCTTTAGAAACAGGGTCTCACTGATTTGCTAGCACCTTGCTATTGCTGAGTTTGGCTTTGAACTTGCCATCCTCCTGCTTCAGCCTCCTGAGTTGCTAAGATTTCAGGGGTGCACCATCGTGCCCAGCCCCTTGTATTCTTTATAGGAGATTATTGGAGTTTCTTTCTTTCTTTTTCACAGATAGCCTATTTTCATGTACATAGAAATATTTTTGTGGGGAATGTTGAAAACTGATGCATTTGTAAATTCAATTCTATCAATTAGCTGTATTTGTACTTTGCTTTTTTTGAAATTGAGTGACTGATATTTTTTTCAATCCTTGCTGTAAATAAAAAGGGTATTGAATATTCTCATGCATCCCTAGTGATAGGTCACATTTGGTTCTGTGTTGCTTATTGTGTCTTTGGTGTTTTTCTGATCAGATGATTGCTCAGAAAGGCGTCACTTTAACATATCATTGAAAGGGTTTCATGCTTATTTACCTCTTGATCCAAGCTCATTCTGTCTTTATTTATAATATTCTAATGCACATATTTTTTGTATGAAAGATATTAAAACTTTGCATATTTGCACCCCCATGCAAGTTATAGGACTTCCTTCATTTTGTATTATTTTAGACATTTGTTAACTTAATCTTGAATTCATAACCCATGTTAATGTCATTAAATAATCCCTATTTTACATCTTTTCCTGTTTTATATTTTTCATTCCATTTTGTTTCAATCAGTGCCTGCTGAATGAATGTATTGAAAAGTGACATGGAATCATGTCAACATGTACAGAGGGCATTTTTAATCAAAAATTTCTCTTAAATAGAGAAAATTTAAGACTCACTATGGTGGAAATCTAGGCTGGTGGTCAACAGAGGCAGGAAAGGCAGGGGGAGGAGCCAGGGAGGCCTGATAACCACAGCAGTCCAAAGTCACAGGAGAAAGGGGCCCCCTGTCCCAGCACACATTGGGACATTTGCAGTCCAAATCCATTTCTTACACATTTTTGCATTCAAATTTTATAATCATAAGAAGAAAACTTAAAATTACTCCAAAATATTACACTAGCTTTATAACACACATTTTATGAAAAATAAGAAAAATGAAGTTAGAGAGTTCCCCAAACAAAGAATTGACAAATGTTTAAAGAGAGGGAAATACTAATTATCCTGATTTGAGCATTCTATGTTGCATATATGTATTGAATGTTCACACTCTCCCTGTGGTATGAACAGTATTTTGTGTCTGTTAAAAAAACAGGTTGAGGTGAAGCTCAGGCACAACACTCACTTTCTTATTATGTACAACATCCTGTGTTTGACCCCCAGCGATGCAAATAAAAATAAGAAACATAAAAGCAAGGCCCCCTCAATAGAAAACTGCAATTAATAATCAAAGTGAGATATTAAGTAAAAATTGGAAACAAAAAGAAAATCCATAAAGTCATTGCATTAAATTAAAAAAAACTATATTATACCAAAATTACTAGCATTGTCACTGTTTTTCTAGAAGTTCTTAGTTATTTTTAAGCTTTACTTCCTATACTCTGCATCCTGAGAAGTTCATAAACCCTTCATACAAATCCAGGAATAGGCTCCCATGCACATTGCACATGCCCTCTGTTTAGTTCTGTGTTCTTTTCTAGCTTTTCCCATCTTTCCCTTTCTCTCAAAGATGCCTACTGAGGCCTTCAAATCAACTAAGATAATGCACTTTACATATTTCAGAGAATGCACAATATTTCACTATGGGGCTGTGATACCCATGCTTTTGGTAGTCTTTCTTATTTTTTTAATCATTGATTTACTATTACATCAGTGCTGCAAAAATATTTTTCTATGATTAGTTTCAAAGTGGTTCTCAGTCACAAATGATATTTGTGCTCCAGGGGACATTGAGCAGTGTCCAGACACATTTTCTGCTGTCAAAAAGGAAGGGGTCATAACTATGTTATTTGAAATGTTCACATACACTGGACTTCATTTCTGGTTCATTCAACCAGGGATAACTGAGTGTTTATCACCTGCTAGATGTCATGGGAACAGTATCAGTTATATTCTAGTGTGAAATGTCTTGATCAAATTAATTATTATTTTTTTCATGTGATATTTTCTGCATGTGTATAATATGATTTTCAGTTCTTTAATTTTCTTTTTTATTTTAGTTTGGAAAACCATGAAAAAGAAGCCCCAGGGGTGGGGTGTTTGTTAGTGTAGAGTGCCTACACGAACAGAAAATGCACAAAATTACACCTAGCATCTCTCTCTCTCTCTCTCTCTCTCTCTCTCTCTCTCTCTCTCTCTCTCAAAAAGCACTTCCTGTTTACTTTCTCTGGTGCTATGTTCTTTTGTTTTCTTGGGCTCCTTGAACTTATGTTTATGATATATCTTGATTTCTTTTTTGAATAGCAATGTTAAGGTATAATTAATACTCAAAGGACCACATACATTTAAAATGTACAATATGAGGTGCATATGAAAATAGAAATACGCATATGCAAATATAGGCCATTTCCCCAGCAAAAAGAAAAAACAGACCTGTGATTTGTCTATCTACATATGCTCTTTTCCCATCATTGGGATGTAGGAGCTTTTGTTGCTGAGGCCTGGGCACTGCCTGGAATGTGGCCAGCACTCCCCAAGTGCTCTTCCATGGTAAGAAGTCGTTTCTACTTAAACAGGTACTGCATGAGCTCTTGGGGAGAAGACTTAGAGTGAGATAGGGATTCCTAAATAGTAATGGTACCAGGGAAGCCCTAGGATAATGAGACCCAGAAACAAGAGAAAAAAGTTTTTTATTGGAAAATAAAAATCGTAACAATTATATCTGTAGTGTCCATATGTGTGAAGAATAGTCATGTATTTATTCTTTTTCTGGTAGTGACACCCCCTCATGGAACCAAAAAACAATACAAGAATTTCAGAATTCCTTCTGCTGGGATTTTCAGAGGACCCAGAACTGCAGCCCCTCATCTTTGGGCTTTTCCTGTCCATGTACCTGGTCACTGTGCTGGGGAACCTGCTCATCATCCTGGCCTCCATCTCAGACTCCCACCTGCACACACCCATGTACTTCTTCCTCTCCAACCTGTCCTTTGTGGACATCTGCTTCACCTCCACCACCGTCTCCAAGATGCTGGTGAACATCCAGACACAGAGCAAGGCCATTACCTACACAGGCTGCATCACCCAGATGTGCTTTTTCTTCATTTTTGTAGAGTTGGACAACTTCCTCCTGACTGTGATGGCCTATGACAGGTATGTGGCCATCTGCCACCCACTGCAGTACACTGTCATCATGAATCCTAGGCTCTGTGGATTTCTGGTTCTGGTGTGCTGGATCCTGAATGTCTTGCATGCCTTGTTGCAAAGCTTAATGGTCTTGAGACTGTCCTTCTGCAAAGACATAAACATCCCCCACTTTTTCTGTGAACTTAACCAGATGGTTCAACTTGCCTGCTCTGAAACCTTTCTTAATGATTTGGTGAGGTATCTTGTAACTGTGTTGCTGGGAGGTGGACCCATCGCTGGCATCCTTTACTCCTACTTCAAGATCGTGTCCTCCATCTGTGCAATCTCATCAGCTCAGGGCAGATACAAAGCCTTCTCCACCTGTGCGTCTCACCTCTCTGTGGTCTCCTTATTTTATGGCACAGGCTTTGGTGTGTACCTCAGTTCTGCTGCAGCCCAGAGCTTACCCTCCAGTGCAACAGCCTCTGTGATGTACACCGTGGTCACCCCCATGCTGAACCCCTTCATCTACAGTCTGAGGAATAAGGATGTGAAGGGAGCCCTGTTAAGGCTCTCTGGAGGGCAATTATGAAAGACTCTTGTCCTGGGGTTCAGGAGCACATGCCCAGGACTGCAGGCAGCAAAGCCTCAGAGCCAGAGTTGTGGATCTTTGATCTGATTGTGAATGTGACACCCTTTCATTCAGTTTACCTCCTGGAGGTCACATGACTCTGGTTTTGACCTCTGTGCAATGTAACCGCTCTCTTTACCCAGATTCTTGTTTTCTCTGACATGCAACAGGTTTTGCACTTTGTCCACTCACCTTTTCTTCCAAACAGGAAACATTTATGTCACAGAGAGACAAAGTTTCTTACAAACGATTTCTTCCCACCTGACATATCTTGTATTGATTTAGGATCTTTTTTGTTTCATTCTTAAAATAGTCATGTCTTTTACTACGTTCATGGGCACCTGAGAACAATTTTGCAATTTGTACTTGAGCAAAATCTGAGGCCACAGTGTCTCTGTTTTGCATTACTGTTCCTGTGTATGTCAGCATTTTAACTACTTTTCTTGAACATTTGTCTTTAGTATGCTAATGTATTTTGTTACAAGTTATTAAGGTCTTAGAATTCAACAGTAAATGGATAAAGAAAATATGGTATATACATTTGATGGAGTTTATTCAGCCACAAAGAGAAATTAAATCATGGACTTTGCTGGTAAGTGGATGGACCTGGAGAACATGGTTCTAAATGAAACAAGCCAGGCTTAGAACATCAAGGGTCAAACATTCTCTCTCACATGTGGAAGCTAGAGAGAAATGAGGAATAAAAAGGGAATCTCATGAAACTAGAAGGGAGAACAGTGACGTCAAGGAAGGAGCTGGAGGTGGAGGGAGGAGGGATGGGGAAAGGGGGGACTGCAGAGTGAAATAGAACCCAGTGTGTGATGTACACAAATGGACACACTGCAGCGAGTTCCAGCTTCATGTTTATGCATAAGGTGCCAACTTAAAAACACAATCAATAAATAAAAGAAGACCAGTGGAATACAGGAAGGGGAATAGGGGAGGAAGGAGAGCAGGGAAAGGGGAAGTCCTGGGGACTGAGTTGGAGCATATTACATTCTGTGTGTGTGAGTATGTCAAAATGAGCACCACTGTAATATATATCACTCTAATGTACTAATATAATGTAGAACTATAATGTATGAATAAATCATTAAAATGGAAAAGAATAATTTATTTTTTAATGTAACATATTCAAAGTTTCTTTGGGTTAGTTTATAGACATCTTGAGGAGATAATTATTCTGCCTAGTAAAATATCTTTTTCAGAATTACATTAGTTGTCATTTAAGAGCCCTTGTATGGAATTATTGGCTGGAAATGGTGGTGCACACCTTGATTCCTAGTGACTTGGAGGCTGATGCTGGACGGTGGCAGTTTTGAGACCATCCTGGGCAAGTTAGGGAGACCCTGGCTCAAAATAAATAAATAAATAAATAAATAAATAAATACATACATACATGGTAAAGTTGTGTAGCTCACTGATAGGTCACTTCTGGCTTCACTCTCCTCTAATACAGGAGAATATATAATAATAACAACAGAAAAAGAGTGTGTGGATGCACTTCCTTTCAGAATAACATACAAAGACAATTTGGGAGGAGAGGATGTAAAACTAGTCATACCAGACTCCACAGAGCTTCACAATCTTGCTACTCCAAGTTAGGTCCATGGACCGGGACCTTCAGAACCAGGATTACTCTGGATCTTTTTTCTGTTATTATTATATATTCTCTTGTATTACTGGGGAGTAACGCCAGAAGTGACCTATCAGTGAGCTACACGACTTTACCATGTATTTATTTACCATGTATTGCTGAAATAGAGAGTTTCAGGATACCCATAACCCCAAAATTTGCACTTGAAATCACATCCCTGGTAATTCTTCTACATAATGAAGTTGGTTGAGAATTCATTTTGATCACCTTCTCACTACTGACATTTTGGGGCAATGTTGTTATTTGTGTTGGGAGCTATCCTGGTTGGTTAGTACACCCTGCACACATTGCCAATATCCCTAAGAGAAAAATATATGTAGTTAGTTGAATTCAAGATGCCCATATTTTGAGAAGTGGAAGCAATATGTCAGAATTGAAAGGAAGGTCCCATCTCTCCTTAATGTAATATCACATGTCAACCCAGTTTCTTCAGTGGAGATGGAGTTCACAATAGTGTCACTACACAAAATAGACTTCATGGAATACAGTTTAGTAAACATGAAATTGCACAATTCTCATCAGGTGCTAATCTCGGGTTATGGTGCAAAGTAAAGAACTAAGTTCATTTGTTCTTAATAAATATTTCAAAAATAAAGACTGAATAGGAGCTCTTAAAGTATGTTAAAACTATAAATTTTGTATTTTTGTGGTTGTACATGATGTGGAATTACCCTGGTTGTGTATTCAAATACAAGGACAGGAAATTTATTTCCAATTAATTCTACTGTCCTTCCTATTCCCCTCTCCCTCCTTTCCTTTCATTACACTTTGTCTAATCCAGTGGACTTCCATTATTCCCCTCCCCACCACCAACCACAAAATAGGATCCTAATTAGAATAAATTATACTCCATGAATGTATAATATGCCAAAATACATTCTACTGTCATGTATATCTAAGAAGAACAAATAAAATAAAAATGTAAAAAACCTACAAATTTCCTGATTCTTTGGGAAAGGACCATGAAGGCAAGAAGTTTAATATCCAAGGCCTTATACCATGGGAACATAATGCTCACCCTTGGTAAAGAGGGCATGATTATTTTCTGGGGGTATTCCAGGAGGCTGGACCTCTGGAAGACAGCAGATGAATCCATGGAGGAACAATAAAAACTAGGTTTACTGGACTATAAATGGGTCTCCTGGGAACAGAGAATCAGCAGGAAGAATTTCTTGTTTTTCCAGGCCAGTGTCCCTCAGAACAAGAGGGAAATTAGCCTAATGAGCAGATATAGGGAGCTGTGGCTCTCTGCTCTTATGTGGTCCCTCAGTGCACAGCCCTGTGCTGGACAGGACGTGGTGGTGTCCTTTGAGGTCTTCAGTCTTCCCAGAAGTCTAGTCCTTCCTGCTGTGTTTTCTGGGGACAGAGCTTCAGTCACCATCAAGTCTACCCAGGCAGGACCTTGAACTTCCACAGAGAAACCTTTCTCCCATAGCTGGTCTCCAGGTGAGTCTGAGAGCTCAGTGGACACTGCAGGAGAGCAGCAGAGAGAATGGAGCCCACGATACTTTAGCTGAGGTCAGTGGACAGCCAGGCTGAGCTAGCCAGGAGCTGGGCTGCTGTGGCCACTTGCTGTCCTGATGGATGATTTATTTACAGGCTGCATTGATTCATAACACTTAGCTGAGAAGTGAATGTTGCACTGGTTAACACAGGGTTCTCTGCTGACCATTAAGTGGTGCTTATAGTGGCTGAAGAGAAGATGGGAGGGAGGTGTCCAGAGCTTCCAGAGAAAGAACAGAGACCCAAGAATCTTTGCAATGAAGGGAGTAGAGGAACAGGCTTCAACTGTGGAGGTACAAGAAGTCAGATTAGGGATTTTTAAAAATGTGTTTGCTTACAATAATATTATGTTTGTGTATTGTTGGCAAGAATCCATATTAATTATCTTACAAGCATTATCTTGCAAAAGAAGTTCATGGAAACACTTCTGATAGTATTGTCTCTCCCTTTGATATTCACATGGAAAAGCATTATGTCACAGCTGAGTATAGATGTGCTTAAGAGTCTTGCTTTGCAATATCTGTGAGGCTGCACATTTGTGAGGGTTCGTAGCCAGTTACCTCTGTATTGCAAACTGTCTCCCTGGAGGCGCAGGTGCATTTTTCCAATTTTCTTATGCATTCTTATAAAGTATTGGAGTTCCCCCACCCCAAACTCCCTGTTTGCCTTTTAGTTTATTTGTTTCAGGTGTGTATAGAGATATTCGTGGGGAATGTGTGAAAATTTATGAACTTTGTGTAGTCCAATCTGTCAGTTGGATTATGTTCCCACTTTATTTCTGAAAGAGTCCAGCAGTTGGTATTCTTTACTTCTGAATTCTTGCTTCACAGTTCTTGTGCATCTCTGGTGCTGGTGGGTCGTGTTTCACATTTCTGTTGTTGCTTATTGTGACCCTTAGCTTTTTGTGATTAGGTACATTTCTCAGAGAGGCGTTGGCTTCAGCCCTCCCTGGGAAGGCATTCCAGCTTCCTTCCCATTTGATTAAAGCTGGTCCTATCTATATTGTGTGTATTAGGATACACTTACCTTTATATAAAACCAATTCAGAATTTCAGTATTGTTACTGTGCATTGTAGAGGATTTCCTTCATATTTTAATATTTATGAGTTTTTGGCAGTTTATTCTTGAGTTAGGAACCCGGGTTGATATTATCAAATCATTAATATTTCATAATTTTTCTTTTTGATTTTCATTCAATTTAGTTTCCATCAGTGTGAGCTGTATGCTTGTACTGAATAGTGACATGAGTCCCATTAATATGCACAATGAGTATATACAAATAAAAATGAAAAAATTAACAAATTAAATGGCGAAACGTAGAATGTGTGCTCAGTAGAGGGGAGGAAGTGTGGAGGAGAGTCAGGAGGAGGTTGTTGGTGGGCACCAACACACACTTACATAAGAGCCATAAATCCTGATGTTCACAGGACAGTGACTACAGCTCATCATATTCTGTATTTTTATAGCCATAATTTTATATTTGTAGGAAAAACATAAAATTACTTCAAAACTGTAGACCATCTTTTAATTATATATTCTTATAAAGAATTAGAAGAGAGAAATTAGAAGTTTCCCAACACTGCAAATTGATAAATATTGAAGGAGAAGGAAATGCTGATTATTCTGATTTGAACATTGCACATTGAATACCTATACTGATTTCTCACACTGTACCCTGTCCAGGTATTGTGTATCAATTCGGGCTAAAGTTCAATTGTAGAGAGCATGGCTAGCATACACAAGGCCTTGGGCTTGAGATCCAGCCCTGCCAAAGAAAACAAAAACCAAAACATAACGATAAATTGATGTCTGGGTATTAAATAAACTTTTAAAATAGAAATAAAACCCATAATCTCATGCCTTATAGAAAAAAAAACACTATACTTATCTACTTCTATCTATGCTGCCATTCTCTGTTCTATAAATTCTCAGGCTATTTTAAAGCTTTTCTTTCTATATTATGCATACATACATGCTCTTATACTTTTATGCAAACACATGAGTACAATCCTAGGCATATTATAAATGTTCTCTGCATTGGCGCAGTATTCTTTTCTAGTTTATTCCCCCTAACCTTCTCACTCCATAATTCCTGTGAACTTCCTGCAGACAACTAACTCCATACAGTTTAAGTATTTCATAGGATACACAGTATTTCATAATGGTATTGTGCTACTCGTACTTTCTATGACTTTCATATTTGTTCTCAGTAATTCACCATTATATCAATGTTGCCTAAATATGTTGCTATTGTTAAATTCAAACAAGTGCTTCTCAGCCAGTGTTGAGTTCATCTATGTTCTATGACCATCACCCTGGCATATCTGAGTCCCAGTGCCCTGCCTTGAGGTTGGCACACATGCACACACATCACACTGTCATTCCTGTGGCCTCTGACCTTCACACCACACTGTTAGACTCCTAGTGTATACAATGCAAGCTGGCCAGATCAAATTATCTTTCTCCTCATGTAGAAATGGCAGCCAGAATGTTCATTTTGTAAGCCTCCCCTGGACAAATAAACACAGGGCAAATACTGTTACATTTTGTTAGATTACACCCTGCATTTAAAGAAACACACATATGGAGAAAGATGTCAATAGACAGGAAAGTAGTGGGATGAAATGGACACGGGGTGGGAGGGGTGAGGTAATCAGCTCAGGGTCCCTGAGAGATCAACAGGAGGAAATCACTCTCTTGGTTCCAGTAGCATTCCAGCCCAGGGTCTGTCTCCTCGGTGCCCAGCAAAATAAGAAAGGAGCAGAAATAAACACATCCAAAGTCAAAAATAGAGATGTTTTTATAGTTTCAAAGTGATATAGAAATGATCCAAAGATAAAAGGACAAAGGGGAATTAACTAACAATTCACAAAAGGTTCCATAAAAGTACAACAGAATCTTGTCATGGTTTTATATGAAAGAGGACCTCTTGTTTTTCCTGTGCCTCTTCCATGTGTCCTTGACCAGTTGGTTTTGACCTGGTGGCTGAGGAGTTGTCTTCCTCATTTCTCTCGTGTGCCATCTTTTCTTTGTTGCTTTTTGGGTTTGGATGTTAATTTTTTTTTAACAAAGCCCACAGGTGCACTCTAGCCCTGGTTCTGGCCTTCAGCCAACCAGCAGAGGTCTCCCCAGCCGTTCTCCACAAACCCATGCACATGTCATGACAGTCCTGTCCTTTTGCTCCCTTCCCATGGCTGGGGGCATTGTGTTAGAACATATTTATCTCTCTGTTCTCAGTCTATGACCTGATAAAACCAGATACAGGTGAGCAGAGACTTCATCTGCTCTGTTCACCTTTGTATTTTCCCAAAGGTAAAGAAGTCTATCTGAAATTACTAGAGAAAAATATAAGAAAGCGGTCAGTTAGGAAATTCAAAAAATGCAAGGAGAATGCATCCACAGTCCATAGAATTGCTTCCAAGCAACAGGGTTCAACAAATTGAACAGAGGTCTGGGAGATCCAGAGGCAGACAGAGCAGCCAGACGTCCTCATGATGCTACTGTGGCCTCCCCATGGAGGCGAATATTTGTCCTCTGCTTTGTCTCTCCATGATTAAAAGCTTCCGGGATTCTCATATATGTCTCTGACCTGTCCCTGGTTTTGGGACCAGGGATCCCCCTGTCCTTTATGTCCCAGTGAGGAGGCTGGGATTCTGTTCATTAGTGAAAGACCTTAGCTGTGTCCCTCAGGATTCAGGCATGAATTTCTAGAACCTCAAGGACTTTGGGATGTCAGTCTACATCTGGATCATGGTAGGACATGGTCATCCCACGCTGGGCATCTTCTTTCCCACAAGCAGGAGATGAACTAGGCAAACCCAGTATGTTGTTCCCCTGGGAGCAAAGAGTGGAGCTGTGGAGTCCTGAGAGAGGAGTCTTCCCAGAGACCTGTTTAGGTGAGTTCAGCAGACCTGGTGAGCACCAGCTCTAGGAGGCAAAAGGGGCCTAAGAGTTGGAAATTGTCAACAGGGGACATTCTCAGTGCCTTGAATGAGAGGGATGTTAGGTTGAGCTCCTTTAGAAAATCAACCTTTCCTTTTTAACTTTAATACTTTCCTCTGATTTGACAGAAATATTTGTCCCTCCTCCTCTTCATATTTACTATTTTTATGCATGTATTTATCCATACCTCCCCACTGTACATTCTTGCTAATATTTCCCTTCAATGTCAGTCCTAGTCTTCATGGAATCTTTTCTCAGCAAATTGTCTAAGATTCTTATCCCTTGTTCTGTGATTACATAACTATGCACATAGTCAAATGACTTCAGTAATTTTTCTTGGCTCTCTGATACATTCTTCCTCTTTGCAATAGTCTTCCTATGCTTGGGATCAGTATTAAAAAAATTCACACTAGCATAGTTATGCTTTTTGGTCATGTCGATCCCAAGTTTCTTTATCAAACTTTTAATTCTTTTACTCCCTAATTCATTTCAGAACCTCCACTTCAACCCTAAGAATCAATTCCTAGCCAAGATATTTCTGTGCGGATTTTTTCCATTGACACAAAACAGATAAGATTCACAAGGGGTTACTCTTGGATCTCTATAGTAGGACAAGTCTGTGGTTGCCATAGGGTAGAAAATCTGCCTAAGAGCTGAGAGAGAGATTGGTGGCAAAGGTTGCTTTCCCAGGAGGAATCATTTTTTTCTTAAGTCAGTGAATGTCATAAGTTGGAGAAAACCTTAAATGTAGATTAAGACTTGTGTCTTGGTGCCAGGGTGAAAAGGATAGCACATGGACTTAGCATTGGAGAGACCCTGGGTTCCATCCCCAGCACTGGAAAGAAACACTTGTATCTTCACAGAGTGTTCTTCAGTAATCATTTTCACAGATTGCATGCAGGTATTGGGTGTTCAAAACTTAATTTTGCTTAAACAATTCAAAAATCCTCTGATCTAAGAAGCCCCAGGAAAGTAATGAAAAGAGCTCTGGTGGAGAGTGTCCACCCTGTGCTTCTCGAGGGAACTCTCAGTAGATGTAGGACTGACTTTCTCCTGAATTCAGCTTACATGGGGAACACGATCCCTGAGTGTGATAAAGCTTTGTCTTCACATTTTCCTTAACCTACAGGAGCAACCACAGCCTGGAGAAGATCTCTATGAATATAATGAGCCAGGGAAATGCTTTAATATTATAGACCACTTTTTCAGTACCACACAATTCCTTCTGGAGAGATCCCCCCCATGAATGTCAAGAGAGCAGGAAGTCCTTCTTCCAGAACACTCACCTAATCACACCTGAAAAAATCCACATCATGGATAAGACTTATGCATGTGACCAGTGTGAAAAGTCCTTCCACTACAGCTCTGGCCTTCTCAGGCACGAGAAGACTCATACCGCAGAGAAATTCTTCCAGTGCCAAGAATGTGGACAGGCCTTCAAGTATTCCTCGAATCTGTGGAGACACCTGAGAACTCACACTGGAGAGAAGCCCTTTGAATGCAGTCAGTGTGGGAAAACCTTCACCAGGAACTTCAACCTGATTCTGCACCAGAGAAACCACTCAGGAGAGAAGCCCTATGCATGCAAGGACTGTGGGAAAGCCTTCAACCAGCCCTCATCTCTCCAGAACCACGTGAGAACTCACACTGGAGAGAAGCCCTTTGCGTGCAGCCAGTGTGGGAAAGCCTTCAGGGAACACTCGTCGTTGAAGACACACCTGCGGACCCACACCAGAGAGAAACCCTATGAGTGCACTCAGTGTGGGAAGCCCTTCAGGACCAGCACACACCTGAATGTGCACAAGAGAATCCACATGGTGGGGAAGCTGTATGAGTGTGCGACCTGCGGTCAGGTCTTGGGTCGTCTGTCCACCCTCAAGAGTCACATGCGGACTTACACTGGAGAGAAGCCCTACCAGTGCCAGGAGTGTGGATGAGCCTTTAGTAAGCCCTCGTCCCTCAGGAAACATGTGAGGACTCACAGTGGCAAGAAGCCCTATGTGTGCCAGGAGTGTGGGCGAGCCTTCGGCCAGTCTTCACACCTCATTATGCATGTGAGGACCCACACCTTGGGGAGACCCTACCAATGCAATCAGTGTGAGAAAGCCTTCAGGCACAGCTCCTCACTTGCCATGCACAAAAGGACCCACGGTGGAAGAGAGAACATCAGGAAAGGTGGCTTGCCTTTGTCATCATCTCACTCCTACAGTGGCCCCTCATCTGTTAGCTGAGGGTGTGTGGAAGTGTAGACATTTGGGTTGTTCTCAGAATACTTGTTAGCATGTGTCTCATGTTTTCACATCCAGCAGATGAAACCAGCCCTGGCCTGTTTATTTCTTGTTACATGAAAAGAATGTATTTCTTACTAACATAAGACATTGTTTATGAAGAAAGAATAGGAGAGAATGGGGTGCTTTTATTTATTTAACTTGAGTACAAATCCCTAACTGACACAAACATCGTGTCCGTTTATATAAACACTTCTTGGGTGGTTGAAATCAATGTATTAAGTTCTACAGTAGCCCACTGGATCAAGCATATTATTTGTGTAAACACACACTTATAAATATTGATTTCTGATCAGTCATTTCCTGAGAGAGGTATGGTATACTTCCCACGATGGTGATGGAGAACTGAATAATTCCATCAGTTTTTAAGTATATGTGTATATTTTGAAGCAATGGAATTAAAGAAAGCTTTTCACATTTTGTGCATTTCCAGTGAGCCATTACTTTTATAAACTGACCATTTTCCCTTAAGGGTGGCCATTCAGGCCTCCACCCTGCGACAGCCACTCACCCTTAGAGCTTGCTGTTAATAGACTGCAGCCTCTGCCGGAGGTGCTGCAGCTCTTGGTCTCCTCAATGATGCCTTGAGGTTGGTCCTGTGTTCACCCCCATCAAACGTGGAAGCTGGGGCTCAGCAAGTTGAGGGGAGTACTCGAGGCCACTGGGTAAGGGACGGGGAGAGATTTTCTCCATGGTGCTCTGACTCAGCATGGTGTCCATTTGTGTGTCTTCTCACTGTGTTCTTTTATGTTTTATAATACTGTCATTTGAGGGATGATTTACACCAAAGTTCATAAGTCTTAGTGTGAACCTTGATGACTTTTGTGTGTGTCTACACTGGCTACTACCCCATCAAAAAGTAAATGCTTCATCTCTGCAGAAGTTTCCCTTGGACACCAACCCAGTCTGTAAGCCCTGTCCCCAGAGGTCACCACTGCTCTGACTTCTACCACCATAAGTTTTCACTTCCTGTTCATGGAAATTGAAGCATACAGAGCCCTCTTCAGTTGTTTTTTCCACTGTATGTATCCTATATTCACGTGGCACCCCTCAATACCATGTCAGTGAGGATGATCCATGTTGTGTGGTAACAGTGGCTGGTGCTGCCTTTTAGGGGCTTGAGCTCCTCTGTCAACAGCGCTTCTCCTGGGCCTGTGCAGCTGTGAACTGCCTCAGCGTCTCTGCCTCCATATTATGTCCACCCCCTTTGCTGCCCCGACCACTGATGAGACTTTTTCTGCTCCACTCTGCATGTAGGTGTGTTCATCTTTTAAGGAATGTTTTACCCAAACTAGCAGCACAAATATGATTTATCTGAAACCTCCCTAATCTCTCTCTTCCCCCTTCAAGGCTGATGATACCAAGATAAGGATAACTAAGACATTTTCAGGATTTACAGGAGATCCATGATCAACAGGTGGCCAGCCATGGGGCTATTGGAGAGATGTCTAGAAGTGTGGTCACCTGTCATTTCCTATCCTAACTCCCCTTCTTTCCCCCTTTCCTGAAGATTGAAAGGAGCTCAAGTGTCTGCTGAGTTAAGGCAGTCTTTCAGGTTGCTAGTCCACCATCAGCTCAGTTTTGTTGACTTACCAAGTAAATGATTTTCCCTCGCCCCAACAACTGCCCTTGATTCATTGGGCCCTTTTCAAGCAGGGGAGTAAACAGACTTGGGCTTGGTGGGAGATGTAATATTTCCATGTTTGATGTCCTTTTCACTGATTATTGTAACAGTATAATTAAAGAATTCCAAAGAAACAACTGTAACATTGTATTTATGCTAACCTGCCTGTGTATTTCCTAACCTCTTTCTTACCCAGTGCTTTGTGATGTTGTGGTGAACAGAGGCATGATGATCCTTGAGACCCTTTAGCTATTTTTTCCCATTGCAAAAGTGATCTATCCCATTGCCTAAAGGCTTAAATAATGTCAAAAGCAAAAATTCATTCAATAACTCATGACCCAGAGATAAACATTTTGCATTTGGAAAAATATGTATCTGCATTTTATTTACAAAATTGGGAGGATGAACATATTTAATGGATTTTATTTAAGGCAAAAATTCTGATTTAAATTATTTTAGGAATGAAAACAAAATTATTACTAATGTAGCACAGAGCATGGGGTTGGGTTCTTTCTCTCTTAAATTTAAAGAAAATACTTCTATGGACACAAGAGTGAGAGCAAGTAACAGGATTTATCAGACTAATGGAAAGCAGAGCTCCCCAAGAGGGAGGGGTCCCATAGAGGGACACTGAAGTGTGGCTATTGTGTAGGGGTTTATATAGATCTAGAGGGTTAAGGAAGTCAATCCCCTATCCACTCCTGGGCATGGCACGCAGTGTCCATGCAGCATTCAGTCCGGTCAAAATGTCCATCAGGCATTTTTTCTTCCTTGGAGAGGCAAGGACCAGAATCATATAGGTCCTGACTTAAAAATAACCTTTTTGTAAGTTTCTTAGCAAATATCTGCAGGTGCTGTTTGTACTCACTGCCCAGGAAGTGACCCAGGCCCATCTCCCTGTCAGCTCAGTCTTATCTCCTCCTCCTGATTTCACTAACACATCTGTCATGACATTATCTGGGGATCTATTTTCTTGGCAATTTGGCCACGACTTCACCACTATGAAAGATTTAAGTGGAATACAGCATTCTTGGGAGCCTTCCACTTCCTGAAAAATCCAAATCCCACATAGGGCCTGCCATCTTCCTTGCAGACACCACAATATTTCCATACAAACCTTTTATGTTTTCTTCTTTTTTTTGTTAAAAAGTTTAAAGCACATTCAAGTCCTTTTAAATGTTGTGGATGTGAGCATCCTGGGAGGCTGGTTTTCTTGCTTCTAGAAGTTTTGCATGGAAGAGGCCTCATAGGAAGGGGGGCAGTAGAAGAACGTTTAACAGAGAAACTGAGGAATTGGGGTGCAGATGGCATCTGGATGTTGAGTTCGGTCAGCACCATGTCAGGCATGGACACATTTCAGGTTCTGCAGGAGTTGAATGCCAATCATGACCTCCAAGAATCCCTTCAGATGGCCATCACCTTGGATTTCTTGTAACACACAGCACAGAGCTTTGTCCTATCCTAATGGCTCAAAAGTGACCCAGTGGCAGTTCAGATTATCCATAGGGAAGGAGGCTGTAGCTCAGACGGTCTTTCTAATCAGTCTGGAATGGTAATTATTTAAAAATGACATATAAGATTGTAGAAAAGTAACTTACAAATTCCATTTAAAAAAGGAAAGAAGAAATTTGTTATATAAATAGATTTTAGTTGCTTGGTTTAAAAAAAGGATTATGAGATTATGGATAAGTTAAATTTCCTTATTACAGTAACCATTTTATTTTCTGTATGTATCCTATATTCACGTGGCACACCTCAAATATACACAGGGAATTTTTAAATTATATCTGTTAAATCTGTTGTGCCTGGGGGATGACCACTGGCAGATCTTAGCCACCATCCTGCTCCCTAGTTTTTGAAATGTTTAGTCAGCAAATAATAATCATATATGTCTGTGGGGTTTAATCTCTCTCTCTCTCTCTCTCTCTCTCTCTCTCTCTCTCACACACACACACACACACACACACACACACACTTCAAATGAAGATTTCAATCACAAAATGGTCTTGCCTGATGGATTTCTTAGGGCTTGACCAACAGGCTACATTGGATTTAATTTTGTTGATTTTGGTCTTTCTCAGAAGTCTCATCTTCCTACATCTCCTAACCCTTAAGTTACAGAAGATAAGAGCAGGTAAATGTGCTGCAAAACACACAAAAAATGTATCTTTCAAAAGATGGATCTGAACCAGGTATAGTGGTCCCTGACTGTAATCCCAGCAGCTTGAGAGGCCGAGGCAGGAGGATCATGAGCTCAAAGCCATTCTCAGCAACCGTGAGGCACTAAGCAACTCAGTGAGACCCTGTCTCTAAATAAAATACAGTGTAGGGGTGGGATGTGGGTCAGTGGTGGAGTGCCCCTGAGTTCAATCCCTGGTACCTCTCTGCCAAAAAAAAAAAAAGATGGATCTGATCTCCCCACTCTAGGGTGTGTGTTGGCTTCTGTCTGAGAGCAGGAAGAACATTAAGGAAAGGCTGCCATTGTTATCTATTGCCCATCACCTACTATTAAAGGAAAGAGTGTTGAATTCTCTCTTTCCATATCTTCCCCGTCCCCAGGGAGTTATTTATTCCTGCATCTGTGGAAGCTCAGCACACTTCTACTGATTTAGATGGGCAACCTCACTCGAGCCTTATGAATGCTGTGCTTCAGAAAATTATTCAGAACTGATTACAAGACAAATGTTTTGTTTTTTTAAAATGATCCAAGGAAGGGATTCCAAAATGAGAGGAAGATACTCCAACAACTCAAACCCTGGAGATGCCCAGTTTAAGGAGACACTGGAAGATAAAATGTCATCAGGGAACTAACACAGCGGTCCAGTGCCCAAGATGGTAGCAACACCTGAATTTCCCCATCTGATGGCTTCCTCTTTTTTCGACAAAAAGTTGACATTTCTTTTCCTCAATGTGTACAGCATTCCTAGGGCTGTGGTGGAGGGAGGGGGTGGTGAATCTATTCAATTATCTACAACATGAAGCAGATTTTGACGGCTTGAGAGAGAAAGCCAACCTACGTAATTGGTGTGATAGACAAAATAATGACCCACTGATGTCCACACCCTAATCCCAAAGCCTGTGAGTGTCACCATGCCTGGAAAAGGAACTTTTCAAGTAGGATATGTTAAAGATTAAAAAATCTAATTTTACATTAAATCTATTTAGATGGCACATATTAATGGTATAATGGGATGTTTTCCTGCCTGTCTACAGTGTGTTTACATCACACTATCTCCTCTAACATGCATTAGTTATTTGTGGTAAAATCTCAAAATCCTTTCTTCTGGCTTTTAAGGAAATGTGGTGCTGGGATGGAGCCCGGGGCCTTGCACTTGCCAGGCAAGGGCCTCCCACTGAGTGGCCCCCAGCCCCTCAGAGCTGTTGGAAAGGCACAGTGCACTTTGTGGTCTAGTGACCTACTGTGCAACACACCACAGAGCTTCTTTCTCCTGACTGTAACTTAGTACCCACTGATCAAGCTTTTCCCACCCCCTCCTCCCCATCCTCTGGGAACCACTGTTCTGCTCTTTGTTTCTATGAGATCAATGATTGCTTTTCAGCATCAGTGAGATCATGCATGTTAAGCATCTTGAGATGAGAAAATCGTCCTGGATTGTCCAGGTGAGCCTAAGGTCATCACCAGGGTCTTTAGGAGACTCAGATAAGGGTAGAGACACAAAGATAATAAGAGGGAAGGAGGTGGGTGGGAGGGAGGGAGACAGAACCATGTAAGGTCAGCGCACAGGCAGGCATGATGGTGGAGTCCATGAGGCAGGGGAAGCATGGTCTGTGGACAGGAGGAGAAAATCCTGCCAATACCAGGGAACGTGTGCTCTGGGAGCAGGGAGTGACCCTACCGTGCTGGGTCTGGAGGTGTCGGACACAGCCTTGCTAGACAGAGTGTAGGACTCAGATTCAGTTGTCCATTTCCTGATCCTCTTGAGCCATGTCCTGTACTGCTCCTGGACCTGCAGAGGCAACCCACACTTTGGGTCAGCTCACAAAGAGGGGTGCGGGTGGGAGGCATGGGTGGGAGCTGGGCAGGGGTACCTGTTGGCTGAGGAGGCAGTACACCAGGAAGATGAAGACGCCCTGCAGGCTGTTGACGATGGTGAAGAGGTAGGCCATGACGGGGGCCAGGGAGCCCACCTGCAGGACACCCAGACACCAGGTGCAGCCCAAGATGAAGAGATGAGCCATTGCTTTAAATGTCAGCACCCTAGGTTGGGGGAGAGTGGAGGCTTATAATGCACCCACAACAAAATCAGGCTATTAACCTCTCCACCCATGGATGCACCTACTATTCCCTGTAAGCGATTTATTTGACTGAACTCTGATGTTTACTCTCAATGATACCCGACAGTAGAAATGTCATTTTGGGTCCAGGATAGCTTTTTGTCTTGGACCCAGGACAGTGATAATTCATAAGCTTACTTCAAAGAGTTTCACGATGTTCCATGAAGATCCCTAATTTCATTAATCCAGCATTACTGAGGATGCCCCGTGCTAGGGCTTGGACATAAAAAATCACAAAGAGAAGCTGGGGGCAGGGGTGCACACCTGTTGCCCCAGCTACTCAGGAGGCTGAGGCAAGAGGATTAGTTGAGCCCAGGAATTGGAGGCCAGCCTGGGAAACATAGTGAGATCGTATCTCAGAAACAAATACAGGGCAAAATTTCTGTTTTCATTAATCGTATGCTCTGTTCAAGTGTCTAATACAACTAAATGATGATATGAAAAAATTTGAAAGCTTAATCAGAGGAACCCAGAAGAAAGAGCATGAATTTTCCACAAGATGCTGAGTGAAGGAACAACCCTGCCCCCTGGAGGATTGAACTGGAGTAAGCAGCAGAGCCCTGAGTCTGAGATGGCAGCCATAGAAGCACAGCTGCATTTGTTAATTGTGGGCCACTCAGAAGCCCCAGAGGAGAGACATGAGGGGCTGTTCAGGCACATGGCTCTGCTCTTGGGCATCATTGTCATCTACGTCCCCTGGTCCATCTCACCTCGTGTTCTGGAGGGTGGACACATCTCTGTTGATGGAGGACAGCTTGCTCTTCACAATACAGAGGGTCATCAGGAAGAAAACCATATTGACCTGCAAGAAATGAAGAAGCAAAGGAAAGACAGCAGCATGAATCTGACATAATTTTCCTGTGTACATATATGACAATATCACCATGAATCCCACCATCATGTACATTCATGAGAATGGGCTCCTAGCTAGATAAGGTATATTCCATGCTTGTGTAATTGTATCAGAATGGATTCTACCTTCTCGTATAACTAAAACAAACCCCCCAAAAGAGACCGCAGGAGGTTTTGTAATATTTTCTTTTCTCTTTTGCAGTTCTGGGGAGGGAACCCAGACCCTAGAGCATGCCAGGCAAGCTCTCTGCCCTTGAGCTACACCCACATCCCCCATGGCAAAGTTTTACTGAATAAAATTTAAATCTGCTATCTGTGAATTCTAGCCCTTGCAGCATCAATTCTATACCGGAGTGGGTTTTAGTATTTTGACAATAGTGTTAGAATTTGTAGATGTAGAAGTCTTGGAAAACCCAATGCAACCCATAACAATCCAGGAATATTCCTGTTCTGTCACCATCCTTAATATCCTGCACTTCTACTGACCCTCAGATGGACAGGAAGGAACTCTGATGACATTACTCACGGAAGAGATGGCACAGACAGGTCCAAGGAAGCCCCACACAAACCCCTGCTCTGGACGGAGCCAGCAGCTGAGCAAGAGAAAGAGAAACATCACTTTGCTGTGTTCATGTGGGACTCCACGACCAGAGTCACTCCACACCATGCATAACCAGAAGGACGGGAAGCCAGACTCCCTGTAAGTGTGATATGTCACAGTACACTCTACTGCTTAAACTCTGAAATACTCAAAAGGCTACTTTGGTTCAAGTGATGGCCGTGGACATGCTCCAGAGGAGAAGGACAAGTGGAGTCCGCATTTACCGAGTAGAGGTGCCATACAGGTGAGGTCTGGCTACTGCAGACACAGCCACAATGGCAGCCGGGACCCCGTAGCCCACAGGGAACATGAGCCTCCTCATGAGCCTGTTTCTGCTGGAGGAACTGAGCACAGTCAGGTTCCGTGCGGTGAGGAAGAGGAACAGCCCCTCCAGCAGCATCCAGGTGAAGGAGGCCAGGTAGAGGTAGTGCAGGGCGCCCGCGGTGACTGCGCACAGCACCTGGGGAGGAGAGAGACCCAGGGGCACAATCAGTGTCTGGGTGTGGCCTGGGATGCTGCCTGAGCCCTGTGGTGGGGGATTGTGCTGTGCACCAGGCGCTGCACTGTGGTGCTTAGCCACTGGCTGCATTTGTGCTCCTATAGTTCACAGCAGAGCTGGAAAGGGCCTGCTGCCCAGTGACTTCACAGCCTCCCAGGGCTGCCCAGTGGAGTTCCTCATGCAGTAGTGGTGACATCACAACCTCCCAGGGCTGCCCTAAGTCATTCCTCATGCCTTAATGATGACATGATAATGTCCCAGTCCTGCCCTGGGGAGTTCCTCATGCAGTAGTGGTGATGCTCTTGTGCACAAACCCCCTGCAATGCTGGTTACTGAACAGCAGGGCCACACAATGACAGGCAGGACCTACTACTTACAAATGGCATCCAATGATCATGTGGCGGCTTATGCATTTACTGCACTATGCTTTTCACATTATTTTAGAAGTGACTGTAGTTCACAGGGTTTAGAATCTTCTCTCCAAATGGTGCTGATCCTGGGCACAGCTCAGGGTGCACACTGAATGACAGTATCAGTAGCTGGATATTCACCCATCCCTGGGCTCTTAAGAGACAGAAGCTCATTAAGTAATTCCTTGAATCAAAGCAGAAAAGATAATCAACCCAGAAGGTGGGCAGAGGTAGAAGCAGCAGGAAAGAGCAAGGGAGCAAACCACACAGCCCACAGCACTCCAACAACCGACTCTGTAGGCACAACAGCAGAGGAAGTGTTGGAGAAGAATTTAGAAAGCTCCTAGTTACAATGTTGAACGAGCTAAAAGAAGATGTAAAGAATGAATTTGGAGAAGATACAGGAAGTGGAAGATCATTTCAGTAAAGCCAGAATCTAAAAATGAACCAAATAGAAATTCTAAAATCAAATAGAAATTCTGAAAACTCGATAAACCAAATAACCTCCTTTTTCTCCTGGTAAAAAATGTCTGCTGTAAAACGGGGTGCCACGTGACTCCAGCCCAGTCGCCTCCTTCATGTCTCCTGATTGCATCAGGAGCCACGTCCGGTGATTGACGGATGCCATCTAGAGTTTACGTCAGTTCTCCCTACCGGGTTCCCTAATGAAGGAACTTCCCCAGGATGCAAGCCTGTTGCTAAGCAACAAGAGATGTAGCTGATGGGGTTTTCCAGAGGATTCCTTTTGTTGTTGAAACCGTCAACGTGAAATGGGCATCGACCTCCTCTGGACTTCCCCGGGGCCCAGGCTGTTTGATTAGGAGCCGGGCAGCCTGGCTCCTGAGTTCAGCACCCCTGGGCGGGCGGGGTGGGGACACCTGGGTACCTTGGGCTGGGTTCTGTCGATGGCCGTGAGGAACAGCAGGTGGGCCAGCAGGAGGCAGAGCGAGAGCTGCAGGTGCAGGGAGGTGCTGGTGTTCTGGATGGCTCTGCACAGGAGGAAGGTGAGGTTCGCCAGGACCAGGCACAGCAGCGACACGCCCAGCCCCAAGCACGTGATGAGGCTCAGCACTGGGTCGTCGTCCTGGGGCAGAGGGAGGAGCCTTCACAGCCACGTGCCGGGCCGTGGGGTAGGAACCCCTCCGCTATCTGTCATTTGGTGCAGCAGATTCAGGATGGAGGGACTGGGTCCAGGTGTGAAGCTGATGGGGGAGGGGCTCCAGGTTGAGAAGGTTGGACTGTTAGGTTTTTTGAATGGAGCAGGTAAGCGGCTAGAGGGCCGGGATGTGTGGAGTTCTTACTCAAGGAGGAGACTCGGGATTCCTGACTTTGGGGCACAGTAAGGCGTTGGTTGATATGTGAGCGAGTGTGTGTGAAGCCCATGCTGAGGGTCCCTCTGTCCCGGTCCCACGAGGCTACAGGGCAGAACCTGAACCTCAGTGTCCAGGCGTTAACCTCCCATCCCAGACACCCCTGGCCTCAGTCCAGCTCTGCCTGTTTCTTACTGGCCACAAGTCCCTGTGTAGTTAGAATTAGATACTTGGTTAAAAAAATAAAATGAATGACAACAGTAGCTTAAAATTCACTTTTCCCCCACTTGTTTCTGAAAGTCAACTTAAAGCCATAAGGACATTTAAAAGCCCACCGTCAATTCTATTTCAATGTAATTGAGGGGAAGAGGAGAGAAGAGGAAAGAGGGAGGGGAAATGTTCAAATGGTAAATAATGAAGGCAAAATTTCAAAGCAGGCACATCTGGATGAAGTGCACACAGATGTTGTTTGTGTGGATTTTGTTTTTGCAACTTATCTGTAAATTTGAAATGGTTTCCCAAGAAAATGTTTGAAAACAAAGTTCAAACCCTGCAGGTGACATTTGTGCAAGCTACATTTGAGACTCTGGTGTAAAGACAAAATTGGGAAATTAGGAGGCAGGACAGAGGAGGAGCAGAGGGAAAGAATGACACCTGATAAATGAAACAGAGGCAAAACTTTCAAAATAGATGCCTCTGAGTAAAGAGTAATGGGTTGGTGGGTTTTTTTTCATTTCCTCATGGTTTTAAGAGGACTTGGAGAAATAGGTGGGAAAGTGTAAATTTTAAGTTACCACCATAATTAACTTTCTTCCTTTAACCAAGTATCTGATCTTTTTTTGTTCTTGAAACATATCTAAAAAATAGAAATTGTTTCCTAAGAAAGCACTTAAAATAAACAGTCCTCCAAGTGATATTAACATGTGATGAATTTTGAGAACTTCTGATGTAAAGACAAAATCTAATTTCCATAATATATAAAAAGCTCTTGGCTGAGATCCTTGTCATGCTCATGGTCACAGGGTGCTCACAGTGAATGCCCATAAGTGGGCTCATTTGAGAGTCTGAACCTGGGGAAGCAGAAGTATCCACTCACCTGGCTAGAGGAGGAGGTAAATAGCCCCTGGTTCAGCTATTCTCCCTGACTCTTCTGACCCCCTCTCACCTCAACTTCACCAGACCTTCTTTTTTTTGTAAATCTGAAACCCTGACTACGGTTGTCTTACAGACCCTGGTGGTAAATAGAATTCTAACTTGGTCTTCATATGTCCACCCCCTGCTGTTACACAAACCTTCTTCTAATTATTCAGTTTTCTGATAATCTAGGTGTTGCTGTAGAGGGATTTTGCAGGTGGAATTTAGGACTCAATCTGTTGACTTTTAGATTAGGGAGTTTATTCTGCTTTGGTGTGATCAGGTGATTGCTTCAAAGATCTGGACTCTTCCTGGGAAAACAGATTCAAAACTTGAGAGGGATTCTATACATTTTCATGCTGGTTTTCAGATAGGAACACTGGTGTTTTGTGAGAAGACCAACCAAGGGTCACAGGAGAGGAAATGTGGGTGGCTCTTAGGAACTGAGTGTGGTCCCCCCTGACAGCTGCTAAGATAAGGGAATTGAACTCTGCCTGCAACCAGGGAGCTGGAGGAGGGCTGCAAGACCCAGGAGAGACTGCAGACCTGGCTGATGTGATCTTGTCAGTCTTTTAGAACCTGTACAAGGAACTCATCCCCCTGTGCTGGGTTGCTGACCCACAGAAACCACGAGGGAACAAATTTGTTTTACTTCAGCAGTGACATTTGCATAAGTGTGTTTTGCAGCAATCAATGCTGAAGGCAGCCTCTCACCTGCACGTGGTAGTGGGCCATGAGGACGGCAAAGCTGCTGAGGTGGGTACAGTGGCAGGTGGTGCTGCCACCTCTGGTGCTCACTGTCCTGCAGCCTGCAGTGGTCCAGTGACTCCCATTCTGGCTGTGGTCCCAGGAGACACAGAGCACCTTGTGCCGTGGTGTAGGTGTCACCAGCTGTAGTAACAGGACAGGGGTGCAAGCTGGTCTTCCTGCGCTCAGAGATGCTGACCCAGGAAGGGTTGGCTTTCCTGTGTGGAGTGCACCTGAACCTCAAGTTTAAGAGGACAACAAAGATGTGCCTGGGCCTTGGGCTCTTCCCACACCGTGGTTCCCCACCCCCCACTCACAGGATGGGAGAAGGTGAAGGTAACTGGCGAGCTGAGGTTCTGGGTGTCATTGCTGCTCAAAAAGGCTGAGACGACATCTGAGAGCAGGACAGGAGAGACTCTTGGCAGAAAGTCCTTGTGTGTCCCATGGGGAGCCACCTTCTTCTCAGGCTCCAGGAGCAGGGGAGCCTCAGCCAGCAGCTTGTCCATCCCTGGGGTGGAGACCAAGCCCACCACAGAAGGGCCTGCAGGACGAGGCCATGGGTGAGTCTCAGGGTCTCCTCCAGGCCTCCTTAGATGGCCTCTCCTCCTTTTGAATTGTTGTATTATAATGATACATAATAGTGGGACTTGCTGCTCCACATTCACACGTGCACACAGCAGAATGTGGCCCCATCACCCCCCAGAACCTCCCCTTTGGACGCTCTTCTAGTGACCTCTTCCCACCCACATCACCCTTTAGTCTTTAATTCTGTATTTTTTCACATCCTTGTACATCTTTTCCCACCCTGAGGTCTCTTCCAAACAGGATGGTACTGGTGTAAGGTGGACATTCCACCTTCTCCCCATCTCAGATGTTACCTGTGTAACAAGATTCCTGTGCCAGATTCCAGTTCAGCTGCATCTTTGCCTGATTCAGACTCAAGGTGACATTGCAAACTCCTTGCTTCTGTACCTCTAGGGACAGTTCTATGAGTCACAGGAAGAAGAAGAGTTATGTTAGGAATATATATATGTGTGTATATGTGGATATTGTATATGTACAATATATACAATTGTATTATATATATCTCACATATATCAAGGACCTATGTGTAACTTCCAGTTTACTATAACCACACACATATATATGTGTGTTATATAGACACATATGTGTACACATACATATATGTATATAATCCTTTGTAATTCCAGATTTTATATGTAATGTATGTATGTGTTGTGTATACATATGTGTGCATACATACATACATGTATATGAAATCTGAAGTTATGAAGAATTGTAACAGTAAGTGCAATTGTGCACCAACATATTAGATAACTGAGATGAAATGGACACATTCTGAGGGTCATAGAAACTACCAAAACTGACTCAAGAAGAAGTGGAAAAATTGAAGAGACCAATAATGGGTAAAGAGATTGAATCAATAATGAAAAATCTTCTAAATAAACATGAGAGATCAGATTTTCACCAATTCCATATGGCTGAATTTCACTAATCATATAGGGAAGAATGAACATGAATTCTTTCTAAACTCTGGTTACAAAAGCATTATTCTAGATGAAAGAAGATAGACGGACAGTTCACACTTTGTATGATTGCTTTTTACTAAGTGGTAGAATAGGCAGCTACTTTAAGACTACAAGCAGGTGAGTGGATGCCAAGTTTGGGGGAGGGGAGGAATGAGGGATGAAAGCTGAGGAGGCACTGTGTTTGATTTTGGAGAAAAATGTCTTAGAAATGAAGGAGATGGCTGCATCAGTTTGTGAATGTTCTTGATTCCACTGAAATGTCAAACTGGTGGATTTTATTTATATATTTTATCTTTGGTGAATGATAAGTGGTGAACTTAAATGGTGAATTTTATGTGATGTGAATTTTACCACAATGAAACAAAGCATACTTAAAAAAGATTCATTTGTATTCTTCCATATTAGTTTTTTGAATCTGTTTCTATTTTGCTACCTAAATGTGTACTAGTTTTGATTTTCTGCCTTTTTAACTGTTGATTATTTATGTGAGTCATGCTGAGGTACAGTGTGGCCACTCAGCTCTAGTGGGATCAGAAGAGGATGAGGCTAGGAACAGGGGCTGGTGCAGACCCAGGGACTTACGTGTGCCTGCAGAATAATTGAAGGTTGATGTCCCCTCAGGCAGAACCCTGCTCAAGTGTGTCAGGGCACTCTCCAGGCCTGTCAGCAGGTGAGTGGCCACGCAGTGCTTCTGTGAGGGGGGCAGGGTCTCCAGGTCCCCAGGGGTCTCCAGCAGCTCATCCACCTCCTGCATTAGCCCCTGTAGGGATGGGGGCACAGAGCAGGTGGAACTGGGCCAGAAGGACCACACAAAGAGCTTGACCACTCAGCCCCAGAGAGCAGACCCAGACACTGTCCAGTTGGGGATAGAGAGAGCATGGTTTGGGACTCCCTGGGTGGCCCTTGCTCCTCAGAGGTCAGCCCTGGTTCATGACTGTCAGGATGACAAAGACCAGGATGAGAGCAAGAGGACAGACAGTGCCCTTGGGCGTCCAACAGTGTGTGTGGCTCCCAGTGTCCTCTTCCACCTGCCCTGGGAGAGTGGCCAGCTCAGAGCAGGACCCCACTGTGCTTGGGCCTGTTCCCCTTTCCCCAGACCACAGCTTCCCCCCCTCCCTCTATGGGAGGTCTCCCCTGCTTCCCCTGGATCCTGCCCTTACCTGGATGGTGTCCTTGGCCACAACTGCCTTGAAATCCCTGTGCAGATTGTTGACTTTGTCAAAGAAGTGGGAGAGACTCTGGGGAGGTGAGATGAGGGGTCATGGGTGGATGGGAATCTCAGGGCCAAGGGGTGGATGCTGGGCCATGCAAGGGATTCCCACCTCCCAGTCCTGGCTGGGGAAACTCACCTTGCTGTTGACTTCAGGGGGCAGAGGACTGGTGAAGAAGGCCTACAAGAGGTCATATGAGAAGAAATGTGGGTGGCTCTTAGGAAGGGAGTATGGTCCCCTGCTGAAAGCTGCTAAGAGAAGGGAACTGTATTCTGCCTGAAACCAGGGAGATGGGAGGAGGGCCGTGAGTCCCAGGTGAGTCTGAAGCCCTGGCCAATGTGATCATCTCAGCCTTGTAAGACCATGTGCAAAGAACCTATCCCCCCTGTGCTGGGTTGCTGACCCACAGAAATGTGAGGTAACAAATTTGTTTTACTTAAGCAGCAACATTTGCATAAATCTGTTTTGCAGCAGTCAATGATGAAGGCAGCCTCTCACCTGCACGTTGTAGCTGGCCATGAGGATTGCATGACTGCTGAGGTGGGTACAGCGGCAGGTGGTGCTGCCATCTCTGGTGCCCAATGTTTTGCAGCCTGCAGTGGCCCAGTGACCACATCCATTCTGGCCATGGTCCCAAAAGACACAGAGCACTTCACGCTTTGGCTCAGAGGTCACCAGCTGTAGGAACAGAACAGAGGTGTGAGCTGGTATTTTTGTGCCTGGAGATACTGACCCCTTATAGCTGGCGTGGGAAGGGCTGAATTTCCTGGATGGGGGGCACCTGTAAGGAGTCCCACTGAACCTCAAGGTTAAGTTAGACAACAAAGGTGTGCCTGGGTCTGGGGCTCTTCCCACACCCCCACACTCACATTGTGGGAGAAGGTGAAGGTAACTGGCGAGCTGAGGTTCTGGGTGTCCTTTCTGCTCAAAAAGACTGAGATGACTTCTGAGAGCAGGACAGGTGAGACTGTCAGCAGCGAGTCCTTGTGTGTTCCATGGGGAGCCACCTGCTTCTCAGGCTCCAGGACCAGGGGAGCCTCGGCCAGCAACTTGCCCATCCCTGGGGTGGAGACCAAGCCCACCATAGAAAGGCCTGCAGGACGAGGCCATGGGTGAGTCTTAGGGTCTCCACCAGGGCCTCCTCCTTAGATGGCCTCTCCTCCTTTTGAATTGTTGTATTATAATGATACATAATAGCGGGACTTGCTGCTCCACATTCACATGTGCACACAACAGAATGTGGCCCCATCACTCCCCAGAACCTCCCCTTTGGACGCTCTTCTAGTGACCTCTTCCCACCCACATCATCCTTTAAGCTTGAATTCTGTATTTTGGGCATCTTTTTCCAACCTTTTTCCAAACAACATGGTACTGTTGTAAGGTAGACATCTCCACCTTCTCCTCATCTCTGATGTTACCTCTGTGAGCAGATTCCTGTGCCAGATTCCAGTTCAGCTGCATCTTTGCCTGATTCAGACTCAAGGTGACATTGCCATCTCGTCGCTTCTGCACCTCTACGGACAGTTCTATGAATTGTGGGAATAAGAAGAGATTTTTTAAGAATATACATGTGTATATGTGAATATTGTATATGTACACGTCACATTATATACATGTATTTGTTTAATTTCCCTTTCTTATAGTCACACATATATTCAAGTGTATATAAAGACACACATATATGTATATAATTGTTTGTAACCCAAATTTCCTATATATGTGTATATATATATATATATATATATATATATATATAGTGTATACATGAGTGCATACACACATGTATATGAAATCTGAAGTTATGAAGAATTGTAACAGTAGGAGCAATTTTGCACCAACAAATTAGAAAAGTTAGATGAAATTCTTAGGGACATAGAAACTACTAAAACTGACTCAAGAAGAAGTAGAAAATCTTAAGAGACCTATCATGGGTAAAGGGATTGAAGCAAAAATGAAAAACCTCCTAAATGAACATCTGAGATCAGATGGTCTTGATTGTGAAATTTACCAACCATATAGGGAAGAATGAACATGAATTAGTTTTAAACTCTTTCAAATAACAGAAGAGGGACACCACCTGATAATTCCTGAAGGCCAATATTACTCTGATGCTCAAACCAGATAAAGACATCACAAGAAGAGACTTTATTGCTTATGAACACAGATACAATAATCTGTAACCAAATATTAGGAATCAATTTCACTAAGAAACTCAGGACTTGTACATAGAGAACTATTAAAGATTTTGAAAGGAGACCCTAAATGAAGGGAAAGGCACCTCATGTTCATGGATTGGGAAGCATTATATTGGTAAGATGGAGACAGTCTCCAAAGAGATCTACAGGGTCAATGTCATCCTATCAATGTCCCAACAGCCTATTAACATTATAATTTGCTTAAATGGAAAACTCACCTTAAAATTAACACAGCATTGCAAGAGATCCAGGTAGTTAAAGCATGGCTGAAAAGAGCAACAAAGGTGGAGGACTCACACTTCCTGATTTCAGAATTCACGGCAAATGAG
The DNA here is from genome assembly GCF_021218885.2 of Marmota monax. Lineage (NCBI taxonomy): Eukaryota > Metazoa > Chordata > Mammalia > Rodentia > Sciuridae > Marmota > Marmota monax. Next base: position 23,285,014 of record NW_026695228.1, read on the forward strand.
CAGAGAGCAAAGCAGCATGGTACTGGCATGAAGACAGAGGGAAAGTTGAGCCCAGAAATAAACCTACTGTCAAGTGCCTTTCAACCAGGGACCAAGACTATTCAGTGGGCATAAGAATAGTCTCCAAGGAAAAAGAAGGAAGTGGACCCCAACCTCACACCACACACACAGGTTAACTCAAAATAGAACAAAGGCCTCAATCTAAGAACTGAAGCCCATAAGAGGACCTTGAATTTGGCAGTAGATTGTTAGATATGATGCTGAATGTACAGCAATGAAGGAGAAAGTAGATAAAGTAGACGTCCTCAAAATTGAAAACATCTGACATTAAAGTGAAACAATTATCACAGATGTGAAAAGATAATCCATAAGATGGAGAAAGCATTTCCAAGTTGCACATCTCATAATGGTCTCCTGTCAAAATAGATGAAAAGCTCTTACAACTCAACAACCAAAGGACCAACCCAATCACAAATGCACAAATGATCTGAATAGATATTTCTCCAAAAAGATACACAAATGGCCCAGAGGCACATGAAAAGTTGCCAACCATCACCCATCAACAGGGAGATGCAACTCAAACCGGCAATGAGACATCGCCTCACATACAATAGAAAGGCCTTGATAAAACTAAACATGATGGAAGTAACACTTTTTGTCAAGGCCTTGGAGAGGGGACTCTTGCACCCCTCTGGTGTAATATACAATAGTGCAGCGACTTTGCAAACCATCTGGTGGTTTCCCCCAAAATTGAACACAGAACTACCATGGTACCTAGCAAGTCTACTTCTCAGTAGATACCCAAGAACTGCAAATAGTTATTCAAACAAACACTTATACATCAATATCTTAGCAGCACTATTCACAATAGCCAAATGGTGAAACCAACCCAAATGATCATCAGTGGCTGAGTGGGTCAACTCAACACACATAGGATGGAATAATATTCAGCCACAAAAAGGGATGGAATGATGCTATGCCATGCTCAACAGCATTATTCTAGGTGGAAGAAGCTAGACGGACAGGTCACACTTTGTATGATTGCTTTTTACTAAATGGTGGAATAGGCAGCTCCATTAAGACAGCAAGCAGGTGAGTGGATGCCAGGGTTGGGTGGTGGGAATGAGGAATGATAGCCGAGGAGGCACTGTGTTTAATTTTGGAGAAAAATGTCTTAGAAATGAAGGTGATGGCTGCATCAGTTTGTGAATGTTCTTGATTCCACTGAAATGTAGAACTGGTGGATTTTATTTTCATATTTATTTTTTGGTGAATTTTATGTTATGTGAATTTTACCACAATGAAACAAAGCATACTTAAAAAAGATTCATTTGTATTCTTCCATATTAGTTGTCTGAATCTGTTTCTATTTTGCTACCTAAATGTGTACTAGTTTTGGTTTTCTGCCTTTTTAACGGTTGTGATTATTTATGTGAGTCACTGAGGTACAGTGTGGCCACTCAGCTCTAGTGGGATCAGAAGAGGATGAGGCTAGGAACAGGGGCTGGTGTAGACCCAGGGACTTACGTGTGCCTGCAGAATAATTGAAGGTTGCTGTCCCCTCAGGCAGACCCCTGCTCAGGTGTCTCAGGGCACTCTCCAGGCCTGTCAGCAGGTGAGTGGCCACACAGTGCTTCTGTGAGGGGGGCAGGTTCTCCAGGTCCCCAGGGGTCTCCAGCAGCTCATTCACCTCCTGCATGATCCCCTGGAGGGATGGGGGCACAGAGCAGATGGACTTGGGCCAGAAGCACCACACAAAGAGCTTGACCACTCAGCCCAGGAGAACAGACCCAGACACTGTCCAGTTGAGGATAGAGAGAGCCTGGTTTGGGACTCCCTGGGTGGCCCTTGCTCCTCAGAGGTCAGCTCTGGTTTGTGACAGTCAAGGATGACAAAACCCAAGACCAGGATGAGAGCAAGAGGACAGACAGTGCACGTGGGTGTCCAACATTTTGTGTGGCTCCCAGTGTCCTCTTCCACCTGCCCTGGGAGAGTGGCCAGCTCAGAGCAGGACTCCACTGTGCTTGGGCCTGTCCCCCTTTCCCCAGACCACAGCTGCCCTCCTCCTTCTGTGGGAGGTCTCCATCTACTTCCCCTGGATCCTGCCCTTACCTGGATGGTGTCCTTGGCCATGGCTGACTTTAAATCCCTGTGCAGATTGTTGACTTTGTCAAAGAAGTGGGAGAGTCTCTGAGAAGGTGAGATGAGGAGTCACAGGTGGGTGGGAAACTCATGGCCAAGGGGTGGACAGGGTGCTGCCCCAGGGATTCCCACCTCCCTGTCCTGGCTGGGGCGCTCACCTGGCTGTGGACTCCAGGGGGCAGAGGCCAGGTGAAGAAGGGCATGACTGCGGGGACCGGACAGTGGTTCATTAGGAGTAGTGCAGATGTGCGTGTGTGGGTATGTATGAGCATGTGCATGTGGGTGTGCACGTGTGTGAGGTGGGGGAGGTTCTGGGGTCAGGGTGGGCTGGGTACCTTTGCAGAACTTGTTGTAGAAGCCATTGACACTCCCAGGAATCGGCTCCCAGCCTGGGCGGCATTGGCACAAGTAACTCCCCCAGGTGTTGGTGCAGGTGGTGGAGTGGTGGCACTTATGCTGCCCGGAGCTGCACTCGTCCATATCTGGGGACATAGAGAAAGGGGTTGGTTCCCACTGAAGCCAGGACCAGTGCTCTCCACCATCTGATCTCCACCCCCTTTCCTCCCATTAGTGCCCTGCCTGGGCTGTGGTGCTGCCACCCAGCGACCCACACCCTTGTGTGTTTCGAGGAGTGAGCAAGCCCTGGTGTGCCCCAGGCTTGCCCTGTACTGATGCAGGTTGTGAGGCTGCAGAAATATGTCCTCCCAGGAAGTTTTTTGCTGCTGCTCAGGTCCCCCGGGAGTCTCCTGTCAGAACCTCTGTTCCTTTCCCAGGACCCTGGTCTTTCCATACAGCCCTCTGGATCCTCCGGCCAAAGCATGTTTTACACATGGCACAATGTGCACCCATAGGGACCTTGTGTCCTCAGAGTCCCCTTGATCCCCAGTTTAGCCCTGTGTACCTCCTACATTCATGCACCTTCCCTTTTCCCTCTGTGTACTTGGCACTACCATCTTCTCCGTGGGTGGGTCCTGGCTCCTGCCCACCCACTGCTGGATTCCACCTGGCCCCATGGATGCTGGAAGCAGCTTTCTTTGCCTAACCACCTTGCCCTGGAAGGAGGTGAATCCTGCTCATGCGTGGAAGTTACTCCTCCTGGGAATCACGTTGTCAGGCCAGACCATGGCAAGGACCAGAGCAAGTTGTGTGGAACTAGCTTTCTTCTGAGTGGCAGGGACATGGCCCCCAGGAAGACCCAAACCCTCTGGGCAACTCCTTAAATGGGTGCAGATGTGCTCATCTTTTAAACACATAAGAAGAGTCCAGCACCCACCATGTTCCAGGCTCTCTTACAGGCACTTGTAATTTTCATAATCCTCCTGGAAGACACAGGAGGTAGGCACTGTTATGATCACCTTAATGATACAGATGGGTAGACCAAGTTCAAAGAGAGGTAGTGATTTGACTAATAACATGCAGCTAACAGGTGCAACAGGCAGGTTTTAGGCCCAGGAAGCCAGTTGCAGAGATGCCCCTGACGTTCATGCTACCCTGCTTCTGTGCTGGGTGACAGGTACATGCACACCTGTCTGTCTCAGACCAGGGCACCATTCCTGTAACCAGGGTTCTGCCATCTAGATGTCACAGGAAAGGGTCTGGCAACCTCAACCCTGATGATGGGGAGGTGGGGGAAGGGTCTTGCAGCTGTTCTCCTCTAATTAATAAAGGATTCTTGGCTCCAGAAATGAGCACACAGCCTGGGCTGCATGTGCAGCAATTGTGCCCTCCATGACCTGGCCGTCTGCAGATTTTCCACAGGGCACTCTCATGGCCCTCATTTGGTGATGTATGCAACATGATAGGTCAGAGGCTCACCTCCCAAAGTTGTCCTTTCTCTCAGGGAAGAGACCCAGGTGCTCAGCCTGACTCTGCTGTGAGATGTGGACAGACCTAAGGCCCCAGGTGGACCTCCTGAGGCCGGGCTGCTCTGGAAGTCCCCAGGACCACTCTGCTCTCTGGAGCAGAGCCCAAGGACATGTGGGTTCAGATTCTGTGTTATGGTGGGGCCTGGCAAGGGATCTACATCTCGTCTCCATCCTGGAGTGGCAGAGGGAGGCCCAGCCATTCCCTGGACCCTCCCCTCTGGGAATCTTTGAACCACTGGGGTCCTACAGGTGGTCTACGCTCAGGGAGAAGGTGGCAGTGAAGGTCACCCTTGATGCCTAAGCAGTGGGGGTGGGAGATCATGGCCAAGGGCTTCCCAGAGTGACACTCATCATTAACACCTGAGGATAAAGCCAGGTGCTCAGAAACAGAGCAAAGCTGGGCACATCCCATGACTTGACCTCAGAATCTACTGTGAAGCTGTAGTGACAACACAGTGTGGTTCTGTATGGGGACACACGCAGCCACGGAACAGGGAATAAGAACACCCACCCACAGAGGAGTGCTATTCAGCCTTAAAAAGGAGGGAAACTCTGTCAATCACAACAACAGAGGTGAACATGGAGGACATATGTTAAGTGAAATAAGCCAGACAAAGAAGGAGAAATACCACATGGTGTCACCTCCACGTGGGACCTGAACAGTCAAACTTCTGGAAGGGGAGGGTAGCATGGTGTTTCCCAGGGGTCGGGGCAACAGGAGGGGTGTTGGAGAGTTGTGCATCCAAGGCCCAAAACTTCACGTAGGAGGAGCTAAGTTCAAGAGATCTATTGTTCATTTTATTTACTTTTGATACCAGGGATTGAACCCAGTGTACTCTAATACTGAGATGCATTCCCAGCCCTTTTTATTTTTTATTTTGAGGCAGGATCTCACTAAATTGCATAGGGCCTTGCTAAGTTGCTGAAGCTGGCTTTCAACTTAAGATCCTCCTGCCTCAGCCTTCTGAGCTTCTGGATCCCAGGTGTGCACCACTGGGTCTGGCCAATGGTCTGTATTCTTGAAAATCACTAAGGGATTAGATTTGAAGTGTTCTTACCACAAAAACTAGCACCTGAGGCATTGCATATGCTAATCAGCTCCATTTAGCCATCCCAGTGTGCATGCATGTTTCAAAACATCATTCTGTACCTGATCAATACGTACAACATTTTTATTTGTCAATTAAATAATACAGAAAGGAAACAGGAATATATTCCTGGAGAGGGATGACTGAGATGCCTGTGTAACAGGAATGTCCTCAGTGCCACAGATCTAGTATACTGGAACGTGGTTAAAATGATAAGTTTTATGGATGCAGATTTCATCACAATTTAAAAACCCTGCCACTGAGCAGCAGAAGAAGAACTAAAGTGAGGTGCTCAAGCAGGTGAGGTGGCACATGCTGTAATCCCAGTGACTCAGGAGGCCAGGGATGTGGTTAGTCGTAAGGCCCCAGGGTTAGGTCCCCAGGACCAAAACAAACAAACAACTAGAAAACCAAAAGCCCCAGGTGCCCAGGCCCCAGCAGGTCCCACCTGCCTTTCCTCACAGTGACACAAATGCACCCTCGACCATCCCCAGGAATCCCCCAGCTCCTAGTGTGGCACTCAGAACTGTGGGTGGACACTGACAGGCCTTTCCAAGGTGCCCAGCTTGTCTCCGGGGAGCCTTGCTGTCACCACCCCTGGAGGAAGTTCCCCCTTATCAGAGATGGCCACAGACATGAAATGAGGAAGCTTCTGGAAGCAGCTCCCAGCTGAGGCCCTGGGGGTGTTTCCTGGCTTCTTATCTCTCCTGGTCTCTAAACGTGAGGGGAACATGCTCAGGAAGCAGGTCCCCTTTGAGTGCCACAGGGACCCACAGGACAGAGGCCTGAGTTGAATGGCCAACACAGCAGCCTCAGAGAACCCAAGACAGGAGTGAGTGACAGCTCATGGCAGATGGCCCTGGGTGTCCCAGAAAGGGGCCAAAGATTCCCGGAGCCCAGAGGATTCCTGGGGTCAGGATGAGGCAGGGAGGGCTTCTGGTCTCCCTGGACCCATTTTTGCACCTGAGGAGGCCCTGCTGGGACCCCTCATCTGAGCTGTGTGGATCAACAGCAGGACGGGCCAGGACAGGGGCTGATGCTCCCTAAGGGCCCCTGTCCAGCCCCCATGGGGCAATCCTCCCCTTTTCCCAGCTGGTAGCAATGGCTGCAGAGGTGTGCCATAGGTGGAGGGGACGAGGTGGGGTGTGGTCTTGTGGGGACAGCTGGGAATGAGGTGCAGCAGCACCCCCAGGGGACCTTCCACCAACTCCCACATTTCCCCCTCATCCTGGGCTCAGCCCCCCCCCCCCAGCTCCCTGGGTTCCCCAGTAATGACCCACTGAGAGCCACCACCTCATGGGATATGGGGCTCCAGGCTCCTGGGGGCAGGTACAAGGAGGGCTCCAAGAGAGGAAGTGGTTTTGCTGATCCCATGCTGCTCACGGGTGGCCAGTCCAGGCTTCGGACCCAGGGAGCTGATCCCTGCCTCTGACCTTGGCATTCACACCACCCTCCCTCTCTGTGCTGGTGGGACAGTGGCCTGGAGTGGGCACCACCTGTGTCAACCAGGGCCTTGGCACCTGTGTGTCACAGGATACCTCTGTCCCAGTCCTCTGGCTGACACCCCTGGATCCAGATCCAGGGGACAGTGCTGAGGTGGGCGTGGGCTGGAAGCTTCTCTTCCCCCCCAGTCCTAAGGGCAGGTGAGCACAACTCCTGGCCCAGGCCCTGTTTAGCTCAGAAGCCATTGCTAACAGCACTTTCTGGGAGCCAGGACCTGCTCAGTGCCTTTGGATCTCATTTCCCTCCTGATGACTCCCCCCTCCCCTACTTTGTTCCCCTGGTGCTGGGGACTGACCCAGGGACTCACACCTGCTAGACAAGTGCTCTACCACTGAGCTATGCCCCAGTCCAGGACTCCCCTTCTCCAGATGGACACACTGCAGCACAGAGAGGTGAGGTGACTTGTCTGAAGTCCCACAGTGAACCAAGAGCCAAGATACCACTGGTTTTGTTTTTGATTTTCCTGCTCATGCCAGGCAAGGGCTATGCCCCAGAGCCACACCCCAGCCTCTCCCTTTGTTTGTAGCTTTAGAATATATGGGCTCCTTCCTGTGGTTTTCTTTTTCTTTTCTCTCTCTCCCCCACATCCCCCCCCCAGGGATGGGGTCTCTCTATTTCCCAGGATGGGTTGGACTCCTGGGTTCTAGTGATCCTCCTGCCCCAGCCTCACAACTAACTGAGACCACAGGCACAGGCCACTGGAGCCTGTTTTTTTTAAAACAGAAAACAACAATGATGTTGTCACATCTCACATGTCCACAGGGTTTCCTGATAAGCACCTTGGCCATTGTCAGAAGCAGAGCTGTCTGGATGGGGCCAAGCAGCTGGTCCCAGAGTGCCCTGACCCTCCCCTGCCTCTCATGCTGGTGATGGGTGCATGCACAGCTGCCCCATCTCACAGTCCAGGTGCTGAGGCTATAACTGGGCATTGTCCCCAGATCAGCTCTGGTGCCCTGAACTGCATGTGTGGGGGGAGGTGAGGGGTGGGCCTTACCTTGACATGTGTTCTCACTCAAATTAGTGAAATTTTTTGCCCCAGAACGGAGCTCAAATCCTGGGAAGCACGTGCAGTAGTAGCTCCCCTGCACATTGTGGCAGTCAGCAAAATATCCACAGGACTCTTTCCGGGGCAACAAACATTCGTTGATGTCTGCAACATAATAGGACCAAGGGTCACCTCCCAAAGGTGTGTGGTCTCTTAGGGAACAGACTCCTGTCCCCTACCTGACCCCCAGCTTGGGGTCTGATGTTGAGTTAGTATCTTTTGCACAGAATCCTGGGACTCACTGCTGAGGCTATGCTGGGGCAAGCCAATCCTGAAGTCCACACAGTCTGATCTGCTCAACACAGTCCTCTGACTAACACTCCCAGAGGACAATTGGACAATTGGACATTGTCTCCAGGGGACAATGCCAAGGTAGTGTGTGGGCTACAAGCTCAGTGTCACCCTCCCAGACCTAAGGGCAGGCTGAGACCAACTCCTGGGGCCCAGGTCCTCTCTGTGCAATTCCCTGGTCTCTCTGCCATCTTACTCTTTCCTTTCTCTTTTCTGTCTTTAATGATGGCCTTGAGGTCAAAGGCTCAGCCCTTGACCCTTACCCATGACCCCCACTGACACTGGGAAATGACACTTTGGATCTCATTTCCCACCTTATGACTGCCCCCCCTCTCCCCCTTTCTTCCCCTGGAGCTGAGGACTGACCCAGGGACTCGCACCTGCTAGACAAGTGCTTTATCACTGAGCTATGGCCCAGACCCAGGACTTCCCTTCTGCAGATGGACACACTGCAGCACAGAGAGGTGAGGTGACTTGTCTGAAGTCACACAGTGAACCAAGAGCAAAGCTACCTCTGGTTTTGGATTTGATTTTCTGCAGTGCTGGGGAGGGAGCCTAGGGCCCTGCTCATGCCAGGCAAGGGCTGTTACCCGGAGTCACACCCCAGCCTCTACCTTTGTTTGTAGCTTTAGGAGATAGGAGCTCCTTCCTGTGTTTTTCTTTTTCTTTTCTCTCTCTCCCCCAATTTCCCCCCTAGGGATGGGGTCTCTCTATTTCCCAGGATGGGTTGGACTCCTGGTTCTAGTGATCCTCCTGCCTCAGCCTCCCAACTAACTGAGACCACAGGCACAGGCCACTGGAGCCTGGCATTTTTTTAAAACAGAAAACAACAATGATGTTGTCACATCTCACATGTCCACAGGGTTTCCTGATAAGCACCCTGGCCATCGTCAGAAGCAGAGCTGTCAGGATGGGGCCAAGCAGCTGGTCCCAGAGTGCCCTGACCCTTCCTCACCTCTCATGCCGGTGATGGGTGCACGCACAGCTGCCCCATCTCACAGTCCAGGTGCTGAGGCTATAACTGGGCGCTGTCCCTAGATCAGCTCTGGTGCCCTGAACTGTATGTGTGGGGGGAGGTGAGGGGTGGGCCTTACCTTGACATGTGTTCTCACTCGCATTAGTGAATTTTTTTGCCCCAGAACGGAGCTCAAATCCTGGGAAGCACGTGCAGTAGTAGCTCCCCTGCACATTGTGGCAGTCAGCAAAATATCCACAGGACACTTTCCGGGGCAACAAACATTCGTTGATGTCTGCAACATAATAGGACCAAGGGTCACCTCCCAAAGGTGTGTGGTCTCTTAGGGAACAGACTCCTGTCCCCTACCTGACCCCCCAGCTTGGGGTCTGATGTTGAGTTAGTATCTTTTGCATAGAATCCTGGGAAGCCCTGCTGAAGCTATGCTGAGCCAAGCCAATCCTGAAGTCCACACAGTCTGATCTGCTCAACACAGTCCTCTGACTAACACCCCCAGGAGACAATTGGACAATTGGACATTGTCTCCAGGGGACAATGCTAAGGTAGTGTGTGGGCTACAAGCTCAGTGTCACCCTCCCAGACCTAAGGGCAGGCTGAGACCCACTCCTGAGGCCCAGGTCCTTCTGTGCAATTCCCTGGTCTCTCTGCCATCTTGCTGTTTCCTTTCTCTTTTCTGTCTTTGATGATGGCCTTGAGGTCAAAGGCTCAGCCCTTGACCTCTACCCATGACCCCCACTGACACTGGGAAATGACACTTTGGATCTCATTTCCCTCCTTATGACTCTCCTCTCCCCTACTTTGTTCCCCTGAAGCTGGAGACTAACCCAGATACTCACACCTGCTAGACAGTCTCTGATGTGCCTCTGCCCCTCCCGCAAGCCTCTTTACCATGACAGGTGACCAGGTGGTTGGTGAAGACCTCTACAGATGAAGAGGCAAACCCCGGCTTGCAGCGACAGGCAGTGGCGTTGACACATTCTGAGTTAGGAGGGCACCAAGGGGCACAGGCTGTGGGGGCACAGGTTGGTCAGAGGCTGGAAGGGGGCATTGTGGTTCCCAGAAGAGGTCCCAGGAGGTGGGGAGATACCCTGAGCCTTCCTGCTCAGGCCTCTCCCCCCTGGGCTGCGGGTGCAGGGCCTTATGACTCTCCCCTCCCCTATTTTGTTCCCCTGGAGCTGGAGACTAGCCCAGGGACTCACACCTGCTAGACAATCTCTGATGTGCCTCTGTCCCTCCCCCAAGCCTCTTTACCATGACAGGTGTCCAGGAAGTTGGTGAAGACCTCTACAGACGAAGAGGCAAACCCCGGCTTGCAGCGACAGGCAGTGGCGTTGACACATTTGGAGTTAGGAGGGCACCAAGGGGCACAGGCTGTGGGGCACAGACTGGTCAGAGTCTGGGAGCGGGCAATGTGGTCCCCAGAGGAGGTCCCAGGAGGTGGGCAGATGCCCTGAGCCTCCCTGCCCAGGCCTCTCCTCCCTGCGCTGCGGGTGCAGGGCCCCTCCCAGGCTCTGGCTGTGGAGGGGCTGCTCCCCACACACTCACGCTGAAAGTCCCAGGCTCCAGCTCTGGAGAGACTCAGCAGGACACACAGCAGCCCTGTGACACAGAGAGGGTGGGTCAGCAGGCCCAGCAGAAAGAGGAGGCTGGAGGTGATGCACTGGAGGGCAGGGGCTGTGGACCCTCCTGGGCTCAGACCTGGTCCACTCCTCAGAGGGAGCCCAGGTGGCGCCTCCCAGAGGGTCTGGGTGATGGGAAGGGGCCTGAGCCTGGCAAGCTCTGGGCTCCAGCCGTGGCTCTCCTGGCCTGTGGGTGGGGGACTGGAGCCTGGTGGCCCTGGTTCAGACCCTGGAGCACAGGCAGGCTGCCTCACTGCCCTGCCTCAGTTTCCCTTTCTGTGGAGTGGGGACAAGATGACACCCACGTCCTAGGGTCACGTGGGAACAAACCCCAGTGTGTCAGGGTGTTTACCACCATTGCTGACCTTTAGGTGGGAAGGGAGGGTCAGGGCCAGCTGTTCTCTCAGGTCCCCTGCCTGGTCTCTGAGGTGCTCTGGCCCTGTCCCCTTCCTCAGGGACACACACCACACCAGCCACCTGGCCTGCAGCTGTGGTTGGAGCACCTGAGAGCCACATCTGTACCACCACTGTCAGCCCCATGGCCTGTCCTGGGACCCGTGGTGCCCTATTACCCCCTAACAGGAAGGTGCTGTGGGCAGGTGCTGGGCTCAGGCTGGGGGCCTCCTCCTGCTGTTCCTGCCTCTCAGCAGCTGCCCTCTCCTGGGGCACATCCTGGGGACCCTTCTCAATCAATGGGGCCTTAGGTACATGAGCCTCTTGCTGTTCAACAGAGACAGGCGAGGAGTCAAGGAGAGTCTGGTTCTCAATCCCTAAACTAAAGTCTAGGGGTATTGGTGGTTCCTTCTTGGTCAGTTTATCTAATGCGCTGCCTGGACAGCTGGTCAGGCTCTAAACATTGCCGTGAGGCCTTCATCAGAGGAGACCCCACTGAATGTGAAGACTGCAAGTAAAGCAGGATCCCCTCTCCTGTGTGGGCTCATCTAACCCATGGAGGCCCTAAGAGACCAAGACTGGCCCCCTGAGGAGGACGGAGTTCTGGCCCAGACTGCTTCTGGACCTGAGATGGAACATCAGCTCCTCCCTGGTCTCCATCCTGCCACCTCCTCCCTGGTATCCACCCTGCCACCTCTTTTCTGGGTCTCCATCATTCGACCCCTTTTCTTGGTCTCCATTTTGCCACCTCTTCCTAGTCTGGATTCTGTACCTCTTTCCTAGTCTCCATTCCTCGACCTCTTCCCTGGTCTCCTCCTGCCACATACCCAGTATAGTCTGGACTTCTCATCCTGTACAATTGCATGAGCATATCCTTAAAAGAATCATCCTTCCCTCTTTCTGTATAGTGCCCTATTGGTCTTATTTATCTGGAGAACCCTGCTGCACATGGGGAATATAATGACAAATCCCGGCTAAGTCCCAAAGTTTTCACTAAGAGTAACTTTCTAGGAATAAATTTCTCCTTTGAGAACTTATTATTTTTTTTTTTAAAAAGAGCTGATATCCTTTACAGGGACAGTGACAAAACCAGTCAAAAATGAAACAAAGGACTTGCTGGTGGCTCCTAGCTCCCTTTCTTGCCTGTCACATGTCATGATTCCACTTACCATGGACCAGTCTTAGACATCTGCTCCTCATGGTGCCGAGACCAGCCAGCCCAGTGATGGAGGACTTTAGGTTCTGGCTGGAGTTAAGAATGCTTCCAGTTTAAATATGACTCGTGACGAAGTTGACCACAGTGAGGAAATCACAGTCTGGATGCTTTCTTCCTCTGATCAGTTCCCTGGTGAATTTCTCAGAACTCAGAGGTTTGTTGCCAAATATTTGCTTAGTTTGGGTAATAATTGTGCTGAAGATCTCCTTGGGGGTGACTCACATCTTCTGAGACAGGAAGGTGGGACACTGTATATTAGAAGCTCAAGCATGAAGGATCATTTCTCCTGGTCTTCTAGCCCTGTAAGGACCTTGGTTCAGAATGAATAGACTTATCTATTTATTACCTATTCCTAGACTTACTTGTGTAACTTACATGAAAACAAAGCTCATGAACTCAGGGCCTCAGTAGATGGGTCAGGAGAAGTCAAACAGCCCAACACGTGACTCTCCTCCAGGGCAGGGATAGAAAGAGTCTATGTAAACTCATGTCTTACCATTTCCCTTCCACCAAAGCACCGTGTCCCCAGCATGAGACAAGACTTGGCATTCCCAACACTCACATTTAGAAAGTCTGAGAAGGGAGTTTCCGCAGAGCCACCTGGTCCTCACACTACTATTGTTCCTTATAAATTTTAGCATTATTTTTCTCTATTTATCTTTCATTACCACACTGAGAGAAAAATGGGTAATTGCTGTGAAAAATTAAAGTATTCTTTCAAATACCTGGTAGACATCTTATTCTTTGCAGTCTTTATTGTTAAGTTAGTAGTGTGCCATGGGGAATATAATGACAAATCCATACATTGTAAGTTTGAATGTCCACATCCCCAGGTTACACCAAATTCTGTATTGCTTCCTGGCCCAATTTGAGTTTGCTAGGCAGAAGTCTCACCTATTATGAATATGATGATATGATGTGTGTTCTCCCTTATAAGCCTTAAGCCGACTCTTGTAACAATGAAATAGTATTAATAATTATATATACTATTGAAAAAAAATCTCATATTACCAATGGGGGCTGTTATGTTTTAAAACCATTGCTCCTAAACTCAGGCTCTTCACCTTGCACTTATAAAAAGATACAATATTATACTGTAAGTATTAACTTGATAATACCATATGGATTATATTTCAACTTGCCTTTCCCATTCAACTTCGTGCATTAGAGGTTTTTTTAAATTAATTTTTTATTCGTTTTAATTAGTTATACATGACAGTAGAATGCATTTATACCCTATGGCAGGGGGCTATAGTGGAGATCTTTCAATATCTGTGTAGGAGCTATATCATGCACAGGTGTATCCTGTTTTTAAAATTTATACAGATATACCCTATTCATTTTGTTATTCTTTATTGGTGGTTGCTTATATGTAGTGAAATTTTTCACTCTTGCAAATATACTGCAGTAAATCTTATAAACAGCTTTCTGTGAATATGGGATTGTTTAATGTGACATAGATTAAAAGAGGTGTGATTGCTGGGCCTTAGGTACATCCAGATTAAATTTTCATAACAGGTACCAAATTGCTGAATAAAATATCTATGTAAGTTTACTCTAGTACCTACCATATAGGAATATCCATTTCACCCCTGGTCTAACAACTATTGAATATAATCAATTTGGTAGATATTTCCTAAACTAATGCTTGAAATTTTAGCTCCTTTTAAAAAAATTAATTTCAGTTTCCTTGATTGCTGTGTATTTATCTGCCAGTCATTCTTCTTTTTCAGTTAAGAACATATAAATTTGTCTTTGTCCCAGTGTCTCAGGAGGCTGAGGCAGGAAGATTGCAAGTATAAAGCCAGCCTCAGCAACTCAGCACTAAATATGTTCTATGAACATTGGTGTACAAGCATTTATTTGAGACCCAGTTTTATATATTTTGGGGAGCACACAGATGGGGTGGAGTTGCTGTGTGATGGGATAATTCTATGTTTAACCTTCTGAGCAACTGCCAAACTGTTTTCCACACTGGCTGGACCATTTTCCATTCCTAGCAGTAATTTATGAGGATTCAAAATTCTCCCCTTTCTCACCAATATTTTTATTTTCTTTTTTAAAATGTTACTTTTAATATTACTTATTGACACCTGTTGTCAATAATGTGTAATGATCATTTTAGGGTAATTGACACATGCGTCACCTTAAACATATATCATTTCTTTGTGCTAAGATTATCCAAAATATTCTAGATTTAAAAAATTACACTCTGATTAGCTTTAGTCACTCTAGAATGCAACAGAACAACAGAACGCATTCCTCCTAACTGTGACTTTGTGCCTGTTGACGACCTTCACTACCGTTCCTGTTCCCTGTCCAGCCCTGGTAACCATTAGTCTCCTCTCTACTCCCCAGACACCAGCAGTTCTGGGTTCCACCTCCAAGGGGGATTCTGCAGTCTTTGCCTCTCTATGTTCATTCTGGGGTGTGAAGTGCATCTCACTGTGGTTTTGCATCAAGTTCAAATTTTGGTCTCCATAAGTAAAGTTTGGTTGGGAGGCATCCACACCCGCTCCTTTGATATCTATGATGACTGCCACCCTCATGGCAGAACTGAGTCACTATAAGAGACCATGTGGCCTGTGAAGCCCAAGACATTTACTATCTGCCTCTTCACAGAAGTTTGCTAGGTTCCCCATTCAAGCAGGTAGGCAAGGTGAGAACCATGTTAGTGAGTGTGTGTGCGTGTGTGTGTGTGTGTGTTTATATGAGCTTCTCTAGGTCAGAGCTGCTGGGTAAGTGGACAGAAGGACAGTCCCCCCACAGGTATCCAAGTACTCATCTTTGCAACCTGTGACTACTTTACCCCACCTTTTACATCCAACTGTGAATATGGTCTTTAAAATCAGAACAAATACCAAAGAAACAAACTGGCAGTTTATTACAATTACCCTTAACTCTGTTCTCTTTAGTTATTGCAAGGGCTAGCTATTGCTGTAGAACAAGCAGTCCTCAATGCAAATGGTGTAATAAGGTTTTTTATTACCCAATGGGACTCCCTATTGGGGTTTTCTGAGTCTGACTCAATAAAAGAACTTTCGTGTTCATAGGAGAGCCTGTGGCCAGAAATCACATGAAGGGCAGGAATCAAGCTCCCTTGTGAGCCATTCTTTGATCTTGAGGACTGAAGTCATTCTGAGCCTGAAGGACACACATAATGGAGGATATGGGTATTGCTCATTTACTACCCTTCACTTGCTGTGGTAAAATTCAGAAAGGGGAGGAATATTTCACTTAGAATAATGGAAGGATTAATATTTCTAGGCAGCACTGAACATTTTCAAGCAAAAACACATCACTGACTCAATAGTGCAAACAAGAAAACGCTGACCACCTCAATGATCAAACCCCTGACACAAGAACACCAACCTTCCACATCTCGTGATTGTATTTGACAGATGAAAAGACATATTTTACGTAGCAATACAATGTGTAATGTAGAGGTTTGTCTCATCATATTTAATGTCCTCTCTGCTTCTGAGACCAAAGTAACCAAACTTTCATTTTAAGTTTTTCTTTTCACATAGACTTCAAGTGGAGACGTGTTTGAAAATAAGCTTTGCCAGTGATTATGGTGGAGGCTGTGGACACCAAGCTGGGCAAGATAAAAGAATAACAATGGTGAGAAGAAAAGCCAGTGCGCAGCCATGAAGCTCGCTGGTCTGTTAGAATCGGCCTCATCAGGAAGAGCAGCTGAGATGGGGACGCGGAGGCATGAGGGACCCACAAGGGCAAAGCCATGCTGTGGGATTCCCTCCATTATAGGATTATTACACAGGCCGTCTTAACTGTCAAATGCATTCCCCCACAGGATTACCATGCACGACTGTGTGTTTTAGTATCAATAAAAGAAAAATTACTCCATATGATCCATCATGAGAGAAGAAATGGTTTTCAGAAACGCATGTCATCCCATGAGATGAAAATGAATTTCCAATATGTCTAATCCAGGATTGAAAATAAGTTTGAATAAGTATGCAAGTGGTTAAGAGGAACACTGTTCATATCTCAGAGGGAACAGAAAGATTATCAGGGTGTGCTTTATAATTTTCATAGGGATGTTGAAATCAAAGGAAGAGAAACTCCAGAAAACGAATAGAAGGAACAAGTTGTACTTCTAAAATCAGATGAAAATATTTTAATTTTTTGCCCTGAGGCTTTGAGCTCTGTGATCCAAAAAATCTTTCAGACCCAGCAACATGGACCCTTTTATAGTTTTATCTTGGAATTTTTTTCAGAGCTCTCTTGATGTCTCTATTCCTCAGACTGTAGATGAAGGGGTTCAGCATGGGGGTGACCACTGTGTACATCACCGAGGCTGTGGCAGTAGAGCATGAGTTTTGGGTCATAGCAGAACTAAAGTCCACCCCCAGGAGGGTGCTATAAAATAAGGAGACCACGAAGAGGTGAGACACACATGTGGAGAATGCTTTGTATTTTGCCTGAGCTGATAAGATTGCACTCATGGAAGACACTATTCTGGAGTAATAGTAACGGATACCCATGAGGGGGCCTCCATCCAGTAGCAAAGGTGCAAAATTAATCACTGTGTCATTAAGAAAAGTGTCAGAGCAGGCAAGTAGGACCAGTTGATTCAGTTCACAAGGTGTGGGATTCCAGGTCTGTGCAGAAGGACAGCCACAATGCCATTAAAGTTTCTAGTAAGGAATTCAGGACATTTGTGACCCAGCATGCCAGCACCAGCACTCCACAGACCCTGTGGTTCATGATGACAATGCGGTGCAGATGGCCACATACCCGTCATAGGCCATCATGCCCAGGAGGAAGTTGTCCAACTCAACAAATAATATAAAAAGGTAAATCTGTATGAAGCAGCCTGCATAGGTAATGGCCTTGGTCTGAGTCTGGATGTTCACCAGCATCTTTGGGATGGTGGTGGAGGTGAAGCAGATGTCCACAAAGGACAGGTTGGAGAGGAAGAAGTACATTGAAATTAAACAGAACTAAAATAAAACTTCCATCAAAAGTACTAATATAGACTTCAGCTCTGTATCCATCGGATCCTGAGCTTTTGTTGGTTGGTATTCTTCTCATGGCGTCTTCTAGTTCATTGCTTAACATTGATCCATCTAACTTGTGTGTATCATCCTGATTGAGTTTGGGCAAATCCTATGACTCTAGCAATTTGTTGATGCCTTAAATATTTTCTATTTTATTGGAATACAAATTTTCAAAATAATTTCTAATTATCTTCTGTATTTCTGTAGTGTCCATCTTGATATTTCCTTTTTAATCAAGGATGTTAGTAGTTTGACTTTTCTCTCTCCTTCTCTTTGTTAGCGTGGGTTATCAATTTTATTTATTTTTTGAAAAAAACCCTACTTTTTGTTTTTTCATTTGTTTCAATTTCATTGATTTCAGCTCTGATTTTAGTTATTTCCTGTCTTGTACTGCTTTTGGTATTGATTTGTTATTATTTTCCTAGGACTTTGAGATGTAATGTTACTCACTTATTTGTTGACTTGTTTTCTTTTAAGGAATGAACTTCTTAAAAAAAGTAGCAGGTTATAAAATCAACACCCATAAATCAAAGGCATTTCTGTACATCAGTGACAAATCTTCTGAAAGAGAAATGAGAAAAATGACCCCATTTACAATAGCCTCAAAAATAATACTTGGGAATCAACTTAATGAAACAGGTGAAAGACATCTACAATGAAACTACATAATGCTAAAGAAAGGAATTAAAGAAAACCTTAGAATTTGGAAAGATATACCTATCTCTTGGTTAGGCAAAATAATATTGTCAAAATGACCATACTACTAAAAGCCCTATACATTTCATACAATTCCATCAAAATACTATGGGAATTCCTCATAGAAACAGAAAAAGCAGTCATGAAATTCATTTGGAAAAATAAGAGACCCAGAATAGCTAAAGCAATTCTTAGCAGGAAGAGTGAAGCAGGTGGCATCACTATACCAGATTTGAAACTATACTATAGAGCAATAGTAACAAAAATGGCATGGTATTGACACCAAAATAAACTTGTAGACCAATAGACTTGTAGACTTGTACAGAATAGAGGACATAGAGACAACCCCACATAAATACAGTCATCTCATATTAGACAAAGGTGCCAAAACATATGTTGGAGAAAAGAGAGCCTCTTCAACAAATGGTGCTGGAAAAACTGGAAATAAATATGCATCAAAATGAAATTAAGGCCCTGTCTCTCACTATGCACAACATTCAAAGTGGAGCAAGGACCTAGGGATTAAACTAGAGACTCTGTGCCTAATAGAAGAAAAAGTAGGTTCAAATTTTCATGATGTTGGATTAGGGCTAGGGCCTGACTTCCTTAATAAGACTCCGATAGCACAAGAATTAAATTCAAGAATCAATAAATGGGATGGATTCAAACTAAAAAGTTCTTCTCAGCAAAAGAAACTATCAATAAGGTGGACAGAGAGCCTACAGAATGGGAGAAAATTTTTACCACACACATATCAGATAGAGCACCAATCTCTAGGATGTATAAAGAACTCAAAAATCTTAACATCAAAAAAACAAATGACCCAATTAATAAATGGGCCGAGGAACTGACCCGACATTTCTCAGAAGATGATATACAATCAATCAACAAATATACAAATATATGAAAAATGTTCAACATCTTTAGCAATTAGAGAAATGAAAATAAAAAACTACTTAAAGATTTCATCTCACATCTGCTTCCTCTTTCGCTTCGCTCCGGGCGGAGAAGCTGAATGTGTAATCAGCAGTGGATTGTAAGTACCCGAGGCAAAGAAAGCTCAGTGCGCCCCGCCTTTTTTTTTTTCTTCTTTTTTTTGAATATTTTTTATACAGGGAGAGTTTGTGGATTGGGATTGTTGGCGGGGCTGTGGTTTCTGTGCCGAAAATCCACTCCGCGGGAGCCGCCATTTGCTTTCTGCTTGCTGTCTTGATGGCTCTGTATACACTGTCCGGCAGCCGCACCTAGAGGTTGGAGCTGGGCTGCGTGCCAAGCCCTGTCCTCCGAAGGCTGGACTGCAGCCTCGAGCGTCTCGGTGGCCTGTTCGCCGCTGCACCTTCGGGCAGAGCCTGCTCTGGGGTCGTTCTGCACCCCCCTGCCAGGGGACCCGTGCTCCGGAGGGGGGGGATGGAGAGCCGCGGCAGCAGCCGCTTGGGCCCCTGGGGCCGGGCACCGGGCTGAAGAGCTGCGGAGGCCAGGGCGGCTCTGCTACGGTCGCAGACAAGTGCGGTGCTTGTGAGCGCAGCCCAGAGATGGAGGCGACAGCGGCAGGGTTTCATTTCTAGAAATCTGGACTGGAAACAGAAGCAACAGTTTGTATAATCCCAAGAACTTGCTTATACCAGGAAGCTGTAAGGGCAACATGAATATCACTGAGGAGATGTAACATGGTGGCAGGCGCAGAGAGATCAAGTCTCTGACATCTTCAACTGCGCGGGCATAGGGAGCCGTAAACTGTCTAAATGCTGTTTGCTCAGGATCACTAGGCAATGCTGAGCTGACGTGGATCTGGGGTGTACAGGCTGGGCCCCTCAGAACACACACACAGAGCCCGAATCGGAGGCAATTAAGCTCCGGTTCGCCTGCTTCGTGTGACTCAGCACTAAGGATCTCGCTGAAATAATTGGCCGGCCCTTAGGAACTTACAGAGGTAAAAGCCAACCGAGCCTTCATAGGCAGTGGCCACAGGACTGAAACGGGGATTGGGAGAGACAGTCAGGACCCACCCGTTGCATTGGTCACCCGGCAAAGGGAACAAACGGTCACCATTTGCAAGGGATACCACCATGGCAGAGAAATGGCGTCATGGGCGGAGGAGATAACTGCATTGAAACCAGCGCGACAGGTGTGTAATCTCCTAGTCATCTCTCTCCACACAGCAGGGAAAACTTAAGGGCCACTCCCAGCTCTCCTGTGAACGCAATAACCAGACCGAGGGAATCAGGAGTGGCGCGGGACCTCGCGGCGCGGAACTCCCGGCTACCGCTCCCACCAGTGCTGACAACTGAGGTCTCTTGCACCAGCTACCAGGGGCATGGCTACAGGAGGGCAAGCAAATTCGCTGGGGGATCTCAGCCCCAAGCTCTACAAACTTAGGGTCTGAGGGAGGCAAAAAGGGAGAGTGAGCCCAGGTGTTCAGGAAAACAGGGCTCCCAGGAGCAGCAGACCTGGCGTGTAGCCAGTATTGTGGTGAGCGCCACAGGTGAGCACGGCCTGGCTTGAGGAAACACAAGACAAGGCCCTAGACACTCAGGATTGGAGACCCGCCCAGTCTAGGAGAAAGAGCTGCTGCACAGTGAATGGTTCCCACCTATTGAGAGGAGAAGCTTGGCCCAGTGGGCACAGCTCCACCTACTGGAAGAGAAGTTAATAGAACTCTAGGACTGCATTTATTATTATTATTATTATCATTTTTTTCTTTTCTTTTTCTTTTTTTTCTTCTTTTTCTTTCATTTTCAATTTTTATTTGTTGTTGTTCTTTAACTTTTTTTCAATGTTTCTATTTTTTTAAATTTTTTTTAATTTTATTATTATTTTTTTTTAAATTTTAATTTTCATTTTTTTATTATCGCTATTATTTTTGTTAAAATTTTTTTTGTCTTTTCTTTCTTTCTTTATTATCTAATCTTTGTTATTCTTGTTTCTTTTGTCTTTTCATTTCTTTTCAATTTTCTTATTCCCCCTTCCTTGAATTCTACCTGCCTACTCTCATTCTCTTTAGTGACTTCTTCCCTTCCCTTCTAATATCTTTCCTCTCAAGCATCAAATAAATCTATAAGAGTAAACAGTAACTCATCAGTCAAACAGAACAAGAAGTAACATGAGCAGCATAAAAAAGCAAGGAAGAAAAGGAGTACAAACAATGAAGGACAGCCTAAATATTCAGGAGGACCTAGAGTCAGCAGAAAAATGGTCATATAAAGAACTCAAGGAATACCTTAGACAGATGGAATGGAACCTTAAAGAAGATACGAGACAGCAAATCCAAACAGTGAAAGAACACTTTGAAAATGAATTACATAGACAGATAAAAGAAGAAGTTAAGCATCTTTATCAGGAGATTGAGATTATAAAAAAAAACCAAACAATAATTCTAGAAATGAAGGAAACGATAAACCAAATTAAAAACTCAATTGAGAGTATCACTAACAGAGTGGAGCAAGTAGGAGCCAGAACATCAGATAATGAAGACAAAATATATCATCTTGAAAAGAGCCTAGCCAACTCAGAAAGGCTGGTTAAAAACCACGAGAAAAACATCCAAGAGATATGGGATAACATAAAGAAACCAAACCTACGAGTCATCGGGATAGAAGAAGGTACAGAGATTCAAACCAAGGGAATGAGTAACCTGCTGAGTGAAATAATTACAGAAAACTTTCCAGAAATAAAAAAGGAAATGGATATACAAATTGTAGATGCATACAGGACACCGAGCACACAAAATCACAGTAGACCAACGCCAAGACACATTGTTATGAAGATATCCAATATACAGAACAAAGAGAAAATACTAAAAGCTACAAGAGAAAGGAGGCAGATTACATTCAGGGGTAAACCAATAAGGTTAACAACGGAATTTTCATCACAGACGCTGAAAGCGAGAAGATCCTGGAACAACGTATTTCAAACACTGAAAGACAATGGATGCCAACCAAGAATTCTGTATCCAGCAAAATTAAGCTTCAGGTACGATAACGAAATAAAAACCTTTCATGATAAACAAAAGCTAAAAGAATTTGCAGCCAGAAAACCAGCATTGCAAAGCATCTTGAGCAAAACACTACACGAGGAAGAAATGAAAAACAATAACCAAAACCATCAGTGGGAAGTGCCTCTATAAAGACAGAGGGCGGGGGAAAGCTAACCATGGAGAAACAAACTAAATTAAAAAAAAAAAAAAAGAAGAAGATAAATAATCAAACATGGCTGGAAGTACAAACCATATATCAATAGTAACTTTAAACATTAATGGCTTAAACTCTCCAATAAAGCGACATAGGCTGGTAACATGGATTAAAAAAACAAATCCAACAATATGCTGCCTCCAAGAGACACATCTGATTGGAAAAGACATACACAGGCTGAAGGTGAAAGGTTGGGAAAAAATATACCACGCACACGGTCCTCATAAGCAAGCAGGGGTGGCCATCCTCATAACGAATAAAATTGACTTCAAGACTAAATTAATCAAAAGGGATAAGGAAGGACATTATATACTGTTAAAAGGAACCATTCACCAACAAGACATAACAATTATCAATATTTATGCACCAAATAATGGTGCTGCGACGTTCATAAAACAAATTCTCCTCAAGTTCAAGAATCAAATAGACCACAACACAATAATTATGGGTGACTTCAACACACCTCTCTCACAATTGGACAGATCCTCCAAACAAAAGCTGAATAAAGAAACTATAGAACTCAATATCACAATCAACAACCTAGACTTAACTGACATATATAGAATATATCAACCATCATCAAGTGGATATACTTTTTTCTCAGCAGCACATGGATCCTCCTCAAAAATAGACCATATATTATGCCATAGGGCCACCCTCAGTAAATATACAGGGGTGGAGATAATACCATGCATTTTATCTGATCATAATGGAATGAAACTGGAAATCAATGATAAAAGAAGGAAGGAAAAATCCTACATCACATGGAAAATGAACAATATGTTACTGAATGATCAATGGGTTACAGAAGACATAAAGGAGGAAATCAAAAAATTCTTAGAGATAAATGAAAATACAGACACAACATATCAGAATCTATGGGACACAATGAAAGCAGTTTTAAGAGGGAAATTCATCGCTTGGAGGTCATTCCTCAAAAAAAAGGAAAAACCAACAAATAAATGAGCTCACACTTCATGTCAAAGCCCTAGAAAAGGAAGAGCAAAACAACAGCAAATGTAGCAGAAGGCAAGAAATAATTAAAATCAGAGCGGAAATCAACGAAATTGAAACAAAAGAAACTATTGAAAAAATTAACAAAACTAAAAGTTGGTTCTTTGAAAAAATAAATAAGATCGACAGACCCTTAGCCAGGCTAACGAAGAGAAGAAGAGAGAGAACTCAAATCACTAACATACGGGATGAAAAAGGCAATATCACAACAGACACTACAGAAATACAGAAGACAATTAGAAATTATTTTGAAAACCTATATTCCAATAAAATAGAAGATAGTGAAGACATCGATAAATTCCTTAAGTCATATGATTTGCCCAGACTGAGTCAGGAGGATACTCACAACTTAAACAGACCAATAACAATAGATGAAATAGAAGAAGCAATCAAAAGACTTCCAACCAAGAAAAGTCCAGGACCGGATGGGTATACAGCGGAGTTTTACAAAACCTTTAAGGAAGAATTAATACCAATACTTTTCAAGTTATTTCAGGAAATAGAAAAAGAAGGAGCTCTGCCAAATTCATTCTATGAGGCCAACATCACCCTGATTCCGAAACCAGACAAAGACACCTCAAAGAAAGAAAACTACAGACCAATATCTCTGATGAACCTAGATGCAAAAATCCTCAATAAAATTCTGGCGAATCGGATACAAAGGCACATCAAAAAAATTGTGCACCATGATCAAGTAGGATTCATCCCTGGGATGCAAGGATGGTTCAATATACGGAAATCAATAAATGTTATTCACCACATCAATAGACTTAAAAATAAGAACCATATGATCATCTCAATAGACGCAGAAAAAGCGTTCGACAAAGTACAGCATCCCTTTATGTTCAAAACATTAGAAAAACTAGGGATAACAGGAACTTACCTCGACATTGTAAAAGCTATCTATGCTAAGCCCCAGGCTAGCATCATTCTCAATGGAGAAAAATTGAAGGCATTCCCCCTAAAATCTGGAACAAGACAGGGATGCCCTCTATCACCACTTCTATTCAATATAGTTCTCGAAACACTGGCCAGAGCAATTAGACAGACGAAAGAAATTAAAGGCATAAAAATAGGAAAGGAAGAACTTAAATTATCACTATTTGCTGATGACATGATTCTATACCTAGAAGACCCAAAAGGGTCTACAAAAAAACTACTAGAACTAATAAATGAATTCAGCAAAGTGGCAGGATATAAAATCAACACGCATAAATCAAAGGCATTTCTGTATATCAGCGACAAAACTTCTGAAACGGAAATGAGGAAAAACACTCCATTCACAATATCCTCAAAAAAAATAAAATACTTGGGAATCAACCTAACAAAAGAGGTGAAAGATTTATATAACGAAAACTACAAAACCCTAAAAAGAGAAGTAGAAGAAGATCTTAGAAGATGGAAAAATATACCCTGTTCATGGATAGGCAGAACTAACATCATCAAAATGGCGATATTACCAAAAGTTCTCTATAGGTTTAATGCAATGCCAATCAAAATCCCAACGGCATTTCTTGTAGAAATGGATAAAGCAATCATGAAATTCATATGGAAAAATAAAAGACCCAGAATAGCAAAAGCAATTCTAAGCAGGAAGTGCGAATCAGGCGGTATAGCGATACCAGACTTAAAACTATATTACAGAGCAATAGTAACAAAAACAGCATGGTACTGGTACCAAAACAGGAGGGTGGACCAATGGTACAGAATAGAGGACACAGAGACTAATCCACAAAGCTACAACTATCTAATATTTGATAAAGGAGCTAAAAGCATGCAATGGAGGGAGGATAGCATCTTCAACAAATGGTGCTGGGAAAACTGGAAATCCATATGCAACAAAATGAAACTGAATCCCCTCCTCTCGCCATGCACAAAAGTTAACTCAAAGTGGATCAAGGAGCTAGATATCAAATCAGAGACTCTGCATCTGATAGAAGAAAAAGTTGGCTCCGAGCTACATATTGTAGGGTCGGGCTCCAAATTCCTTAATAGGACACCCATAGCACAAAAGTTGATAACAAAAATCAACAAATGGGACTTACTGAAACTGAAAAGTTTTCTCTCAGCAAGAGAAACAATAAAAGAGGTAAATAGGGAGCCTACATCATGGGAACAAATTTTTACTCCTCACACTTCAGATAGAGCCCTAATATCCAGAGTATACAAAGAACTCAAAAAATTAAACAATAAGAAAACAAATAACCCAATCAACAAATGGGCCAAAGACCTGAACAGACACTTCTCAGAGGAGGACATACAATCAATCAACAAGTACATGAAAAAATGCTCACCATCTCTAGCAGTCAGAGAAATGCAAATCAAAACCACCCTAAGATACCATCTCACTCCAGTAAGATTGGCAGCCATTATGAAGTCAAACAACAACAAGTGCTGGAGAGGATGTGGGGAAAAGGGTACTCTTGTACATTGCTGGTGGGACTGCAAACTGGTGTGGCCAATCTGGAAAGCAGTATGGAGATTCCTGGGAAAGCTGGGAATGGAACCACCATTTGACCCAGCTATTGCCCTTCTTGGACTTTTCCCTGAAGACCTTAAAAGAGCGTACTACAGGGATACTGCTATATCGATGTTCATAGCAGCACAATTCACAATTGCTAGACTGTGGAACCAACCCAGATGCCCTTCAATAGATGAATGGATAAAAAAAATGTGGCATTTATATACCATGGAGTATTACGCAGCACTAAAAAATGACAAAATCATAGAATTTGCAGGGAAATGGATGGCACTAGAGCAGATTATGCTTAGTGAAGCTAGCCAATCCCTAAAAAACAAATACCAAATATCTTCTTTGATATAATGAGAGCAACTAAGAACAGAGCAGGGAGGAAGAGCAGGAAGAAAAGATTAACATTAAACAGATACATGAGGTGGGATGGAAAGGGAGAGAAAAGGGAAATTGCATGGTAATGGAGGTAGACCCTCATTGTTATACAAAATTACATATAATAGGTTGTGAGGGGAATGGGAAAATAAACAAGGAGAGATATGAATTACAGTGGATGGGGTAGAGAGAGAAGATGGGAGGGGAGGGAGGGGGGATGGTAGAGGATAGGAAAGGTAGCAGAATACAACAGTTACTAATAGGGCATTATGTAAAAATGTGGATGTGTAACCGATGTGATTCTGCAATCTGTATTTGGGGTAAAATTGGGAGTTCATAACCAACTTGAATCTAATGTATGAAATATGATATGTCAAGAGCTTTATAATGTTTTGAACAACCAATAAAAAAAAAGATTTCATCTCACTTCAGTCAGAATGGCAGCTATTAAGAATACATACAACAATAAGTGTTGGTGAGGATATGGGGAAAAAGGCAAACTCATACATTGCTGGTGAGACTACAAATTCGAGTAGCCAATATAGAAAACTTGGAATGGAACCACCATTTGATCCAGCTATCTCAGTCCTTGGTCTATACCCAAATGACTTAAAACAGCATACTGCAGGGACACAGCCACATCAATGTTTACAGCAGCACAATTCACAATAGCTAAACTGTGGAGCCAAACTAGATGCCCTTCAGTAGATGAATGAATAAAGAAACTGTGGTATATATACACAATGAGATATTACTCTTCATTAAAAGAGAATAAAATCATGGCATTTTCAGGTAAATGGATGGAATTGGAGACTATAATCCTAAGTGAAGTTAGCTAATCCGAAAAAAACCAAATGCTAAATGTTTTATTTGATATGTGGATGTTGACTCATAATGGTGATGGGGCAGTGAGCATGGGAGGAATGGAGAAACTCTATATAGGGCAAAGGGGAGGAAAGGGAAGGGAGGGGGATGAGGGTAGGAAAGATGGTGGAATGAGATGGACATCATTGCCCTAAGTACATACATGAAGACATGAATGTGTATAACCAGAGATATGAAAAATTGTGCTCTATATGTGTATTATGAATTGAAATGCATTCTGCTCTCATGTATAACTAATTAGAATAAATAAATTTAAAAAATAACTAAAATAACCATTATCATGTGTCTCTAGTTCAAGATTGACAAATACATGTAAATAAAACAATAAAAAATACTTTTTTAAGGAGCATTGAAAGAAGTGGTATTCCAACTTCTAATTATAGCCTGTAAAAACATAAGTGGATCCAAATGTGCTTAGGACACTGGATATAGCAGTGGGAGCGATGGAGTGAGTAAGCACCATGGTTTGGGCATCACCAAGGCTCCCTTCATGAGTTCCTACCACACATGTGAGCCAGGAGAGCTACCTGCATCTTTCCACCTATTCCCAGCAGTAAACCCGTGAGGCCAGGTGCCAATTCCAACTACAAAGAGGCCATTTCTGTAGATGTAATGAAACTCCTGTGTATGAAACATGGGCTTCTGAGTAAGACGCAGTCTATTTTCACTTGAATGTAACAGAATATGTTCCACAAGAGGGGAAAGGGTGTTGCTACTCATAAAAATAGAACCACCCCAAGGAAAAATGGATAAGAAATTAGATGAGAATGGCAAAAAAGGAACTTGATTATTACACATCATGCAGAGGAAGATTAAATATAAAAAGCAGTGGTGGGGTGGGTCAGCAACATGACCGACTCTTAGATTTGACTCTTGATTTGGCTACATGAAATTCATAAACTCACATGTTCCCTCTCTAAATTTCAAGATGTATATAAAGAGCTCAATGGCAAGGAGCAATGTTTGTAAAAATAACTTCCAATTCTTTCTTTGAACGCAGAATATAAAGATGCCCAGTTCCCACAGAAGCAAAGTATTTGCAATTGCAAATAGAAAAAGGCTAACAACCTAAAAAACGTACTTACCCTGGGCAGTAAGGAAAGAACCGAAAAATAAAGCCCTTTAATTTTCTCTTTTGACCAATCAAATAAAAACTATTTCACTCAAGTGACCACCCAGCATGAGAGAGGATGCTGTGAGATGTGTGTCCCCTGAAGGAGGGTGGCAAGGCAGCATTTGTAAGCAGCCCATTAGTCTCACCTTTGTAATGAATATGGAAGTGGCTTGAATACTCTTCAGGCTGAAATTAAAGAAAGAAATTTAAAAAGTCACCTCACTGCACAACCCCCCACCCCTGAGACTCATTTTTCCCAACCTGCTCCTGTGGAGCTCCCTGGATATGCTCTCGTTTTATGGAAAATACTTGATACACTTTCCCAGTCTTGTCCAATAAGACTCTGATCCCATTATATGTTGTCAGCAATGATGTAAGCATTGCAGAGTCTGAGAGTCACTTCTCTTTTTAACATGTTAACCAGTGGCAGATGAGTGAGTCAGCACTCAGCTCTCTCAGCTCTGGGCTGGGTGGGTCCATGTTGTCAGCTTCTGTTCTTGATGAACATTTCCTGCAGGACCTACCAGGTCTCAGACTCACATGAATAGGGTCTCCAAGAAGGACTCCTTGTGGAAGTCTGGAGTCCACCTAGTTGATGGTGGAGACTCAAGCTCTGTCCCCAGAAAAAGACAGCAGGAGAGGGAAGCCCTGGCCCCTGAGCCAGACTTAGGACTCCAGAACAAGCCACCACATCCTGCTCAGCCTGCGATTGCCTGCTCTGAGGGACAACATCAGGGCATCTACACGTAGCTCCCTGTCTCTACTTATTAGGTTCAGTCCTTTCCTAACTCCTTCCCCTGAGAACTTGCCTTCCATGGGGGACATTGTTGTGAGCATCAAGGAAAATGTTCCTGCTCCTTCTATGTTCCCAGGAGATCAGAGCAATTAGGTGAAACTAAGCTTTGCTTTTCTTTGTCCACAAAATCCTTCATGTTCTAGAAGTCCAAACTTTTTAGCATTTGTGCCCAACCCTCAAAACGTCTAAGCTACTTGGCTTTGCTAGATTATGTGGATCTCCCAAGCTCAGTCTTGTAGAGGGGAACATTTCCCATTATCTTTAGGAAATTGCTATTTCCTCTTCATCAAGGAAGAGAACTCTTTTCATTTGTTAAAGTCATGGGAATTTGCCAGAACCCTTGGATTCATGATGCTTTTTAAAAGGCACTTATGAGCTTCATGCTTGGATATCAAGTATAAAATGGTCACTTATGCCTTCATTTATAAAACATTAGGTAATTATTAGAGATATATTTAGAGATATTCTTGAGTTTGTGCAGCATAGACTGAAGTTAAAATCTTACAAGGATTGCTTCATTTCATTTTTACAGAAGTACGAGGATTAATTTTTTTTACATCTGTATAAATGAGGCCCAGAGGCTAAGAGATCTGCCTCTAATTATGAACTGAGTAAGAAGGAGCTTTCCTCCTGGTGTTCCAGTTCTCTTGCTCCAGGGCACTGGTCTTCCACCAGGCATGATGATGGAGACGGGTGGCAATGGTTGAGGAAGTTTGGTGTTGTTACAACTTGGGATTTTTACTGTGCCTAGGAGGTTGAGGCCAAGGATGCTCCTGTGTCCAGCAAAGCACAGGACCCCACACACCAAGGTGTTGTTTAGCGCAAATGTCAATGGTGGGGAGTTTGAGACACACTTTTCTGACCAGAATCATTCCAACTTCAGTGTGAATATGAATCACTTGGGGATCTGGTTGAAATTCAGGTTGTGATTTGGCACATTATTGAGGTGAGATTGTGTTTGTCTAAGAGCTCCCAGTTGGCATTGAGGCTGCCATTTGGTGGTGGATAACTCTTCTTAAATACACAGGAAAATTGTGTTTATGGCCTACAGCAGAACATTTTCAAGAACACATGCATTGGGCAATGACTGAATCCAGATAATTTTCAGGTGCATCACTTCACATAATTGTTATATTTTGTGGTGAGACACTGAATATCCACCTCAGTATTGTTAAAGATTCTGTAGCTAACTAGAGTCACCAAGTTGTAGAACTCTGAACTCTTCCTCCTGTCTGGCTGAACCTCAGATCTTTTGACCAACTTCTCTCCCCACAACCCCACAAACCACATCAGTCCCTGGTGACCACCATTTCACTCTTTTTATTTCCATAAAATCAGTGTTTTTAGATTCTGCATGTGAGATTCCATTGTGATATTTGTCTTTCTGTCTCTCTGATTTCACTTATTTAGGGACTTCCATTTCCATCTGTGTTGTCACAATTGATAGGATTTCTTCCATTTTTATGGTTAAACCTGCTTCCCCAAGTATTCATATGGCATTTTCTTTATCCATCCATCCATGGATAGATACCTAAGTGGATTCCGCTCTGCCTACTCTGGTCAATGCTGCAGTGATATGGAAGTGCAGAAGTCTCTGAGATGCCACCTTCATTTTTTGTGGATGACCATTTCCATTGGTGGGACTATAGGGTCACATGGTGGTTCCTTTAATTAGCACTGAGGCTGTGGACCAGTGTTAGAGTCAAGTGCAGGCATTCCATGGCCCTTTCCCCCATGAAGGCCTCCATAACCTCAGTTCTGATTTTAGGTGGTCAGAGGCTGGACTCTCTAGCTTGGCTTCTGCCTAAATAAGTTGACACTAGCCTCTTGAAGGCTTCCTTTGTGACAGGATATCTAACTTACAAACCTTGGC
The DNA here is from genome assembly GCF_021218885.2 of Marmota monax. Classification (NCBI taxonomy): domain Eukaryota; kingdom Metazoa; phylum Chordata; class Mammalia; order Rodentia; family Sciuridae; genus Marmota; species Marmota monax. Next base: position 23,315,589 of record NW_026695228.1, read on the forward strand.
TCCTTATAGACATACTTAGTAGATTCCCCCTTCTTCAGTTTCTGTGTGAACTAAGGTTAAAGCTCACAGAAAATGACCTGCCCAGAGCAGATGCTCCACAGGCAGCTGCCACTGTGACCATTACATTGCTCCTCATTGGCTCAGGTCACTGTGACATCACAAGGGTTTCCTGGCACAGGAAGTGAGTCCAGCATTGAATGGCTCCTGGGAGACAGTGATGGTGGTGGTGCCGGGGATGTCCTCAAGGACCCAGGCAGGCAGCTCAGAGCCTGAGTCCACCTCCCTGTGCTGTGCTGGACTCAAGGACACCATCTCTGACCCACTCATGGCTCCAACTAGGCACAGTAAGGATTTTCAGACTCTTTTCAGTTGTTTTACTATGTTCCACTCTTGGGAAAATCTATAAAATTGATATTTCTTGGTGCATCAAATTACTTTGCTTCTCACTTTCCTGGTGCTAATTCATAGAATATAATTCATAAACTTTTTGGTGCCACTGGAAAAATAAACTATTTTCTTCTCTGATTCTGCCTCATGGAGACCTTGTTTTATATTTTTGTTAGTCATCCCTTTCACATTTTCTGCAGAAGGACTAGTCCAGCCCTACCCTACTACTTTGGGTCTTGACTGTGGACTGAAGCCAGGGATGTCACTCATCATTTCCCAGTGCACAGGAGACCACACCACAGGAGGTGCCCTCACATAGAGGTCAACATGGGGAGTTGAGAAACATCTTTTCTAGACCAGATCTTTTCCAATGTCAATGCAATTATGAATCACTTGGGGATTTGTTTGAATGTAGATTATGATCAGGGAGGTCAGGGTGACCCAGAGATTGTACATTTGAAACTAATGCCCAGTTGATCTTGAGGCTCCCAGACTTGATTGGTGGACTACCTTTTTAAATTGACAGATAAAGTTGCATTTATTTATAGCATAAACCATAATGTTCTGAGTATATATGTACATTTCAAATATATATGTCTATATGTGCACATTCCTATGTACATATCATATGTATAGGTACATATGAATGACTAAATATAGCTCATCATCATATACATTACAGATTTATCATTTGTGGTGCAGAATGACAGTCTTAATATCTACTTAATAAACTTAATATCTACTCTTGGTACTTTTGGAAAGATTCAATATATTAACTGTATTGACGATGCTGTACAGTAAAGCTCATGAACTCATTCCTCTTTATCTGATGGAAACATGTATTCTTTGGCCAACATTTCCCCAACTTTCTCTCCCCCAAACCAACTCATCCCTCATATTTGAATCTTCAGTTTGATGAAATTAAAATTTTTACATTTCACACTGGAGTGAGGTCATGTGGCACTTGTCTTTCTGTGTCTGCTAATTTCTCTTCACAGTATGACCTTTAGTTTCATCCATTTTGTTAGGAGAGGACTTCCATCTATTTTTATTTGTGAATCCTGTTCCAATGTGTATATGTGCTGCATTTTCTTTATCCATTCCTCTGTTTATGGGTACTTAGGTGGATTCCAGGTCTTGGCTATTTTGAATAATGTACCAAATGTAGAAGTGGAGAGATTTGTTGGAGATACTTCATTCTTTTGAATGAATACTGACTGTTATGGTTTAGATATGAGGTGTTTCCCAAAAGCTCATGTGTTAAACAGTACAAGAAAGTTCAGAGGTGAAATAGTTTGGTTATGAGAGCCTTCACTTGATAATCAGTGCACTCATCCACTGATAAAGAATTACTGGGTGGTAACTGGAGGCAGATAGGATGTAGTTGGAACAGTGTTGTCATACCTTTGGGGTTTATATTTTGTCCATGGTGAGTAGAGCTCTCTCTGATTCCTTATTGAGTTGTTTTCCATCTGCAAACCCTTCTGTTATAATGTTCAGCCTCATCTCAGATTTAGAGCAATGGAGTCAGCCATCCATGTACTGAGACCCCTGAAACCATGAGCCCTAAATCAACTTTCCCCGCTCTGTGTTGCTCTTGTTGGGTCTTTTTCTCACAACAATGACAAGGCTGACTAAGAAAATCACAGTGATGGGATTGTGGGGTCATCTGGTAGTTCCATTATTTATCACTTGAAAGAACGAACAAGGCTCCTCATTGGAGAAAATGCTTGTTTATTGAGGAACAGCTTTGCATATTTATAGAGCTGGGGGTGGTTTGACACTTATGACAGTTTAATGGTTGAAGGATTTGACAGTTGGCATGGGGTGCTTTCTGATTGGTGGGTAAGGTCATGTGAGTCAGCAGGGCTAGTCTGATTGGTGGGTAAGGATCATGTGAGCCAGCACCAGCAGGGCTATTCTGATTGGTGGGTAAGGATCATGGGAGCCAGCAGGGCTGGCTGGGGGATGGGGAAGTTAGTCTTTAGAGCTGGGGAGACTCCTAACATCACTGAGGCTGTGGTCCAGAGTTAGATTCAAGTGCAAGCATTCCAAGGCCTTCTCTACCATGAAGGCCTTCACCAACTCAGTTCTGATTTTAGGTGGTCAGATGTGAGACTTTGTAGCTCAGTTTCTGCCTAAACAATTTGACATTTGTCTCTTGAATGTTTCCTCATATCAAGATATCAAACTTACAGACCTTGGCACATTATATATAAACTGGGTAGATTCTCCCTTCTTTATGGAGGGAGTGTGTAAACTAAGTCATAGGATAAAGCTTACAAGAAATGACCTGCCCAGGGAAGATGCTCCACAGATAGCAGCCATTGTGACCATCACCTTGCTCCTCATTGGCTCAGGTACCTGTGAAATCACAAGGGTTTCCTGGCACAGGAAGTGAGTCCAGCACTGAGTTGCACCTGGGAGAGAGTGAGTGGTGATGGTGGAGATGTCCCCAGGAAGGCAGCTAAGCACCTAAGTCCACCATCCTTTGTGATGTTGGACTCTCAAGTGCTGTTTCATGATGGCTCTAAGTCATCACAGCAAGAATTTTCAGACTCTTTAGGCTGTTATAGTATGTATGTGAGAAGTCTCCCAATTAGGAAAAACCCATGACCCAAAGACTTCACTGTAGATTCCCATCAAACATTTGAACAGTTAGAGCAAGCCTTCCCAAACTTAAAAAAAATATGAAGACACAGGAACTTCTTCAAATACATCTATAAAGCTGGTAGTATCCTAATACCAAAATGAAATAAGGACACAGAAAATCCTAGGGAAATATCCCTGATAGAGATAGATATGAAAATGCTCAATAAAATATTAGCAAATCAAATCCAATATACATCAAAAAAATATACACCATCATCCAGTGACATTTATCTTAATTTTGTAAGGGTAGTTCAACAGATAAAATCAATAACATGATATACCACAACTACAGAAAGGACAAAAACTATCTGATAACTCAATAGATGCACAAAGAGAATTTGATCAAATTCAACATCCCTCCATAGTAAAAACTCTCATGAAATTAGGTAATTAGAAAAAAATTAGGAAGAGAAAGAAATTTCTCAACACAATAAAGTTCACGAATGATAAATCCCCAGCTGACATAATACTAAATGGGGCTTCCCTAAGATCTGGAACAAGAAAAAAAATACCTGTGCTTATACTGATATTCTTAGTACTGTAAGTTCCAATCAGAGCAAGTAGTTAAGAAAAATAATAATAACATGTAAATTGGAAAAGAGGAAGTCAAATAGTCCTTTGCAGATGACATGATTTTTAAAGTTTATTTTTAGTTGACACATAATTATACACACGTATGGGTCATGGTGCTAATTTGAAATGTATGTACCATGTGCAATGATCAAATCTATGCATTTCCATCTCCTTTGTGTGTGGAACCCAAATGCCTATTTTTTATTGGTTTATTATTTAAATACATGACAGCGGAATGCATCACAATTCTTATTACACATATAGAACAAATTTTCATGCCTCTGTATATAAATTATGTTCACACCAATTCATGTCTTTATACATGTACTTTGGATAATAATGTCTATCATATTCCACCATACTTGCTAATCTCCTGCCCATTCCCTTTCCCTCCCACCCCTCTGCCCTATCTAGAATTCATCTATTTTTCCCATGCTCTCCCTCCCTACCCCATTATGAGTCAGTCTCCTTATAATCAGAGAAAACATTCGGCATTTGTTTTTTTGGGATTGGCTAACTTCACTTAGCATTATCTTCTCCAACACCAACCATTTACCTGCAAATTGCATGATTTTATTCTCTTTTATTGCTGAGTAAAATTCATCATCTCCAGCAATTAGAGAAATGCAAATCAAAACTACTCTAAGATACCATCTCACTCCAGTCAGAATGGCAGCTATTATGAAGACAAACAGCAATAAGTGTTGGCAAGGATGTGGGGGAAAAGGCACACTCATACATTGCTGTGGGACTACAAATTGGTGCAGCCAATATGGAAAGCAGTATGGAAATTCCTTGGAAATCTGGGAATGGAACCACCATTTGACCCAGCTATCCCTCTCCTTGGACTATACCCACTCATCCACTCATCCATTAAAGGGCATCTAGATTGGCTCCACAGTTTAGCTACTGTGAATTGTGCTGCTATAAACATTGATGTGGCTGTGTCCTGTTTTTAAGTCCTTTGGAGATATATATATATATATATATATATATATATATATATATATATATATATATATATTCTATATATGTCAGTTAAGTCTAAGTTATTGATAATATTATTGAGTTCTAGAGTTTTGTTATTCAAAATTTGTTTCGAAGATATATCCAATATTGAGAGAGGTGTGTTAAAGTCACCCAAGATTATTGTGTTGTGATCAATTTGACTCTTGAACTTGAGAAGAATTTGTTTGATGAGTATAGCTGAACCATTGTTTGGGGGCACATATATTTATGATTGTTATGTATTGTTGGTGTATGGTTCCCTTGAGCAGTATGTAATGTCCATCTTTATCCCTTTTGATTAATCTTGGCTTGAAGTCTACTTTATTTGATATGAGGATGGAAATCCCTGCTTGCTTCCGCAGTCCGTTTGAGTGGTATGATTTGTCCCAAACTTTCACCTTCAGTCTGTGTATATCTTTTCCTATCAGATGAGTTTCCTGGAGGCAGCATATTGTTGGGTCTTCTGTTAAATCCAATTTGCTAGTCTATGTCCTTTGATTGGTGAATTTAAGCCATTAACATTCAGGGTTACTGTTGAGACATTGTTTGTATTTCCAGTCATATTTGTTTATTTTTGTTATATAACTTGACTTGATTTTCTCTCTGATTGGTTTTTCCTTTAGGGTACTACCTCCCTCTGCTGATTTTCTTTGTTTTTTGTTTCATCTTCATGGAATATTTTTTCCAATGATGTTTTGTAGTGTCGGTTTTCTAGCTATAAATTCTTTTAACTTTTGTTTATTATGGAAGGTTTTTGTTTCATCTTCAAATCTAGAGCTTAATTTTGCTGGATACAAGATTATTGGTCGGCACCCATTTTCTTTCAGAACTTGATATATGTTGTTCCAGGATCTTCTAGCTTTCAGGGTCTGTGTTGAAAAATCTGCCATTATCCTAATTGTTTTTCCCCTATATGTAATCTTACTCCTCTCTATTGTGGCTTTTAAAATTCTCTCCTTATTCTGTATGTTGGGCATTTTCATTATAGTGTGCCTTGGTGTGGATCTGTTGGGATTTTTGTATACTTGGCATCCTGTAGGATTCTTGAATTTGGATTTCCAATTCATTCTTCATGTTTGGAAAATTTTCTGATATTGTTTCACTGAATAGATTGTTCATTCCTTTGGTTTGGACAACTATCCCTTCGTCTATCCCAATAACTGTTAAATTTGTTCTTTTTATTCTCACGCATAATTCTTGAATGTTCTGCTCATGGTTTCTTACCATTATCACTGTGTGCTCTATATTCTTTTCAAGATTATATATTTTGTCTTCATTTTCAGATGTCCTATCTTCTAAGTGGTCTACTCCATTGGTAGACAACTTAGAGCTTTTAATTTGGTTTATTGTTTCTTTCATTTCAAGGATTTCTGTTTGTTTTTTAGCACCTCTATCTCCCTGTTGAGGTGATCTTTTGCGTCTTGTATTTGTTTATGTAGCTCCTTGTCAAAGTGATCTTTAGCTGCCTGTATTTGCTCTCTTATATCTTCCTTGAGCTCACAGAACACTGTAACCATGTACATCCTAAACTCCTTCTCTGTCATTCCTCCTGCTGTGGCTGCCAATGATTCTAATGATGTGGTGTCTTCATTTGTTTGGAGGCAGTTTCTTCCCTTGTCTTTTCATGTTGCTCGTGTCTTCCTTTCAGCTCTGCAGGTCTAGATTATTATTGTTTTTACCCTATAGGTTTGTAGTGCTCTTGAGGGTTCCAAGACCTCTCCTTTGTGGGGAAGGACAATGTTAACAGATCCCAATATCAACAATATACCACCTATGAACAATTTCTTGTTTTTAAAACGTTTACAGTTTAGTCTCATTGTGCAGAAATGTTGGATTAAATTATTATGTAAAATATAATCAGTAGTTTTGTAAAAGGGTTTACAGTTTCTGACAGTGGACAATAAACTGGGGGTGTGGCCTAGGACGATGTGCTGAGGAGGTAGGATGTGAGGATATATATGTAATATATTTTAGGAAGCGGGAAGGAGAAATCTAGTGAAAGAGGGTTAGTAGCAAGAGGATTAGGCAAGTACGTGGAATGACAGTAGAATACATAAAACAAACACACACAGGTATTTAGAAAAATACAGATGTTAACACAGTAAAAATTGGAGGGGGAAAGAAAAATGAAAGAATAAAAAGAGAAAGAAAAAGGGACATATATAATACCTCTATATTATATTATTCAGATGACACAGTCCTCAAAGTCTTATTTCATGCAAAGTTCTTGGTTTCACGTATGTTGGGGATGTGAGGGCCGGAGGATGGAGGGGTAGAAGAGAAAAAAAATCAACCAACCGACCAACCAACCAACCAAAACCTCAAAGGAAGAAGCCAGGGTCTAGTTTTAGAGATCCATATCTGTCCTGATTCTCTTCTCATCCAGTAGGTGCGTCCTCTGTTATAAGCTGGTGTCTCTGTCCTCTGGATGGTGGAGGTAACCAGGGTGGGAAGATTGGTCCTGGTGCAGGGTGCATGGATCCAGGGAGTGGCACCACCAGTCCCTGCAGAAAAATGCACCTCACGGGTCTCTTTTTGGGACCGCTCGCTCATATGACATGAGTGCCTGTTACTATCTCCCTCTCTTTCCTGGAGATTTCCCGGTTACTGGTCTTTCCATCTCCCCTAGCAGTTCCAATTGAAGAAACTCTCAATTGAGCTGTGGGCAGCTCCCTGGTCTCACTGCACACCTGTTTGGGCAACTACTGTGTTGGGTTACTGCCGTTGGGGAGGGGAAAGGTTGGAAATCTGGTACCTGGCCACTAGAGATCCTATCTGGGAACTGCCCCCAGATAATATGGCAAGAATGTTGAGCCAAGATGGTGGTGGCCTGCTTTCAGTGCCTGGGTGTCTGGTGAGGTGGAGGAAGCCTGGTGAGGTGGGGAGAGCTGGGTGATGGCATTGGGCTGTAGGTAGGTAGCAGCTGAGTGACCTGTGTGGGAGCCGAGTGACATCTTGGCCATCTGCGGATGTGTTCATAGGTGATTCTGCTAAGGCCCTCCCCCAGGCTTAGGTCCTGCTCCAATTCTGGATGACCCCCTGGAACGCTGAGGCCCGGAGCCCTGCATGGGGTCACAGCGCTGGTGACTTCTGCGGAGAGCAGCTGGATAGGGGTGCTCCTACACCTCAGAGATGCAGTATTCTGACTAGGTGAGATCTGCAGGTCTGGCAGCACAGGGCCCTGGCGGCTCACTCCCTTCCCACCACCATGTTTTTCCCTCCCAAATGCCTATTGAGCACCTGTTCAAGGCAGGTAGTTCCTGGTCTGGGGCAATTCTATTCTGTTATTGAATTAATATTTCTGCCTCTTCCAAAATTCATGTGTTGAGATCCTGACTCTCAATGGGCCCAAGTGGACACATCACCTAACCATTCCAAGTCTCATGGATAAGATAGGTTCTTCCTGTCAGACTTGGAAGAGAACTTAAGCTTGGGGTGTCATGAGGTTAAATCTCTGGAAGGAAGAAGAGGGCGTGAGATGAAGTAATAGGATGAATTCTGCTGACTTTAATTCTGTCTCTTGGGAATAGAGAATCTGCTTGAAAATGAAACTTTCTTGTGTACAGAACAGTGTCCAGCAGGGGAATTGGTTGTGTGCCCAGTGTTGCCATAATGAGGAACACACCTAATGAGCAGTCTGAGGAGCTGTATATGTCTCCTATGCTGCCGTTCCTCAGTATGCTCCACCTTGGACTGACAGGACGTGGCTGTTCTCTTCCTCTCATGGCCAGAGAGTAGAAGCCTCAGAGAGGCCATTCCCCTGCTGTTCCAGGGACAGTGTGGAGAGCATTTGTTGTTCTTGGTGAACTTCCTTTCATGGGTTGATGGCTTGCAACATTCAGTTTGTCTATTTGAATGTTGATGTGATGTTTCTGGATCGTGAAAAGATGCCCTTTCTTTATTTTGATCCCTTATAGTATTGCTGGCCACCGAGGGAAACATGGGAGGGAAATGCCACCAGAATCAAGGCAGCTTCTCCTTCCTTGCAGCATCCTAAGGACCCCTGCCTTCTTAGACGGATCCTCTCTCAGGTCCCTTTTACATCTACTTCTCTTTATTGAGCGTATTTCTTGTTTCTTTAAATGCAGAGCAGATAATGACCATACAAAAATGGATCTCCAAGGTTACCTGTGATGGGAGACCGCGAACCTGGAGTTTCTGAGCACCATTGCTTCATTCTTTAGGGGAAAGTGAATCTGAATTTGACAGCTTGCCTTGTATCCATTCCTGTTGTATAGTGTGACTGGGGTGAGAAGAGCATGATGTGAACACATTGGGCTATTGTGTGTATGTGTATGTGCGAGTGTGTGTGTTGCTTTCAGAGCAAGTGAACCTGAGAATGGCATGCAGACAGTCCCCCAAATTATGAGGCTCAAAATAATCATGACTTTTTGAACTTTATGAGGATCTAAAAATGATATGCATTATACAAAGAATCTACTTTGAATTTTCAATTTTGATCTTTTCCAGGCTGGTGATATGTAATACAATACCCTTTAATGATGCTGCACTCTTGTAGCACAGAGCTGGACTCCTGGTCAGCCAGACCATCCCCCTGGGTGAGCACCTGAGACTCCACAGCTGCCATGCTACTCAGCTGGGATGTTGGTGGGTTGAGGATGTTAGTGCATTTTTGACTTATGATGTTACAACTCTTCTGGTGGCTTTATCAGGACATAACCCCATCATAAGTCCACCAGCTTCCACATTCCTAATGGGGATTCCTGATACAGCGGCCAGGTCTCAAGACAACAGGTAGAAATCACATGACAATGCACTACAATTCAAAGGAAATATTTTGTAGCAAATTTAATAGTGCAAAAGCAAAGAGTTGGGCAGAATCGTTTGTCTTGATGTTTCAGTGGCACAAGACTACTTGGTTCTTCAACATGCTAAATACGATTTTTAAAATATTTTAATGGACACATAACATCCCTATATTTATTAGGTGCGTAGAATAATTTGGAAGATGCATGTTTTGTGAAATGAACCAGTCTGGGTAGTTATCATTTCCTTCTCCTCAAGCATTAATGACTTCTACATATTGAGAAACTTCAGACTCTTCTAGTTACTTTGAAATGTTGGAAGGTTTCTGTGGCTACCGTTCCCCTCCCCTGCTACAGACCACCAGAGCTGCTCCTCCTGCCTATCAGTGTGTGGGAGCTTAGCGTTTCCCCTGCCTCCATCTTCCCTCCCTCCATAACTTCCCTGTCTTCAGCGACCATGATTCCACTCTCTTTCAGGAGCTGTAGCTTCCACACAAGAATGACAGCGTGAGGGATTTGTCTTTCTGTCTGGGGCTTATTTCACTTATAATAATGAGCTCCATTTCTATCCACGTTGCTACAAATAACAAGATTTCATTGTTTCTTAGGCTGAATAAGATTCTGTTGTATTTTGTATCCATCCTACTACTAATGGACATTTTCTTTCCCTATTCATCCCCTGGCAGATTCCACATCTTGGGTGTTGTTAACAGTGCTGCAATAATCAGAGCTGTGCAGGGATCTCAGCATGGATTCATTTATTTTGCATCTATATTCAACATTGTTCACCATCTCTGTCCACATCCCTCTCCACTACCCACCTTCTGTAAATTAAGTTAAAATTACCTACACATTACCTCATTTGCTTCTCAAAATGTCCTTATGTATTGGGTACCATTATCATCACATTTACAGTTAAAGAAATGGAGTTTCCGGGTGCTTTACTATGTTCATGCAATCATAACAAATACAATTACTGGGCTGACATTTTTTAACTCAGCAAGTTGCTTTAAGCTCTGAGATCCAAAGAGCTACACATGGATCTTCTCTTAACAAGCATAATCACATCTTGGGATAGATACTTCCAAGGAAACTATCCTACAGAAGAAATTATAAGGAGAACCTTCTTTTTAAATTTATTTACATGTTCAGATCACACATATTTAATTGCATATATTTTGGTGAAGAATAATGCATCTCTCTCTCTCTCTCTCTCTCTCTCTCTCTCTCTCTCTCTGTCTATAAATACATGTGTAAATGTTTAATGACCAAATTGGGGTAATTATCATACCCATGCCCTTGAATGTTTACCATTACTACCGACAGGAAATCTCAAACTCCTGTTTTCTAACTACTTTGAAATTACGAAAAAATATCGGTAGCCCAAGGCCCACTTCTGTGCTGTGGAACACTAGAATTTAATTCTCCTGTGTTTTTGTAACCATCAATTAACCCACGTATGTCCTCCCTTCCTTGCTCACCTTCCCATCCCCGGGTAACCACTGTTGTGCTCTCAGCCTTTGAGCCACCCCTGTCCCTCTTGGTCTTTCCTCTTGCCACCCTAGTTCTTGTTAGCCCTAGATATCTGAAATGGGCACCTTCCTCAGGGCCTTTGCATAGTCTGTACCTCCTGCCAGACAACCTTCCCTGATGACTTGCTCTTTGTGGCACTTGCTCTTTCTCTCTTCAGATTTTGTTCAAATCTGATTTGTCACTTTCTTTGCTGGTCTCGCCAGAAGTTGATTTTTAAAAAAGCATCTTTATCCACTGTCTTGTTTCTTACCTTCTTTCCTCTTCTTTCAAGCATCTATCTTCCCTGTCATTTTAGATAATTTTGCAAGTTTGCTTTTAATTTTTATCCATCTTTAGATTGTAGGGACATTTTTTTTTCTGAATGGTTCACACATTTTCTAGATTATTTCTAGAACATAGTATATACTCAGCTTTTGTTCTTCAAATGCATTAGGAGTCTCTCACTATAATTGTAGAATACTGAACTTGAGGAAATGCTGAGAAATGGGAAGAATTTTCTAAAATAAAAAGTTTAGGGTGATGTCTTGAAAGGAGACCAGATAAAGATAAAATATAAAAATGATGTTTTACTACAACAACATATGAGAGCGAAATAGAAATTAAATAGTAATTCATCTCTCTCTCTCTCTCTCTCTCTCTCTCTCTCTCTCTCTCTCTCTCCCTCTCTCCCTCTCTCCCTCTCTCTCTTTCTCTTTTCCACTAATTGTCACAGCCACCACAAAAATCAAGGAATGACACACAGATTTCAGAATTCATTCTTCTGGGATTTTCAGAGGACCCTGAACTGCAGCCCCTCATCTTTGGGCTGTTCCTGTCCATGTACCTGGTCACTGTGAGGGGGAACCTGCTCATCATCCTAGCCACCATTTCAGACTCCCACCTGCACACACCCATGTACTTTTTCCTCTCCAACCTGTCCTTTGTGGACATCTGCTTCACCTCCACCACCATCCCCAAGATGCTGGTGAACATCCAGACAGAGCAAGGCCATTACCTACGCAGGTTGCATCACCCAGATGTACTTTTTCATACACTTTGCAGGGCTGGACATCTTTCTTTTTACTGTGATGGCCTATGACCGGTATGTGGCCATCTGTCACCCACTGCACTACACAGTCATCATGAACCATGGGCTCTGTGTGTTGCTGGTTCTGATGTGCTGGACCTTGAATTTCCCAAATTCCCTGTTACAAAGCTTAATGGGGTTGCGACTGTCCTTCTGCACAAATGTGGAAATCCCCCACTTCTTTTGTGAACTTAACCAGGTGGTCCACTGTGCTTGTTCTGACACTTTTCTCAATGACATAGTGATATATTTTTCATCTTTACTTCTGGCTTGCTGCACCTTCACTGGCATCATTTACTCTTACTCCAAGATCGTGTCCTCCATCCGTGCAATCTCTTCAGCTCAGGGCAAGTACAAAGCCTTCTCCACCTGTGTGTCTCACCTCTCTGTGGTCTCCTTATTTTATGGCACAAGCCTGGGTGTGTACCTCAGTTCTCCTGTTACCCCAAACTCATGCTCTACTGCAACAGCCTAGGTGATGTACACTGTGGTCACCCCCATGCTGAACCCCTTTATCTACAGTCTGAGGAACAAGGACATTAAGAGTGCTCTGAGAAGACACTTGGGAGGGCAACTATAGACAGTAATTTTCCTTCTTTGCCTGGTGAGTCCACTTAACATGATGTGCTCCAGTTCTATCCAAGTTGTGTTGAATTACAGGACTTCATTCTTTTTTTTTTTTTTTGACTGAATAAGAGTCGACCATATGCTTGTACTACATATATTTTTTCTGCTCTTCAGCCAATGGACACCTTGGTTGATTTCTCATATTGACTATTGCAAATAGGGCAGTCAACATATATATGCAGGTTGATCATAGTTTTTCTTACTCTAACTCTTTTTATTTTTTTAGTGGAATTTATACAACAAAGCAGAAATATTATAATGTGCTTTCTGTTTGTGTCTCAACTCATAGTTGTCTCCCTGTTTCACTGCGCAAGTCAAAGGGTTTCTTGGTTCTAGAACCTTGAAGTGCCTTGAAGTGCTGCAGCCTTGATGGGGTTCACCATCATCACCCCCTAAAGGAGCCTCCTCAGCCACAATCTGTGGAATAAAGAAATAAAGCTGGCCCAAAAATATTCTTTGGAAAGAAAGCCTCTAAGGGCTCCCAGGATGAAGAAGTGATTCAGATGGCAAAGCCCAAAGCTTCAAGCCAGAAAAGGTGATTCTCTGTCAGGTGATGGGAGGAGAGCCTATCTTTCCCTTTATATCCCGCAGTTTCCTCCTCTATGTTCATTAATATTCTGATTTCTCTGATTCTCATATGTTTCTTCCTCTGGCCACCCCCCTGCTTTCCTGCAGTTATTTCTTGTGTTGCATCAGAAAATATATGAAAATGCCTGTTTTGTTTAATATGATATTTTGTGCACCATTATTACATCCTGTGTATGACAAAGTGATTGGAGTTTGTAAGGCAGCCAGTTCTCATGGAGTGAATGGGAATGTGACAATGAGAAGGTCACCATGGAACTGAGCTAAGGAGCTACAAATATAGTTCCTGATTAGCCAAGATGGCCCTGGGAGGAGACCCAGCAGAGCAGCATCAGGAGGAATAAACTCCCATGATGGGCTGATGGGTGGGTGGATGGGTGGATGCATGGATACGTGGGGGAGGAGGAGTGAGTAGAGGGGAAGACATGTAAGAAAGCAAAAGTATCAGAAAGTTTCTTGCAGATGTGTGGTGAGTTAGTGGGGCTGCTCTGGGCACAATTCGGTCACCTCAGTGTACCTCTGAAAATCTTAATAATAAAGTGTTGGGAAAAGATCACCTGATTGTTTTGGGAAAGATATATTCTTTGTCTTGGTTGGGAGCAGATCCTGGAGAATGTATGTTTGGAAATGTCTCTGGATAATCAGGTACTATCACCCTCACACACTTAAGAGACAAATTTGACCAATGGACAGTGTTGACCACTGTGGGAATGAGGATGTCTAGAGCCCAACCTGGAGGTGAGGTGTGCACGTCTTCATGGGCTCTGTGTCTAAGCACTGCAAGCTTCTCACTGTTGGTGGGTAGATAAGGGATGGGTAGATCATTGCTGTCACAGAAGCAGAGTGTGGAATAGAGACCCCGATTTGCTGACAGGGAAGGGGGAAGGAGACAGAGGGAGGTTGGAAAATATTATTATATAAGCTTTTTATTCATGTATTTTAATTATACAGAATGGTGGGCTTCATTGTGCATTGGTATATACATTAAAATAGACTTTATCACTGCTGTATGTGTCATTTTTTCTTTTTTTTTGGGGGGGTGAGGTGGGGTTAATCTCTGTTTTGACAAATCTAATGGGTGTGCTTCATTTCTGACTCTAGTCTTCTTTCAAAATGCAAAGATCTCCCCAGACCATATTCCATAAGAATCTGTGCAGACCATGATGATGGTGTAATTTTAGGATGGCATTTTTTCATAAGATTTATCCCTGAAGACAGCAACCATACACACATATATCTCATTATTTTCTCTATTCACCAGAATGATATCCTCAGGTCATCCACACAGATATTCAGGGACTTCACCTGCTATGTTGGTCCTTACTTTCTCATGGTATTGTGTAATCTATGTGCACTATGAGAGAAAATATAGCAAAGAAGCTTAGGAAAAAAAAAGGATGGCAAGAAATAAAGCCAATTTAATACAGTGCTTTTGACGTTCATTGGCACATTTATAAATACACTGCAGTACATATTACACAATGGAATACCATGCAGCTCTCATTATTTAATTTACAACAACATGAGTGACATTGGAGCATGCCTCGCTAAGAGAAGTATGACAGGCACATTCTGTTAGGTGCCCATGAAATAAGAAAAACATTATCTTAAACAATTTGCCTTGGGAATAGATAGTTATGCAGCAATGGCTTACTGATACAGTGATTGATACAAACAGATCAGAGGTCATTCAGAATAATCTGTTGTTTCTTATTTTTGGCATCTGTTCTAATATTTGATGGCATTATTCCTAATGACCTGGATATTCACGTTCATTTCAGATCATTGTATTAAAAAACAGAATATGATTTATATTACCTTCTAAGCATTTGGGAGTGATTGAAATCATATTTTAAAAATTTCATTTTTTTTTATTATTGCATTACAATTGTAAATAAAAGAGAGGTTCTGTATACCATATCTGCGCATGCACATAGCAAAATTTGACAAATCTCAATCCCCAATACCTTCCTGTCCCTGCAGAGCAGAGTTTTTGTTTTCCCGCCTAGAAGTACCCTGTAGGTCCAAAGCAGAAGTCTCCATCACCAGAGCCATAACTGGGCCTCTTAGTCAATGTCTTGCATGAGTCATCCTTTGACCATGAGGTTTTAAGAGAATTTAGGAGATTAAAGAGGAATTGATGACAGTGATGCTCCTGTCACTCACTTACACACTAATGTGTGTGGCAAAGCGTGTAAAGGGGGAGATAGTTTGGTAATGACAATGGAGGGAGTCGTATTAGTTGGCAGCACTGGAGAGTTTTAAGCAGAAACATGAGATGAAATAATATAGAAAATTCACCAGGTCTTTCGGTCAAGTGGAACCCCATGGTGTGGACAGGGAGTGTCTATACTTCGGTGACTAGATGTGTGCATGGACCCAGCGTGACACAGCTGCAGCCATCTGGAGTCTTAGCCACTACAATTGCCCCAGAGTAACCCACAGTGGTGTTTCCTGCAGAGTTTCCAGCAAACTCTAGCAGATCAAGCCATCAACCTGGTGTGTGCAGCTGTACAGCTGGATCTGGCTCCAGGGACGCCCCTGAATTGATATAAGCTTAAGATAAACCAGGTACATTCTTGCTCAGATGAAGTCATTGTCCTAACCCATATATATGCTCCTCCTCTGACCCAAACTGCAGGGATCCACTTGGTGTCACTGTTGTCCAGGACCAGGCTTCTGTCAGTAAGTCCCCAGTAAACTCTGCACTCTGGGTCCATCTGGCTCACTTTCTTAAGTAGGTTGGGGCTGGTTCTCATGCACCAGGCCCAGTTGCTCCAGAACCATGACATCACCAAAAAGAAATCTTCCAGAGTAATTCAAGTATGGTTGAACATTTTAGTCCACAGGATTCTTGGTCATATCTGACTCTAAGTCAACTAAGACATTAAAATTGGTCTCTCAGTGTACATTATGTCCATTATAGTTCTAACTTGTATTAGATTCATAATTTTGGCCTTACTACACTATGCAGGGTAAACAGGACGTACTGAGGACCATGCTGGAGAGAAACAAGACCATCATGGGGAGAACAAACACCCGTGACAGCTGGGAAACATACTAGTATGTTAAGGTCTGTGTTACCAGAGAGAGTGGTTAAGGAGAGATGAGCAAGGAATCAGGAATGCAGGTGTCAAAAACTATACTTTGAGATTGTCTCCTGCTCTAAAGTTATACAAACGACCTCAGCTGCCTAATGTAGTTCATACCGCATTAGTGTGAATAATAATCACATTGGACAGTGGGAAACTCAAAATATTTCCAAAAATTGGTAAAAACTTTGAGAAAGTAGCAAAAATGACAATATGGAAAAATACCATTGAATATTAGAAACAGCAGAAATTTTAATAAAGGGAGTTTTTTAAATTATATAAAGTCATCAAAGTTAAAGAAACTTGACACTCAAAGAAAAATCTTGGAGGAACAAGTTGTACTTCCGTGACCTGACCATGGAACTGCAGTCACTATCTCTGAGGAGGACAGTCCTGCAGTCAGGGAGAGTCCTGGAAATCCACCATTACAGTTTTCCTCAGGGGTATCTTCTTGGAGTGCTCTTGATGTCCTTATTCCTCAGACTATAGATGTAGGGGTTCAGCATGGGGGTGACCACGCTGTACATCACCGAGGCTGTTGCACTTGAGTGTGAATTATGGTCAGAGCAGAATTAAGGTACACACTGAAGCTCATTAAGTAAAAAAAGAAGACTACAGAGAGGTGAGACACACAGGTGGAGAGGGCTTTGTACTTGCCCTGAGCTGAAGAGATTGAATTTATGGAGGAAACTATCGTAGAATAAGAGTAAAGGATGCAATCAAGGGACCCACCACCCAGCAGCACAGATGTAAAGTACATCACCATGTCATTAGGGAAAGTGTCGGAACAGGCAAGTTGGACCACCTGATTAAGTTCACAGAAAAAGTGGGGGATTTCCAAGTCTGTGCAGAAGGACAGTTGCAACACCATTAAGCTTTGTAACAGGGCATGCAGGACACTCAGGATCCAGCACACCACAACCATCAACATGTAGAGCTGGGGGTTCATGATGACTGTGTAGTGCAGGGGGTGTCAGATGGCCACAAAGTGGTCATAGGCCATAACAGCCAGGAGGAAGTTTCACAAACTGGCAAAGACTATGAAAAAGTGCATCTGCATGATGCAGCCTTCAAAGCTTATGGCCTCGCTCTGTGTCTGCATGTTCACCAGCATCTTTGGGACAGTGGTGGAGGTGATACAGATGTCAGAAAGACAGGTTGCTGAGGAAGAAGTATATGGGTGTGTGCAGGTGGGAGACTGAGGTGATGACTAGGAGGATAAGCAGGTTCCCACACAGGTACATGGAGAGAAAAAGTCCAAAGGGGAAGGGTTGCCATCCAGGTTGCTCTGAAAATCCTAGAAGATGGAATTCTGAAATGTGTGTACCATTCCCTTGTTCCACATGGTCCATCTGACGAGAGAGAGAGAGAGAGAGAGAGAGAGAGAGAGAGAGAGAGAGAGACAACAACAACAATAATCAGACATGCATGACTAACCTTTCAGAAATGGTCTCATTTATGTTACAGCCAAGAAACAATTTTTATGTTTCCTCTGTGAATCTTTTCCCCTTTAGGAAACACCCCAACATTTATGATTTCCCATTCTCAGCTTTTCCCAAGAGATCATGTATTCTACAATAACAAATTTCTTTATGCCTTTACAGAACCAAATTCAGTATAAACCCAGTTCCTGGGGCTGTCTAGACAATGTGCAAGCAATGCAGAAAAAAGACAAGCATCCCTAAAATCTTTTTTTTCTTGTTGTTGTTTCAACACCTTTATTTCTCTGCAGGAGGTGACATTCTCTTTCTGTTTTTCAAGTGCCATTTTTTCAGTCTTCCTTTGGTTTGAGGGGTATATTTTAGTTTGGTTTTGAATCCAGTGAAGACTATGATTGAAATAAAAATGAAAAATAATGTCATGCTTTTCAGATTCTGTTTATAAAATCTTGTACATTTAGAAGTTTTTGACTCTCTAGAGTTTCTATGGCATTCAGTATTTAGAATTGTAGTTTCTGGTGACATTTGAATATCATGCAGTATAACCTAAAATCTTATGATATAGAAAGATATAAGAAAAAATTTTAAATTGTATAATACTTTAGATGATAGAAGTTGCTCTGGGCTCTGGATAATGAATCCCCATTAAGAATACAAAAGATATTCCATGATTTTTTATTCCATAATTTGTATTATGGCCTAATAAACCTAGAACAAGTAAAAAAATATTGTAAA
The DNA here is from genome assembly GCF_021218885.2 of Marmota monax. Classification (NCBI taxonomy): domain Eukaryota; kingdom Metazoa; phylum Chordata; class Mammalia; order Rodentia; family Sciuridae; genus Marmota; species Marmota monax. Next base: position 23,334,052 of record NW_026695228.1, read on the forward strand.
TTGAAAATGCCTTGACTGCCTGTAACCTCATGAACATCCCAGCTGGGCAACACAGTAACTGTAGCCTCAGTGCAGTTCTGAGCCCCTGTAAGCCCTTGCAATGTTAAACTGGCAGGGCACATGCTGTCTGTTCTCAGCCTCATGAGGGTATCATACAGCCTAACACCAGCCTGGAAAAGAACCTAAGTTTGAAATTCAATGTGCAGTTTCTTCAGAATGCACATTGCTTTATACCATTGAAAAGTTGAGGAATAACAGGTAGAACCATCAAACCCGGGGAGAGTCTGTATACACTGCCCAGGTACCCCTCCTCTGAAACCTGCTCTCATCGCTAAAGGTACACACACCCACCCAACACACACAGCCCTGTACACGCAGCACGATGTGGTAACACAAGTGTCTTCTCACTCCCAGCCACACCATAAGAAAGAAATGGATTCCAGCTACTGATATCAGATTAACTTGCCTGAAAGGATGTAGAATTGGTCATCAGAGACTCAGGCTGTCAATTTTTCATCACAGGTTACATTGTATTTCCCTTTTTCTATGGCCTTTGTCTGCCCTGTGTTAAAAGAAACAATAAAAATATGATGAATGAACAGAGGGGGGTGATAAGTGGACCTGGAAGAGACAGAGCTAATAAACTCAGGAGGTCCCCAGGAGACTGGAAGTAAGGAACATTTTCCATTTGTCTGGTGGCATTCCAAGTCCCATTCTATCCCCTTGATGCTCAGCAGAAACAAGAGATCAAAACCACATTAGCCAAGAGAACAGAGTAAGGATAGCATCAGAGTGTTGAAAAGCACATACGTCAAACGTCTAAATAGAAGAAACCGTTACCTAGAGAGTAAATCAACAACTCACCAAAGGAAATACACCAAGAACCACAAATGCTCTTTGTCTTGTTTGTGAGACAGAATGGCCTTTCATGTGCTCACCCCCACTGATTTCCCCACTGGTCTTCACAGGACTGGATGGCAGGTGAGGAGGGCCTCCATCTTTCCTCAGATAGCTCTTTTCTTGGGTCTTAGTCTTTGTTTTTAATTGTTCTAAAGTTTACCACTGATGCTTCATGGTTGTTCATATTTGGGGTACAATGTGACATGTCAATATACATCCACACTGTGTAACCGTCAGGTCAAGGTCGTGTGTGTATACAGCACCTTGATTCCATGGTTTCTTCATGTGGGAACCATCACAAAGACTCTCCACCAGCTGCTTTGAAACCCACAAGTGTTGTCCACAACAGTTACCATGACATGGGAAGTTACTGCTCCAGGCTGTACCCATGGGCCCTCCTCTCTCTCCACCATGTCCTCCCAGCCTCTGGCAACCACTGTTCAGCTCTCTGCTTCTATGATGCCCTCTCTCTGACACACCAGATGGCTCGTCCTGGTCCTGGTTCTGGACTTAGTCCAACATGGAAGGCCCCCTCCTCATACTCTACAAAGTTATGCTCCTGCTGTGATGAGTACAACCTTTCACACACAGGACACTCTCCATATGGTACATCCCTGAGGACGTGATGCCACACACATTTATTTGGCTATACTCTGTGCCATTGTTATGCAAGGGACAAATGAGCAGGGACTTTCATCTGCTATTTTCACCTTTATGTTTTCACAATGATATGTGAATACATGTGCATTATTTTAAAAATTTTCCAGCATGGGAGAAGTTTTTTTTAGTGTTTTTGTTAGTGTATTATAGTTATACATCATAATAGGGTTCATTTTGAAGGAAGAAATTTTGGAATGAAAATAAATGCAAGGCAATAGGACCAGGTTGGATACTTTAGTGTCAAAATAAGTGTAACAAACAAAATTGAAAGAATTATTAAACAAAGTAAAAATATAAAATAGCAAAATTTAATTAAATTGGTACATCCTTAAGTATGTGTATCTGTAAATATATATAAAATATTCTAGAATAATATATTCCTGGAATTATTTGGTTGAATGAATGAGGAATTATGTTTCAGCATAAATGTAAATTTATTAAATGACAAGATTATATTTGAATGTAGTTGGAAAAGCCTGAAAAGTTAAATAAAAGCTGGTGTAAGTGTCTGTTTTAGTCAGCTTTTTAGTTTTGAGTATGTGACCAAAGGTACTGACAAGAAAAAATTTAAGGAAGGAATGTTTATTTAGGGACTCATGGTTTCATACGTGTTACCCTGAAGATGGACAGCTCCAATGTTTGGGACTTGATGTGAGGCAGAATGTCAGGCAAAGTAGTGTGATGGAGGAAAGCAGGCTAGGATGTGACGATCAGGAAGCAGAGAGCGCTCCACTCAACAAGGACAAAATATTAATCCCAAAGGCACGCCCCCAGGGACCCACCTCCTGCAGCCACACCCCACCTGCCTACAGTCACCAGTCAGTTAATCCCTATCAGGGGATTAATTCACTGATTGGCTTGAAGATCTCATAACACCAATCATTTCAGCTCTATACTTTCTTGCATTGTTCCACAAATGAAATTTTGGGTTATCAAAACCATAACACTGTGTATTTAGAGGAAAATTAAGATGGCCCTCTAGCTCGCATATCTTACCAAAAAATCAGAGGAGTTAAAGAATTTGGTGTAAATGTAACCAATACATTTCAGATGAACATCCAGGAAGAATATATATACAAAATCTATGGGTAGGAGATTTATCTTAAATAAGGCAAGAAACTTAGAAGTATGAAGGCAGATACATTTATCTGAATAAAATTTTAAAGTTTTTATGACCAAAATACCTGAAAATCAATTAAGAAATAATAATCTGCAATGCTTATTTGGAATGTTTACTGTAAATAATAGACTAGAACCAAAATAGACTGAAATGGTGATTGGACATATATTTACAGAAAACCAGTAATGCTGGAAGGAAACCACTGTAAATCTCAAGCACACCCATTTACTTGGCAAAAACATGAAGAGCTATCAGATTGATGGGGTTGGAAGTTTTAAACGGGTGGGAAAAGGGATGCTCTATTTTTTCTGGAAATGGGAAGAATTATGGTACCTGGGAAAAATATCTAAATGCAGCTTTCAATACCAAAAGTGCACGTGATCCCAACCCAGCTTTCTGAGTCAAGGGACCATTGACTTCCCAGGCCTCATTGCTGTGCTGTCCTCTGCCTGGTGGGATGTTAGCAAGTCATCCATCCTGGTGTCTCAGTCAAGGCCATCTCCAGCCATTTCCCAGTGTCCCCCAGAGTACCAAAATAAACCTAGTCCAGAACCACAGTTTTAAATAACCAACCCCACAATACCTTAGTAAAAATCATGGTAGATTGATTATATTATAGTGGTTTAATGAAGAACGATATCATAGACCATCAGAAGTGTAAATTTTAAGCCATACCATAAAATATTTTTCAGTCAGTTAAATAATTAGACTTTGTACTTACTTGATAGGACAGACTCTCTAGGGTGCTGTTGAATAAGAAGTAATGGGGGAAACAGGACAGAACCAGATGAGGTATTTGATAAATCCAAATTTTTCCATGTTCATACCTTCACACATATCTTGCTTCAGTTCATGTTAATTTCTGTCAATTTTTTTACTGTCATTCTTTTAAATTTTTTATTATTTTTTAATTGAAACAATTATGTGTATTTGTGGAGCACAATGTGAAATTTTTTTTCACTTTCTTTTTTTTATTGGTTGTTCAAAACATTATAAAGCTATTGACATATCATATTTCATACATTAGATTCAAGTTGGTTATGAACTCCCAATTTTACCCCAAATACAGATTGCAGAATCACATCGGTTACACATCCACATTTTTACATAATGCCCTATTAGTAACTGTTGTATTCTGCTACCTTTCCTATCCTCTACCATCCCCCCTCCCTCCCCTCCCATCTTCTCTCTCTACCCCATCCACTGTAATTCATATCTCTCCTTGTTTATTTTCCCATTCCCCTCACAACCTATTATATGTAATTTTGTATAACAATGAGGGTCTACCTCCATTACCATGCAATTTCCCTTTTCTCTCCCTTTCCATCCCACCTCATGTATCTGTTTAATGTTAATCTTTTCTTCCTGCTCTTCCTCCCTGCTCAGTTCTTAGTTGCTCTCATTATATCAAAGAAGACATTTGGTATTTGTTTTTTAGGGATTGGCTAGCTTCACTAAGCATAATCTGCTCTAGTGCCATCCATTTCCCTGCAAATTCTATGATTTTGTCATTTTTTAGTGCTGCGTAATACTCCATGGTGTATAAATGCCACATTTTTTTTATCCATTCATCTATTGAAGGGCATCTGGGTTGGTTCCACAGTCTAGCAATTGTGAATTGTGCTGCTATGAACATCGATGTAGCAGTATCCCTGTAGTACGCTCTTTTAAGGTCTTCAGGGAATAGTCCAAGAAGGGCAATAGCTGGGTCAAATGGTGGTTCCATTCCCAGCTTTCCCAGGAATCTCCATACTGCTTTCCAGATTGGCCGCACCAGTTTGCAGTCCCACCAGCAATGTACAAGAGTACCCTTTTCCCCACATCCTCTCCAGCACTTGTTGTTGTTTGACTTCATAATGGCTGCCAATCTTACTGGAGTGAGATGGTATCTTAGGGTGGTTTTGATTTGCATTTCTCTGACTGCTAGAGATGGTGAGCATTTTTTCATGTACTTGTTGATTGATTGTATGTCCTCCTCTGAGAAGTGTCTGTTCAGGTCTTTGGCCCATTTGTTGATTGGGTTATTTGTTTTCTTATTGTTTAATTTTTTGAGTTCTTTGTATACTCTGGATATTAGGGCTCTATCTGAAGTGTGAGGAGTAAAAATTTGTTCCCATGATGTAGGCTCCCTATTTACCTCTTTTATTGTTTCTCTTGCTGAGAGAAAACTTTTCAGTTTCAGTAAGTCCCATTTGTTGATTTTTGTTATCAACTTTTGTGCTATGGGTGTCCTATTAAGGAATTTGGAGCCCGACCCTACAATATGTAGCTCGGAGCCAACTTTTTCTTCTATCAGACGCAGAGTCTCTGATTTGATATCTAGCTCCTTGATCCACTTTGAGTTAACTTTTGTGCATGGCGAGAGGAGGGGATTCAGTTTCATTTTGTTGCATATGGATTTCCAGTTTTCCCAGCACCATTTGTTGAAGATGCTATCCTCCCTCCATTGCATGCTTTTAGCTCCTTTATCAAATATTAGATAGTTGTAGCTTTGTGGATTAGTCTCTGTGTCCTCTATTCTGTACCATTGGTCCACCCTCCTGTTTTGGTACCAGTACCATGCTGTTTTTGTTACTATTGCTCTGTAATATAGTTTTAAGTCTGGTATCGCTATACCGCCTGATTCGCACTTCCTGCTTAGAATTGCTTTTGCTATTCTGGGTCTTTTATTTTTCCATATGAATTTCATGATTGCTTTATCCATTTCTACAAGAAATGCCGTTGGGATTTTGATTGGCATTGCATTAAACCTATAGAGAACTTTTGGTAATATCGCCATTTTGATGATGTTAGTTCTGCCTATCCATGAACAGGGTATATTTTTCCATCTTCTAAGATCTTCTTCTACTTCTCTTTTTAGGGTTTTGTAGTTTTCGTTATATAAATCTTTCACCTCTTTTGTTAGGTTGATTCCCAAGTATTTTATTTTTTTTGAGGATATTGTGAATGGAGTGTTTTTCCTCATTTCCGTTTCAGAAGTTTTGTCGCTGATATACAGAAATGCCTTTGATTTATGCGTGTTGATTTTATATCCTGCCACTTTGCTGAATTCATTTATTAGTTCTAGTAGTTTTTTTGTAGACCCTTTTGGGTCTTCTAGGTATAGAATCATGTCATCAGCAAATAGTGATAATTTAAGTTCTTCCTTTCCTATTTTTATGCCTTTAATTTCTTTCATCTGTCTAATTGCTCTGGCCAGTGTTTCGAGAACTATATTGAATAGAAGTGGTGATAGAGGGCATCCCTGTCTTGTTCCAGATTTTAGGGGGAATGCCTTCAATTTTTCTCCATTGAGAATGATGCTAGCCTGGGGCTTAGCATAGATAGCTTTTACAATGTCGAGGTAAGTTCCTGTTATCCCTAGTTTTTCTAATGTTTTGAACATAAAGGGATGCTGTACTTTGTCGAACGCTTTTTCTGCGTCTATTGAGATGATCATATGGTTCTTATTTTTAAGTCTATTGATGTGGTGAATAACATTTATTGATTTCCGTATATTGAACCATCCTTGCATCCCAGGGATGAATCCTACTTGATCATGGTGCACAATTTTTTTGATGTGCCTTTGTATCCGATTCGCCAGAATTTTATTGAGGATTTTTGCATCTAGGTTCATCAGAGATATTGGTCTGTAGTTTTCTTTCTTTGAGGTGTCTTTGTCTGGTTTCGGAATCAGGGTGATGTTGGCCTCATAGAATGAATTTGGCAGAGCTCCTTCTTTTTCTATTTCCTGAAATAACTTGAAAAGTATTGGTATTAATTCTTCCTTAAAGGTTTTGTAATACTCCACTGTATACCCATCCGGTCCTGGGCTTTTCTTGGTTGGAAGTCTTTTGATTGCTTCTTCTATTTCATCTATTGTTATTGGTCTGTTTAAGTTGTGAGTATCCTCCTGACTCAGTTTGGGCAAATCATATGACTTAAGGAATTTATCAATGTCTTCACTATCTTCTATTTTATTGGAATATAGGTTTTCAAAATAATTTCTAATTGTCTTCTGTATTTCTGTAGCGTCTGTTGTGATATTGCCTTTTTCATCCCATATGTTAGTAATTTGAGTTCTCTCTCTTCTTCTCTTCGTTAGCATGGCTAAGGGTCTGTCGATCTTATTTATTTTTTCAAAGAACCAACTTTTAGTTTTGTTAATTTTTTCAATGGTTTCTTTTGTTTCAATTTTGTTGATTTCTGCTCTGATTTTAATTATTTCTTGCCTTCTGCTACATTTGCTGTTGTTTTGCTCTTCCTTTTCTAGGGCTTTGACATGAAGTGTGAGCTCATTTATTTGTTGGTTTTTCCTTTTTTTGAGGAATGACCTGCAAGCAATGAATTTCCCTCTTAAAACTGCTTTCATAGTGTCCCATAGATTCCGATATGTTGTGTCTGTATTTTCATTTATCTCTAAGAATTTTTTGATTTCCTCCTTTATGTCTTCTGTAACCCATTGATCATTCAGTAACATATTGTTCATTTTCCATGTGATGTAGGATTTTTCCTTCCTTCTTTTATCATTGATTTCCAGTTTCATTCCATTATGATCAGATAAAATGCATGGTATTATCTCCACCCCTGTATATTTACTGAGGGTTGCCCTATGGCATAATATATGGTCTATTTTTGAGGAGGATCCATGTGCTGCTGAGAAAATGTATATCCACTTGATGATGGTTGATATATTCTATATATGTCAGTTAAGTCTAGGTTGTTGATTGTGATATTGAGTTCTATAGTTTCTTTATTCAGCTTTTGTTTGGAGGATCTGTCCAATTGTGAGAGAGGTGTGTTGAAGTCACCCATAATTATTGTGTTGTGGTCTATTTGATTCTTGAACTTGAGGAGAATTTGTTTTATGAACGTCGCAGCACCATTATTTGGTGCATAAATATTGATAATTGTTATGTCTTGTTGGTGAATGGTTCCTTTTAACAGTATATAATGTCCTTCCTTATCCCTTTTGATTAATTTAGTCTTGAAGTCAATTTTATTCGATATGAGGATGGCCACCCCTGCTTGCTTACGAGGACCGTGTGCGTGGTATATTTTTTCCCAACCTTTCACCTTCAGCCTGTGTATGTCTTTTCCAATCAGATGTGTCTCCTGGAGGCAGCATATTGTTGGATTTGTTTTTTTAATCCATGTTTCCAGCCTATGTCGCTTTATTGGAGAGTTTAAGCCATTAACGTTTAGAGTTACTATTGATATATGGTTTGCACTTCCAGCCATGTTTGATTATTTATCTTCTTCTTTTTTTTTTTAATTTAGTTTGTTTCTCCATGGTTAGCTTTCCCCCCGCCCTCTGTCTTTATAGAGGCACTTCCCACTGATGGTTTTGGTTATTGTTTTTCATTTCTTCCTCGTGTAGTGTTTTGCTCAAGATGCTTTGCAATGCTGGTTTTCTGGCTGCAAATTCTTTTAGCTTTTGTTTATCATGAAAGGTTTTTATTTCGTTATCGTACCTGAAGCTTAATTTTGCTGGATACAGAATTCTTGGTTGGCATCCATTGTCTTTCAGTGTTTGAAATACGTTGTTCCAGGATCTTCTCGCTTTCAGCGTCTGTGATGAAAAATCCATTGTTAACCTTATTGGTTTACCCCTGAATGTAATCTGCCTCCTTTCTCTTGTAGCTTTTAGTATTTTCTCTTTGTTCTGTATATTGGATATCTTCATAACAATGTGTCTTGGCGTTGGTCTACTGTGATTTTGTGTGCTCGGTGTCCTGTATGCATCTACAATTTGTATATACATTTCCTTTTTTATTTCTGGAAAGTTTTCTGTAATTATTTCATTCAGCAGGCTACTCATTCCCTTGGTTTGAATCTCTGTACCTTCTTCTATCCCGATGACTCGTAGGTTTGGTTTTTTTATGTTATCCCATATCTCTTGGATGTTTTTCTCGTGGTTTTTAACCAGCCTTTCTGAGTTGGCTAGGCTCTTTTCAAGATGATATATTTTGTCTTCATTATCTGATGTTCTGGCTTCTACTTGCTCCACTCTGTTGGTAATACTCTCAATTGAGTTTTTAATTTGGTTTATCGTTTCTTTCATTTCTAGAATTATTGTTTGGTTTTTTTTTTTATAATCTCTATCTCCTGATAAAGATGCTTAACTTCTTCTTTTATCTGTTTATGTAATTCATTTTCAAAGTGTTCTTTCACTGTTTGGATTTGCTGTCTCGTATCTTCTTTAAGGTTCCATTCCATCTGTCTAAGGTATTCCTTGAGTTCTTTATATGACCATTCTTCTGCTGACTCTAGGTCCTCCTGAATATTTAGGCTGTCCTTCATTGTTTGTACTCCTTTCCTTCCTTGCTTTTTTATGCTGCTCATGTTACTTCTTGTTCTGTTTGACTGCTGAGTTACTGTTTACTCTTATAGATTTATTTGATGCTTGAGAGGAAAGATATTAGAAGGGAAGGGAAGAAGTCACTAAAGAGAATGCGAGTAGGCAGGTAGAATTCAAGGAAGGGGGAATAAGAAAATTGAAAAGAAATGAAAAGACCAAAGAAACAAAAATAACAAAGATTAGATAATAAATAAAGAAAGAAAAGACGAGAAAAAAAATTTTAACAAAAATAATAATGATAATAAAAAAATGAAAATTAAAATTAAAAAAAATAATAATAAAATTAAAAAAATTAAAAAAAATTAGAAACATTGAAAAAAGTTAAAGAACAACAACAAATAAAAATTGAAAATGAAAGAAAAAGAAGAAAAAAAAAAGAAAAAGAAAAAGAAAAAAATGATAATAATAATAATAATAAATGCAGTCGTAGAGTTCTATTAACTTCTCCTCCAGTAGGTGGAGCTGTGCCCACTGGGCCAAGCTTCTCCTCTCAATAGGTGGGAACCATTCACTGTGCAGCAGCTCTTTCTCCTAGACTGGGCGGGTCTCCAATCCTGAGTGTCTAGGGCCTTGTCTTGTGTTTCCTCAAGCCAGGCCGTGCTCACCTGTGGCGCTCACCACAATACTGGCTACACGCCAGGTCTGCTGCTCCTGGGAGCCCTGTTTTCCTGAACACCTGGGCTCACTCTCCCTGTTTGCCTCCCTCAGACCCTAAGTTTGTAGAGCTTGGGGCTGAGATCCCCCAGCGAATTTGCTTGCCCTCCTGTAGCCACGCCCCCGGTAGCTGGTGCAAGAGACCTCAGTTGTCAGCACTGGTGGGAGCGGTAGCCGGGAGTTCCGCGCCGCGAGGTCCCGCGCCACTCCTGATTCCCTCGGTCTGGTTATTGCGTTCACAGGAGAGCTGGGAGTGGCCCTTAAGGTTTCCCCACTGTGTGGAGAGAGATGACTAGGGGATTACACACCTGTCGTGCTGGTTTCAATGCAGTTATCTCCTCCGCCCGTGACGCCATTTCTCTGTCATGGTGGTTTCCCATGCAACTGGTGACCGTTCGTTCCCTTTGCCGGGTGACCAATGCAACGGGTGGGTCCTGACTGTCTCTCCCAATCCCCGTTTCAGTCCTGTGGCCACTGCCTATGAAGGCTCGGTTGGCTTTTACCTCTGTAAGTTCCTAGGGGCCGACCAATTATTTTAGTGGGATCCTTAGTGCTGAGTCACACGAAGCAGGTGAACCGAAGCTTAATTGCCTCCGATTCGGGCTCTGTGTATGTGTTCTGAGGGGCCCAGCCTGTACACCCCAGATCCACGTCAGCTCAGCATTGCCTAGTGATCCTGAGCAAACAGCATTTAGACAGTTTATGGCTCCCTATGCCCGCGCAGTTGAAGATGTCGGAGACTTGATCTCTCTGCGCCTGCCACCATGTTAGATCTCCTCAATGATATTCATGTTGCCCTTACAGCTTCCTGGCATAAGCAAGTTCTTGGGATTATACAAACTGCTGCTTCTGTTTCCAGTCCAGATTTCTAGAAATGAAACCCTGCCACCGTCGCCTCCGTCTCTGGGCCGCGCTGACGGGCGCTGTGCTCATCTGTTATCGTAGCAGAGCCACCCTGGCCTCCACGCTCTTCAGCCCGGTGCCCGGCCCCTGGAAAAAGCAGCTGCCGCCGTGGCTCTCCATCCCCCTCTTCCGGAGCACGGGTCCCCTGGCAGGGGGTGCAGAACGACCCCAGAGCAGGCTCTGCCCGAAGGTGCAGCGGCGAACAGGCCACCGAGGCGCTCAAGGCTGCAGTCCAGCCTTCGGAGGACAGGGCTCGGCACGCAGCCCAGCTCCAACCTCTAGGTGCGGCTGCCGGACAATGTATACAGAGCCATCAAGACAGTGAGCAGAAAGCAAATGGTGGCTCCCACAGAGTGGATTTTCGGCACAGAAACCACAGCCCCGCCAACAATCCCAATCCACAAACTCTCCCTATATAAAAAATATTCAAAAAAAAAGAACAAAAAAAGGCGGGGCGCACTGAGCTTTCTTTGCCTCGGGTACTTACAATCCACTGCTGATTACACACTCAGCTTCTCTGCCCGGAGCGAAGCGAAAGAGGAAGCAGATGGGAGCAAAGTGCCCGCGGCTCTGAGCAGCCAAGCATCCGGGAGCCAAGCGTCTCTTTTTCGATCTCTTTGTTCTTCCTGCTGCTTGGCAAAGTGGTCCACTACAGATTAACGGTGAAAGGAGCTCTAACAGACTGTGCGAAATCTCTATTAAAGCCGCTGTTCTGAGCATCACGCTCAGTACTTCAGCAACCCCGTACGCAGCGGCCATCTTCTGCCACAATGTGAAATTTTGATGCATATACATGATACAAAATCTCAATCTAGTTAATTAACAATTTCATTACTTCACCAATGCATCATTTCATGTGATGAGAAAATGAAACATCTATTTTATTATTATCATACACACATACTAATTGTCTAAATTAATGGGATTCACTGTGATATTTCCACCCATGCAAACATTGTCCACTGATCAAGTCCATCCATTCCTCTACCTGCTCCCACCCTTCCCAGGTGCCTAGCAATCCCTCTTCTACTTGCCAGTCATCTTCCTTTTTCTTGTTTCCACCTATGAAAGGGCAGATGCATTACCTGTGAAAGACCGAACAAGGCTCGTCGATGGAGAAAATGCTCGTTTATTGAGGAAAAGCTCTGCATATTTATAGAGCCGGGGGTGGTTTGACAGTTATGACAGTTTAATGGTTGAAGGGTTTGACAGTTGGCATGGGATGCTTTCTGATTGGTGGGTAAGGATCATGTGAGCCATCAGGGCTAGTCTGATTGGTGGGTAAGGATCATGTGACTCAGCAGGGCTAGTCTGATTGGTGGGTAAGGATCATGTGTGTCAGCAAGGTAGTCTGATTGGTGGGTAAGGATCATGTGTGCCAGCAAGGTAGTCTGATTGGTGGGTAAGGATCGTGTGAGCCAGCAGGGCTCACCATTGGACAGCTCTTCTTGAGGGATGGGGAAGTTAGTCTTTGGAGCTGGGGCGACTCCCAACAAAGATGAGCTCATCAGCCTGAGACTCAGAAAACACTTTCCGTCAAAGCAATGATGGAGTGCCAGGAGGCAGGACCTCTGGAAGGCAGGTGGGTCCATGGAGGAGCAATGAAAACTAGGTTCCCTGGGTTATAAATGTGTCTCCTGGGAACAGAGAATCAGCAGGAAGAATATTCTGTCTTTCTAGGCCAGTGTCCCTTGGTGGAATAAGAGGGAAATGAGCTAATGACCAGATATAAGGAGCTGTGGCTCTCTGCTCTGATGTGGTCCCTCAGTGCACAGCTCTGTGCTGGACAGGTTGTGGAGGTGTCTTTGAGGTCTTCAGTCTGCCCAGGAGCCCAGCACTTGACTCCTTCCTGGTGTGTTTTCTGGGGACAGAGCTTCAGTCACCATCAAGCCCACCCAGGCAGGACTTTGAACTTTCACAGAGAGACCTTCCTCTCAGAGCTGGTCTCCAGGTGGGTCTGAGAGCTCAGTGGACACTGCAGGAGAGCAGCAGAGAGAACCAAACCCAAGACTCTTTAGCTGAGGTCAGGGGAGAGCCAGGCTGAGCTAACCCACAGCAGGGCTGCTGTGGCTGCTTGCTGTCCTGATGGATGTTTTATTCACAGGCTGCATTGATTCATAACACTTCCAGAGAACTGAATGTTGCACTAACACAGGGTTCTCTGCTGACCATTAAGTGGTGCTTATAGTGGCTGAAGAGAAGATGGGAGGGAGGTGTCCAGAGCTTCCAGAGAAAGAACAGAGATCCAAGAATGTTTGCAATGAAGGGGGTAGAGGAATAGGCTTCAACTGTGGAGGGTCAAGAAGTTAGATTAGGGATTTTAAAAAATGTGTTTGCTTCCAATGAGAAATATTTGATTATGTTTGTGTATTGTTGGCAAGGATCCATATTAAGGATCTTGCAAGTATTATCTTGCAACAGAAGTTCATGGACACACTTCTGATAGTATTGTCTCTCTCTTTGATATTCACATGGAAAAGCATCATGTCACACCTGAATACAGATATGCCTAAGAGCCTTACTTTGCAATATCTTTGAGGCTGCACATTTGTGTGGGTTGGTAGACAGTTACTCTGTATTGCAAACTGTCTCCCTGGAGATGCAGGTGAATTTTTCCAATTTTCTTATGCATTCTTATAAAGTATTGGAGTTCCCCCACCCCAAACTCCCTGTTTGCCTTTTAGTTTATTTGTTTCAGGTGTGTATAGAGATATTGTGGGGAATGTGTGAAAATTTATGAACTTTGTGTAGTCCAATATATCAATTGGATTATGTTCCCACTTTATTTCTGAAAGAGCCCAGCAATTGGTATTCTTTACTAGTGAGTTCTTGCTTCACAGTTCTTGGGCATCTTTGGTGCTTGTGGATCATGTTTTATGTGTATTTCCAACTTGTTTTCAAATGTCTGTTGTTGCTTATTGTGACCCTTAGCTTTTTGTGATTAGGTACATTTCTCAGAGAGGTGTTGGCTTCAGCCCTCCCTGGGAAGGCATTCCAGCTTCCTTCCCATTTGATTAAAGCTCTTCCTATCTATATTGTGTATATTAGGATACACTTACCTTTTTATAAAACCAATTCAGATTTTCAACAATGATACCACTGTGCATTGTAGAGGATTTCATTCATATTTTAATATTTATGACATTTTGACAGTTTATTCCTGAGTTAGGAACCTGGGTGGGTATTATTAAATCATTAATATTTCATAACTTTTCTTTTAGTTTTTCATTCAATTTTGTTTCAATCAGTGTGAGCTTTTTGCTTCTACTGAAAAATGTATGAGTCTAATTAATATGCACATCGAATATATACAAATAAAAATGATAAAATCAACAAATTAAATAGTGAAAGTAGAATGTGTGTTCAGTAGAGGGGAGGAAGTGTGCAGGAGAGTCAGGAGGAGGTTGTTGGTGGGCACCAACACACACTTACATAAGAGCCATAAATCCTCATGTTCACAGGATAATGACTGCAGCTCATCTCATTCTCTATATTTATAGCCATAATTATATATAGGAAAATATAAAATTACTTCAAAACAGTTGACAATCTTTTGATTACATATTCTTATAAAGAATTAGAAGAGAGAAATTAGAAGTTTCCCAACATTGAAAATTGATAAATATTGAAGGAGAAGGAAATGCTGATTACTCTGATTTGAATATTGCATTTTGAATACATATACTGATTTCTCACACTGTATCCTGTTAACATGTACAGGTATTGTGTATCAATTTGGGCTAAAGTTGTAGTTCAATTGTAGAGAACTTGCATAGCATACACAAGGCCTTGGGCTTGAGACCTGGCCCTGCAAAAGAAAACAAAAACCAAAACATAATGAATAAATTGATGTCTGGGTATTAAATAAACTTTTAAGACAGAAATAAAACCCATAATCTCATGCCTTAAAGACAAAAGCATATACTTGTACTAATTCAATCTATGCTGCCATTCTCTGTTCTATAAAATCTCAGGCTATTTTAAAGCTTTTCTTTCTATATTGTGCATACACACATGCTTTTACACTTTTATGCAAACACATGAGTACAATCCTATGCACATCATAAATGTTCTCTGCATTGGCACAGTATTCTTTTCTAGTCCATCCCCCATTACCTTCTCACTCCATAATTCCTGTCGACTTCCTGTAGACAACTAACTCCGTTAGTTTAAGTATTTCATAGGATGCACAGTATTTTATAATGGTATCGTGCTACAAGTACTTTCTATGTCTTTCATGTTTGTTCTCATTAATTCAATATTATATCAATGTTGCAAGAATAGGTTGCTATTGTTAAGAACAAACAAGTGCTTCTCAGCCAGTGTTGAGTTGATCTATGTTCTATGACCATCACCCTGGCTATCTGAGTCCCAGTGCCCTGCCTTGAGGTTGGCACACATGCACATACATCACACTGTCACCCCTGTGGCCTCTGACCTTCACACCACACTGTTAGACTCCTAATGTACTCAATGCAAGCTGGCCAGAACAAATTATCTTTCTCCTAATGTAGAAATGGCAGCCAGAACGTTCATTTTGTAAGCCTCCCCTGGACAAATAAACACAGGGCAAATATTGTTACATTTTGCTAGATTACACCCTGCATTTAAAGAAACACACATATGGAGAAAGATGTCAATAGACAGGAAAGTAGTGGGATGAAATGGACACGGGGTGGGAGGGGAGAGGTAATCAGCTCAGGGTCCCTGAGAGACCAACAGGAGGAAACCGCTCCCTTGGTTCTAGCAGCATTCCAGCCCAGTCTGTCTCCTGGGCACCCAGAAAAATAAGAAAGGAGCAGAAATAAACACATCCAAAGTAAAAAATAGAGATCTCTTTATGGTTTCAAAGTGATATAGAAATGATCCAAAGATAAAATGACAAAGGGGAATAAATTAACAATTCAGAAAAGAGTCCATAAAAGTACAACAGAATCTTGTCATGGTTTATGAAAGAGGACCTCTTGTTTTTCCTGTGCCTCTTCCAGGTCTTCTTGACCAGTTGGTTTAGACCTGGTGGCTGAGGAGTCCTCTTCCTCACTTCTCTCATGTGGCATCTTTTCTTTGTTATTCTTCAGGTTTGGATGTTAATTTTTTTTAACTAAGCCCACAGGTGTACTCTGGCTCTGGTTCTGGCCTTCAGCCAACCAACAGAGGTCTCCCCAGCTGTTCTCCACAAACCCATCCACATGTCATGACCCTCCTGTCCTTTGTCCCCTTCCCATGGCTGGGGCATTGTGTTATAACACATTTATCTCTCTGTTGTCAGTCTATGACCTGATAAAACCAAATACAGATGAGCAGAGACTTCATCTGCTCTATTCACCTTTGTATTTTCCCAAAGGTAAAGAAGTCTATCTGCAATTACTAGAGAAAAATATAAGAAAGTAGTAAGTTAGGAAATCCAAAATTGCAAGGAGAATGCAACCACGGTCCATAGAATTGCTTCCAAGCAACTGGGTTCAACAAATTGAACAGAGGTCTGGGAGATCCAGAGGCAGACAGACTGGTCAGGATGTCCTCATGATGCTTCCAGTGGCCTCCCCATGGAGGTGAATGTTTGTCCTCTGCTTTCTCTCTCCATGATTAAAAGCTTCCAGGATTCTCAAGTATATCTCTGAGCCTGGTCCTGGTTTTGGGACCAGGGATCCCCCTTTCCTTTATGTCCCAGTGAGGAGGTTGGGATTCTTTTCATTAGTGAAAGACCTTAGCTGTGTCCCTCAGGATTCAGGCATGAATTTCTAGAACCTCAAGGACTTTGGGGTGTCAGTCTACATTTGGGTCATGGTAGGGCATGGTTTACCCAACTTGGGCATCTTCTTTCCCACAAGCAGGAGATGAACTAGGCAAACCCAGTATGTTGTCCCCCTGGGAGCAAAGAGTGGAGCTGTGGAGCCCTGAGAGAGGAGTCTTCCAAGAGACCTGTTTAGGTGAGTTCAGGCAGACCTGGTGAGCACCAGCTCTGGGAGGCAAAAGGGGCATAAGGGTTGGAAATTGTCAACAGGCGACATTCTCAGTGCCTTGAATGAGAGGGATATTAGGTTGAGCTCCTTTAGCAAATCAACATTTACATTTTATCTTTAATACTTTCCTCTGATTTGACAGAAATATTTGTCCCTCCTCCTCTTCATATTTACTATTTTTTGTGCATGTATTTTATCCATACCTCCCCACTATACACTCTTGCTAATATTTCCTTTTAGTGTCAGTCCCAGTCTTTATGGAATCTTTTCTCAGCAAATTGTCTATGATTCTTATCCCTTGTTCTGTGATTACATAATTCTGCACATAGTCAAAGGCCATCAGTAATTTTGCTTGGCTCTCTGATTACTTTTATAAACTGGCCATTTTCCCCTAAAGGGTGACCATTCAGGCCTACACCCTGTGACAGCCACTTGTCCTTAGAGCCTGCTATTAATAGACTGCAGCCTCTGCCGGAGGCGCTGCATCTCTTAAGTCTCCTCAGCAATGCATTGAGGTGGGTCCTGTGTTCACCCCCATCAAACGTGGAAGCTGGGGCTCAGTAAGTTGAGGGGAGTACTCGAGGCCACCGGGTAAGGGACAGGGAGTGAATTTCTCATGGTGCTCTGACTCAGCATCGTGTTCATTTGTGTGTCTTCTCACTGTGTTTTTTATGTTTTATAATACTCTTATTTGAGGGATGATTTACAACAAATTTCATAAGTCTTAGTGTGAACCTTGATGAGTTTTATGTGTGTCTACACTGGCTACTACCCCATCAAAAAGTAAATACTTCATCTCTGCAGAAGTTTCCCTTGGACACCAACCCAGTCTGTAAGCCCTGTCCCCAGAGGTCACCACTGCTCTGACTTCTACCACCATAAGTTTTCACTTCCTGTTCATGGAAATTGAAGCATACAGAGCCCTCTTCAGTTGTTTTTTCCACTGTATGTATCCTATATTCACGTGGTACCCCTCAATACCATGTCAGTGAGGGTGATCCATGTGGTGTGGTAACAGTGGCTGGTGCTGCCTTTTAGGGGCTTGAGCTCTTCTGTCAACAGCGCTTCTCCTGGGCCTGTGCAGCTGTGAACTGCCTCAGCATCTCTGCCTCCATATCGTGTCCACCCCCTTTGCTGCCCTGACCACTGATGAGACTGTTTCTGCTCCACTCTGCATGTAGGCGAATCCATCTTTTCAGGAATGTTTTCCCAAACTAGCAGCACAAATATGATTTATCTGAAACCTCCCTAATCTCTCACTTCCCCCTTCAAGGCTGATGATACCAAGATAAGCATAACTAAGACATTTTCAGGATTTACAGGAGCTCCATGATCAACAGGTGGCCAGCGTGGGCCCATTGGAGAGATGTCTAGATGTCCAGGCCATTGGAGAGATGTCTAGAAGTCTTGTCACCTGTTATTTCCTAACCTAACCCTCTTCTTTCCCCCCACTTGAATATTGAAAGGAGCTCAAGTGTCTGCTGAGTTAAGGCAGTCTTTTAGGCTGCTAGCCCACTGTCAGCTCAGTAAATGATTTTTCCTCACCCCCAAAACTGCCCTTGATTCATTGGGCCCATTTCAAACAGGGGAGTAAACAGACATGAGTTTGGTGGGAGATGTAAGATTTCCATGTTTTATGTTCTTCTCACTGATTACTGTGACAGTATAATTAACAAGGTCCAAAGAAACAATTCTATCATTGTATTTATGCCTAACCTGCCTGTGTATTTCCTAACCTCTTTCTTACCCAGTGCTTTGTGATGTTGTGGTGAACAGAGGCATTGATGATCCTTGAGACAGCATTGGATATTTCCTATTGCAAAAGTGATCTATTCCATTGCCTAAAGGCTTAAAAAATGTCAAAAGCAGAAATTCATTCGAAAACTCATGACCCTGAGATAAATATTCCGCATATGGAAAAATATGTATCTTCATTTTACTTAGAAAATTAAGAGGATGAACATATTTAATGGATTTTATTTAAGGTAAAAATTCTGATTTAAATTATTTTCAGAATGATAACAGTATTATTACTAATGTAGCACAGAGAATGGAGTTGGGTTCTTTCTCTCATAAATTTAAGGAATGAACTTCTATGGACACAAGAGTGAGAGCAAAGCAACAGGATTTATTAGAATAATAGAAAGCAGGGCTCCTCAAGAGGGAGGGGTCCCAGAGTAGGACACTGAAGTGTGGTTATTGTGTAGGGGTTTATATAGATCTAGAAGTTTCAGGAAGTCAACTCCCTACCCACTGCTGGGCATGGCACACAGTGTCCATGCAGCCTTTAGTCCAGTGAAAATATCAATCAGGGATTTTTTTCTTCCTTGCAGAGGCAAGGACCAGAGTCACATAGGTTCTGACTTAAAAATAGCCTTTTTGTAAGTTTCTTAGCAAATATCTGCAGGTGCTGTTTGTACTCACTGCCCAGGAAGTGACCCAGGCCCATCTCCCTGTCTGCTCAGTCTTATCTCCTCTTTCTGATTTCACTAACACATCTGTCATGACATTATCCAGGGATCTATTTTCTTGGCAATTTGGCCACGGCTTCACCACTATGAAAGATTTAAGTGGAAGATGGCATTCTTGGGAGCCTTCCACATCCTGAAATTTCCAAATCCCACATAGGGCATGCCATCTTCCTTGCAGACACCACAATATTTCCATACAAACCTTTTATGTTTTCTTTTCTTCTCCTTCTTCTTCTTCTTCTTCTTCTTCTTCTTCTTCTTCTTCTTCTTCTTCTTCTTTTTTTGTTAAAGAGTTTAGAGCACATTCAAATCCTTTTAAATGTTGTGGATGTGAGCATCCTGGGAGGCTGGTTTTCTTGCTTCTAGAATTTTTGCATGGAAGAGGCCTCATAGGAAGTGGGGGGGCAGTAGAAGAATGTTTAACAGAGAAACTGAGGAATTGGGCTGCAGATGGTATCTGGATGTTAAGTTTGCTCAGCACCAGGTGGGGCATGGACACATTTCAGGTTCTCCAGGAGTTGAATTTCTTTCGATCATGTCCTCCAAGAATCCCTTCACATGGCCAACACCATGGATTTCTTGAAACACACAGCACAGAGTCTTTGTCCTGTCCTAATGGCTAAAAAGTGACCCAGTGGCGGTTCAGATTGTCCATGGGGAAGGAGGCTGTAGCTCAGACAGTCTTTCTAATCAGTCTGGAATGGTAATTATTTAAAAATGACTTATAAGTTTGTAGAAAAGTAACTTATAAGTTCTGTTTAAAAAAGGAAAGAAAAATTTGTTATATAAATAGATTTTAATTGCTTGGTTTAAAAAAAAGGAATATGAGATGATGGATAAGTTAATTTGCCTTATTACAGTATCCATTTTATTTTCTGTATGTATCCTATATTCATGTGGCACACCTCAAATATACACAGGGAATTTTAAAATTATATCTCTTAAACCTGTTGTGCCTGGGGTATGACCACTGGCAGATCTTAGTCAGCATCCTGCTCCCTAGTTTTTGAAATGTTTAGTCAGCAAATAATAATCATATATGTTTATGGGGTTTAATCTCTCTCTCTCTCTCTCTCTCTCTCTCTCTCTCTCTCTCTCGCACACACACACACACACACACACACACACAAATTTCAAAGGAAGATATCAATCACAAAATTGTCTTGCCTGATGGATTTCTTAGGGCTTGATCAACAAACTACATTGGATTTACTTTTGCTGATTTTGGTCTTTCTCAGAAGTCTCATCTTCCTACATTTCCTAACCCTTAAGTTACAGAAGATAAGAGCAGGTAAATGTGCTGCAAATACACACAAAAAATGTATCTTTCAAAAGATGGATCTGAACTAGGTATAGTGGTCCATGTCTGTAATCCCAGCAGCTTGAGAGGCTGAAGCTGGAGGATCATGAGCTCAAAGTCATTCTCAGCAACCGTGAGGCGCTAAGCAACTCAGTAGACCCTGTCTCTAAATAAAATACAGTGTAGGGTTGGGATGTGGGTCAGTGGTTGAGTGCCCCTGAGTTCAATCCCTGGTACCTCTCTGCCAAAAAAAAAAAAAGATGGATCTGATCTCCCCACTCTAGGGTGTGTGTTGGCTTCTGTCTGAGAGCAGGAAGAACATTAAGGAAAGGCTGCCATTGTTATCTATTGCCCATCACCTACTATTAAAGGAAGGAGTGTTGAATTCTCTCTTTCCATATCTTCCCCGTCCCCAGGGAGTTATTTATTCCTGCATCTGTGGAAGCTCAGCACACTTCTACTGTTTTACAGGGGCAACCTCACTCGAGCCTTATGAATGCTGTGCTTCAGAAAATTATTCAGAACTGATTACAAGACAAATGTTTTGTTTTTATTAAATGAGCCAAGGAAGGGATTCCAAAATGAGAGGAAGATACTCCAACAACTCAAACCCTGGAGATACCCAGTTTAAGGAGACACTGGAAGATAAAATGACATCAGGGAACCAACACAGCAGTCCAGTGCCCAAGATGGTAGAAACACCTGAATTTCCCCATCTGATGGCTTCCTATTTTCCAGACAAAAAGTTGATGTTTCTTTTCCTCAATGTGTATATCATTCCTAGGGGCTGTGGAGGAGGGAGGGGGTGGTGAATCTATTCAATTATCTAGAACATGAGGCAGATTTTGATGGCTCCATGAGAGAGAAAGCCAACCTATGTAATTGGTGTGATAGAGAAAATAATGACCCCACAGACATCCATACCCTAAGACCAGGATGAGAGCAAGAGGACAGACAGTGTTCTTGGGCATCCAAAAGTATGTGTGGCTCCCAGTGTCCTCTTCCACCTGCCCTGGGAGAGTGGCCAGCTCAGAGCAGGACCCCACTGTGCTTGGGCCTGTCCCCCTTCCCTCAGACCACAGCTGCTCCTCTCCTTCTATGGGAGGTCTCCCCTGCTTCCTCTGGATCCTGCCCTTACCTGGATAGTGTCCTTGGCCTCAATTGGCTTGAAATCCCTGTGCAGATTGTTGCCTTTGTCAAAGAAATGGGAGAGACTCTGGGGAGGTGAGATGTGGGGTCATGTGTGGATGGGAAGCTGAGGGCTAAGGGGTGGATACCGGCCATGGTAGGATTCCCACCTCCCTGACTTTACTGGGGCGCTCACCTGGCTGTTGACTTCAAGGGGCAGAGGCCTGGTGAAGAAGGCCTACAGCATCATATGGGAAGAAATGTGGGTGGTTCTTAGGAAAGGTGTGTTTTCCCCTGCTGAAAGCTGCTAAGAGAAGGGAACTGTATTCTGCCTGTAACCAGGGAGTTGGGAGGAGGGCAATGAGTCCCAGGTGAGACTGCAGCCCTGGCCAATGCAATTATTTCAGCCTTGTAAGACCCTGTGCAAGGAACCTATCTCCCCCTGTGCTGGGTTGCTGTCCCTCAGAAATGTGAGGTAACAAATTTGTTTCACTTAAGCAGCGACATTTGCATAAAACTGTTTTGCAGGAATAGATGATGAAGGCAGACTCTCACCTGCACATCGTAGCTGGCCATGAGGATTGCATGGCTGCTGAGGCGGGTACAGTGGCAGGTGGTGCTGCCGTCTCTGGTGCCCAATGTCTTGCAGCCTGCAGTGGCCCAGTGACCACATCCATTCTGGCCATGGTCCCAAAAGACACAGAGCACTTCACGCTTTGGCTCAGAGGACACCAGCTGTAGGAACAGCACAGAGGTGTGAGCTGGTCTTTTTTTGCTTGGAGATTCTGACCCCTTAGAGCTGGCTTGGGAAGGGTTGAGTTTCCTGGATGGGGGGGCACTTGTGGGGAAACTCACTGAATTTCAAGTTTAAGACGGATAACAAGGGTGTGCCTGGGCCTGTGGATCTTCCCACATCATGGTCCCCCACCTCCCACTCACAGGATGGGAGAAGGTGAAGGTAACTGGAGATCTGAGGTTCTGGGTGTTTTTGCTTCTCAAAAAGGCTGAGATGACATCCGAGAGCAGGACATGTGAGACCCTCAGCAGCGAGTCCTTGGGTGTCCCATGGAGAGCCACGTGCTTCTCAGGCTCCAGGACCAGGGGAGCCTCAGCCAGCAGCTTGTCCATCCCTGGGGTGGAGACCAAGCCCACCACAGAAGGGCCTGCAGGACGAGGCCATGGGTGAGTCTCAGGGTCTCCTCTAGGGCCTCCTCCTTAGATGGCCTCTCCTCCTTTTGAATTGTTGTATTATAATGATACATAATAGTGGGACTTGCTGCTCCACATTCACATGTGCACACAACAGAATGTGGCCTCATCACTCCCCAGAACCTCCCCTTTGGACGCTCTTCTAGTGACCTCTTCCCACCCACATCACCCTTTAGTCTTTAATTCTGTATTTTTTCACATCCTTGGGCATCTTTCCCACCCTGAGGCCTCTTCCAAACAGTATGGTACTTGTGTGAAGATGGATATCCCACCTTTTCCCCATCTCAGATGTTACCTCTGTGAGCAGATTTCTGTGCCAGATTCCAGTTCAGCTGCATGTTTGCCTGGTTCAGACTCAAGGTGACATTGCCATCTCCTCGCTTCTGCACCTTTATGGACAGTTCTATGAGGTGTAGGAATAAGAAGAGTTATGTTAGGAATATATATGTGTATACGTGAATATTGTATATGTACACATATGTCTCATGATATACATGTATTTGTTGATCTTCCCATTTACTATAATCACACATATATTCAAGTGTATAAAAGACACAAATATATGTTTATAATATTTTGTAACCTCAGATTTCATATATGTGTGTGTGTATATATATATATATATATATATATATATATATATATAGTGTATGTACATGAGTGCATACACATTTGTATATGAAATCTGAAGTTATGAATCATTTTAACAGTAGGAGCAACTTTGCACCAACAAATAAGAAAACTTACATGAAATGGACAAATTCTTAGGGATGCAGAAACTACTAAAAATGACTCAAGAAGAAGTAGAAAATCTGAAGAGACCTATCACGGGTAAAGGGATTGAAGCATCTGAAATCAGATGGTTTTGATTGTGAAATTCACCCACCATTTAGGGAAGAATGAACATGAATTCTTTTTAAACTCTTTCAAATAACATAAGAGGGGACACCACCTGGTGATTCCTGGAGGCCAATATTACTCTGATGCACAAAGCAGATAAATACATCACAAGGAAAGAAAATAAGAGACTTTATTGCTTATGAACACAATCTGTAACAAAATATTAGGAATCAATTTAACTAAGAAACTCAGGACTTGTACTTAGAGAACTATAGAGGGTTTTGAAAGGAGACCCTAAATGAAGGGAAAGACACCTTATGTTCATGGATTGGGAAACATTATATTGGTAAGATGGAGACACTCTCCAAAGAGATCTACAGGGTCAATGTCATCCCTATCCATGTCCCAACAGCTGATTAACATTATAATTTGCTTAAATTGAAAACTCACCTTAAAATTAACACAGCATTGCAAGAGTTCCAAGTAGTTAAAGCATGGCTGGAAAGAGCAACAAAGGTGGAGGACTCACACTTCCTGATTTCAGAACTGACAGCAAATGAGCAGAGCCCAAAGCAGAGTGGTACTGGCATGAAGACAGAGGGAAAGGTGAGCCCAGAAATAAACCTACACCTCTGTGGTCAATTGGTTTTCAGCCTGGGGACCAAGATTATTCAATGGCATAAGAACAGTCTCTTCAATGATTGATGAGGAATTACTGGATATCCAGGAAAAAAGAAGGAAGAGCGACCCTACCTCACACACACACACACAGATTAACTCAAAATAGAACAAAGGCCTCAATCTCAGAACTGAAGCCCATAAGAAGACCTTGGATTTGGCAATGGATTTTTATATATGACACTGAATGTACAGCAATGAAGGAGAAAGTAGATAAAGTAGACGTCCTCAAAATTCAAAACATCTGACTTTAAAGTGAAACAATTATCACAGATGTGAAAAGATAATCCATAGGATTGAGAAAGCATTTCCAAGTTGCACATCTCATAATGGTCTCTTGTCAAAGTAGATGAAAAGCTCTTACAACTCAAGAACCAAAGGACCAACCCTATCACAAATGCACAAAGGATCTCAACAGACATTTCTCCAAAAAGATACACAAATGGCCCAGAAGCACATGAAAAATGCTAACCATCAGCAGTCAACAGGGAGATGCAACTCAAAGAGGCAATGAGACATCTCCTCCCATGCACTATAATGGACGTGATAAAACCAAATTAATCAGAAGTAACACTTTTTTTCCAAGGCTTTGCACCCCTCTGGTATAATATACAGTAATACAGCCACTTTGCAAACAGTCTTCTGGTTCCCCCCAAAATTGAACCCAGAATTACCATGGTACCTAGCAAGTCTACTCTACGGTAGATACTCCAAGAATTGCAAATAGTTATTCCAACAAACACTTATATATCAATATCTTTGCAGCACTATTTACAACAGCCAAAAGGTGGGACCAACCCAAATGTTCATCAGTGGCTGAGTGGGTCAACTCAACACATATAGGATGGAATAATACTCAACTGTGAAGAGGAATGGAGTGATGCTATGCCATGTTCAACAGCATTATTCTAGGTGAAAGAAGCTAGATGGACAGGTACTACTTTGCTTTACACTAAATATGGAGTAGGCAGCTCCTTTAAGACAACAAGCAGGTGAGTGGATGCCAGGTTTGGGGGAGGGGAGGAATGAGGGATGAAAGCTGAGAAGGGACTGTGTTTAATTTTAGAGAAAAATGTCTTAGTAATGAAGGTAATGGCTGCATCAGTTTGTGAAGGTTCTTGATTCCACTGAAATGTATAACTGGTGGATTTTATTTACATATTTATTTTTTGATGAATGATGAGTGGTGAAATTAAATGGTGAATTTTATGTTATGTGAATTTTACCACAATGAAACAAAGCATACTTAAAAAAAGATTCATTTGCATACTTCCACATTTGTTGTCTGAATCTGTTTCTATTTTGCTACCTACATGTGTACTATTTTTGGTTTTATGCCTTTTTCACTGTTGTGATTATTTATGTGAGTCACGCTGAGGTACAGTGTGGCCACTCAGCTCTAGTGGGATCAGAAGAGGATGAGGCTAGGAACAGGGGCTGGTGCAGACCCAGGGACTTACGTGTGCCTGCAGAATAATTGAAGGTTGCTGTCCCCTCAGGCAGACCCCTGCTCAGGTGTCTCAGGGCACTCTCCAGGCCTGTCAGCAGGTGAGTGGCCATGCAGTGCTTCTGTGAGGGGGGCAGGTTCTCCAGGTCCCCAGGGGTCTCCAGCAGCTCATCCACCTCCTGCATGATCCCCTGGAGGGATGGGGGCACAGAGCAGATGGACTTGGGCCAGAAGGACCACACGAAAAGCTTGACCACTAAGCCCCAGAGAACAGACCCAGACACTGTCCAGTTGGGGATAGAGAGAGCATGGTTTGGGACTCCCTGGGTGGTCCTTGCTCCTCAGAGGTCAGCCCTGGTTTGTGACTGTCAAGGATGACAAAACCCAAAGACCAGGATGAGAGCAAGAGGATAGACAGTGCACGTGGGCGTCCAACAGTGTGTGTGGCTCCCAGTGTACTCTTCCACATGTCCTGGGAGAGTGGCCAGGTCAGAGCAGTACCCCACTGTGCCTGGGCCTATTCCCCTCCCCCTAGACCAAAGCTACTCCTCTCCCTCTATGGGAGGTCTCCAATAGCTTCCCCTGGATCCTGCCCTTACCTGGATGGTGTCCTTGGCCATGGCTGACTTTAAATTCTTTTGCAGATTGTTGACTCTGTCAATGAAGCGGGAGAGACTCTGGGGAGGTGAGATGAGTGGGTCACAGGTGGGTGGGATGCTCAGGGCCAAAGGGTGGACAGGGTTCTGCCCCAGGAATTCCCAACTCTGTGTCCTGGCTCGGGTGGCTCACCTGGCTGTGGACTCCAGGGGGCAGAGACCAGGTGAAGAAGGGCTTGACTGCAGGGACAGGATAGTTCTGCATTAGGAAGAGCATGTGTGTATGGGCATGTGTGCTCATGTGTGGGGTGGAGGAGGTTCTGGGGTCAGGGCGGGCCGGGTACCTTTGCAGATGTTGTTGTACATGCCATTGATGCTCCCAGGAATTGGCTCCCAGCCTGGGAGGCAGTAGCACCAGTACCACCCCCAGGTGTTGGTGCAGGTGGTGGAGTGGTGGCACTTATGCTGCCCGGAGCTGCACTCGTCCACATCTGGGGACATAGAGAGAGGGGTTGGTTCCCACTGAAGCCAGGACCAGTGCTCTCTGCCATCTGAGCTCCACCCCCTTTTCCCCCATTAGTGCCCTGCCTGGGCTGCGGTGCTGCCACCTAGCGACCTACACCCTTGCATGTGTGACAAGAAGTGTGTGAGGGGCCTGATGCAACCCATGCCTTCTCTGTACTGATGCAG
The DNA here is from genome assembly GCF_021218885.2 of Marmota monax. Classification (NCBI taxonomy): domain Eukaryota; kingdom Metazoa; phylum Chordata; class Mammalia; order Rodentia; family Sciuridae; genus Marmota; species Marmota monax. The sequence continues at coordinate 23,360,951 of NW_026695228.1, forward strand.
GTTGTGAGGCTGCAGAAACATGTCACCCCAGTTATTTTTTTGCTGCTTCCCAGGTCCCTCAGGAGCCTCCGGTCAGAACACCAATTCCTTTCCCAGGACCCTGGTCTTTCCATACAGCCCCCAGGATCCTTTGGCCAAGGTATATACACATGGCACAATGTGCACCCATAGGGACCTTGTGTCCTCAGAGTCCCCTTGATCCCCTGTTTAGCCCTGTGTACCTCCTACATTCATGCACCTTCCCTTTTCCCTCTGTGTACTTGGCGCTAGCATCTCCCGGGATGGGTCCTGGCTCCTTCCCACCCACTGCTGGATTCCACCTGGCCCCATGGATGGTGGAAGCAGATTTCTTTGCCTAACCACCTTGCCCTGGAAGGATGCAAATCCTGCTCATGCGTGAAAGTTACTCATCCTGGGAATCACGTTGTCAGGCCCGACCATGGCAAGGTCCAGAGCAAGTTGTGTGGAACTAGCTTTCTTCTGAATGGCAGGGACATGGCCTCCAGGAAGACCCAAACCCTCTGGGAAGCTCCTTAAATGGGTGCAGATGTGCTCATCTTTTAAACACATAAGATGAGTCCAGCACCCACCATGTGCCAGGCTCTATTGCAGGCACTTGTAATTTTCATAATCCTCCTGGAAGACACAGGAGGTAGGCACTGTTATGATCGCCTTCATGATACAGATGGGTAGACCAAGTTCAAAGAGAGGTAGTGACTTGACTAATAACATGCAGCTAACAGGTGGCACAGGCAGTTTTTAGACCCAGGCAGCCAATGCAGAGCTGGCCCCTGGCATTCATGCTACCCTGCTACTGTGCTGGGTGACAGGTACATGCACACCTGCCTCACACCAGGGCAACACTCCTGTAACCAGGGTTCTGCCATCTAGATGTCACAGGAAAGGGTCTGGCAACCTCAACCCTGATGATGGGGTGGTGGGGGAAGGGCCTACCTTGCAGCTGTTCTCCTCTCATTAATAAAGGATTCTTGGCTCCAGAAATGGGCACACAGCCTGGGCTGTGCGTGCAGCAATTGTGCCCTCCATGACCTGGCTGTCTGCAGATTTCCCACGGGGCACTCTCATGGCCCTCATTTGGTGATGTCTGCAACATGACAGGTCAAAGGCTCACCTCCCAATGTTGTCCTTTCTCTCAGGGAATAGGCCCTGGTGCTCAGGCTGACCCTGCTGTGAGACACACACAGACCTAAGACCCCAGGTGGACCTCCTGAGCCGGGCTGCTCTGGAAGTCCCAGGACCACTCTGCTCTCTGGAGCAGAGCCCAAAGACATGTGGGTTCAGATTCTGTGCCACGGTGGGGCCTGGCAAGGGATCTACATCTCCTCTCCATCCTGGAGTGGCAGAGGGAGGCCCAGCCATTCCCTGGACCCTCCCCTCTAGGAATCTTTGCACCACTGGGGTCCTACAGGTGGTCTACGCTCAGGGAGAAGGTGGCAGTGATGGCCACTCTTGATGCCTAAGCAGTGGGGCATGGGAGATCATGGCCAAGGGCTTCCCAGAATGACACTCAAATTAACACCTGAGGATAAAGCCAGGTGCTCAGAAACAGAGCAAAGCTGGGCACATCCCATGACTTGACCTCAGAATCTGCTGGGAAACTGTAGTGACAACACAGTGTGGTTCTGTATGGGGACACACACAGCCACGGAGCAGAACAGACAGCCCAGTGAAACCCACGTATTTCCAGCTGATTGTTGATGAAGGTGTCAAGAGCGCACAATGGGAAGGACTCTTCAGTAAAAGTCTGGACATGCCAACCAGAAGGACATCAGACCCTCCCCTCACACCACACAAAATCACCTCAGATTAAATAGTGAAGGTCAGATTGGAGCTGCCCAGCTGCTTAGCGGACAGCACAGGGGAGAGCTGCGTGATGGTGGCCTGTCAGTGATGGTTTGGACGGGACCCAAGGCACAGGAAGCAAAATACAAATGGACCAAGGGGATTATAGCCAACTAACAGCTTTTGAAAAGCAAAGGAAACAGTGGACAGAGTGAGGGACAACTCAGGGAACGGGAGGCACACTCACAAGCCACGCATCTTATTAGGTGTTAATATGCAAAGTATCATGAGGAGCTTGATCAAGCAACTCAGCAGTAAGAAACCCGCTCACCCCATCTGCAAATGGGCAAGTGACCTGAACAGACGCTTCTCAAAGGACAACAGGAGAAGGGCCCAGAGGCCCAGGAGAAATCCCCCGCCATTGAGAATCCTCAGGGTACTAGAAATGAACTGTAGTGAAACGTCACCTCACACCTGCTGGGTGGCTGTTGGGGAAGCCGGATGGGCACACAGTTGGCCAGCAGTCAGAGCAAAGAACGATGTGCCCACCATGGCTGGGAATGTAAGTGAGCCCCACTATGATGGAAGGCAGTGGGGACGGTCCTCAGATATTAAAAATAGAACTGCATGGGATCCAGAAATCCTTCTTCTCAGTTTGCACGCAAAGGAAACCAGATCAGAATATTGATCTGACCTTTATCTATCAGTAGAGAGACGTGCATGCTTCATGTTGTAGCACTATTCACAATAGCCACGCTCTGGAGTCAACCGAGGTGTCCATCCATCCACAGCAGGATGAATTAGAACACCCACCCACAGTGGGGTCCTATTCAGCCTTAAAAGGGGAGGAAACTCTGTCAATGACAACAACACAGGTGAACCTGGAGGACATTATGTTAAGTGAAATAAGCCAGGAACAGAAGGACAAATACCACACGATGTCACCTCCACATGGGACCTGTACAGTCAAACTCCTGGAAGGAGAGGGTAGCATGGTGTTTCCCAGGGGTCAGGGCAACAGGAGGGGGTTGGAGAGATGTGCACCCAAGGCACAAAACTTCAGGTAGGAGGAGCTAAATTCAAAAGATCTATTGTTCATATTTATTTATTTTTGGTACCAGGGATTGAAGACAGTATACTCTACTACTGAGCCACATCCCCAGCCCTTTCAATTTTTATTTTGAGGCAGGGTCTCACCAAATTGTTTAGGGCCTTGCTTGCTAAGTTGCTGAGGCTGGCTTTGAACTTAAGATCCTCCTGTCTCAGCCTCCTGAGCTGCTGGATCCCAGGTGTGCACCACTGGGTCTGGCCAATGTTCTATATTCTTGAAAATCACTAAGGGATTAGATTTGAAGTGTTCTTACCACAAAAATCAGCACCTGAGGCATTGCATATGCTAATCAGCTCCATTTAGCCATCCCAGTGTGCATACATGTTTCAAAATATCCTTCTGTACCTGATCAATATGTACAATATTTTTATTTGTCAATTAAATAAATACAGAAAAAAAACAGGAATATATTCCTGGAGAGGGATGACTGAGATGCCTGTGTAACAGGAATGCCCTCAGTGCCACAGAACTAGTATACTGGAACGTGGTTAAAATGATAAGTTTTATGGATGCAGGTTTTATTAAAATTTCCCTTATCAGAGATGACCACAGGCAAGAAATGAGGAAGCTTCTGGAAGCAGCTCCCAGCTGAGGCCTGGGGGTGTTTCCTGGCTTCTTATCTCTCCTGGTCTCTAAACGTGAGGGGAACATGCTCAGGAAGCAGGTCCCCTTTGAGTGCCACAGGGACCCACAGCACAGAGGCCTGAGGTGAATGGCCAACACAGCAGCCTCAGAGAACCCAAGACAGGAGTGAGTGACAGCTCATGGCAGACGGCCCTGGGTGTCCCAGAAAGGGGCCAAAGATTCCCGGAGCCCAGAGGATTCCTGGGGTCAGGATGAGGCAGGGAGGGCTTCTGGTCTCCCTGGACCAAGTTTTGCACCTGAGGATGCCCTGTTGGGACCCCTCATCCGGGCTGTGTGGATCAACAGCAGGACGGGCCAGGACAGGGGCTGATGCACCCTAAGGGCCCCTGTCCAGCCCCCATGGGACGATCACAGTCTCCTCCCTTGTTCCCAGCTGGTAGCAATGGCTGCAGAGGTGTGCCATAGGTGGAGAGGACCAGGTGGGGTGTGGTCGTGTGGGGACAGCTGGGAATGAGGTGCAGCAGCACTCCCAGGGGACCTTCCACCCAACTCCCACATTTCCCCCTCATCCTGGGCTCAGCCTCCGCCCCAGCTCCCTGGGTTCCCCAGTAACGAGCCACTGAGAGCCACCATCTCATGGGATCTCTGGGGCTCCAGGCTCCTGGGGGCAGGTACAAGGAGGGCTCCAAGAGAGGAAGTGGTTTTGCTGATCCCATGCTGCTCACGGGTGGCCATTCCAGGCTTTGGACCCAGGGAGCTCATCCCTACCTCTGATTTGGCCTTCACACCACCCTCCCTCTCTGTGCTGGTGGGACAGTGGCCTGGAGTGGGCACCACCTGTGTCAACCAGGGCCTTGGCCCCTGTGTGCCACAGGATACCTCTGTCCCAGTTCTCTGGCTGACACCCCTGAATCTGGACTCAGGGGACAATGCTGAGCTAGGCGTGGGCTGGAAGCTCCTCTCCCCCACCCCCCGCCCAGACCTAAAGGCAGGTGAGCACAGCTCGTGGGGCCTAGGCCCTGTTTAGCTCAGAAGCCATCGCTAACAGCCTGTTCTGGAAGCTGGGACCTGCTCAGTGCCTTTGGATCTCATTCCCCTCCTTATGACTCTCCCCTCTCCCCCTTTCTTTCCTTGGAGCTGGGGACTCACTGAAGGACTCACATCTGTTAGACAAGTGCTCTACCACTGAGCTTCGGCCAAGTCCCAGGACTCCCCTTCTGCAGATGGACACACTGAAGCACAGAGAGGTGAGGTGACTTGTCTGAAGTCACACAGTGAACCAAGAGCAAAGCAAACTCTGGTTTTGGTTTTGATTTTTCTGCAGTGCTGGGGAGGGAGCCCAGGGCCCTGCTCATGCCAGGCAACACTTTTGCACGGGAGCTGCACCCCAGCCTTTACCTTTGTTTGTAGCTTTAGAAGATAGGGGCTCCTTCCTGTGGTTTTCTTTTTCTTTTTTTTCTCTCTCTCTCCCACTTTTCCCCCCTAGGGATGTTTCCCAGGCTGGGTTGGACTCCTGGGCTCTACTGATCCTCCTGCCTCAGCCTCCCAAATAACTGAGATCACAGGCACAGGCTACTGGTGCCTGGCATTTTTTAAAACAGAAAACAACAATGATGTTGTCACATCTCACATGTCCACAGGGTTTCCTGATAAGCACCCTGGCCATCGTCACAGGCAGAGCTATCAGAATGGGGCCAAGCAGCTGGTCCCAGAGTGCCCTGACCCTCCCCTACCTCTCATGCTGGTGATGGGTGCACGCACAGCTGCCCCATCTCAGAGTCCAGGTGCTGAGAATATAACTGGGCGTTGTCCCCAGATCAGCTCTGGTGCCCTGAACTGCATGGGGCAGGGTGGGCCTTACCTTGATATGTGTTCTCACTCGCATTACTAAACGTTTTTTGCCCCAGAAAGGAGCTCAAATCCTGGGGAGCACGTGCAGTAGTAGCTCCCCTGCACATTGTGGCAGTCAGCAAAATATCCACAGGACACTTTCCGGGGCAACAAACATTCGCTGATGTCTGCAACATAATAGGGTCACCTCCCAAAGGTGTGTGGTCTCTTAGGAAAGAGACTCCTGTCCCCTACCTGACCCTCCAGCATGGGGTCTGATGTTGAGTTAGTATCTTTTGGACAGAATCCTGGGATGCACTGCTGAGGCTATGCTGGGCCAAGCCATTGCTGAAGTCCACACAGTCTGATCTCTCAACACAGTCCTCTGACTAACACCCCCAGTTTAGACAATTGTCCAAAGGGGGCAATTGGACAATTGGACATTGTCCCCAGGGGACAATGCCAAGGTAAAGTGTGGGCTATAAGCTCAGTGTCACCCTCCCCAGACCTAAGGGCAGGCTGAGACCAACTCCTGGGGCCCAGGTCCTTTCTGTGCAGGAAGCCATGCAATTCCCTGGTCTCTCTGCCATCTTACTCTTTCCTTTCTCTTTTCTGTCTTTGATGATGGCCTCAAGGTCAAAGGCTCAGCCCTTGACCATTACCCATGACCCCACTGGCAAGTGGGCACCTGCAAACTCTGATGTGGCTCGGCCCCTCCCCCATCCTCTTTACCTTCACAGATCTCCAGGGGGTCAGTGAAGATCTCTGTAGATGAAGAGGCAAACCCCGGCTTGCAGCGACAGGCGGTGGCGTTGACACATTCCGAGTTGAGAGGGCACCAGGGGGCACAGGCTGTGGGGGCACAGACTGGTCTGAGGCTGGGAGGGGCCAATGTGGTCCCAGAGGAGGTCCCAGGAGGTGGGGAGATGCCCAGAGCCTCCCTGATCAGGCCTCTCCTCCCTGGACTGTGGGTGCAGGGCCCCTCCCAGGCTCTGGCTGTGGACAGGCTGCTCCCCACACACTCACGCTGAAAGTCCCAGGCTCCAGCTCTGGAGAGACTCAGCAGGACACACAGCAGCCCTGTGACACAGAGAGGGCGGGTCAGCGGCCCAGCAGGCAGAGGAGGCCGGAGGTGATGCACTGGAGGGCAGGGGCTGTGGACCCTCCTGGGCTCGGACCTGGTCAACTCTGCAGAGTGAGCCCAGGTGGTGCCTCCCAGAGGTTTTGGGGGATGGGAAGGGGGCTGAGCCTGGCAAGCTCTGGGCTCCAGCCGTGGCTCTCCTGGCCTGTGGGTGGGGGACTGGAGCCTGGTGGCCCTGGTTTAGACCCTGGAGCACAGGCAGGCTGCCTCACTGCCTGCCTCAGTTTCCCTTTCTGTGGAATGGGGACAAGATGACACCCACGTCCTAGGGTCACGTGGGAACAAACCCCAGTGTGTCAGGGTGTTTACCACCATCGCTGACCTTTAGGTAGGAAGGGAGGGTCAGGGCCAGATGTTCTCTCAGGTCCCCTACCTGGTCTCTCAGGTGCTCTGGCCCTGTCCCCTTCCTGGGACACACACTACACCAGCCACCTGGCCTGCAGCTGTGGTTGGAGCACCTGAGAGCCACATCTGTACCACCACTGTCAGCCCCACGGCCTGTCCTGGGACCCTGTGGTGCCCTATTACCCCCCAACAGGAAAGTGCTGTGGGCAGGTGCTGGGCTCAGGCTGGGGGCCTCCTCCTGCTGTTCCTGCCTCTCAGCAGCTGCCCCCTCCCAGGACACATCCTGGGGACACTCCTTAAGTCAACCGGGCCTTAGGTACATGAGCCTGTTGCTGTTCAACAGAGACAGGCAAGGAGTCACAGAGAGTCTGGTTCTCAATCCCTAAAATAAAGTCTGCGGGTATTGGTGGTTCCTTCTTGGTCAGTTTATCTAATGCGCTGCCTGGACAGCTGGTCAGGCTCTAAACATTGCCGTGAGGCCTTCATCAGAGGAGACACCACTGAATGTGAAGACTGAAAGGAAAGCAGGATCCCCTCTCCTGTGTGGGCTCATCTAACCCATGGAGGCCCTAAGAGACCAAGACTGGCCCCCTGAGGAGGACAGAGTTCTGGCCCAGACTGCTTCTGGACCTGAGATGGAACATCAGCTCCTCCCTGGTCTCCATCCTGCCACCTCCTCCCTGGTCTCCATCCTGCCACCTCCTCCCTGGTCTCCATCCTGCCACCTCCTCCCTGGTCTGGATCTTGTCAGTGCTTTCCTGGTTTCCATCTTGCCACGTCTTCCTTGCTTCTCCATCATGCTGCTTTTTCATCTGGGTCTCCATTCTGCCACCTCTTCCCTGGGCCCTTATCCTGCCACCTCTTTCCTGGTCTATCTACTGTCACCTCTTTTTTGGTCTCCACCCTGGCAACTCTTACCTGGTCTGGATCCTATTAGATTTTACCTGGTCTGGATCCTGTCATATTTTCCCTGGGTCAGCATCCTGTCCTCTCTTCCCTGGTCTGGCACCTGCCACCTCTTTCTGGATCCTTATCCTGCCACCTCCTCCCTGGTCTCCATCCTGCCACCTCCTCCCTGGTCTCCATCCTGCCACCTCCTCCCTGGTCCCCATCCTGCCACCTCTTCCCTGGTCTAACAGCTCTTTCCTGGTCTCCATCTTGACGCTTCTTCCTTGAGTCTTCATCTTGCCATATCTTCCCTGGGTCTCTTTCTCCATCCTACACCTCTTCCCTGTTTTCCATCTGTTACCTCTTCTCTGGGACTTCATTCTGCCACCGGTTCCTCTTCTCTGGGTCTCCATCCTGCCGCTTCTTCCCTGTCTCCATCTTGTCACCTCGTCGTTGGTCTGGATCCTACCACCTCTTTCTTGGGTCTCCATTCTTCCACCTCTTCCCTGGATTCTTTCACATTTGCCCTGGGTCTCCATTCTGCTGCCTCTTCCTCATGTCTGTCTCTTCTCTGGGCCTCTATTTTGCCACCTCTTCCCTGGTCTCCATCCTGCCACCTCTTCTCTGGGTCTCCAATTTGCCACCTCTTCCCCGTGTCTCCATCCTGACCCCTGTTCCTTAGATCTTCATCCTGCCATCTCTTTTCTTCTTTCCATCCTGCCACCTTTTCTCTGGTCTGTATTTTTGTCACCTCTTCCCTGATCTCCATCCTACCACCTCTTCTCTAGGTCTCCATCTTGCCACCTCTTCCTAGGGTTTCCATCCTGCCATCTCTTTCCTGGTCCATCTGGTCATCTCATTTTGGGTCTCTAACCTTCCACCTCTTCCCTGGGTCTCCATAATTCAACCCCTTTTCTTGTTCTCCATTTTGCCAACTCTTTCTAGTCTGGATTCTGTGCCTCTTTCCTAGTCTCCATTCTATGACCTCTTCCCTGGTCTCCTCCTGCCACATACCCAGTGGAGTCTGCACTTCTCATCCTGTACAATTGCATGAGCATATCCTTAAAACAAACATCCTTCCCTCTTTCTGTATAGTGCCCTATTGGTCTTATTTATCTGGAGAACCCTGCTGCACATGGGGAATATAATGACAAATCCCTGCTAAGTCCCAAAGTTTTCACTAAGAGTAACTTTCTAGGAATAAATTTCTCCTTTGAGAACTTATTTTTTTAAAAAATATCTGATATCTTTTAAAAATACCCTCCCTCCTCTCCCTTGCATGGACAGTGAGAAAACCAGTCAAAAATGAAGGAAAAGACTTGCTGGTGGCTCCTAGCTCCCTTTCTTGCCTGTCACATGTCATGATTCCACTTACCTTGAACCAGTCTTAGACATCTCCTCCTCATGGTGCTGAGACCAGCCAGCCCAGTGACCGAGGACTTTTGGTTCTGGTTGGAGTTAAGAATGCTTCCTGTTTAAATATGACTCGTGACGATGTTGACCACAGAGAGGAAATCACGGTCTGGATGCTTTCTTCCTCCGATCAGTTCCCTGGTGAATTTCTCAAGACTCAGAGGTTTGTTTCCAAATATTTGCTTAGTATGGGTAATAATCGTGCTGAAGATCTCCTTGGGCGTGACTCCCATCTTTTAAGACAGGAAGGTGGGACACTGTGTATTAGAAGTCTCAAGCATAAAGGATCATTCTCTTGGTATTTTTGCCCCATAAGGACCTTGGTTTAGAATGAATAGACTTATCTATTTATTACCTATTCCTAGACTTACTTGTGTAACTTACATGAAAACAAGGCTCATGATTAAATAAAAACTCAGGGCTTCAGTAGATGGGACAGGAGAAGTCAAACAGACCAACACGTGACTCTCCTCTGGGGCAGGGACAAGGTGCATCTGTGTAAGTTTGTGTCTTACTGTTTCCTTTCCACCAAAAGCACCATGTCCCCAACCAGAGACAAGACTTGGCATTCCCAACACTCACACCTGGAAAGTCTGAGAAGGCAGGTCCTGCAGAGCCACCTGGTCCCCATACTACTATTGTTTGTTACAAATTTCAGTATTGTGTTTTCTGCATTTATGATGCATAATCACATTGAAAGAAAAATGGGTAATTGCTGTGAAAAAATTAAACTATTCTTTCAAATACCTGTAGACATCTTATTCTTTGCAGTCTTATTGTTAAGTTACAAGTGTGCCGTGGGGAATATAATGACAAATCCATACGCTGTAAGTTTGAATGTCCCCATCCCCAGGTTACACCAAATTCTGTATTGCTTCCTGGCCCAATTTGAGTTTGCTAGGCAGAAGTCTCATCTATTATGAATATGATGTATGTTCTCCCTTATAAGCCCTAAGCCAACTCTTGTAACAATGAAATAATATTAATAATTATATATATACTATTGAAAAAAATCTAATCTTACTAATGGGTGTTGTTATGTTTAAAATCATTGCTCCTAAACTCAGGCTCTTCACCTTGCACTTATAAAAAGATACAATATTATACTGTAAGTATTAACTTGATAATACCATATGGATTATATTTCAACTTGCCTTTCCCATTGAACTTCGTGCATTAGAGGTTTTTTAAATTAATTTTTTATTTGTTTTATTAGTTATACATGACAGTAGAATGCATTTATGCCCTATAGTAGGGGGGCAATAGTGGAGATCTTTTCAATATCTGTATAAGAGCTATATCATGCACAGGTGTATCCTGTTTTTAAAGTTTATAACTATATACCCTATTCATTTTGCTATTCTTTATTGATGGTTGCTTGTATGTAGTGAAATTTTTCACTCTTGCAAATATACTGCAGTAAATCTTATAAATAGCTTTCTGTGAACATGGGATTGTTTAATGTGACATAGATTAAAAGAGGTGTGATTGCTGGGCCTTAGGTATATCCAGATTAAATTTTCATAACTGGTACCAAATTGCAGAATAAAATGTCTATGTAAGTTTACTCTAGTACCTACCATATAGGAATATCCATTTCACTCCTGGTCTAACAACTGTTGAATATAAACAATTTGGTAGATTTTTCCTAAACTAAGGCTTGAAATTTTAGCTCTTTAAAACAAAATTAATTTCAGTTTCCTTGATTGCTGTGTATTTATTTGCCTTTCATTTTTCTTTTTCAGTTAAGAACATATAAATTTGTCTTTGTCCAAGTGGCTCAGGAGGCTGAGGCAGGAGGATTGCAAGTATAAAGCCAGCCTCAGCAACTCAGCACTAAATATGTGCTATGAACATTGGTGTACAAGCATCTATTTGAGACCCAGTTTTCTATTCTTTGGGGTGCACACAGATGGGGTGGAGTTGCTGTGTGATGTGACAATTCTATGTTTAGCTTTCTGAGGAACTGACAAACTGTTTTCCACACTGGCTTGACCATTTTCCATTCCCATCCTCACCAATATTTTTATTTTCTTTTAAAAAATGATACTTTTTATATTACTTATTGACACCTATTGTCAATAATGTGTAATGATCATTTTAGGGTAATTGACACATGCATCACCTTAAACATATATCATTTCTTGTGCTGAGATTATCCAAAATATTCTAGATTTTAAAAAAATTACATTCTGATTAGCTTTAGTGACTCTAGAATGCAACAGAACACCAGAACGCATTCCTCCTGACTGTGACTTTGTGCCTGTTGAAGACCTCTACTACCCTTCCTCTTCCCTGTCCAGCCCTGATAACCATTAGTCTCCTCTCTACTCCCCAGACACCAGCAGATCTGGGTTCCACCTCAAGGGTATTCTGCAGTCTTTGCCTCTCTATGTTCATTCTGGGGTGTGAAGTGCATCTCATTGTGGTTTTGCATCAAGTTCACATTTTGGTCTCCATAAGTAAAGTTTTGTTGGGAGACAGCCACACTCGCTCCTTTCGTATATATGGTGACTGCCACCCTCATGGAAGAGCTGAGCCACTGGGAGAGACCATGTGTCCTGTGAAGCCCAAGAGATTGACTATCTGCATCTTCTCAGGAATTTGCTGGGGCCCCCATTCAAGCAAGTTGGCAAGGTGAAAACCATGTTAGTGAGTGAGTGTGTCTATGTGTGTGTGTGTGTGCATGTGTGTGTGTGTGTGTGTGTGTGTGTGTTTGTATGAGCTTCTCTAGCTCAGAGCTGCTGGGTAAATGGGGGATGTGATGGACAGAAGGACAGTCCCCCACAGGTATCCAAGCTCTCATCTTTGCAACCTGTGACTACTTTACCCCACCTTTTATATCCAACTGTGAATATTGTCTTTAAAATCAGAACAAATACCAAAGAAACAAACTGGCACTTTATTACAATTACCCTCAGCTCTGTTCTCTTTAGTTATTGCAAGGCCTAGCTATTGCTGTAGAACAAGCAGTCCTCAATGCAAATGGTGTAATAAGGTTTTTTGTTACCCAATGGGACTACCTATTGGGGTTTTCTGAGTCTGACTCAGGAAAAGAACATTCATCTTCATAGGAGAGCCTGTGGCCAGAAATCACATGTAGGGCAGGAATCAAGCTCCCTTGTGAGCCATCCTTTGATCTTGAGGACTGATGTCATTCTGAGCCTGAAGGACACACATAATGGAGGATACGGGTATTGCTCATTTACTACCCTTCTCTTGCTGTGGAAAATTCAGAAAGGGGAGGAAGATTTCACTTAGAACAATGGAAGGATTAATATTTCCAGGGAGCGTTGAACATTTTCAAGCAGAAACACATCACTGACTCAACAGTGCAACGTAGAAAACACCGACCAACCTCAATGATCAAACCTCTGACACAGGAACACCAACCTTCCACACCTTGGTGATTGTATTTGCCAGATGAAATGACATATTTTACATAGCAATACAATGTGTAATGTAGAGGTTTGTCTCATCATATTTAATGTCCTCTCTGTTTCTGAGACCAAATTAACCAAACTTTCATTTTAAGTTTTTCTTTCCTTCTAGACTTCAAGTGGAGACAAGTATTTGACAATAAACTTTGTCAGTGATTATGGTAGAGACTGTGGACACCAAGCTGGGCAAGAGAAAGAATCCCAATGGTGAGAAGAAAAGCCAGTGCTCAGCCATGAAGCTCACTGGTCTGTTAGAATCTGCCTCATCAGGAAGCAAGCTGAGGTGGGGACACGCAGAGGCATGAGGGAACCACAAGGGCAAAGCCATTTTGTGGGATTCCCTCCAGTATAGGATTATTACACAGGCCATCTTAACTGTCAAATGCATTTCCCCCACAGGAGTACAATGCATGACTGTGTGTTTTAGTATCAATAAAAGAAAATTTACTCCATATGATCCATCATGGGAGAAGAAATGGTTTTCAGAAATGCATGTCATCCCATGAGATGAAAGTGAAGTTTTAATATCTCTAATCCAGGATTGAAAATAAGTTTGAAGGGCTGGGGATGTGGCTCAAGTGGTAGCGCACTCAACTGGCATTCGTGCGGCCCTGGGTTCGATCCTCAGCACCACATACAAATAAAGATGTTGTGTCTGCCAAAAACGAAAAAAATAAATATTAAAAAATTCTCTCCCTCTCTCTCTCTTAAAAATAAAGAAAAGAAAATAAGTTTGAGGAAGTATGCAAGTGGTTAAGAGGAACACTGTTCTTATCTCAGAGGAAACAGAAAGCTTATCAGGGTGTGCTTTATAACTTTTGTAGAGAAGTTGAAATCAAAGGAAGAGAAACTCCAGAAAATGAACAGAAGGAACAAGTCATACTTCTAAAATCAGATGAAAATATTGTAATTTTTTGCCCTGAAGCTTTGAGCTCTTTGATCTAAAAAAATCTTTCAGACCCAGCAACATGGGCCCTTTTATAGTTTTATCTTGGCCTTTTTTTTCCAGAGCTCTCTTGATGTCTATATTCCTCAGACTGTAGATGAAGGGGTTCAGCATGGGGGTGACCACTGTGTACATCACCGAGGCTGTGGCAGTAGGGCATGAGTTTTGGGTCACAGCAGAACTAAAGTCCACCCCCAGGAAGGTGCTATAAAATAAGGAGACCACGAAGAGGTGAGGCACACATGTGGAGAATGCTTTGTATTTTGCCTCAGCTGATAAGATTGCACTCATGGAAGACACTATTCTGGAGTAGTAGTAACGGATACCAGCAAGGGGGCCTCCATCCAGTAGCAAAGGTGCAAAATACATCACTTTGTCATTAAGAAAAGTGTCAGAGCAGGCAAGCAGGACCAGTTGATTCAGTTCACAAAGTGTGGGATTTCCAGGTCTGTGCAGAAGAACAGCCACAATGCCATTAAAGTTTCTAGTAAGGAAATCAGGACATTTATGACCCAGCATGCCAGCACTAGCACTTCACAGACCCTGTGGTTCATGATGACAATGCAGTGCAGAGGGCGGCAGATGGCCACATATCCGTCATAGGCCATCACGCCCAGGAGGAAGTTGTCCAACCCTACAAATAATATAAAAAGGTAAATCTGTATGAAGCAGTCTTCATGTGTTATGGCCTTGCTCTGTGTCTGGATGTTCACCAGCATCTTGGGGATGGTGGTGGAGGTGAAGCACATGTCCACAAAGAACAGGTTGGAGAGGAAGAGGTATATTGAAATAAAACAAAACTAAAATAAAACTTCCATCAAAAGAACTAATGTAGACCTCAGCTGTGTATCCATCTGATCCTGGGCTTTTCTTGGTTGGTAGGCTTCTCATGGAGTCTTCTTGTTCATTGCTTAAAAGTGATCCATCTAACTTGTGTATATCATCCTGATTGAGTTTGGGCAAATCCTATGACTCTAGAAATTTATCGATGCCTTCAATATTTGCTTTTTTATTGGAATACAAATTTTCAAAATAATTTCTAATTATCTTATGTATTTCTGTAGTGTCCATCATGATATTTCCTTTCTCATCGTGGATGTTAGTAGTTTGACTTTTCTCTCTCCTTCTCTTCATTAGCATGGTTTATCAATTTTATTTATTTTTTCAAAGAACCAACTTTTTGTTTTGTCAATTTTTTCAATTTTTTCTTTTGTTTCAATTTCATTGATTTCAGCTCTGATTTTAGTTATTTCCTGTCTTCTACTGCTTTTGGTGTTGATTTGTTCTTTTTCTAGACCTTTGAGATGTAATGTTAGACCACTTATTTGTTGACTTTTTTTCTTTTAAGGAATGAACTCCTTAAAAAAGTAGCAGGATATAAAATCAACACCCATGAACAAAGGCATTTCTGTACATCAGTGACAAATTTTCTGAAAGAGATATGAGAAAAATGACCCCATTTACAATAGCCTCCAAAAAACAAAACTTGGGAATCAACTTAATGAAAGAGGCGAAAGACCTCTACAATTAAAACTACAAAATGCTACAGAAAGGAATTAAAGAAGACCTTAGAAGTTGTAAAGATCTACCTATCTCTTGGTTAGGCAGAAATGATATTGTCAAATGAACATTTTTCCAAAAGCCCTAAACAGATTTCATGCAATTCCAATCAAAATACCATTGGCATTCCTCATAGAAACAGAAAAAGCAGTCATGAAATTCATTTGGAAAAATAAGCGACTCAGAATAGCTGAAGCCATCCTTAGCAGGACGAGTGAAGCAGGTGGCATCACTATACCAGACTTGAAACTATATTATAGAGCAATAGTAACAAAAATGGCATGGTATTGACACAAAAATAAACTTGTAGGCCAATAGACTTGTAGACTTGTACAGAATAGAGGACACAGAGACAACCCCACATAAATACAGTCATCTCATATTAGACAAAGGTGCCAAAACATATGTTGGAGAAAAGACAGCCTCTTCAACAAATGGTGCTGGGAAAACTGGAAATCAATATGCAGCAAAATGAAATTAAGGCCCTATCTCTCACCATGCACAAAATTCAAAGTGGAGCAAGGACCTAGGAATTAAACCAGAGACTCAGTGCCTAATAGAAGAAAAAGTAGGTCCAAATCTTCATGATGTTGGATTAGGGCTAGGGCCTGACTTCCTTAATAAGACTCCAATAGCACAAGAATTAAATTCAAAAATCAATAAATGGGATGGATTCAAACTAAAAAGTTCTTCTCATCAAAAGAAATAATCAAGAAGGTGGATAGAGAGCCTACTGAATGGAGAAAATTTTTACCACAATCAGAGAACTAATCTCTAGGATATATAAAGAACTCAAAAATCTTAACACCAAAAAAAAGAATAACCCAATCAATAAATGGGCCAAGGAACTGAACCAACACTTCTCAGAAGATGATATACAATCAATCAACAAATATACAAATATATGAAAAATGGTCAACATCTTTGGAAATTAGAAAAATGCAAATCGAAACTACTCAAAGATTTCATCTCACTCCAGTCAGAATGGCAGCTATTAAGAATACATACAAGAATAAGTGTTGGTGAGGATGTGGGGAAAAAGGCACACTCATACATTGTTGGTGGACTGCAAATTTGTGCAGCCAATATGGAAAACTTGGAATGGGACCACAATTTGATCCAGCTATCTCACTCCTTGGTCTATACCCAAAGGACTTATAAACAGCATACTACAGGGACACAGCCACATCAATGTTTACAGCAGCAAAATTCACAATAGCTAAACTGTAGAGCCAACCTAGATGCCCTTCAGTAGATGAATGAATAAAGAAACTGTGGTATATATACACAATGGAATATTACTCTTTATTAAAAAAGGATAAAATCATGGCATTTGCAGGTAAATGGATGGAGTTGGAGAATATAATGCTTAGTGAAGCTAGCTAATCCCCCAAAACCAAATGTTAAATGTTTTCTCTGATATGTGGATGCTAACTCATAATAGTGATGGGGCAGTGTGTATGGGAGGAATGGAGAAACCCTAGATACGGCAAATAGGAGTGAAAGGAAGGGAGGGGGGATGAGGTAGGATAGATGGTGGAATGAGATGGACATCATTGCCCTAAGTACTGTATGAAGACATGAATGTGTACAACCAGAGATATGAAAAATTGTGCTCTATATGTGTACTATGGATTGAAATGCATTCTGCTGTCATGTATAACTAATTAGAATAAATAAATTTTAAAAATAACTAAAATAACCATCATCATGAGTCTCTAAGTTCAAGATTGACGAATATCTGTAAATAAAATAATAAAAAAAGTTTTTTTTAGGAGCAGTGAAAGAAGTGTTATTCCAACTTATAATGTTTTCACCCTGTAAAAACATAAGTGGATCCAAATGTGCTTAGGACACTGGACATAGCAGTAGGAGTGATGGAGTGAGTTACCACCATGGTTTGAGCATCACCAATGCTCCCTTCATGAGTTCCCACCACACACGTGGGCCAGGAGTCTACCTGCATCTTCCCACCTATCCCCAGCAGTAAACCTGTGAAGCCAGGTGCCTATTTCAACTATGCAGAGAGGCCATCTCTGTAGACATAAGGAAACTCCTGTGTTTGAAACTTGGGCTTCTGAGAAAGACACAGTCGATTTTCACTTGAATATAACAGAATATGTTCCACAAAAGGGGAAAGGGTGTTGCTACTCATAAAAATAGAACCACCCCAAGGAAAATGGGAATAATAAGGAAAAACAGATAAGAAAATAGAAGAAAATGTTAAAAAAGGAACCTGATTGTTACAGATCGTGCAGAGGAAGATTAAATATAAAAAGCAGTGGTGGGGTGAATCAGCAACGTGACCAACTCTTAGATTTGGCTACATGAAATTCATAAACTCACATTTTCCCTTTCTAAATTTCAAGACATATATAAAGAGCTCAACGGCAAGCAGCAATCTTAGTGAAAATAACTTCCAATTCTTTCTTTGGACGCAGAATATAAAGATGCCCAGTTCACACAAAAGCAAAGTATTTGCAATTGCAAATCGAAAGAAAAAGGCTAACTGCCCCAGTCTGGCTGGGCACAATTCAGGAGCCACTTGTCAAAAGAAACGAACTTTATTTTTAGAACACACACACCTAATCACCCAGCTCCTCAGGAAAAACCTTCAGAGCCCAACTGCCACCACCGGCTTCCCACAAGCCTCTCAGCCTCCCACACTCCTCCTGCTCTTGAGGCTGATTGGCTGGGTCATGTGGGCAGAGCCGAAAAAAGTCCCCCAATGAGCAGCTCCCTGGTCTGAAAGGACGGGGAAACAGCCCAATGAACATCACCGCAGAGGAGCCAATCAGTTGACAGCTAGAAGTTTGCTGGGGCCCCTGTGAGCCAATCATCAGCTGGCAGCTGGTAGTTTTTGCTGGCAGCTGGAAGTTAGTGCTGGCAGCTGGAAGTTTTTGCTGGAGCCCCTTCGGCTGTGGCTCTCAACAGCTATCAAGCTAAAAAACGTACTTACCCCGGGCAGTAAGGAAAGAACTTCAAAATAAAGCCCTTTAATTTTCTCTTTTGACCCATCAATTAAAAACTATTTCACTCAAGTGACCTCCCAGCACGAGAGAGGATGCTGTGAGATGTGTGACCCCTGAAGGAGGGTCGGAGGAGCCCATTAGTCTCCCCTTTGTAATGAAATAGAAGTGGCTTGAATACACTCCAGGTTGAAATTAAATAAAGAAATGCTCTCACCTCACTGCACAATCTGCCACCCCTGAGACTTATTTTGCCCAACCTGCTACTGGTGAGTTCTGTGGATATGTTCTCATTTTATGAAAAATACTTGATACACTTTCCCAGTCTTGTCCAACTGGACTCTGTTACCATTATATGTTGTCAGCAATGATCTAATCATTGCAGATCTGAGAGTCACTTCTTTTTTTAACATGTTAACCAGTGGCAGATGAGTGAGTCAGCACTCAGCTCTCTCAGTTCTGGGCTGGCTGGGTGGATGTTGTTAGCTTCTGTTCTTGCTGAACATTTCCTGCAGGACCTACCAGGTCTCAGACTCACATGGATTGGGTCTCTGAGAAGATCTTCCTGTGGAAGTCTGGAGTCTGCCAAGTTGATGGTGGAGACTGAAGCTTTGTCCCCTGACAAGACAGCAGGAGAAAGAAGCCCTGGCCCCTGAGCCAGAATTAGGACTCCAGAACAAGCCACCATGTCCTGCTCAGCCTGCGATTGCCTGCTCTGAGGGACAACATCAGGGCATCTACACGTAGCTCCCTGTCTCTGCTCATTAGGTTCAGTCCTCTCCTAACTCCTTCCCCTGAGCACTTGATTTCCCTGGGGGACATTGTTGTGAGCAGCAAGGAAAATGTTCCTGCTCCTTCTATGTTCGCAAGAGGCTTTGCTTTTCTTTGTCCACAAAATCCTCCATGTTCCAGAAGTCCAAACTTCTTAGCATTTGTGCCCAACCCTCAAAACGTCTGTGCTACTTGGCTTTGCTAGATTATGTGGATCTCCCAAGCACAGTCTTGTAGAGGGGCACATTTCCCATTATCTTTAGGAAATTGTTATTTCCTCTTCATCAAGAAAGAGAACTGTTTTCATTTGTTAAAGTCATGGGAATTTGCCAAAACCCTTGTATTCATGATGTTTTTTACAAGACACTTTTGAGTTTCATGCTTGGATATCAAGTTAAAAATGATCATTTATGCCTTCATTTATAAAATATTAGGTAATTATTAGAGATATATTTATAGATATTCTTTTTTTATTTTTTATTTTTTTATTGGTTGTTCAAAACATTACAAAGCTCATGACATATCATCTTTCATGCATTTGATTCAATATTCTTGAGTGTGTGCAGCATGGACTGAAGTTAAAATCTTACAAGGATTGCTTCATTTCATTTTTACAGATGTTACGAGGATTAATTTTTTTTACATCTGTATAAATGAGGCCCAGAGACTAAGAGATCAGCCTCTAATTATGAACTGAGTAAGAAGGAGCTTTCCTCCTGGTGTTCCAGTTCTTTTGCTCCAGGGCACTGGTCTTTCACCAGGCATGATGATGGAGACGGGTGGTTGAGGAACTTTGGTGTTGTTACAACTTGGGATTTTTACTGTGCCTAGCAGGTTGAGGCCAAGGATGCTCCTCAGTGGCCAGCAAACACAGGACCCCTCACACCAAGGTGTTGTTTAGCACAAATGTCAATGGTGGGGAGTTTGAGAACACTTTTCTGACCAGAATCTTTCCAACTTCTGTGTGAATATGAATCACTTGGGGATCTGGTTGAAATGCAGGTTGTGATTTGGCACAATTAGTGTGGGGAGATTGTGTTTGTCTAAGAGCTCCCAGTTGGCATTGAGGCTGCCAGTGGTGGTGGATAACTCTTCTTAAACACACAGGAAAATTGTGTTTATGGCCTATGGCAGAACATTTTCAAGAACACATGCATTGTACAGTGGCTGAATCCAGATAATTTTCAGGTGCATCACTTCACATAATTGCTATATTTTGTGGTGAGACACTCAATATCCACTCAGTATTGTTAAAGATTCTGTAGCTAACTAGAGTCACCAGTTGTAGAACTCTGAACTCTTCCTCCTGTCTAGCTGAACCTCAGATCCTTTGACCAACATCTCTCCTCACAACCACACAAACCATATCAGTCTGTGGAGACCACCATTTCACTCTTTTTATTTCCATAAAATCAGTGTTTTTAGATTCCACATGTGAGGTTCCATATGTGGCATTTTTCTTTCTGTCTCCCTAATTTCACTTATTTAGGGATTCCATCTCCATCTGTGTTGTCACAATTGACAGGATTTCTTAAATTTTTATGGTTGAACCATATCCCCTGAGTATACATAAGGTGTTTTCTTTATCCATCCATGGACAGACACCTAAATGGATTCAATATCTGCTTACTCTGGTAAATGCTGAAGTGATAAGGAAGTGCAGAAGTCTCTGAGATACCACCTTCATTTTTTTGGATGACCATTTCCAGTGGTGGGACTGCAGGGTCACATGGTTGTTCCATTAATTAGCACTGAGGCTGTGGACCAGTGTTAGAGTCAAGTGCAGGCATTCCAAGGCCTTCTCCACAATGAAGGCCTCCATTACCTCAGTTCTGATTTTAGGTGGTCAGGGGCTGGACTCTCTAGCTTGGCTTCTGTCTAAGTAAGTTGACACTAGCCTCTTGAAGGCTTCCCTTGTGACAGGAAATCAAACCTACAAACCTAGGCTCCTTATAGACATACTTGGTAGATTCCCCCTTCTTTAGTTTCTGTGTGAACTAAGGTTAAAGCTCACAGGAAATGACCTGCCCAGAGCAGGTGCTCCACAAATAGCTGCCATTGTGACCATTACCATGCTCCTCCTTGGCTCAGGTCACTGTGACATCACAAAGGTTTTCTGGCACAGGAAGTGAGTCCAGCATTGAATGGCTCCTAGGTGACAGTGATGGTGGTGGTGGAGGGGACGTCCTCCCAGGACCCAGGCAGGCAGCTCAGAGCCTGAGTCCACCTGCCTGTGCTGTGCTGGACTCACGGACACCATCACTGACCCACTCAAGATGGCTCCAACAAGGCACAGTAAGGATTTTCAGATTCTTTTCAGTTGTTTTACTATGTTCCACTCTTGGGAAAATCTATAAAACTGATATTTCTTGGTGCATCAAATTCCTTTGCTTCTCACCTTCCTAGTGCAAATTCATAGAATATAATTCATAAACTTTTTGGTGTCACTGGAAAAATAAACTGTTTTCTTCTCTGATTCTGCCCCATGGAGACCTTGTTTATATTTTACAGTTAGTCATCACTTCCACATTTTCTGCAGAAGGACTGTCCAACCCTACCCACTACTTTGGGTCTTGACTGTGGACTGAAGCCAGGGATGTAATTCATCATTCCTCAGTGCACAGGAGGCCACACCACAGGGTTCCCTTGCATAGAGGTCAACATGGGGAATTAAGAAACATCCTTTCTATACCAGAAGTTTTCCAAAGTCAATGCAAATATGAATCACTTGGGGATTTCTTTGAATGTAGATTATGATCAGGGAAGTCAGGGTGGCCCAGAGATTGTGTATTTGAAACTAATGCCCAGGGATCTTGAGGCTCCCACACTTGATTGGTGGACTACCTTTTAAATTGACAGGTAAAGTTGCATAGCATAAAACATAATGTTCTGAGTGTATATGTACATTTCAAATATATGTGTCTATATGCGCACATTCCTATGTGCATATCATATATAAGTACATATGAATGACTAAATATAGCTCATCATCACATATATTATGGATTTATCATTTGTGGTGTAGAATGACAGTCTTAATATCTACTTAATTAGCTTAATATCTACTCTTATTATCTACTCTTGGTACTTTTGAAGATTCAATATATTATTAACTGTATTGACCATGTTGTACAGTAGAGCTCATGAACTTATTTTTCGTTATCTGATGGATATATGTATTTTTTGCCAACATTTTCCCACCTTTCTCTCCCCCAAACCAACTCATCCCTCATATTTGAATCTTCAGTTTGATGAAATTAAATTTTTTATATTTCACACAGGAGTGAGGTCATGTGGCACTTGTCTTTCTGTGTCTGCTAATTTCTCTTAACATTATGACCTTTAGTTCCATCCATTTTGTTAGGACAGGACTTCCATCTATTTTTATGGATGTTCCAATGTGTATATGTGCTGCATTTTCTTTATCCATTCATCTGTTGATGGGTACTTAGGTCTTGGCTATTTTGAATAATGTTGTACCAAACGTAGAAGTGGAGATATTTGAGATATTTCATTCGTTTGAAGAGAATACTGACTGTTATGGTTTAGATATGAAGTGTTTCCCAAAAGCTCATGTGTTAAACAGTACAAGAAAGTTCAGAGGTGAAATAACCTAATCAGTGTACTCATCCACTTACAGAAAATTACTGGGTGGTAACTGTAGGCAGGTAGGATGTAGTTGGAACATTAGGTCAGTGAGGTTACAGCTTTGGGGTTTATATTTTGTCCATGGTGAGTAGAGCTCTCTCTTATTCCTTATTATTTTCCATCTCCAAACCCTTCTGTGATAATGTTTTGCCTCATCTCAGATTCAGAGCAATGGAGTCAGCCATCTATGTACTGAGACTTCTGAAACCATGAGCCCTAAATCAACTTTCCCCACTCTGTGTTGCTCTTGTTGGGCCTTTTCCTCACAACAATGACAAGGCTGACTAACAAACAGCAGTGGTGGGATTGTGGGTCACATGGTGGTTCCATATTTAGCACTGAGGCTGTGGTACAGAGTTAGAGTAAAGTGTAGGCATTCCAAAGCCTTCTCCACCATGAAGGCCTCCACCAACTCAGTTCTGATTTTAGGTGGTCAGATGTGAGACTTCGTACCTCAGTTTCTGCCTACACAATTTGACATTTGCCTCTTGAATGTTTCCTCATGACAGGATATCAAACTTACAGACCTTGGCACATTATGTATAAATGGGGTAGATTCTCCCTTCTTCGTGGAGGATCTGTGTAAACTAAGCCACAGGATAAAGCTCAAAAGAAATGACCTGCCCAGTGTCACCAAATAGTGCTAATTTAAGTTCATTTTTAGTATATATATCCCTTTAATTTCTTTCGTCTAATTGCTCTGGCCAGTGTTTCAAGGACTATGTTAAATAGAAATGGTGAAAGAGGGCACCCCTGTCATGCTCCAGTTTTTAGAGGGAATGACTTCAATTTTCTCCATTTAGAATGATGTTGGCCTGGGGCTTAGTATAGATAGCCTTTACAATGTTGAGATATATTCCTGTTATCCCTAGTTTTTCTGGTATTTTGAACATGAAGGGATGCCATATTTTGTCTAATGCTTTTCGTGTCTATGAAGATGAACATATGATTGTTATATTTGAGTCTATTGATGTGATGAAATACATTTATTGATTTCCTTATGTTGAAGCAACCTTGCATCCCTGGGATGAATCCCACGTGATCATGGTGCATGATCTTTTTGATATGTTTTTGTATTCGATTTGCCAGAATTTTATTGAGAATTTTTGCATCTACGTTCATTAGGATATTGGTTTATTTAAAGTTTTCTTTCTTTGGTGTGTCTTTGCCTGGTTTTTGAATAAGGATGATATTGGCCTCATAGAGTGAGTTTGGAAGTGCTGCTTTTTTTCTTTGTGCTGAAATAAATTGGAGACTATTGGTATTAGTTCTTCTTTAAAGGTTTTGTAGAACTCGGCTATGTAACGTCTGGTCCTGGGCTTTTCTTGATTGGTAGGCTTCTGATGGCGTCTTCTATTTCATCCTGATTCAGTCTGGGCAAGTCATATGACTTAAGAAATTCATCAATGCCTTCACTAGCTTCTATTTTATTGGAGTATAAGTTTTCAAAATAATTTCTAATTATCTTCTATATTTCTATAGTGTCTGTTGTGATATTACCTTTTTCATCATATATGCTGGTAATTTGAGTTCTCTCTCTCCTTCTCTTCATTAGCATAGCTAAGGGTCTGTCAATTTTATTTATTTTTTCAAAGAACCAACTTTGTTTTGTCAATTTTTTCAATTGTTTCTTTTGTTTTGATTTCATTGATATCAGCCCTAATTTCAATTATTTCTTGCCTTCTTCTGCTTTTGATGCTGACTTGTTTTTCTTTTTCTAGGGCTTTGAGATGTAAAGTGAGGTCATTTATTTGTTGACTTTTTCTTCTTTCAAGGAATAAACTCTATACAATGAACTTTCCTCTTAGATTTACTTTCATAGATTTTGATATGTTGTGTCTATGTTCTCATTTACCTCTAAGAAATTTTTAATCACTTCTTTGATGTCTTCTGCAACCCATTGTTCATTCAGTAGCATATTGTTTAGTCTCCAGGTGTTGGAGTAATTTTTATTTTGTCATTGATTTCCAATTTCATTCCATTATGATCTGATAAAATACATAGTAGTATTTCTACTCTTTTGTATTTGCTAAGAGTTGCTTTGTGGCATAGCATATGGTCTATTTTAGAGAAGGATCCATGTGCTGCTGAGAATTAAGTGTTTTCACTCGATGCAGGTTGAAATATTCTATATTTGTCAGTTAAGTCTAAGTTATTGATTGTATTATTGAGTCCTAGAGTTTCTTTATTCAACTTTTCTTTCAAATATATATCTGATGTTGAGAGAGGTGTGTTAAAGTCACCCAAAATTATTGTGTTGTGATCAATTTGACTCTTGAACTTGAGAAGAATTTGTTTGATGAACATAGCTGCACCATTGTTTGGGGCATATATATTTATGATTGTTATGTATTGTTGGTGTATGGTTCCCTTGAGCAGTATGTAATGTCCATCTTTCTCCTTTTTGATTAACCTTGGCTTGAAGTGTACTTTATTTGGTATGTGGATGGAAACCCCTGCTTGCTTCTGCAGTCCATGTGAGTGGTATGATTTGTCCCAACCGTTCACCATCTGTCTGTGGATGTCTTTTCCTATCAGATGAGTCTCCTGGTGGCAGCATATTTTTGGGTCTTTTTTAAAATCCAATCTGTTAGTCTATGTCTTTTGATTGGTGAGTTTAAGCCATTAACATTCATCACTACTATTGAGACATTGTTTGTAATTCCAAGCATATTTATTTATTTTTGTTATTTAACTTGACTTGATTTTCTTCTTTGATTAGTTTTTTCCTTTAGAGTACTACCTCCCTCTGCTGATTTTCTTTGTTTTTTGTTTCACCTTCATGGAATATTTTTCCAATGATGTTTTATAGTGTCGGTTTTCTAGTTATAAATTCTTTTAACCTTTGTTTATCACAGAATGTTTTTATTTCATCTTCAAATCTAAAGCTTAATTTTGCTGGATACAAGATTGTTCGTTGTCACCCATTTTCTTTCAGAGCTTGATATATATTGTTCCAGGATCTTCTAGCTTTTGGTGTCTGTGTTGAAAAATCTGCCATTACCCTAATTGTTTTTCCACTATATGTAATTTTATTCCTTTCTCTTGTGGGTTTTAAAATCCTCTAATGATTCTGTATGTTGAGCATTTTCATTATAATGTGCCTTGGTGTGGATCTGTTGGGATTTTGTACATTTGGCGTCCTGTAGGCTTCTTGAATTTGGATTTCCAATTCATTCTTCATGTTTGGAAAATTTTCTGGTATTGTTTCATTGAATAGATTGTTCATTCCTTTGGTTTGGACCTCTATGCATTCCTCTGTCTCAATAACTGTTAAATTTGGTCTTTTTATGCTAACCCATAATTCTTGAATATTGTGCTCATGGTTTCTTACCATTATCACTGTGTGCTCTATATTCTTTTCAAGATTATATATTTTGTCTTCATTGTCTGATGACCTATCTTCTAAGTGGTCTACTCTGTTGTTGGTGCTTTCATTTGAGTTTTTAATTTGGTTTATTGTTTCTCTCATTTTAAGGATTTCTGTTTGTTTTTTTAGCACCTCTATCTCCCTGTTGAGATGATCTTTTGCTTCCAGTATTTGTTTATGTAGCTCCTGGTCGAAGTGACCTTTCACTTCCTGGAATTTCTTTCTTATATCTTCCTTGAGTTCAAAGAACACTGTAACCATGTACATCCCAAACTCCTTCTCTGTCATTTCTTCTTCTATGGCTGCCAATGATTCTAATGATGTGGTGTGTTGATTTGTTTGTGGCACTTTCTTCCCTTGTCTTTTCTTGTTGCTCATGTCTTCCTTTCCAGCTCTGTGGGTCTAGATTGTTATTGTTTTTACCCTATAGGTTTGTAGGGCTCCTGTCGGGCTCCAAGACCTCTCCTTTGTGGGGAAGGACAATGTTAACAGATCCCAATATCAACAATATACCACCTATGAACAATTTCTTGTTATTAAAATGTTTACAGTTTAGTCTCAATGTAGAGAAATGTTGGATTCAATTATTATCTAAAATATAATGGGTAGTTTTTAAAAAGGTTTACAGTTTCTGACAGTGGACAATAAACTGGGGGTGTGGATTAGGACGATGTGCTGAGGAGGTAGGATGTGAGGATATAGAGTTAATATATCTTAGGAAGTGTGCAGGAGAAATCTAGTGAAGAGGGTTAGTAGCAAGAGGAGTAGGTAAGTACATGGAATGACAGTAGAGTACATAAAACAAACACACACAGGTATTTAGAAAAATACATATGTTAACACAGTAAAAATTGGAGGGGGGAAAGAAAAATGAAAGAATAAAAAGGAAGAGAAAAAAGGGGCATATACAACACCTCTATATTATATTATTCAGATGACTCAGTCCTCAAAGTCTTATTTCATGCAAAGTTCTTGGTTTCACATATATTGGGGATGTGAGGGCCGGAGGATGGAGGGGTAGAAGAGAAAAAAAATCAACCAACCAACCAACCAACCAACCAAAACCTCAAAGGAATAAGCCTGTGTCTAGTTTTAGAGATCTGCATCTGTCCTGATTGTCTTCTCATCCAGTAGGTGTCGTCCTCTGTTGTAAGCTGGTGCCTCTGACCTCTGGATGGTGGAGGTAACCAGGGTGGGAAGACAGGTCTTAGATCAGGGCTCCTGGATGCGAGGAGTGGCACCACCAGTCACTGCAGAAAGACTGCACCTCACGGGTCTCCTTTTGGGACTGCTCGTATGACTTGAGTGCCCTGTAGTATCTCCCTCTCTTGTCTGGAGATTTCCCGGTTACTGGTCTCTCCCTCTCCATTAGCAGTTCCCAATTGAGGAAACTCTCAATTGAGCTGTGGGCAGCTCCCTGGTCTCACTGCACACCTGTTTGGGTAACTACTGTGTTGGGTTCCCTAAGTTGGGGAGAGGGGAAGGTTGGAAATCTGGTACCTGGCCACTAGAGATCCTATCTGGGAACTGCCCCCAGATAATATGGTGAGAATGTTGAGCCAAGATGGTGGTGGCCTGCTTTCAGCACCTGGGTGTCTGGTGAGGTGGAGGGAGCCTGGTGAGGTGGGGAGAGCTGGGTGATGGCGTTGGGCTGTAGGTAGTTAGCAGCTGAGTGACCTGTGTGGGAGCCGAGTGACATCTTGGTCATCTCTGATTGTGTTCATAGGTGATTCTGCTAAAGCCCTCCCCCAGGCTTAGGTCCTGCTCCAATGCTGGATGACCTCCTGGAACCCTGAGGCTGGGAGCCCTGCATGGGGTCACAGCGCTGGTGATTTCTGCGGAGAGCAGCTGGATAGGGGTGCTCCTACACCTCAGAGATGCAGTATTCTGACTAGGTGAGATCTGCAGGTCTGGCAGCACAGGGCCCTGGCGGCTCACTCCCTTCCCACCACCATGTTTTTCCCTCCCAAATGCCTATTGAGCACCTCTTCAAGACAGGTAGTTCCTGGTCTGGGGCAATTCTATTCTGTTATTGAATTAATATTTCTGCCTCTTCCAAAATTCATGTGTTGAGGACCTGACTCCCAATGGGCCCAAGTGGACACATCACTTAACCATTCCAAGCCTCATGGATAAGATATGTTCTTCCTGTCAGACTCGGAAGAGAACTTCAGCTTGGGGTGTCATGAGGTTATATCTCTGGAAGGAAGAAGAGGGCGTGAGATGAAGTAATAGGATGAATTCTGCTGACTTTAATTCTGTCTCTTGGGAATAGAGAATCTGCTTGAAAAAGAAACATTCTTGTGTACAGAACAGTGTCCAGCAGGGGAATTGGTTGTGTGCCCAGTGTTGCCATAATGAGGAACACGCCTTATGAGCAGTCTGAGGAGCTGTGTATCTCTCCTCTGCTGCCATTCCTCAGAATGCGCCACCTTGGACTGACAGGACGTGGCTGTTCTCTTCCTCTCATGGCCAGAGAGCAGCAGCCTCAGGGAGGCCATTCCCTTGCTGTTCCGGGGACAGTGTGGAGAGCATTTGTTGTTCTTGGTAAACTTCTTTTCGTGGGTTGTTGGCTTGCAACATTCAGTTTGTCTATTTGAATGTGTATGTTTCTGGACGCTGAAAAGATGCCCTTTCTTTATTTTGATCCCTTATAGTTTTGCTGGCCAACGAGGGAAAGATGGGAGGGGAAATGCCACCAGAATCAAGGCAGCTTCTCCTTCCTTGCAGCATCCTAGGGACCCCTGCCTCCTTAGACGGTTCCTCTCTCAGGTCCCTTTTGCATCCCCTTCACTTTATGGAACATATTTCTTGTTTCTTTAAATGCAGAGCAAATAATGACCATACGAAAATGGATCTCCAAGGTTACCTGTGATGGGAGACCGCGAACCTGGAGTTTCTGAGCACCATTGCTTCATTCTTTGGGGGATTGTGAAACTGAATTTGACAACTTGCCTTGTATCCATTCCTGTTGGATAGTGTGGCTGGGGTGAGAAGAGCATGATATGAACACGTTGGGCTATTGTGTGTGTGTGTGTGTGCGAGTGTGTGTGTGTGGGCTCATCAGCGTGAGACTCTGAAAACATTTTCCAGCAAAGCAGTAATGAAGTGCCAGGAGGCAGGACCTCTGGAAGGCAGGTGGTTCCATGAAGGAGCAATAAACACTAGGTTTCATGGGTTATAAATGGGTCTCCTGGGAACAGAGAATCAGCAGGAAGAATATCCTGTCTTTCAAGGCCAGTGTCCCTTGGGGGAATAAGAGAGAAATGAGCTAATGAGCAGATATAGGGAACTGTGGCTCTCTGCTCTGATGTGGTCCCTCAGTGCACAACCCTGTGCTGGACAGGATGTGGAGGTGTCTTTGAGGTCTTTAGTATGCCTAGGAGCCCAGCACTTGACTCCTTCCTGGTGTGTTTTCTGGGGACAGAGCTTCAGTCACCATCAAGACCACCCAGGCAGGACCTTGCACTTCCACAGGGAGACCTTCCTCCCAGAGCTGGTCTCCAGGTGAGTCTGAGAGCTCAGTGGACACTGCAGGAGAGCAGTAGAGAGAACCAAACCCAAGACTCTTTAGCTGAGGTCAGGGGAGAGCCAGGCTGAGCTAGCCCAGAGCAGGGCTGCTGTGGCTGCTTGCTGTCCTGATGGATGATTTATTCACAGGCTGCATTGATTCATAACACTTCCAGAGAACTGAATGTTGCACTAACACAGGGTTCTTTGGTGACCAATAAGTAGTGCTAATAGAGGCTGAAGAGAAGATGGGAGGGAGGTGTCCAGAGCTTCCAGAGAAAGAACAGAGACCCAATAATCTTTGCAATGAAGGGGGTAAAGGAATAGGCTCCAACAGTGGAGGGTAAATAAGTTAGATTAGGGATTTTTAAAAAATGTGTTTGCTTCCAATGATAAATATTTGATTATGTTTGTGTATTGTTGGCAAGGATCCATATTAAGGATCTTGCAAGTATTATCTTGCAACAGAAGTTCATGGACACACTTCTGATAGTATTGTCTCTCCCTTTGATATTCACATGGAAAAGCATTATGTCACACCTGAATACAGATATGCCTAGGAGCCTTACTTTGCAATATCTGTGAGGCTGCACATTTGTGTGTGTTGGTAGCCAGTTATCTCTGTCCCCACCCCAAACTCCCTGTTTGCCTTTTAGTTTATTTGTTTCAGGTGTGTATAGAGATATTTGTGGGAAATGTGTGAAAATTTATGAACTTTGTGTAGTCCAATCTGTCAATTGGATTATGTTCCCACTTTATTTCTGAAAGAGCCCAGCGATTGGTATTCTTTACTTGTGAGTTCTTGCTTCACAGTTCTTGTGCATCTCTGGTGCTGGTGGATCGTGTTTTATGTGTATTTCCAACTTGTTTTCAAATGTCTGTTGTTGCTTATTGTGACCCTTAGCTTTTTGTGATTAGGTACATTTCTCAGAGAGGCGTTGGCTTCAGCCCTCCCTGGGAAGGCATTCCAGCTTCCTTCCCATTTGATGAAAGCTTGTCCTATCTATATTGTGTGTATAAAACCAATTCAGACTTTCAACATTGTTACCACTGTGCATTGTAGAGGATTTTGTTCATATTTTAATATTTATGAGTTTTTGGCAATTTATTCCTGAGTTAGGAACCCGGGTGGATATTATTAAATCATTAATATTTCATAACTTTTCTTTTAGATTTTCATTCAATTTTGTTTCAATCAGTGTGAGCTTTTTGCTTGTATTGGAAAATGACATGAATCCCATTAATATGCACAATGAATATATACAAATAAAAATGATAAAATCAACAAATTAAATAGTGAAAAATAGAATGTGTGCTCAGTGGAGCGGAGGAAGTGTGGAGGAGAGTCAGGAGGAGGTTGTTGATGGACACCAACACACACTTATATAAGAGCCATAAATCCTGATGTTCACAGGATAATGACTGCAGCTCATCTTATTCTGTATTTTTATAGCCATAATTTTATATTTATGTGCAAAACATAAAATTACTTCAAAACAGTAGACCATCTTTTAATTATATATTCTTATGAAGAATTAGAAGAGAGAAATTAGAAGTTTCCCAACACTGCAAATTGATAAATATTGAAGGAGAAGGAAATGCTGATTATTCTGATTTGAACATTTCATTTTGTATATGTATACTGATTTCTCACACTGCACCCTGTTAACATGTCCAGGTATTGTGTATCAATTCGGGCTAAAGTTGTAGTTCAATGGTAGAGAGCTTGCCTAGCATACACAAGGCCTTGGGCTTGAGACCCAGCCCTGCCAAAGAAAACAACCAAAATATAATGAATAAATTCATGTCTGGGTATTAAATAAACTTTTAAGATAGAAATAAAACCCATAATCTCATGCCTTAAAAAAAAAAGCACTATACTTGTACTAATTCAATCTATGCTGCCATTCTCTGTTCTATAAAATCTCAGGCTATTTTAAAACTTTTCTTTCTATATTATGCATACACACACTTTTATGCAAACACATGAGTACAATCCTATGCACATCATAAATGCTCTCTGCAGTGGCGCAGTATTCTTTTCTAGTTTATCCCCGCTTACCTACTCACTCCATAATTCCTGTGGACTTCCTGCAGTCAACAAACTCCATGCAGTTGAAGTACTTCAAAGGATGCACAATATTTCATAATGGTATTGTGCTACTCATACTTTCTAGGCCTTCCATATTTATTCTCATTAAATCACTATTATATCAATGTTGCAAGAATATGTTGCTATTGTTGAGTTCAAACAAGTGCTTCTCAGCCAGTGTTGAGTTGATCTATGTTCTATGACCATCACCCTGGCCTATCTGAGTCCCAGTGCCCTGCCTTGAGGTTGGCACACATGCACACACATCACACTGTCACCCCTGTGGCCTCTGACCTTCACACCACACTGTTAGACTCCTAGTGTACACAATGCAAGCTGGCCAGATCAAGTTATCTTTCTCCTAATGTAGAAATGGCAGCCAGAATGTTTATTTTGTAAGCCTCCCCTGGACAAATAAACACAGGGCAAATACTGTTACATTTTGCTAGATTACACCCTGCATTTAAAGAAACACACATATGGAGAAAGATGTCAATATATAGGAAAGTAGTGGGATGAAATGGACACGGGGTGGGAGGGGTGAGGTAATCAGCTCAGGGTCCCTGAGAGACCAACAGGAGGAAACCGCTCCCTTGGTTCCAGCAGCATTCCAGCCCAGTCTGTCTCCTGGGCGTCCAGCAAAATAAGAAAGGAGCAGAAATAAACACATCCAAAGTGAAAAATAGAGATGTTTTCATGGTTTCAAAGTGATATAGAAATGATACAAAGATAAAAGGATAAAGGAGAATAAATTAACAATTCAGAAATTGTTCCATTAAAGTACAATAGAATCTTGTCGTGGTTTTATATGATACAGGACCTCTTGGTTTTCCTGTGCCTCTTCCAGGTCTCCTTGACCAGTTGATTTTGACCTGGTGGTTGAGGAGTCCTCTTCCTCACTTCTCTTATGTGGCATCTTTTCTTTGTTATTCTTCAGGTTTGGATGTTATTTTTTTTAACAAAGCCCACAGGTGCACTCTGGCCCTGGTTCTGGCCTTCAGCCAACCAGCAGAGGTCTCCCCAGCTGTTCTCCACAATCCCATGCACATATCATGACAGTCCTGTCCTTTTGTTCCTTCCCATTGCTGGGGAATTGTGTTATAACACATTTATCTCTCTGTTGTCAGTCTATGACCTGATAAAACCAGATACAGGTGAGCAGAGATTTCATCTGCTGTGTTCACCTTTGTATTTTCCCAAAGGTAAAGAAGTGTATCTGCAATTACTAGAGAAAAATATAAGAAAGTAGTAAGTTAGGAAATTCAAATAATGCAAGGAGAATGTAACCATGGTCCATAGAATTTCTTCCAAGCAACTGGGTTCAACAAATTGAACAGAGGTCTGGGAGATCCAGAGGCAGACAGACCAGCCAGGATGTCCTCATGATGCTACTGTGGCCACCCCATGGAGGTGAATATTTGTCCTCTGCTTTGTCTCTCCATGATTAAAAGCTTCCAGGATTCTCAAGTATGTCTCTGAGCCCGGCCCTGGTTTTGGGACCAGGGATCCCCCTTTCCTTTATATCCCAGTGAAGAGGCTAGGATTCTGTTCATTAGTGAAAGACCTTAGCTGTGTCCCTCAGGATTCAGGCATGAATTTCTAGAACGTCAATGATGTTTGGGATGTCATTTTACATCTGGGTCATGGTAGGGCATGGTCTTCCCTCACTGGGCATCTTATTTCCCACAAGCAGGAAATGAACTAGGCAAACCCAGTACGTTGTCCCACTGTAAGTAAAGAGTGGAGCTGTGGAGCCCTGAGAGAGGCGTCTTCCCAGAGACCTGTTTAGGTGAGTTCAAGCAGAACTGGTGAGCATTAGCTCTGGGAGGCAAAAGGGTCATGAGAGTTGGAAATTGTCAACAGGGGACATTCTCAGTGCCTTGAATGAGAGGGATGTTAGGTTGAGCTCCTTTAGAAAATCAACCTTTCCTTTTTATCTTTAATATTTTCCTCTGATTTGACAGAAATATTTGTCCCTCCTTCTCTTCATATTTACTATTTTTATGCAGGTATTTTATCCGTACCTCCCCACTGTACATTCTTGCTAATATTTCCCTTTAGTGTCAGTCCCAGTCTTCATGGAATCTTTTCTCAGCAAATTGTCTATGATTCTTATCCCTTGTTCTGTGATTACATAATTCTGCACATAGTGAAAGCCCGTCAGTAATTTTGCTTGGCTCTCTGATACATTATTCCTCTTTTCAACAGTCTTCCTATGTTTGGGATAAGTATTGAAAAAATCCACACTAGCCTTGTTATTTTTGGTCATCTTGATCCCAGAGTTTCTTTCTCTGTGCCTTTAATTCTTTTACTCCCTAACTCATTTCAGAACCTCCACTTCAACCCCAAGAATCAATTCCTAGCCAAGATATTTCTGTGGGGATTTTTCCATTGACACAAAACAGATAAGATTCACAAGGGGTTACTCTTGGATCTCTATAGTAGGACAAGTCTATGGTTGTCATAGGGTAGAAAAGCTGCCTAAGAGCTGAGAGAGAGATTGGTGGCAAAGGGTGCTTTCCCAGGAGGAAACAGTTTTATTTTTAAGTCAGTGAATGTCATAAGTTGGAGAAAACTTTAAATGTAGATTAAGACTTGTGTCTTGATGCCAGGGTGAAAATGATAGCACATGGACTTAGCAGTGGAGAGACCCTGGGTTCCATCCCCAGAACTGGAAAGAAACACTTGTATCTTCACAGAGTGTCCTTCAGTAATCATTTTCACAGATTGCATGCAGGTATTAGGTGTTCAAAACTGAATTTTGCTTAAACAATTCAGAAAACGTCTGATCTAAGAAGCCCCCGGAAAGTAATGAAAAGAGCTCTGGTGGAGAGTGTCCACCCTGTGTCTCTCAAGGGAATTCTGAGTAGATGTAGGACTGACTTTCTGCTGAATTCATCTTCCATGGGGAACACAATCTCTGAGTGAGATAAAGCTTTGTCTTCAGATTTTCCTTAACCGACAGGAGCAACCACAGCCTGGAGAAGATCTCTATGAATATAATGAGCCAGGGAAACTCTTTAGTACTATTGAAACAATATTACAGGCAATTTCTGCTGGAGAGGACCCCCATGAATGTCCAGAGAGCAGGAAGTCCTTCTTTCAGAACACTCACCTAATCACACCTGAAAAAATCCGCAGCATGGATAAGACATATGCATGTGACCAGTATGAAAAGTCCTTCCACTACAGCTCTGGCCTTCTCAGGCATGAGAAGACTCATACCGCAGAGAAATTCTTCCAGTGCCAAGAATGTGGACAGGCCTTCAAGTATTCCTCGAATCTGAGGAGACACCTGAGAACTCACACTGGAGAGAAGCCCTTTGAATGCAGTCAGTGTAGGAAAACCTTCACCAGGAACTTCAACCTGATTCTACCAGAGAAACCACACAGGAGAGAAGCCCTATGCATGCAAGGACTGTGGGAAAGCCTTAAACCAGCCCTCATCTCTCCGGAGCCACATAATAAGTCACACTGGAGAGAAGCCCTTCACGTGCAGCCAGTGTGGGAAAGCCTTCAGGGAACATTCGTTATTGAAGACGCACCTGCGGACTCACACCAGAGAGAAACCCTACGAGTGCACTCAGTGTGGGAAGCCCTTTTGGACCAGCACACACCTGAATGTGCACAAGAGGATCCACATGGGGGAGTCGCTGTATGAGTGTGCGACCTGCGGTCAGGTCTAGAGTCATCCGTCCACCCTCAAGAGTCACATGAGGACTTACACTGAAGAGAAGCCCTGCCAGTGCCAGGAGTGTGGATGAGCATTTGGTCATCCCTCGTCTCTCAGAAAATACGTGAGGACTCACAGTGGCAAGAAGCCCTATGTGTGCCAGGAGTGTGGACGAGCCTTTAGTGAGCCCTCATCCCTCAGGAAACATGCAAGGACTCATAGCGGCAAGAAGCCCTATGTGTGCCAGGAGTGTGGGTGAGCCTTCGGCCAGTCTTCACACCTCATTGTGCATGTGAGAACCCACACCTCAGGGAGACCCTATCAATGAAATCAGTGTGAGAAATCCTTCAGGCACAACTTCTCACTTGCCGTGCACAAAAGGACCCACAGTGGCAGAGAGAACATCAGTAAGGTGGCTTGCCTTTGTCAGCGTCTCATTGCTACA
This sequence comes from Marmota monax, assembly GCF_021218885.2. Classification (NCBI taxonomy): domain Eukaryota; kingdom Metazoa; phylum Chordata; class Mammalia; order Rodentia; family Sciuridae; genus Marmota; species Marmota monax. The sequence goes on from NW_026695228.1 coordinate 23,396,491, forward strand.
GTGGCCCCTCGTCTGTTAGCTGTGGGTTTGTGGAAGTGTAGACAGTTGGGTTGTTCTCAGAATACTTGTTAGCATGTGTCTCATGTTTTCACATCCAGCAGGTGGAACCAGCCCTGGCCTGTTTATTTCTTGTTACATGAAAAGAATGCATTTATTACTAACATAACACATTGTTTTTGAGGAAAGAATAGGAGAGAATGGGTGTGTGTTTGTTTATTTTACCACAAATCCCTAACTGATGTATTCATCATGTCCGTTTATATAAACACTTTATGGTGGTTGAAATCCATGTATTAAGTTCTACATTAGCCCACTGGATCAAGCATATTATTTGTGTAAACACACACTTATAAATATTGATTCTGATTAGTCATTTCCTGAGAGAGGTATGGTATACTCCCCATGGATGGTGATGTAGAACTGAATAATTCCATCAGTTTTTAAGTGCATGTGTATATTTTGAAGCAATGGAATTAAAGAAAAATTTTCACATTTTGTGCATTTCCAGTGAAACATTACTTTTATAAACTGGTCATTTTACCCTAAGGGTGGCCATTTAGCCCTACACCCTGCGATAGCCACTCTCCCTTAGAGCTTCCTGTTAATAGACTGCAGCCTCTGCCGGAGGGCTGCAGCTCTTGGTCTCCTCAGTGATGCCTTGAGGTGGGTCCTGTGTTCACCCCCATCAAACGTGGAAGCTGGGGCTCAGCAAGTTGAGGGGAGTACTCGAGGCCACTGGTTAAGGGACAGGGAGTGACTTTCTCATGGTGCTCTGACTCAGCATGGTGTCCATTTGTGTGTCTTCTCACTGTGTTCTTTTATGTTTTATAATACTGTTATTTGAGGGATGATTTACACCAAAGTTCATAAGTCTTAGTGTGAACCTTGATGACTTTTGTGTGTGTCTACACTGGCTACTACCCCATCAAAAAGTAAATACTTCATCACTGCAGAAATTTCCCTTGGACACCACCCCAGTCTGTAAGCCCTGTCCCCAGAGGTCACCACTGCTCTGACTTCAACCACCATAAGTTTTCACTTCCTGTTCATGGAAATTGAAGCATACAGAGCCCTCTTCAGTTGTTTTTTCCACTGTATGTATCCCATATTCACGTGGCACCCCTCAATACCATGTCAGTGAGGGTGATCCATGTTGCGTGGTAACAGTGGCTGGTGCTGCCTTTTAGGGGCTTGAGCTCTTCTGTCAACAGCGCTTCTCCTGGGCCTGTGCAGCTGTGAACTGCCTCAGCGTCTCTGCCTCCATATCGTATCCACCCCCTTTGCTGCCCCGACCACTGATGAGACTTTTTCTGCTCCACTCTGCATGTAGGTGAGTCCATCTTTTGAGGAATGTTTCCCCCAAACTAGCAGCACAAATCTGATTTATCTGAAACCTCCCTAATCTCTCTCTTCCCCCTTCAAGGCTGATGATACCAAGATAAGCATAACTAAGACATTTTCAGGATTTACAGGAGCTCCATGATCAACAGGTGGCCAGCGTGGGGCCATTGGAGAGATGTCTAGAAGTCTGGTCACCTGTCATTTCCTATCCTAACTCCCCTTCTTTCCCCCTTGCCTGAAGATTGAAAGGAGCTCAAGCATCTGCTGAGTTAAGGCAGTCTTTCAGGCTGCTAGCCCACCATCAGCTCAGTTTTGTTAGCAAATAAATGATTTTTCCTCACCCCCCACACTGCCCTTGATTCACTGGGCCCTTTTCCAGCAGGGGAGTAAACAGACTTGGGTTTGGTGGGAGATGTAATATTTCCATGTTTTATGTCCTTTTCACTGATTTTGTAGCAGTATAATTAGAGTTCCAAAGAAACAACTCTATCATTGTATTTATGCCTAACCTGCCTGTGTAAATCCTAACCTCTTTCTTACCCACTGCTTAGTGATGTTGTTGTGAACAGAGGCATGATGTTCCTTGAGACACTTTAGTTATTTCCTATTGCAAAAGTGATCTATCCCATTGCCTAAAGGCTTAAAAAATGTCAAAAGGAGAACTTCTTTCTAAAACTCATGACCCAGAGATAAACATTCCATATATGGAAAAATATGTATCTACATTTTATTTAGAAATTTGGGAGTACGAAAATATTTAATGGCTTTTATTTAAGGCAAAAATTCTGATTTAAATTACTTTTGGAATGAAAACAAGATTATTACTAATGTAGCACAGAGCATGGGGTTGGGTTCTTTCTCTCATAAATTTAAAGAATAAACTTCTATGGACACAAGAGTGAGAGCAAAGTAACAGGATTTATTAGAGTAATAGAAAGCAGAACTCCCAAAGGGGGTGGGGTCCCAGAGAGGGACACTGAAGTGTGGCAATTGTCTAGGGGTTTATATAGATATAGAGGTTTAAGGAAGTCAACCCCCTGCCCACTCCTGGGCATGGCACGCAGTGTCCATGCAGCCTTCAGTCTAGTCAAAATGTCCATCAGGCATTTTTTCTTCTTTGGAGAAGCAAGGACCAGGGTCACATAGGGTCCTGACTTAAAATTAGTCTTTTTGTAAGTTTCTTAGCAAATATCTGCAGGTGCTATTTGTACTCACTGCCCAGGAAGTGACCCAGGCCCATCTCCCTGTCAGCTCAGTCTTATCTCCTCCTCCTGATTTCACTAACACATCTGTCATGACATTATCTGGGGAACTATTTTCTTGGCAATTTGGCCATGACTTCACCACTATGAAAGATTTAAGTGGGATATGGCATTCTTGGGAGCCTTCCACATCCTGAAAAGTCCAAATCCCTCATAGGGCATGACATTTTCCTTGCAGACACCACAATATTTCCATACAAAACTTTTATGTTTTCTTCTTCTTCTTCTTCTTTTTTTTGTTAAAAAGTTTAAAGCACATTCAAATCCTTTTAAATGTTGTTGATGTGAGCATCCTGGGAGGCTGGTTTTCTTGCTTCTGTAATTTTTGCATGGAAGAGGCCTCATAGGAAGGGGGGCAGTAGAAGAACTTTTAACAGAGAAACTGAGGAATTGGGTGGCAGATGGCATCTGGATGTTGAGTTTGCTCAGCAACATGTTGGGCATGGACACATTTCAGGTTCTGTGGGAGTTCAATGTCGATCATGTCCTCCAAGAATACCTTCACATGGCCAACATGATGGATTTCTTGAAACACACAGCACAGAGTCTTTGTCCTGTCCTAATGGCTAAAAAGTGACCCAGTGGAGGTTCAGATTGTCCATGGGGAAGGAGGCTGTAGCTCAGATGGTCTTTCTAATCAGTCTGGAATGGTAATTATTTGAAAATGACATATAAGTTTGTAGAAAAGTAACTTACAAGTTCTGTTTAAAAAAGGAAAGAAGAATTTGTTATATAAATAGATTTTAGTTGCTTGGTTTAAAAAAAAGGAATATGAGATGATGGGTAAGTTAATTTGCCTTATTACAGTAACCATTTTATTTTCTGTATATATCCTATATTCATGTGGCACACCTCAAATATACACAGGGAATTTTAAAATTACATCTGTTAAACCTGTTGTGCCTGGGGTATGACCACTGGCAGATCTTAGCCACCATCCTGCTCCCTAGTTTTTGAAATGTTTAGTCAGCAAATAATAATCATATATGTTTATGGGGTTTATTCTCTCTCTCTCTCTCTCTCTCTGTCTCACACACACACACACATTTCAAAGGAATATTTCAATCACAAAGTTGTTTTGCCTGATGGATTTCTTAGGACTTGACCAACAGGCTACATTGGATTTAATTTTGTTGATTTTGGTTTTTCTCAGAAGTCTCATCTTCCTACATTTCATAACCCTTAAGTTACAGAAGATAAAAGCAGGTAAATGTGCTGCAAAAACACACACAAAAATGTATCTTTCAAAAGATGGATCTGAACCAGGTATGGTGGTCCATGCCTGTAATCCCAGGAGCTGGAGAGGCTGATGCAGGAGGATCATGAGCTCAAAGTCATTCTCAGCAACAGTGAGGCACTAAGCAACTCAGTGAGACCCTGTCTCTAAATAAAATACAGTGTAGGGGTGGGATGTGGGTCAGTGGTTGAGTGCCCCTGAGTTCAATCCCTGGTACCTCTCTGCCAAAAAAAAAGATGGATCTGATCTCCCCACTTCAGGGTGTGTGTTGGCTTCTGTCTGAGAGCAGGAAGAACATTAAGGAAAGGCTGCCATTGTTATCTATTGCCCATCACCTACTATTAAAGGAAGGAGTGTTGAATTCTCTCTTTCCATATCTTCCCCGTCCCCAGGGAGTTATTTATTCCTGCATCTGTGGAAGCTCAGCACACTTCTACTGATTTAGATGGGCAACCTCACTCGAGCCTTATGAATGCTGTGCTTCAGAAAATTATTCAGAACTGATTACAAGACAAATGTTTTGTTTTTTTAAAATGAGCCAATGAAGGGATTCCAAAATGAGAGGAAGATACTCCAACAACTCAAACCCTGGAGATGCCCAGTTTAAGGAGACACTGGAAGATAAAATGTCATCAGGGAACTAACACAGCGGTCCAGTGCCCAAGATGGTAGAAACACCTGAATTTCCCCATCTGATGGCTTCCTATTTTCTAGACAAAAAGTTGATGTTTCTTTTCCTCAATGTGTATGTCATTCCTAGGGCTGTGGTGGAGGGAGGGGGTGGTGAATCCATTCAATTATCTACAACATGAGGCAGATTTTGACGGCTCCATGAAAGAGAAACCGAACCTATTGTAATTGATGGGGTAGACAAAATAATGACCCCAAAGATGTCCACACCCTAATCCCATAGCCTGTGAGTGTTACCATGTCTGGAAAAGGAACTTCTCAAGAAGGAGTATGTTAAAGATTAAAAAATCTAATTTTACATTAAATCTATTTAGATGGCACATATTAATGGTATAATGGGATGTTTTCCTGCCTGTCTACAGTGTGAGTGTTTACATCAGGTTAAACGTAACTATCTCCTCCAACATGCATTCGTTATTTGTGGTAAAATCTCAAAATCTTTTCTTCTGGCTTTTAAGAAGATGTGGTGTTGGGATGGAACCTGGGGCCTTGCACATGCCAGGCAAGGGCCCTCCCACTGAGCAGCCCCCAGCCCCTTAGAGCTGTTGGAAAGGCACAGCACACTTTGTGTTCTAGTGACCCTCCTGAGCGACCTACCACAGAGCTTCTTTCTCCTGACTGTAACTTAGTACCTGCTGATCAAGCTTTTCCCACCCCCTCCTCCCCAGCCTCTGGGAACCACTGTTCTACTCTTTTTTTCTATGAGATCAATGTTTGCATTTCACATATCACTGGGATCATGCATATTAAGCATCTTGAGATGAGAAAATTGTCCTGGATTGTCCAGGTGAGGTTAAGGTCAACACCAGGGTCTTTAGGAGATTCAGATAAGGGTGGGTGGGAGGGAGAGAGAATAATGTAAGGTCAGCACACAGGCAGGCATGATGGTGGAGTCCAGGAGACAGGGGAAGCATGGTCTGTGGACAGGAGGAGAGAAATCCTGCCAATACCAGGAACATGAGCTCTGGGATCAGGGAGTGACCCTACCGTACTGGGTCTGGAGGTGTCGGACACAGCCTTGCTAGACAGAGTGTAGGACTCAGATTCAGTTGTCCATTTCCAGATCCTCTTGAACCATTTCCTGTACTGCTCCTGGACCTGCAGAGGCAATTTACGCTCTGGGTCAGCTCACAGAGAGTGGTGCGGGTGGGGAGGCATGGGTGGGAGCTGGGCAGGGGTACCTGTTGGCTGAGGAGGCAGTACACTAGGAAGATGAATACACCCTGCAGGCTGTTGACAATGGTGAAGAGGTAGGCCATGACGGGGGCCAGGGAGCCCACCTGCAGGACACCCAGACACCATGTGCAGCCCAAGATGAAGAGATGAGCCATTGCTTTAAATGTCAGCACCCTAGGTTGGGGGAGAATGGAGGCTTATAATGCACCCACAACAAAATCAGGCTATTCCCCTCTCCACCCATGGATGCACCTACTCTCCCCTGTAAGCAATTTCTTGGACTGAACTCTGATGTTTACTCTCAATGATACCCCACAATAGAAATGCCATTTTGGGTCCAGGATAGCTTTTTGACTTGGACCCAGGACAGTGATAATTCATAAGCTTACTTCAAAGAGTTTTATGATGTTCCATGAAGATCCCTAATTTCATTAATCCAGCATTACTGAGGATGCCCCGTGCTAGGGCTTGGACATAAAAAATTACAAAGAGAAGCTGGGGGCAGGGGTGCACACCTGTTGCCCCAGCTACTCAGGAGGCTGAGGCAAGAGGATTGGTTGAGCCCAGGAATTGGAGGCCAGCCTGGGAAACATAGTGAGACTGTATCTCAGAAAACAAACACAGGGCAAAATTCCTGTTTTCATTAATTGTATGCTCTGTTCAAGTGTCTAATACAACTAAATGATGATATGCAAAAAGTTGAAAGGTTAATCAGAGGAACCCAGAAGAAAGAGCGTGAATTTTATACAAGATGCTGAGTGAAGGAATAATCCCGCCCCCTGGAGGATTGAACTGGAGTAAGCAGCAGAGCCCTGAGTCTGAGACGGCAGCCATGGAAGCACAGCCACATTTGTTAATTGTGGGCCACTCAGAAGCCCCAGAGGAGGCACATGGCTCTACTCTTGGGCATCATTGGCATCTATGTCCCCTGGTCCATCTCACCTCGTGTTCTGGAGGGTGGACACATCTCTGTTGATGGAGGACAGCTTGCTCTTCACAATACAGAGGGTCATCAGGAAGAAAACCATATTGACCTTCAAGAAACCACAGAAGCAATAGAAAGACAGCAGCATGAATCTGACATAATTTTCCTGTGTACATATATGACAATATCACCGTGAATCCAACCATCATGTACATTCACGAGAATGGGCTCCTAACTAGATAAGGTATATTCCATGCTTGTGTAATTATATCAGATGGATTCTACCATCACGTATAACTAAAAGAACCGCCCCCCCCAAAAAAAAAAGAAACTGCAGAATGTTTATTAATATTTTATTTTCTCTTTTGCAGTTCTGGGGAGGGAACCCAGACCCTAGTGCATACCAGGCAAGCTCTCTGCCCTTGAGCTACACCCCCATACCCCATGGCAAATTTTTATTGAATAAAAATTTAAATCTGTTATCTCTCCATTCTAGCCCTTGCAGCATCTATTCTACACCTGAGTGGCTTTTAGTATTTGACAGTAGGGTTAGAATTTGTAGATGTAGAAGTCTTGGAAAACCCAACACAACCCATAACAATACAGGGATAATCCTGTTCTATCACCATCCTTAATATCCTGCTCTTCTAGCTACCCTCATGTGGACAGCAAGGAACTCTGATGACATCACTCACACAAGAGATGGCACAGGCAGGTCCAAGGAAGCCCCACACAAACCCGTTTTTGGGGTTGAGCCAGCAGCTGAGCAAGAGAGAGAACAACATCACTTTGCTGTGTTCATGTAGGACTCCATGACCAGTGTCACTCCACACATGCCCAACCACAAGGACGGGAAGTCAGACTCCCTGTATGTGTGATATGTTATAGTACACTCTCTGTTTAAGCTCTGAAATACTCAAAATGCTACTTTGGTTCAAGTGATGGCCGTGGACATGCTCAAGAGGAGAAGGACAAGTGGGGTCCGCATTTACCGAGCAGGGGTGCCATACAGGTGAGGTCTGGCTGCTGCAGACATGGCCACGATGGTGGCCGGGACCCCGTAGCCCACAGGGAACATGAGCCTCCTCATGAGCCTGTTTCTGCTGGAGTAACTGAGTACGGTCAGGTTCCGCGCTGTGAGGAAGAGGAACAGCCCCTCCAGCAGCATCCAGGTGAAGGAGGCCAGGTAGAGGTAGTGCAGGGCGCCTGCAATGACTGCGCACAGCACCTGGGGAGGAGAGAGACCCCAGGGCACAGTCAGGGTCTGGGTGTGGCCCTGGATGCCCCCTGCGCCCTGTGGCGGGGGAATCTGCTGTGCACCAGGCGCTGCACTGTGTTGCTTCAGCCATGGGCTGCGTGTGTGCTCCCATAGATCACAGCAGAGCTGGAAAGGGCCTGCTGCCCAGTGACGTCACAGCGTCCCAGTGCTGCCCTGCAGAGTTCCTCATGCAGTAGTGGTGACATCACAACCTCCCAGGGCTGCCCTGTGGCATTCCATCCCTGATGATCTTGTAGACAAACCCACTGTGCTGCTGGTTACAGAACAGCAGGGCCACACAATGACCCACAGGACCTAATACTTACAAATGGCAACCAATGGTCATGTGACGTCTTATGCATTTACTGCACTATGATTTTAACATTATTTTAGAAATGACTGTAGTTCACAGGGTTTAGTATCTTCTAGAAATTGTGTTGATCCTGGGAACAGCTGAGGATACACATTGAATGACAGTGTCAGTAGCTGGATATTCACCCATCCCCAGGCTCTTAAGAGACAGAAGAGTGCATCAAAGCAGAGAAGATAATCAACCCAGAAGGTGGGCAGACCTACAAGCAGCAGGAAAGAGCAAGGGAGCAAACCACACAGCCCACAGCACTGCAACAACCAACTCTGTAGGCACGACAGCAGAGGAAATGTTGGAGAAGAATTTAGAAAGCCCCTAGTTAAAATGTTGAAAGAGCTTAAAGAATATGTAAGGAATGAATTTGGAGAAGATACAGGAAGTGGAAGAAAATTTCACTAAAGACAGATTCTAAAAATGAACCAAATAGAAATTCTGAAAACGAAGGACTTGATTAACCAAATTAAAAATTCAGTAGAACCTCTTTTTTCTCCTGGTAAAAAATGTCTGCTGTGAAACGGGGTGCCGCGTGACGCCAGCCCCGTCGCCTCCTTCGTGTCTCCTGAGTGAATCAGGAGGCCACGTCCAGTGATTGACGGATGCCATCTAGAGTTTGCGTCAGTTCATCCTAAGGGTCCCCTAATGAAGGAACTTCCCCAGGATGCAAGCCCTGTTGCTAAGCAACAAGAGATGTAGGTGATGGAGTTGTAAAGAGGATTCGTTTTCTCGTTGAATCCGTCAACGTGAAATGGGCATTTGACCACCTCTGGACTTCCCTGGGGCCCAGGCTGTTTGATTAGGAGCCGGGGCAGCCTGGCTCCTGAGTTCAGCACCCCTGGGCGGGTGGGGCAGGGACACCTGGGTACCTTGTGCTGGGTTCTGTCGATGGCCGTGAGGAAGAGCAGGTGGGCCAGCAGGAGGCAGAGCGAGAGCTGCAGGTGCAGGGAGGTGCTGGTGTTCTGGATGGCTCTGCACAGGAGGAAGGTGAGGGCCGCCAGGACCAGGCACAGCAGCGACACGCCCAGCCCCACGCAGGTGATGAAGTCCAGCACAGGGTCCTTGTCCTGGGGCAGAGGGAGGAGCCTTCACAGCCACGTGCCCTTCTCTGGGGTAGGAACCCCTCCGCTATCTGTTATTTGGTGCAGCAGATTCAGGAATGGAGGGACTGGGTCCAGGTGTGAAGCTGATGGGGCTCCAGGTTCAGAAGGTTGGACTGTTAGGTTTTCTGAATGGAGCAGGTAAGTGGCTAGAAGAACCCAGATGTGTAGAGTCCTTAGTCAAGGAGGAGACTGGGATTCCTGACTTTGGGGCACAGTAAGGCGGCATGTTGTTATGTAAGTGTGTGTGAATCCCTTGCTGAGTGTCCCTCTGTCCCTGTCCCACAAGGCCACAGGGCAGAACCTGCACCTCAGTGTCCAGGCATTAACCTCCCATCCCAGACATCACTGGCCTCAATCCAGCTCTGCCTGTTCCTTACTGACCACAAATCCCTGTGTAGTTAGAATTAGATACTTGGTTAAAAATAAAATTAATGATAACAGTAGCTTAAAGTTCACCTTTCCCCCATTTCTTTCTGAAAGTCATCTTAAAGCCATGAGGATATTTAAAAGCCCACCATCTATTTCAGTGTAATTGAGGGGAAGAGGAGAGAAGAGGAAAGAGGGAGGGGAAATGTTCAAATGGAAATGTTCAATGGTAAAATTTCAAAGCAGGCGCATCTGAATCACGTGCACACAGGTGTTGTTTGTGGGATTTTGTTTTTGCAACATATCTGTAAATTTGAAATGGTTTCCCAAGAAAATGTTTGAAAACAAAGTACAAACCCTGCAGGTGACATTTGTGCATGCTACATTTAAGACCCTGATGTAAATACAAAATTGGGAAATTAGGAGGCAGGACAGGGGAGGACCAGAGGGAAAGAATGACACCTGATAAATGAAACAGAGGCAAAACTTTCAAAATGATGCCTCTGGGTAAAGAGTAATGGTGTGGTGTGTTCTCTTTTCATTTCCTCATGGTTTTAAGAGGACTTGGAGAAATAGGTGGGAAAGTGTAAATTTTAAGTTACTATCATCATTAATTTTTCTTCCTTTAACCAAGTATCTGATCTATTTCTTCTATTTTTTGTTCTTGAAATGTATCAAAAAATTGAAATTGTTTCCTAAGAAAGCACTTAAAAATAAACGGTCCTCCAAGTGATATTAACATGTGCTGAATTTTGAGATCATCTGATGTAAAGATAAAATCTAATTTCTATAATATATAAAAAGCTCTTGGCTGAGACCTTTGTCATGCTCATAGTCACAGGGTGTTCACAGTAAATACCCATAATGTGAGCTCACCTAAGAGTCTGAATCTGGGGAAGCAGAAGTGTCCACTCATTTGGATATAGGAGGAGGAGGTAAACAGCCCCCAGTCCAGCCATCCTCTCTGACTCCCCTGACCCCCTCTGACCTCCACCTTCACCAGACCTTCCTTTTTTGTAAACCTGGAACCCGACCATGGTTGACTTACAGACCCTGGTGGTAAGTAGAATTCTAACTTGGTCTTCATATGTCCACCCCTGCTGTTACACAAACCTTCTCCTAATTATTAAATTCTCTGATAGACTAGGTGTTGCTGTAGAGGGATTTTGCAGGTGGAATTTAGGACTCGATCTGTTGACTTTTAGATTAGGGAGTTTATTCTCCTGATCTGGTGTAATCAAGCAATTGCTTTAAATATCTGGTTCTTCCTGGGAAAACAGATTCAAAACTTGAGAGGGATTCTATATAAGGGACATTTTCATGCTGGTTTTCAGATAGGAGCATTTTGTGAGAAGGCCAACCAGGGGTCATAGGAGAGGAAATGTGGGTGGCTCTTAGGAACTGAGTGTGGTCCCCCCTGACAGCTGCTAAGAGAAGGGAACTGAACTCTGCCTGCAACCAGGGAGCTGGAGGAGGGCTGCAAGACACAGAAGAGACTGCGGCCCTGAATGATATGATCTTGTCAGTCTTTTAGAACCTGTACAAGGAACTCATCCCCCTGTGCTGGGTTGCTGACCCACAGAAACCGCAAGGGAACAAATTTGTTTTACTTCAGCAGCGACATTTGCATAAGTGTGTTTTGCAGCAATCAATGCTGAAGGCAGCCTCTCACCTGCACATGGTAGTGGACCATGAGGACTGCAAAGCTGCTGAGGTGGGTACAGTGGCAGGTGGTGCTGCCACCTCCGGTGCTCACTGTCCTGCAGCCTGCAGTGGTCCAGTGACTCCCATTCTGGCTGTGGTCCCAGAAGACACAGAGCACCTTGTGCCTTGGTGCAAGGGTCACTGGCTGTAGTAACAGGACAGGGGTGTGAGCTGGTCTTCCTGCGCTCAGAGATGCTGACCCAGGAAGGGTTGGCTTTCCTGTGTGGGGTGCACCTGTGGGGAGTCCCCCTGAACCTCAAGGTTAAGAGGACAACGAGGGTGTGCCTGGGCCTGGGGCTCTTCCCACACCATGGTCTCCCCACCCCCCACTCACAGGATGGGAGAAGGTGAAGGTAACTGATGAGCTGAGGTTCTGGGTGTTGTTGCTGCTCAAAAAGGCTGAGATCACATCTGAGAGCAGGACAGACGAGACTGTTGGCAGCAAGTCCTTGTGTGTCCCTTGGGGAGCCACCTGCTTCTCAGGCTCCAGGACCAGGGGAGCCTCGTCCAGCAGCTTGGCCATCCCTGGGGTGGAGACCAAGCCCACCACAGAAGGGCCTGCAGGACGAGGCCATGGGTGAGTCTCAGGGTCTCCGCCAGGGCCTCCTCCTTAGATGGCCTCTGCTCCTTTTGAATTGTTGTATTATAATGATACATAATAGTGGGACTTGCTGCTCCACATTCACACGTGCACTCAACAGAATGTGGCCTCATCACTCCCCAAAACCTCCCCTTTGGACGCTCTTCTAGTGACCTCTTCCCACCCACATCACCCTTTAGTCTTTAATTCTGTATTTTTTCACATCCTTGGGTATCTTTTCCCACCCTGAAACCTCTTCCAAACAGTATGGTACTGGTGTAAGGTGGACATCCACCTTCTCCCCATCTCAGATGTTACCTGTGTAATAAGATTCCTGTGCCAGATTCCAGTTCAGCTGCATCTTTGCCTGATTCAGACTCAAGGTGACATTGCAAACTCCGTGTTTCTGTACCTCTAGGGACAGTTCTATGAGTCATGGGAAGAAGAAGAGTTATGTTAGGAATATATATGTGTATAGTGGATATTGAATATCTACATGTGTATATCACATATATCAAGGACCTATGTGTAACTTCCAATTCACTATAACCACACACATGTATATGTATGTGTATATATAGATACATAAGTGTACACATACATATATGTATATAATCCTTTGTAATTTCAGATTTTAAATATATATGTGTATATATATGTGTGTGTTGTATATACATATGTGTGTATACATACATTGTATGAAATCTGAAGTTGTGAAGAATTTTAACCATAGGAGCAATTGTGCACCAACATATTAGATAACTGAGATGAAATGGACACATTCTGAGGGTCACAGAAACTATCAAAACTGACTCAAGAAGAAGTGGAAAACTTGAAGAGACCTATAATGGGTAAAGAGATTGAATCAATAGTGAAAAACCTCCTACATGAACATGAGAGATCAGATTTTCACCAAATTCATATGGCTGAATTTCACTAACCATATAGGGAAGAATGAACATGAATTCTTTCTAAACTCTGATTACAAAAGCATTATTCTAGGTGAAAGAAGCTAGAGGGACAGGTCACACTTTGTATGATTGCTTTTTACTAAATGGTGGAATAGGCAGCTCCATTAAGACAGCAAGCAGGTGAGTGGATGCCAGGGTTGGGGTGGGGGGGAGGAATGAGGGATGAAAGCCGAGGAGGCACTGTGTTTGATTTTGGAGAAAAATGTCTTAGAAATGAAGGTGATGGCTGCATCAGTTTGTGAATGTTCTTGATTCCAACGGCAGGTGTGAATGTTCTTGAAATGTCGAACTGGTGGATTTTATTTATATATTTTATTTTTTGGTGAATGATAAATGGTGAACTTAAATGGTGAATTTTATGTTATGTGAATTTTACCACAATGAAACAAAGCATACTTAAAAAAGATTCATTTGTATTCTTCCACATTAGTTTTCTGAATCTATTTCTATTTTGCTACCTACATGTGTACTATTTTTGGTTTTCTGTCTTTTTCACTGTTGTGATTATTTATGTGAGTTACGTTGAGGTACAGTGTGGCCACTCAGCTCTAGTGGGATCAGAAGAGGATGAGGCAAGGAACAGGGGCTGGCGCAGACCCAGGGACTTACGTGTGCCTGCAGAATAATTGAAGGTTGATGTCCCCTCAGGCAGACCCCTGCTCAGGTGAGTCAGGGTACTCTCCAGACCTGTCAGCAGGTGAGTGGCCACATTGTGCTTCTGTGAGGGAGGCAGGGTCTCCAGGTCCCCAGGGGTCTCCAGCAGCTCATCCACCTCCTGCATGATCCCCTGGAGGGATAAGGGCACAGAGCAGGTGGACAAGGACCAGAAGCACCACACAAAGAGCTTGACAACTCAGCTCCAGAGAGCAGACCAGATACTGTCCAGTTGGGGATAGTGAGCATGGTTTGAGACTCCCTAGGTGGACCTTACTCATCAGAGGTCAGCCCTGGTTCGTGACTGTCAAGAATGACAAAGACCAGGATGAGAGCAAGAGGACTGACAGTGCCCATGGGCATCCAACAGTGTGTGTGGATCCCAGTGTCCTTTTCCACCTGCCCTGGGAGAGTGGCCAGCTCAGAACAGGATTTCACTGTGCTTGGGCCTGTTCCCCTTCTCCCAGACCAACGATGCCCCCCTCCTTCTGTGGGAGGTTTCCACCTGCTTCCCTGCATCCTGCCCTTACCTGGATGGTGTCGTTGGCCACAACTGGCTTGAAATCCCTGTGCAGATTGTTAACTTTGTCAAAGAAATGGGAGAGACTCTGGGGAGGTGAGAAGGGGAGAGGTCATGGGTGGGTGGGAAGCTCAATGTAAAGGGGTTGACAGGGTGCTGCCCCAGGGATTCCCACCTCCTTGTCCTGGCTGGGGTGCTCACCTTGCTTTTGACTTCAGGGGGCAGAGGCCTGGTGAAGAAGGCCTACAAGAGGTCATATGAGAAGAAATGTGGGTGGCTTTTAGGAAGGGAGTGTGGTCCCCTGCTGAAAGCTGCTAAGGGAAGGGAACTGTATTCTTCCTGCAACCAGGGAGCTGGGAGGAGGGCCATGAGTCCCAGGTGAATCTGCAGCCCTGGTCAATGCGATCATTTCAGCCTTGAGAGATCATGTGCAAGGAACCTATCCCCCCCCTGCACTGGGATGCTGACCCACAGAAATGTGAGATAACAAATTTGTTTTACTTGAGCAGTGACATTTGCATAAATCTGTTTTGTAGCAATCCATGCAGAAGGCAGCCTCTCACCTGCACATCATAGCTGGCCATGAGGATTGCATGGCTGCTGAGGTGGGTACAATGGCAGGTGGTACTGCCATCTCTGGTGCCCAATGTTTTGCAGCCTGCAGTGGCCCAATGACCACATCCATTCTGGCCATGGTCCCAAAAGACACAGAGAACTTCACGCTTTGGCTCAGAGGTCACCAGCTATAGGAACAGAACAGAGATGTGAGCTGGTCTTTTTGTACTTGGAGATACTGACCCCTTAGTGCTGCTTTGGAAGGGCTGAATTTCCTGGATGGGGGGCACCTGGGGGAGTCCCTCTGAACCTCAAGTTTAAGACAGACAACAAGGATGTGCCTGGGCCTGGGGACCTTCCCACACCATGGTCCCCCCCACCCCACACTCACAGCATGGGAGAAGGTGAAGGTAACTGGCGAGCTGAGGTTCTGGGTGTTGTTGCTGCTCAAAAAGACTGAGATGACATCTGAGAGCAGGACAGGTGAGACTCTCGGCAGCAAGTCCTCATATGTCCCATGGGGAGCCACCTGCTTCTCAGGCTCCAGGACCAGGGGAGCCTCAGCCAGTAGCTTGTCCATCCCTGGGGTGGAGACCAAGCCCACCACAGAAGGGCCTGCAGGACAAGGCCATGGGTGAGTCTCAGGGTCTCCGCCAGGGCCTCCTCCTTAGATGGCCTCTCCTCCTTTTGAATTGTTGTATTATAATGATACATAATAGTGGGACTTGCTGCTCCACATTCACACGTGCACACAACAGAATGTGGCCTCATCACTCCCCAGAACCTCCCCTTTGGACACTCTTCTAGTGACCTCTTCCCACCCACATTACCCTTTAGTCTTTAATTCTGTATTTTTTCACATCTTTGGGTATCTTTTCCCACCCTGATGCCTCTTCCAAACAGTATGGTACTGGTGTAAGGTGGACATCCACCTTCTCCCTATCCCAGATATTACCTCTGTGACCAGATTCCTGTGCCAGATTCCAGTTCAGCTGCATCTTTGCCTGATTCAGACTCAAGGTGACATTACCATCTCCTTGCTCCTGCACTTTTACGGACAGTTCTATGAGTTATAGGAATAAGAAGAGTTATGTTAGGAATATATATGTGTAAGTGAATATAATATATGTACACATATGTCACATGATATACACGTATTTGTTTAACTTCCCATGTACTATAATCACACATATATTCAAGTGTATATAAAGACACATATATATGTATATAATATTTTGTAACCTCAGATTTCATATATATATATGTGTTGTGTATACATGTAAGTACATACACACATGTATATGAAATATGAAGTTATGAAGAATTATAACAGTAGGAGCAATTTTGCACCAACAAATTAGAAAACTTAGATGAAATGGACAAATTCTTAGGGATGCAGAAACTACTAAAACTGACTCAAGAAGAAGTAGAAAATCTGAAGAGAACTATCACGGGTAAAGGGATTGAAGCAATAATGAAAAACCTCCTAAATGAACATCTGAAATCAAATGGTTTTGATTGTGATATTAACCAACAATATAGGGAAGAATGACAACTTTTTAAACTCTTTCAAATAACAGAAGAGAGGACACCACCTGGTAATTCCTGGAGGCCAATATTACTCTGATGCCCAAACCAGATAAATACATCACAAGAAAAGAAAATAAGAGACTTTATTGCTTATGAACACAATCTATAACAAAATATTAGGAATCAATTTAACTAAGAAACTCAGGACTTGTCCTTAGAGAACTGGAGAGGGTTTTGAAAGGAGACCCTAACATGAACACCTCATGTTCATGGATTGGGAAACATTATATTGGTAAGATTGAGACATTCTCCAAAGAGATCTACATGGTCAATGTCATCCTATCAATGTCCCAACAGTCCATTATTATAATTTGCTTAAATGGAAAACTCACTTGAAAACTAACACGGAATTGTAAGAGTTCCAAGTAGTTAAAGTGTGGTTGAAAAGAGCAACAAAGGGGGAGGACTCACACTCCTGATTTCAGAACTGATGGCCAATGAGAGGAGCCCAAAGCAGAGTGGTACTGGCATGAACACAGAGGGAAAGGTGAGCCCAGACATAAACCAACACCTCTGAAGTCAATTGGTTTTTAGCCAGGGGACCAAGACTATTGAATGGGCATAAGAACAGTCTCTTCAATGATTGATGAGGGATTACTGGATATCCAAGGAAAAAGAAGGAATAGGGACCCCTACCTCACACCACACACACAGATTGACTCAAAATAGAAGAAAGGCCTCAATCTAAGTACTGAAGCCCATAAGAGGACCTTGGATTTGGCAATGGATTGTTAGATATGACACTGACTGTACAACAATGAAGGAGGAGAAAGTATATAAAGTAGACTTCCTCAAAATTGAAAACATATGACATTAAAGTGAAAAGATTATCACAGATGTGTAAATATAATCTATAGGATGGAGAAAGCATTTCCAAGTTGCACGTCTTATAATGGTCTACTGTCAAAATAGATGAAAAGTTCTTATGACTCAAGAACCAAAGGACCAACCCAATCACAAATGCACAAAGGATCTGAACAGACATTTCTCCAAAAAGATACACAAATGGCCAGAGGCACATGAAAAGATGCTAACCATCACCAGTCAACAGGGAGATGCAACTCAGACTGGCAATGAGACATCGCCTCACATGCACTAGAACAGACGTGATAAAAACAAATTAATCAGAAGTAACACTCTTTTCCAAGGCTTTGCACCCCTCTGGTATAATATACAGTAATACAGCCACTTTGCAAACAGTCTCGTGGTTCCCCCCAAAATTGAACCCAGAATTACCATGGTACCTAGCAAGTCTACTCTTTGGTAGATACTCCAAGAACTGCAAATAATTATTCAAACAAACACTTATACATCAATATCTTTGCAGCAGTATTTACAACAGCCAAAAGGTGGAACCAACCCAAATGTTCATCAGTGGCTGAGTGGGTCAACTCAACACCTATAGGATGGAATAATACTCAATTGTGAAGAGGGATGGAGTGATGCTATGCCATGCTCAACTGCATTATTCTAGGTGAAAGAAGCTAGAGGAACAGGTCACACTTTGCTTTACACTAAGTTGTAGAATAGGCAGCTACTTTAAGACAGCAAGCAGGTGAGTGGATGCCAGGTTTGGGGGAGGGGAGGAATTAGGGATGAAAGCTGAGGACGCACTATATTTAATATTGGAGAAAAATGTCTTAGAAATGGAGGTGATGGCTGCATCAATTTGTGAATGTCCTTGATTCCACTGAAATGTAGAACAAGTAAATTTTATTTACGTATTTTATTTTTTGGTGAATGATAAGTGATGAACTTAAATGGTGAATTTTATGTTATGTGAATTTTACCACAATGAAACAAAGCATACTTAAAAAAGATTCATTTGTATTCTTCCACATTAGTTTTTTGAATCTGTTTTTATTTGCTACCTAAATGTGAGCTATTTGTGGTTTTCTGCCTTTTGCACTGTTGTGATTATTTATGGGAGTCATGCTGAGGTACAGTGTGGCCACTCAGCTCTAGTGGGATCAGAAGAGGATGAGGCTAGGAACAGGGGCTGGCGCAGACCCAGGGACTTACGTGTGCCTGCAGAATAATTGAAGGTTGATGTCCCCTCAGGCAGACCCCTGCTCAGGTTTCTCAGGGCACTCCCCAGGCCTGTCAGTAGGTAAGTGGCCACACAGTGCTTCTGTGAGGGGGGCAGGGTCTCCAGGTCCCCAGGGGTCTCCAGCAGCTTGTCCATCTCCTGCATGATCCCCTGGAGGGATGGGGGCACAGAGCAGGTGGACTTGGGCCAGAAGGACCACACGAAAAGCTTGACCACTCAGCCCTAGAGAGCAGACCCAGACACTGTCCAGTTGGGGATAGAGAGAGCATGGTTTGGGACTCCTTGGGTGGCCCTTGCTCATCAGAGGTCAGCCCTGGTTCGTGACTGTCAAGGATGACAAAACCCAAAGACCAGAATGAGAGCAAGAGTACAGATAGTGCATGGGGGAGTCCAACAGTGTGTGTGGCTACCTGTGTCCTCTTCTAATTGCCCTGGGAGGGTGGCCAGCTCAGAGTTGGACCCCACTGTGCTGGGGCCTGTCTCCCTTCCCCCAAGACCAAAGCTTCCCCACCTCCCTCTATGGGAGGTCTCCCCCTGTTTCCCCTGGATCCTGCCCTTACCTGGATGATGTCCTTGGCCACAGCTGGCTTGAAATCTCTGTGCAGATTGTTGACTTTGTCAAAGAAGTGGGAGAGACTCTGGGGAGGTGACATGAGGGGTCATGGGTGGATGGGAAACTCAGGGCCAAGGGGTGGATGCTGGGCCATGCCATGATTCCCACCTCCCTGTCCTGGCTGGGGTGGCTCACCTTGCTGTTGACTTCAGGGGGCAGAGGCTTGGTGAAGAAGGCCTACAAGAGGTCATATGAGAAGAAATGTGGGTGACTCGTAGAAAGGGAGTGTGGTCCCCTGCTGAAAGCTGCTAAGGGAAGGGAACTGTATTCTTCCTGCAACCAGGGAGATGGGAGAAGGGCCGTGAGTCCCAGGTAAGACTGCAGTCCTGACCAATGTGATCATTTCAGCCTTGAGAGATCATGTGCAAGGAACCTATCCCCTGTGTGCTGGGTTGCTGATCCACAGAATTGTGAGATAACAAATTTGTTTTATTTGAACAGCGACATTTGAATAAATCTGTTTTGCAGCAGTCAATGATGAAGGCAGCCTCTCACCTGCACGTTGTAGCTGGCCCTAAGGATTGCATGGCTGCTGAGGTGGGTACAGCGGCAGGTGGTGCTGCCATCTCTGGTGCCCAATGTCTTGCAGCCTGCAGTGGCCCAATGACCACATCCATTCTGGCCATGGTCCCAAAGGACACAGAGAGATTCCTGCTTTGGCTCAGAGGTCACCAGCTGTAGGAACAGAACAGAGGTGTGAGCTGGTCTTTTTGTGCCTGGAGATACTGACCCCTTAGGGCTGGCTTGGGAAGGGCTGAATTTCCTGGATGGGGGGCACCTGTAGGGAGTCCCACCGAACCTCAATTTTAAGACAGACAACAAGAGTGTGCCTGGATCTGGGGCTCTTCCCACACCATGGTCCCCCCCACACCTGCACACTCACAGGATGGGAGAAGGTGAACGTAACTGGCCAGTTGAGGTTCTGGGTGTCCTTGTTGCTCAAAGAGACTGAGATGACATCTGAGAGCAGGACAGGTGAGACTCTCGGCAGCAAGTCCTCATATGTCCAATGCGGAGCCACCTGCTTCTCAGGCTCCAGGACCAGGGGAGCCTCAGCCAGTAGCTTGTCCATCCCTGGGGTGGAGACCAAACCCACCACAGAAGGGCCTGCAGGACGAGGCCATGGGTGAGTCTCAGGGTCTCCTCCAGGGCCTCCTCCTTAGATGGCCCCTCCTCCTTTTGAATTGTTGTATTATAATGATACATAATAGTGGGACTTGCTGCTCCACATTCACACGTGCACTCAACAGAATGTGGCCTCATCACTCCCCAGAACCGCCCCTTTGGACGCTCTTCTAGTGACCTTTTCCCATCCACATCACCCTTTAGTGTTTAATTCTGTATTTTTTCACATCCTTGGGCATCTTTCCCACCCTGCGGCCTCTTCCAAACAGTATGGTACTTGTGTAAAGATGGACATCCCACCTTTTCCCATCTCAGATGTTACCTCTGTGAGCAGATTTCTGTGCCAGATTCCAGTTCAGCTGCATCTTTGCCTGATTCAGACTCAAGGTGACATTGCCATCTCCTCGATTCTGCACTTTTACAGACAGTTCTATGAGGTGTAGGAATAAGAAGAATTATGTTAGGAATATATATGTGTATATGTGAATATTGTATATGTATATGTACGTCTCATGATATACATGTATTTGTTGAACTTCTCCTTTACTATAATCACACATATATTCAAGTGTATATAAAGACACATATATATGTATATAATATTTTGTAACCTCAGATTTCATATATATGTATATATATATATATTGTGTGTGTACATGAGTGCATACACATTTGTATATGAAATATGAAGTTATGAAGAATTGTAACAGTAGGAGCAATTTTGCACCAATAAATTAGAAAACGTAGATGAAATGGACAAATTCTTAGGGATGCAGAAACTATTAAAAGTGACTCTAGAAGAAGTAGAAAATCTGAAGAGACCTATCATGGGTAAAGGGATTGAAGCAATAATGAAAAACCTCCTAAATGAACATCTGAAATCAAATGGTTTTGATTGTGAAATTCACCAACAATATAGGGAAGAATGACAACTTTTTAAACTCTTTCAAATAACAGAAGAGGGACACCACCTGGTAATTCCTGGAGGCCAATATTACTCTGATGCCCAAACCAGATAAATACATCACAAGAAAAGAAAATAAGAGACTTTATTGCTTATGAACACAATCTGTAACAAAATATTATGAATCAATTTAACTAAGAAACTCAGGACTTGCCCTTAGAGAACTGGAGAGGGTTTTGAAAGGAGACCCTAACATGAACACCTCATGTTCATGGATTGGGAAACATTATATTGGTATGATGGAGACATTCTCCAAAGAGATCTACAGGGTCAATGTCATCCTATCAATGTCCCAACAGCCCATTAACATTATAATTTGCTTAAATGTAAAACTCACTTGAAAACTAACACGGAATTGCAAGAGATCCAAGTAGTTAAAGTGTGGCTGAAAAGAGCAACAAAGGGGGAGGACTCACACTTCCTGATTTCAGAACTGAAGGCCAATGAGAGGAGCTCAAAACAGAGTGGTACTGGCATGAAGACAGAGGGAAAGGTGAGCCCAGAAATAAACCTACACCTCTGAAGTCAATTGGTTTTTCAGCCTGGGGACCAAGACTATTGAATGGGCATAAGAACAGTCTCTTCAATGATTGATGAGGGATTACTGGATATCCAAGAAAAAAGAAGGAAGAGGGACCCTACCTCACACACACACACAGATTAACTCAAAATAGAACAAAGGCCTCAATCTAAGAACTGAAGCCCATAAGAGGACATTGGATTTGGCAATGGATTTTTATATATGACACTGAATGTACAGCAATGAAGGAGAAAGTAGATAAAGTAGATGTCCTCACAATTCAAAACATCTGACTTTAAAGTGAAACGATTATCACAGAGATGAAAATATAATCCATAGGATGGAGAAACCATTTCCAAGTTGCATATATCATAATGGTCTCCTGTCAAAGTAGATGAAAAGCTCATACAACTCAAAGGACCAACCCAATCACAAATGCACAAAGGAACTGAACATTCATTTCTCCAAAAAAATACACAAATGGCCAGAGGCACATGAAAAGATGCTAACCATCACCAGTCATCAGGGAGATGCAACTCAAACCGGCTATGAGACATCTCCTCACATTCACTAGAATGGCTGTGATAAAACCAAATTAATCAGAAATAACACTTTTTTCCATGGTTTTGCACCCTCTGGTGTAAAATACAGTAATATAGCAACTTTGCAAACAGTCTCGTGGTTCCCCCCAAAATTGAACCCAGAATTACCATGGTACCTAGCAAGTTCTTGGTAGGTACTCCAAGAACTGCAAATAGTTATTCAAACAACACTTATATAACAGTATCTTTGCAGCACTATTTACAACAGCCAAAACGTAGCACCAACCCAAATGTTCATCAGTGGCTGAGTGGGTCAACTCAACACCTATAGGATGGAATAATACTCAACTGTGAAGAGGGATGGAGTGATGCTATGCCATGCTCAACTGCATTATTCTAGGTGAAAGAGGCTAGAGGGACAGGTCACACTTTGCTTTACACCAAGTTGTAGAATAGGCAGCTCCTTTAAGACAGCAAGCAGGTGAGTGGATGCCAGGTTTGGGGGAGGGGAGGAATGAGGAATGAAAGCTGAGGAGGCACTGTGTTTAATTTTAGAGAAAAATGTCTTAGAAATGATGGTAATGGCTTCATCAGTTTGTGAAGGTTCTTGATTCCACTGAAATGTAGAACTGGTGGATTTTATTCACATATTTATTTTTTGGTGAATGATAAGTGTTGGTATTAAATAGTGAATTTTATGTGATGTTAATTTTACCACAATTAAACATAGCATACTTAAAAAAAGATTCATTTGTATTCTTCCACATTAGTTTTTTGAATCTGTTTCTATTTTGCTACTTAAATGTGTACGATTTGTGGTTTTCTGCCTTTTTCACTGTTGTGTTTATTTATGTGAGTCATGCTGAGGTACAGTGTGGCCACTCAGCTCTAGTGGGATCAGAAGAGGATGAGGCAAGGAACAGGGGCTGGCGCAGACCCAGGGACTTACGTGTGCCTGCAGAATAATTGAAGGTTGCTGTCCCCTCAGGCAGACCCCTGCTCAGGTGTCTCAGGGCACTTGCCAGGTCTGCCAGCAGGTGAGTGGCCACACAGTGCTTCTGTGAGGAGGGCAGGGTCTCCAGGTCCCCAGGGGTCTCCAGCAGCTCATCCACCTCCTGCATGATCCCCTGGAGTGATAAGGGCACAGAGCAGTTGGACTTGGGCCAGAAGGACCACACGAAAAGCTTGACCACTCAGCCGAGAGAACAGACCCAGACATTGTCCAGTTGGGGATAGAGAGAGCATGGTTTGGGACTCCCTGGGTGGTCCTTGCTCCTCAGAGGTCAGCCCTGGTTCGTGACCATCAAGGATGACAAAACCCAAAGACCAGGATGAGAGCAAGAGTATAGACAGTGCACCTGGGCGTCCAACAGTTTTTGTGGCTCCCAGTGTCCTCTTCCACCTGCCCTGAGAGACTGGCCAGCTCAGAGCAGGACCCCACTGTGCTTGGGCCTATTTCCCCCCACCCAGAACAAATCTGCCCCCCTTCCTCTATGGGAGGTCTCCACCAGCTTCCCCTGGATCCTGCCCTTACCTGGATGGTGTCCTTGGCCATGGCTGACTTTAAATGCTTTTGCAGATTGTTGACTTTGTCAATGAAGCAGGAGAGACTCTGGGAGGTGAGATGAGTGGGTCACAGGTGGGTGGGATTCTCAGGGCCAAATAGTGGAATAGGCAGCTCCTTTCTCTCATGGCCCTCATTTGGTGGACAGGGTGCTGTACCAGGGATTCCCATCTCCGTGTCCTGGTTGGGGTGGCTCACCTGGCTGTGGACTCCAGGAGGCAGAGGCCAAGTGAAGAAGGGCTTGACTGCAGGGACAGGACAGTGATTCATTAGGAGGAGCATGTGTGTGGGCATGTGTGTGCATGCGCTGGTGTGTGTGGGGTGGAGGAGGTTCTGGGGTCAGGGCAGGCTGGGTACCTTTGCAGATGTTGTTGTACATGCCATTGATGCTCCCAGGAATCGGCTCCCAGCCTGGGAGGCAGTAGCACCAGTACCACCCACAGGTATTGGTGCAGGTGGTGGAGTGGTGGCACTTATGCTCTCCGGAGCTGCACTCGTCCACATCTGGGGACATAGACCGAGGGGTAGGTTCCCGCTGAAGCCAGGACCAGTGTTCTCCACCATCCGAGCTCCACCCCCTTTTCCCCCATTAGTGCCCTGCCTGGGCTGTGGTGCTGCCACCTAGCGACCTACACACTTGCATGTGTGATGAGGAGTGTGTGAGGCCTGATGCACCCCATGCCTTCTCTGTACTGATGCAGGTTGTGAGGCTGCAGAAACATGTCACCCCAGTTAGTTTTTGCTGCTTCCCAGGTCCCTCCACAGCCTCTTCAGAACCCCTGTTCCTTTCCCAGGACCCTGGTCTTTCCATACAGCCCCCTGGATACTTTGGCCAAGGTATGTACACATGGCACAGTGTGCACCCATAGGGACCATGTGTCCTCATAATCCCCTTGATCCCCAGTTTAGCCCTGTGTACCTCTTACATTCATGCACCTTCCCTTTTCCCTCTGTGTACCTGGCACTACCATCTTCTCCATGGATGGGTCCTGGCTCCTGCCCACCCACTGCTGGATTCCACCTGGCCCCATGGATGCTGGAAGCAGATTTCTTTGCCTAACCACCTTGCCCTGGAAGGAGGCGAATCCTGCTCATGCGTGGAAGTTACTCCTCCTGGGAATCACGTTGTCAGGCCAGACCATGGCAAGGACCAGAGCAAGTTGTGTGGAACTAGCTTTCTTCTGAGTGGCAGGGACATGGCCTCCAGGAAGACCCAAACCCTCTGGGCAACTCCTTAAATGGGTGCAGATGTGCTCATCTTTTAAACACATAAGAAGAGTCCAGCACCCACCATGTTCCAGGCTCTCTTACAGGCACTTGTAATTTTCATAATCCTCCTGGAAGACACAGGAGGTAGGCACTGTAATGATCACCTTCATGATACAGATGGGTAGACCAAGTTCAAAGAGAGGTAGTGATTTGACTAATAACATGCAGCTAACAGGTGGCACAGGCAGTTTTTAGACCCAGGCAGCCAGATGCAGAGCTGGTCCCTGGCATGCATGCTACCCTGCTACTGTGCTGGGCAATAGGAACATGCACATCTGCCTCACACCAGGGCAACACTCCTGTAACCAGGGTTCTGCCATCTAGATGTCACAGGAAAGGGTCTGGCAACCTCAACCCTGATGATGGGGAGGTGGGGGAAGGACCTACCTTGCAGCTGTTCTCCTCTTATTAATAAAGGATTCTTGGCTCCAGAAATGAGCACACAGCCTGGGCTGTGCATGCAGCAATTATGCCCTGTATGATCTGGCCGACTGCAGATTTTCCACAGGGCACTCTCATGGCCCTCATTTGGTGATGTCTGCAACATAACGGGTCAAAGGCTCACCTCCCAAAGTTGTGCTTTCTCTCAGGGAAGAGACCCTGGTTCTCAGCCTGACCCTGCTGTGAGACACACACAGACCTAAGACCCCAGGTGGACCTCCTGAGGCCGGGCTGCTCTGGAAGTCCCAGGACCACTCTGCTCTCTGGAGCAGAGCCCAAGGACATGTGGGTTCAGATTCTGTGCCACGGTGGGGCCTGGCAAGGGATCTACATCTCGTCTCCATCCTGGAGTGGCAGAGGGAGGCCCAGCCATTCCCTGGACCCTCCCCTGTGGGAATCTTTGCACCACTGGGGTCCTACAGGTGGTCTACGCTCAGGGAGAAGGTGGCAGTGATGGCCACTCTTTATGCCTAAGCAGTGAGGGGTAGGAGATCATGGCCAAGGGCTTCCCAGAGTGACACTCATCATTAACACCTGAGGATAAAGCCAGGTGCTCAGAAACAGAGCAAAACTGGGCACATCCCATGACTTGACTTCAGAATCTACTGGAAAGCTGTAGTGACAACACAGTGTGGTTCTGTATGGGGACAGACACACACAGCCACAGAGCAGAACAGACAGCCCAGAAAAACCTACGTATTTCCAGCTGATTGTTGATAAAGGTGCCAAGAGCCCACAATGGGAAGGACCCTTAAGTAAAAGGTCTGGGACCCTGGACATGCCAACCAGGAGGACATCAGACCCTCCCCTCACACCACATAAAAATCACCTCAGATTAAATAGTGAAGGTCAGATTGGAGCTGCCCAGCTGCTTAGCGGAGAGCACAGGGGAGAGCTGCGTGACGGTGGCCTGTCAGTGATGGTTTGGACGGGACCCAAGGCACAGGCAGCAAAATACAAACGGACCAAGGGGATCGTAGCCAACTAACAGCTTTTGAAAAGCAAAGGAAACAGTGGACAGAGTGAGGGACAACTCAGGGAACGGGAGGCACACTCACAAGCCACGCATCTTATTAGGTGTCAATATGCAAAGTATCATGAGGAGCTTGATCAAGCAACTCAACAGTAAGAAACCCGCTCACCCCATCCGCAAATGGGCAAATGACCTGAACAGACACTTCTCAAAGGACAACAGGAGAAGGGCCCAGAGGCCCAGGAGAAATCCCGTGCCATCGCCAATCCTCAGGGGACTAGAAATGAACTGTAGTGAAACATCAACTCACACCAGCTGGGTAGCTGTTGGGGAAGCCGGATGTGCACACGGGTAGCCAGAAGTCAGAGCAAAGGACAATATGCACACCATGGCTGGGAACTTAAGTGAGCCCCGCTGTGATGGAAGGCAGTGGGGACAGTCCTCAGATATTAAAAGTAGAACTGCATGGGATCCAGAAATCCTTCTTCTCGGTTTGCACGCAAAGGAAACCAGATCAGAATATTGATCTGACCTCTATCTATCAGTAGAGAGACGAGTATGCTTCATGTTGCAGCACTATTCCCAATAGCCAAGCTCTGGAGTCAACCGAGGAGTCCATCCATCCACAGGAGAGTGAATAAGCAGAAAACCCACCCACAAGGGGATGCTTTTCAGCCTTAAAAAGGGAGGAAACTCTCAATCACAACAACACAGGTGAACCTGGAGGACATATGTTAAGTGAAATAAGCCAGGAACAGAAGGACAAATACCACACGGTGTCACCTCCACGTGGGACCTGAACAGTCAAACTCCTGGAAGGAGAGGGTAGCATGGTGTTTCCCAGGGGTCTGGGCAACAGGAGGGGGTTGGAGAGATATGCATCCAAGGCACAAACTTCAGGTAGGAGGAGCTAAGTTCAAGAGATCTATTGTTCATATTTATTTATTTTTGGTACCAGGGATTGAACACTCTACTACTGAGCCACATCCCCAGCCCTCTTAATTTTTACTTTGAGGCAGGGTTTCACCAAATTGCTAAGGGCCTTGCTTGCTAAGTGCCAAGGCTGACTTTGAACTTAAGATCCTCCTGTCTCAGCCTCCTGAGCTGCTGGATCCCAGGTGTGCACCACTGGGTCTGGCCAATGTTCTATATTCTTGAAAATCACTAAGGGATTAGATTTGAAGTGTTCTTACCACAAAAATCAGCACCTGAGGCATTGCATATGTTAATCAGCTCCCTTTAGCCTTCCCAGTGGGCATGCATGTTTCAAAACATCCTTCTGTACCTGATCAATATGTACAATATTTTTATTTGTCAATTAAATAAATACAAAAAAAACCAGGAATATATTCCTGGAGACGGATGACTGAGATGCCTGTGTAACAGGATCAGTGCCACAGAACTAGTATACTGGAGTGTGGTTAAAATGATAAGTTTTATGGTATATAGGTTTTATTAAAATTTCTAAAACCCTGCCACTGAGCAGCAGCAAGAAGAACTAAAGTGAGGTGCTCAAGCAGGTGAGGTGGCACATGCTGTAATCCCAGTGACTCAGGAGGCCAGGGATGTGGTTAGTGGTAAGGCCCCAGGGTTAGGTCCCCAGGACCAAAACAAACAAACAACTAGAAAACAAAAAGCCCCAGGTGCCCAGGCCCCAGCAGGTCCCACCTGCCTTTCCTCACAGTGACACAAATGCACCCTTGATCGTCCCCAGGAATCCCCCAGCTCCTAGTGTGGCACTCAGAACTGTGGGTGGACACTGACAGCCTTTCCAAGGTGCCCAGCTTGTCTCCGGGGAGCCTTGCTGTCACCACCCCTGGAGGAGGTTCCCCCTTATCAGAGATGGCCACAGACAGGAAATGAGGAAGCTTCTGGAAGCAGCTCCCAGCTGAGGCCTGGGGGTGTTTCCTGGCATCTTATCTCTCCTGGTCTCTCAACGTGAGGGGAACATGCTCAGGAAGCAGGTCCCCTTTGAGTGCCACAGGGACCCACAGGACAGAGGCCTGAGGTGAATGGCCAACACAGCAGCCTCAGAGAACCCAAGACAGGAGTGAGTGACAGCTCATGGCAGATGGCCCTGGGTGTCCCAGAAAGGGGCCAAAGATTCCCGGAGCCCAGAGGATTCCTGGGGTCAGGATGTGGCAGGGAGGGCTTCTGGTCTCCTGGACCCATTTTTGCACCTGAGGATGCCCTGCTGGGACCCCTCATCCGGGCTGTGTGGATCAACAGCAGGACGGGTCAGGACAGGGGCTGATGCACCCTTAGAGCTCTTGTCAAGCTCCCACGGGGCGATCCCAGTCCCCTCCCCTGTTCCTAGCTGGTAGCAATGGCTGCAGAGGTGTGGCATAGGTGGAGGGGAGGAGGTGGGGTGTGGTCTTGTGGGGACAGTTGGGAATGAGGTGCAGCACCCCCAGGGGACCTTCCACCAACTCCCACATTTCCCCACATCCTGGGCTCAGCCTCCCCCCGCCAGCTCCCTGGGTTCCCCAGTAATGAGCCACTGAGAGCCACCACCTCATGGGATCTCTGGGGCTCCAGGCTCCTAGGGGCAGATGCAAGGAGGGCTCCAAGAGAGGAAGTGGTTTTGCTGATCTCATGATGCTCACGGGTGGCCATTCCAGGCTTCGGACCCAGGGAGCTGATCCCTGCCTCTGACCTTGGCCGTCACACCACCCTCCCTCTCTGTGCTGCTGGGACAGTGGCCTGGAGTGGGCACCACCTGTGTCAACCAGGGCCTTGGCCCCTGGATGCCACAGGATACCTCTGTCCCAGTTCTCTGGCTGACACCCCTGGATCTGGACCCAGGGAACAATGCTGAGGTGCACGTGGGCTGGAAGCTCCCCTCCACCCCAGACCTAAGGGCAGGTGAGCACAACTCATGGGGCCCAGGCCCTGTTCAGCTCAGAAGCCATTGCTAACAGCACTTTCTGGGAGCCAGGACCTGCTCAGTGCCTTTGAATCTCATTTCCTTCCTTATGACTCTCCCCTCTCCCCCTTTCTTCCCCTGGTGCTGGGGACTGACCCAGGGACTCACACCTGCTAGACAAGTGCTCTACCACTGAGCTTCGGCCCAGTCCCAGGACTCCCCTTCTGCAGATGGACACACTGCAGCACAGAGAGGTGAGGTGACTTGACTGAAGTCACACAGTGAACCAAGAGCAAAGCTACCTCTGGTTTTGGATTTGTTTTTCTGCAGTGCTGGGGAGGGAGCCCAGAGCCCTGCTCATGCCAGGCAAGCACACCCCAGCCTCTACCTTTGTTTGTAGCTTTACAAGATAGGGGCTCCTTCCTGTGGTTTTCTTTTTCTTTTCTCTCTCTCTCTCCCACTTTTCCCTGCTAGGGATGGGGTCTCTCTGTTTCCCAGGCTGAGTTGGACTCCTGGGCTCTAGTGATCCTCCTGCCCCAGCCTCCCAACTAACTGAGGTCACAGGCACAGGCCACTGGTGCCTCCCATTTTTTTTTAAACAGAAAACAACAATGATGTTGTGTCATCTCACATGTCCACAGGGTTTCCTGATAAGCACCCTGGCCATCATCACAAGCAGAGCTATCAGAATGGGGCCAAGCAGCTGGTCCCAGAGTGTCCTGACCCACCGGCGCCTCTCACACTGGTGACAGGTGCACGCACAGCTGCCCCATCTCAGAGTCCAGGTGCTGAGAGTATAACTGGGCGTTGTCCCCAGATCAGCTCAGGTGCCCTGAACTGCATGGGGCAGGGTGGGCCTTACCTTGATATGTGTTCTCACTCGCATTACTGAATGTTTTTGCCCCAGAAAGAAGCTCAAATCCTGGGAAGCACGTGCAGTAGTAGCTCCCCTGCACATTGTGGCAGTCAGCAAAATATCCACAGGACACTTTATGGGGCAACAAACATTCGTTGATGTCTGCAACATAATAGGACCAAGGGTCACCTCCCAAAGGTGTGTGGTCTCTTAGGGAAGAGACTCCTGTCCCCTACCTGACCCCCCAGCTTGGGGTCTGATGTTGAGTTAGTATCTTTTGCACAGAATCCTGGGACGCACTGCTGAGGCTATGCTGGGCCAAGCCATTGCTGAAGTCCACACAGTCTGATCTGCTCAACACAGTCCTCTGACTAACACTCCCAGGGGACAATTGGACAATTGGACATTGTCTCCAGGGGACAATGCCAAGGTAGTGTGTGGGCTACAAGCTCAGTGTCACCCTCCCAGACCTAAGGGCAGGCTGAGACCAACTCCTGGGGCCCAGGTCCTCTCTGTGCAATTCCCTGGTCTCTCTGCCATCTTACTCTTTCCTTTCTCTTTTCTGTCTTTGATGATGGCCTTGAGGTCAAAGGCTCAGCCCTTGACCATTACCCATGACCCCACTGGCACTGGGCACCTGCAAATTCTGATGTGGCTCGGCCCCTCCCCCATCCTCTTTACCTTCACAGATCTCCAGGGGGTCAGTGAAGATCTCTGTAGATGAAGAGGCAAACCCCGGCTTGCAGCGACAGGCAGTGGCGTTGACACATTCTGAGTTGAGAGGGCACCGGGGGTTACAGGCTGTGTGGGCACAGACTGGTCAGAGTCTGGGAGGGGGCAATGTGGTCCCAGAGGAGGTCCCAGGAGGTGGGGAGATGCCCTGAGACTCCCTGCTCAGGCCTCTCCTCCCTGGGCTGCGGGTGCAGGGCCCCTCCCAGGCTCTGGCTGTGGACATGCTGCTCCCCCACACTCACGCTGAAAGTCCCAGGCTCCGGCTCTGGAGAGACTCAGCAGGACACACAGCAGCCCTGTGACACAGAGAGGGCGGGTCATGGGGCCCAGCAGGCAGAGGAGGCTGGAGGTGATGCACTGGAGGGCAGGGGCTGTGGACCCTCCTGGGCTTGGACCTGGTTTACTCCTCAAAGGGACCCAGGTGGCGCCTCCTGGAGGGTATGGGGGATGGGAAGGGGGCTGAGCCTGGCAAGCTCTGGGCTCCAGCCGTGGCTCTCCTGGCCTGTGGGTGGGGGACTGGAGTCTGGTGGCCCTGGTTCAGACCCTGGAGCACAGGCAGACTGTCTCACTGCCCTGCCTCAGTTTCCCTTTCTGTGGAGTGGGTACAAGATGACACCCACGTTCTAGGGTCATGTGGGAACAAACCCCAGTGTTTCAGGGTGTTTACCACCATCGCTGACCTTTAGGTGTAGGAAGGGAGGGTCTGGGCCAGCTGTTCTCTCAGGTCCCCTACCTGGCCCTGTCCAGGTGCTCTGGCCCTGTCCCCTTCCTGGGACACACACCACACTAGCCTCCTGGCCTGCAGCTGTGGTTGGAGCACCTGAGAGCCACACCTGCCACCACCACTGTCAGCCTCATGGCCTGTCCTGGGACCCGTGGTGCCCTATTACCCCCCCAACAGGAAGGTGCTGTGGGCAGGTGCTGGGCTCAGGCTGGGGGCCTCCTCCTGCTGTTCCTGCCTCTGAGCAGCTGCCCCCTCCAGGGCACATCCTGGGGACTCTCCTCAATCAATGGGGCCTTAGGTACATGAGCCTGTTGCTGTTCGACAGAGAGACAGGCCAGGAGTCAAGGAGAGTCTGGTTCTCAATCCCTAAAATAAAGTCTAGGGGTATTGGTGGTTCCTTCTTGGTCAGTTTATCTAATGCGCTGCCTGGACAGCTGGTCAGGCTCTAAACATTGCCGTGAGGCCTTCATCAGAGGAGACACCACTGAATGTGAAGACTGCAAGGAAAGCAGGATCCCCTCTCCTGTGTGGGCTCATCTAACCCATGGAGGCCCTAAGAGACCAAGACTGGCCCCCTGAGGAGGATGGAGTTCTGGCCCAGACTGCTTCTGGACCTGAGATGGAACATCAGCTCCTCCCTGGTCTCCATCCTGCCACCTCCTCCCTGGTCCCCATCCTGCCACCTCCTCCCTGGTCTCCATCCTGCCACCTCCTCCCTGGTCTCCATCCTGCCACCTCCTCCCTGGTCTAACAGCTCTTTCCTGGTCTCCATCTTGACGCTTCTTCCTTGAGTCTTCATCTTGCCATATCTTCCCTGGGTCTCTTTCTCCATCCTACACCTCTTCCCTGTTTTCCACCTGTTCCTCTTCTCTGGGACTTCATTCTGCCGCTTCTTCCCTGTCTCCATCTTGTCACCTCGTCGTTGGTCTGGATCCTACCACCTCTTTCTTGGGTCTCCATTCTTCCACCTCTTCCCTGGATTCTTTCACATTTGCCCTGGGTCTGCATTCTGCTGCCTCTTCCTCATGTCTGTCTCTTCTCTGGGCCTCTATTTTGCTACCTCTTCCCTGGTCTCCATCCTGCCACCTCTTCTCTGGGTCTCCAATTTGCCACCTCTTCCCCGTGTCTCCATCCTGACCCCTGTTCCTTAGATCTTCATCCTGCCATCTCTCTTCTTCTTTCCATCCTGCCACCTTTTCTCTGGTCTGTATACTGCCACCTCTTCCCTGGTCTCCATCCTACCACCTCTTTTCTAGGTCTCCATCTTGCCACCTCTTTCCTGGTCCATCCTGTCATCTCATTTTGGGTCTCCATCCTTCCACCTCTTTTCTGGGTTTACATTTTGCCACCTCTTCCCTGGGTCTCCATCATTCGACCCCTTTTCTTGGTCTCCATTTTGCCAACTCTTCCTAGTCTGGATTCTGTGCCTCTTTCCTAGTTTCCATTCTTCAACCTCTTCCCTGGTCTCCTCCTGCCACATACCCAGTATAGTCTGCACTTCTCAGCCTCTACAACTGCATGAGCATATCCTTAAAAAAATCATCCTTCCCTCTTTCTGTATAGTGCCCTATTGGTCTTATTCATCTGGAGAATCCTGCTGCAAGTGGGGAATATAATGACAAATCCCTGCTAAGTCCCAAAGTTTTCCCTAAGAGTAACTTTCTAGGAATAAATTTCTCCTTTGAGAACTTAATTTTTTAAAAAAGAGCTGATATCTTTTAAAAATACCCTCCCTGCTCTCCTTTACAGGGACAGTGAGAAAACCAGTCAAAAATGAAGCAAAGGACTTGCTGGTGGCTCCTAGCTCCCTTTCTTGCCTGTCACATGGTCACGATTCCACTTACCGTGGACCAGTCTTAGACATCTGCTCCTCATGGTGCTGAGACCAGCCAGCCTAGTGACGGTGGCCGTTTGGTTCTGGTTAGAGTTCAGAGTGCTTCCTGTTTAAATATGACTCGTGACGAAGTTGACCACAGAGAAGAAATCACAGTCTGGTTGCTTTCTTCTTCCTATCAGTTCCCTGGTGAATTTCTCAGAACTCAGAGGTTTGTTTCCAAATATTTGCTTAGTATGGATAATAATCATGCTGAAGATCTCCTTGGACATGACTTCCATCTTTCAAGACAGGAAGGTGGGACACTGTGTATTAGAAGCTCAGGCATGAAGGATCATTCTCCTGGTCTTTTTGCCCCATTAGGACCTTGGTTTAGAATGAATAGACTTATCTATTTATTGCCTATCACTAGACTTACTTGTATAACTTACATGAAAACAAGGCTCATGATTAAATATAGAACTCAGGGCTTCAGTAGATGGCACAGGAGAAGTCAAACAGCCCAACATGTGACTCTCCTCCGGGGCAGGGAGAAGGTGAGTCTGTGTAAGTTTGTGTCTTACTATTTCCTTTCCACCAAAAACACCATGTCCCCAAACCAGAGACAAGATTTGGCATTCCCAACACTCACACCTGGAAAGTCTGAGAAGGCAGTTCTCGCAGAGCCACCTGGTCCCCATACTACTATTGTTTGTTACAAATTTTAGTATTGTGTTTTCTGTATTTATGATGCATAATCACATTGAAAGAAAAATGGTTCATTGCCTTGAAAAATTAAACTATTCTTTCAAATACCTGTAGACATCTTATTCTTTGCAGTCTTTATTGTTAAGTGTATTACTATGCCATGGGGAATATAATGACAAATCCCTACACTGAAAGTTTGAATGTCCCCATCCCCAGGTTACACCAAATTCTGTATTGCTTCCTGGCCAATCTTAGTTTTCTAGGCAAAAGTCTCATCTGTATTTTCTCCCTTATAATCCCTAAGCCAACTCTTGTAACAATGAAATAATATTAATAATTGTATGTACTATTGAAAAAAATCTCATGTTACCAATGGGGGCTGTTATGTTTAAAATCATTGATCCTAAACTCAGGCTCTTCACCTTGCACTTATAGAAAGATACAATATTATACTGTAAGTATTAACTTGATAATACCATATGGATTATATTTCAACTTGCCTTTCCCATTCAACTTCGTGTATTGGAGGGTTTTTAAATTAATTTTTATTTGTTTTAATTAGTTATACACGACAGTAGAATGCATTGATGCCCTATGGTGGGGGGAAATAATGGAGATCTTTTCAATATCTGTATAAGAGCTATATCATGCACAGGTGTATCCTGTTTTTAAAATTTATACCAATATATCCTATTCATTTTGCTATTCTTTATTGATGGCTGCTTGTATGTAGTGAAATTTTTCACTCTTGCAAATATACTGCAGTAAACCTTATAAATAGCTTTCTGAGAACATGGGATTGTTTAATGTGACATAGATAAAAGAGGTGTGATTGCTGGGCCTTAGGTATATCCAGATTAAATTTTCATAACTGGTACCAAATTGCTGAATAAAATGTCTATGTAAGTTTACTCTAGTGCCTACCATATAGGAATATCCATTTCACCCCTGGTCTAACAACTGTTGAATATAATCAATTTGGTAGATTTTTCCTAAACTAATGCTTGAAATTTTAGCTCTTTTAAAAAAATTAATTCCAGTTTCCTTGATTGCGGTGTATTTATTTGTCATTCATTTTTCTTTTTCAGTTAAGAACATATAAATTTCTCTTTGTCTCAGTGGCTCAGGAGGCTGAGGCAGGAGGATTGCAAGTATAAAGCTAGCCTCAGCAACTCAGCACTAAATATGTGCTATGAACATTGGTGCACAAGCATCTATTTGAGACCCAGTTTTCTATTCTTTGGGGTGCACACAGATGGGGTGGAGTTGCTGTGTAATATGATAATTCTATGTTTAACTTTCTGAGGAACTGCTAAACTGTTTTCCACACTGGCTGGACCATTTTCCATTCCTATCCTCAGCAATATTTTTATTTTCTTTTAAAAAATGATACTTTTTGTATTACTTAAATACACCTATTGTCAATAATATGTAGTGATCATTTTAGAGTAATTGACACATTCATCACTTTAAACATATATCATTTCTTTGTGCTGAGATTATCCAAAATATTCTAGATTTTAAAAAATTACATTCTGATTAGCTTTAGTGACTCTAGAATGCAACAGAACACCAGAACGCATTCCTCCTGACTGTGACTTTGTGCCTGTTGACGATCTCTACTACCCTTCCTCTTCCCTGTCCAGCCCTGGTAACCACTAGTCTCTTCTCTACTCCCCAGACACCAGCAGTTCTGGGTCCTACCTCAAGGGTATTCTGCAGTCTTTGCCTCTCTATGTTCATTCTGGGGTGTGAAGTGCATCTCACTGTGGTTTTGCATCAAGTTCAAATTTTGGTCTCCATAAGTAAAGTTTTGTTGGGAGACAGCCACACCTCTTCCTTTCATATATATGGTGACTGCCACCCTCATGGAAGAGCTGAGTCACTGTGAGAGACCATGTGTCCTGTGAAGCCGAAGACATTGACTATCTGCATCTTCTCAGAAATTTGCTGGGCCCCCCATTCAAGCAAGTTGGCAAGGTGAGAACCATGTTAGTGAGTGAGTGTGTGTGTGTGTGTGTGCACGTGTGTGTGTGTGTTGGCATGAGCTTCTCTAGGTCAGAGCTGCTGGGTAAGTGGGGGATGTGATGGACAGAAGGACCGTCCCCCACAGGTATCCAAGCTCTCATCTTTGCAACCTGTGACTACTTTACCCACCTTTTATATCCAACTGTGAATATTGTCTTTAAAATCAGAACAAATACCAAAGAAACAAACTGGCACTTTATTACAATTACCCTCAGCTCTGTTCTCTTTAGTTATTGCAAGGCCTAGCTATTGCTGCAGGAAAAGCAGTCCTCAATGCAAATAGTCTAATAAGGTTTTTTTTTATTACCTAATGGGACTACCTATTGGGGTTTTCTGAGTCTGACTCAGGAAAAGAACATTCATGTTCATAGGAGAGCCTGTGGCCAGAAATCACATGAAGGGCAGGAATCAAGCTCCCTTGTGAGCCCATCCTTTGATCTTGAGGACTGAAGTCTTTCTGAGCCTGAAGACACACATAATGGAGGATATGGGTATTGCTCATTTACTACCCTTCTCTTGGTGTTGCAAAATTCAGAAAGGGGAGGAAGATTTCACTTAAAACAATGGAAGGATTAATATTTCCAGGGAGCGCTGAACATTTTCAAGCAGAAACACATCACTGACTCAACAGTGCAACCTAGAAAACACCGACCAACCTCAACGATCAAACCTCTGACACACGAACACCAACCTTCCACACCTTGGTGATTTTATTTGCCAGATGAAATGACATATTTTACATAGCAATACAATGTGTAATATAGAGGTTTGTCTCATCATATTTAATGTCCTCTCTGTTTCTGAGACCAAATTAACCAAACTTTCATTTTAAGTTTTTCTTTCCATCTAGACTTCAAGTGGAGACAAGTATTTGACAATAAACTTTGTCAGTGATTATGGTAGAGACTGTGGACACCAAGCTGGGCAAGAGAAAGAATCCCAATGGTGAGAAGAAAAGCCAGTGCTCAGCCATGAAGCTCACTGGTCTGTTAGAATCTGCCTCATCAGGAAGCAAGCTGAGGTGGGGACACGCGGAGTCATGAGGGAACCACAAGGGCAAAGCCATTTTGTGGGATTCCCTCCAGTATAGGATTATTACACAGGCCGTCTTAACTGTCAAATGCATTTCCCCCACAGGAGTACCATGCACGACTGTGTGTTTTAGTATCAATAAAAGAAAAATTACTCCATATGATCCATCATGGGAGAGGAAATGGTTTTCAGAAATGCATGTCATCCCATGAGATGAAAGTGAAGTTCCAATATCTCTAATCCAGGATTGAAAATAAGTTTGAAGGGCTGGGGATGTGGCTCAAGTGGTAGTGCACTCAACTGGCATTCGTGCGGCCCTGGGTTCGATCCTCAGCACCACATACAAATAAAGATGCTGTGTCTGCTGAAAACTAAAAAATAAATATTACAAAATTCTCTCTCTCTCTCTCTCTCTCTCTCTCTTAAAAATAAATAAAAAAAATAAGTTTGAGGAAGTATGCAAGTGGTTAAGAGGAACACTGTTCATATCTCAGAGGGAACAGAAAGCATATCAGGGTGTGCTTTATAACTTTTGTAGAGAAGTTGAGATCAAAGGAAGAGAAACTCCAGAAAATGAACAGAAGGAACAAGTTGTACTTCTAAAATCAGATGAAAAAATTGTAATATTTTCCCCTGAGGCTTTGAGCTCTGTGATCTAAAAAAAATCTTTCAGACCCAGTAACATGGGCCCTTTTATAGTTTTATCTTGAACTTTTTTTTCGGAGCTTTCTTGATGTCTATATTCCTCAGACTGTAGCTGAAGGGGTTCAGCATGGGGGTGACCACTGTGTACATCACCGAGGCTGTGGCAGTAGAGCATTAATTTTGGGTCACAGCAGAACTAAAGTCCACCCCCAGGAGGGTACTATAAAGTAAGCAGTGAGAAGAGGTGAGACGCACCTGTGTAGAATACTTTGTATTTTACCTGCGCTGGTAAGATTGCACTCATGGAAGACACTATTCTGGAGTAATAGTAATGGTAACCATGAGGGGGCCTCCATCCAGTAGCAAAGGTGCAAAATACATCACTGTGTCATTAAGAAAAGTGTTAGAGCAGGCAAGTAGGACCAGTTGATTCAGTTCACAAAGTGTGGGATTTCCAGGTCTGTGCAGAAGGACAGCCACAATGTCACTAAAGTTTCTACTAAGGAATTCAGCACATTTATGACCCAGCATGCCAGCACCAGCACTCCACAGATCCTGTGGTTCATGATGACAATGCAGTGCAGAGGGTGGCAGATGGCCACATATCCGTCATAGGCCATCATGCCCAGGAGGAATTTGCCCAACCCTACCAATAATATAAAAAGGTAAATCTGTATGAAGCAGTCTTCATATCTTATGGCCTTGCTTTTTGTCTGGATGTTCACCAGCATCTTTGGGACGGTGGTGGAGTGAAGCACATGTCCTCAAAGAACAGGTTGGAGAGGAAGAAGTACATTGAAATAAAACAAAACTAAAATAAAACTTCCATCAAAAGAACTAATGTAGACCTCAGTTGTGTATCCATCTGATCCTGGGCTTTTCTTGGTTGGTAGGCTTCTCATGGCATCTTCTAGTTCATTGCTTAAAAGTGATCTGTCTAACTTGTGTATATCATCCTGACTGAGTTTGGGCAAATCCCATGACTCTAGAAATTTGTTGATGCCTTCAATATTTTCTATTTTATTGGAATACAAATTTTCAAAATAATTTCTAATTATCTTCTGTATTTCTGTAGTGTCAAGCATGATATTTCCTTTTTCATCGTGGATGTTAGTAGTTTGACTTTTCTCTCTCCTTCTCTTCATTATCATGGTTTATCAATTTTATTTATTTTTTCAAAGAAACAACTTTTTGTTTTGTCAATTTTTTGTTTTGTTTCAATTTCATTGATTTCAGCTCTGATTTTAGTTATTTCCTGTCTTCTACTGCTTTTGGTGTTGATTTGTTCTTTTTCTAGAACTTTGAGATGTAATGTTAGATCACTTATTTGTTGACTTTTTCTTTTAAGGAATGAACTCTTTAAAAAAAGTAGCAGGATATAAAATCAACACCCACAAAACAAAGGCATTTCTGTACATCAGTGACAAATTTTCTGAAAGAGAAATGAGAAAAATGACCCTATTTACAATAGCCTCAAAAAAAAAAAAACTTGGTAATCAACTAAATGAAAGAGGTGAAAGACCTCTACAATAAAAACTACATAATGCTAAAGAAAGGAATTAAAGAAGACCTTAGAAGATGGAAAGATCTACCTATCTCTTGGTTAGGCAGAAATAATATTGTCAAAGTGACCATTTTTCCAAAAGCCCTATACAGATTTCATGCAATTCCAATCAAAATACCATTGGCATTCCTCATAGAAACAGAAAAAGCAGTCATGAAATTCATTTGGAAAAATAAGTGACCCAGAATAGCTAAAGCAATCCTTAGCAGGAAGAGTGAAGCAGGTGGCATCACTATACCAGACTTGAAACTATACTATAGAGCAATAGTAACAAAAATGGCATGGTATTGACACCAAAATAAACTTGTTGGCCAATAGACTTGTAGACTTGTACAGAATAGAGGACACAGAGACAACCCCACATAAATACAGTCATCTCATATTAGACAAAGGTACCAAAACATATGTTGGAGAAAAGAGAGCCTCTTCAACAAATGGTGCTGGGAAAACTGGAAATCAATATGCAGCAAAATGAAATTAAGGCCCTATCTCTCACCATGCACAAAATTCAAAGTGGAGCAAGGATCTAGGAATTAAACCAGAGACTCTGTGCCTAATAGAAGAAAAAGTAGGTCCAAATCTTCATGATGTTGGATTAGGGCTAGGGCCTGACTTCCTTAATAAGACTGCAATAGCACAAGAATTAAATTCAAGAATCAATAAATGGGATGGATTCAAACTAAAAAGTTCTTCTCATCAAAAGAAACAATCAATAAGGTGGATAGAGAGCCTATAGAATGGAGAAAATTTTTACCACACACATATCAGAGCACTAATCTCTAGGATATATAAAGAACTCAAAAATCTTAACACCAAAAAAACAAATAACCCAATTAATAAATGGGCCAAGGAACTGACCCGACATTTCTCAGAAGATGATATACAATCAATCAACAAATATACAAATATATGAAAAATGTTCAATATCTTTAGCAATTAGAGAAATGCAAATCAAAACTACTTAAAGATTTCATCTCACTCCAGTCAGAATGGCAGCTATTAATCATACGTACAACAATAAGTGTTGGTGAGGATTTGGGGGAAAAAGGCACACTCATACATTGCTGGTGGGACTGCAAATTCGAGCAGCCAATAAGGAAAACTTTGAATGGAAACACCATTTGATCCAGCTGTCTCACTCCTTGGTCTATACCCAAAGGACTTAATAACAGCATACTACAAGGACACAGCCACATCAATGTTTACAGCAGCACAATTCACAATAGCTAAATGTGGAGCCAAACTAGATGCCCCTCAGTAGATGAATGAATAAAGAACTCTGATATATATACACATACATACATACATACACACACAATGGAATATTACTCTTCATTAAAAGAGAATAAAGTCATGGCATTTGCAGGTAAATGGATGGAGTTGGAGAATATAATGCTAAGCGAACCTAGCTAATCCCCAAAAAAACCAAATGCTAAATGTTTTATCTGATATGTGGATGCTGACTCATAATAGTGATGGGGCAGTGAGCATGGGAGGAATGGAGAAACTCTAGATAGGGAAAAGTATAGGGTAAGGAAGGGAGGGGCATGAGGGTAGGAAAGATGGTGGAATAAGATGGACATCATTACCCTAAATACATATATGAAGACATGAATGTGTACATCCAGAGACATGAAAAATTGTGCTCTATATGTGTACTATGGATTGAAATGCATTCTGCTGTCATGTATAACTAATTAGAATAAATAAATTTAAATAATAACTAAAATAACCATCATCATGAGTCTCTAGTTCAAGATTGACAAATACCTGCAAATAAAATAATAAAAAAAATACTTTTTTTTTTTAGGAGCAGTGAAAGAAGTGGTATTCCAACTTCTAATTTCACCCTGTAAAAACATAAGTGGATCCAAATGTGCTTAGGACACTGGACATAGCAGTAGTAGTGATGAAGTGAGTTACCACCATGGTTTGACCAGCAGCAACACTCCCTTCATGAGTTCCCACCACACACGTGGGAAAGGAGTGCTACCTGCATCTTCCCACCTATTCCCACCTGTAAACCCATGAGGCCAGGTGCATATTCCAACTGTGCAGAGAGGCCATCTCTGTAGAGGTAATGAATCTCCTGTGTATGAAACATGGGCTTCTGAGAAAGACACAGTCGATTTTCACTTGAATATAACAGAATATGTTCCACAAGAGGGGAAAGGGTGTTGCTACTCATAAAAATAGAACCACCCCAAGGAATAAGGGAATAATAAGGAAAAACAGATAAGAAAATAGAAGAAAATGGTAAAAAAGGAACTTGATTATTATAGATCATGCAGAGGAAGATTAAATATAAAAAGCAGTGGTCAGGTGGGTCAGCAACATGACCAACTCTTAGATCTTGCTACATGAAATTCATAAACTCAATGTTCCCACTCTAAATTTCAAGACATATATAGAGAGCTCAATGGCAAGCAGCAATCTTAGCGAAAATAACTTCCAATTCTTTCTTTGAATGCAGAATATAAAGATGCCAAATTCCCACAAAAGCAAAGTATTTGCAATTGCAAATCGAAAGAAAAAGGCTAACAATCTAAAAAATGTACTTACCCTGTGCAGTAAGGAAAGAACTTCAAAATAAAGCCCTTTAATTTTCTCTTTGACCCATCAAATAAAAATTATTTCACTCAAGTGACCACCCAGCACGAGACAGGATGCCTTGAGATGTGTGTCCCCTGAAGGATGGTGGCAAGGCAGTATTTGTAAGCAGCCCATTAGTCTCCCCTTTGTAATGAATATGGAAAGAGCTTGAATACACTCCAGGCTGAAATTAAAGAAAGAAATGCCCTCACCTCACTGCACAACCCGCCACCACTAAGACTCATTTTGTCCAACCTGCTACTGGGGAGCTCCCTGGATATGTTCTCATTTTATGGAAAATACTTGATACACTTTCCCAGTAATGTTTCCCAGGTAATGTTGTCCATGACTCCACAGTGAAAAAACAACCAGAAGCTTTGCACTGGGCACAATCAGGAGCCACTTGTCAAAAGAAACTAACTTTATTTTTAGAACCACACACGAAAAACAAAATAGTCTCTCAGGAAAAACCCTCAGAGCCTCAACTGCCACCACCGGCTTTCCCCAAGCCTCTCTCTCCCACACAAGCTTCTCTCCACCTCCCACAATCCTCCTGCTCTTGAGGCCGATTGGCTGGGTCACGTGGGCGGAGCCAAAAAAGTCCCCCAATGAGCAGCTCCGTGGTCTGAAAGGGCAGGGAAACAGTCCAATGAGCATCACCGCAGAGGAGCCAATCAGCTAGATGTTGCTGGGGCCGCTGTGAGCCAATCATCAGCCAGCAGCTGGAAGTTTGCTGGCAGCTGGAAGTTTGCTGGGGCCCCTTTGGCTGTGGCTCTCAACATCTCCCCCTCTCTGTTTAAACAACAAGCATGTGGCTTAGGGACCGTGCCTGTTAGGCAGTCCAATTCAACATATGGTCCTTACCCGTCATCGGATGAACTGACCTCTAGGCGTCAGCCTCCTGTCTTAGGTTGGTACCACTGCAATTGGATCATACCCGTCACTGACTACCGGTCCAGCATACAGCCATACTTGTGGATAGGCCTTTGCACCTGTGGGGGGGTGAGGTTCTTTGCCTCACCTCTGTTGGCCCCCAAATTTTAGACCATCACTAGTAGAGGAGGATGCAAAATGCCATGACATTAAGCCAATTGAGGGCTCCTTTGAAAAATTGTACCACCGGTGACATCATCAGCAAAAATACCCCAACACTACCACAATTCGCTGTACCAACAGATAGTTCACAATGCATACAGGTGAGCTCACAATGTGTCCAGGCAAGT
This sequence comes from Marmota monax, assembly GCF_021218885.2. Lineage (NCBI taxonomy): Eukaryota > Metazoa > Chordata > Mammalia > Rodentia > Sciuridae > Marmota > Marmota monax. Next base: position 23,439,631 of record NW_026695228.1, read on the forward strand.
TCTGCAAGCAGTTCAGTGATGGCTATTGTAGAAGCTGTAGATTGGTTGTATCTTTCACTTCACCAGCACTGGGATGAAGATAGGAATTCTGGCAATAATGGCTAAAGAAAAAATTATGTAACATTCCAGAAGGCACTAAAAGAAAACAATTTTCTTAACAATTTACATTGTCTTCACCGGCACTGGGATGAAGATAGGAATTCTGGCAATAATGGCTAAAGAAAAAATTATGTAACACTACAGAAGGCACTAAAAGAAAACAATTTTCTTAACAATTTACATTATCTTTAAGAGAATTATTAAATATAATGAAAAGGAAAGGTAAAAGTAAACAAACAGATCTGTTAACCTTCTTTTTTGTTTACATATTAAAACAATCCTCAACAGTTGTTTACCCAATTTAAATTAAACCATATAAATCACGTGAAAAAAAAATATTTGGATCCATTTTATCATGAGCGCTCATCATATATGATATATGGACATACGTACATTCAAACATATAACACAAAACACAAGTGTGCACACATAATATAATACATACAACACATAACATTATAGTAAAGGCCTTATAACTTTTTACAGGTGAAATCTCCATTGCAATGTTTAAAAACTCTATAGTCAAAAAATAGAACTGATCAGCAAAACATTAACCTAGGTCTGTATGAGCTCAAAAAACAAAATAGAACTTCATGATATGGCAAAGGGCAATAATAAAATAGATATTGAAAAAAGCATCCTGGTTCTGTTGCAGATGTAAGAATAGCCAAACTGGAGTTTTGGATATCAGTTGTTATGGATTTGAGCCAAATCATCTTCTTTTTGGTCTGTAGAAATCGCTTTAGTTAATCTTTCTGGAATCCAAATCGGCTGCTGTTCTCCCTGTGGAAACACATAAACAGACCCCCGACTCCAGACAATCACTGGGTCAGGACCTTGGTTAATCTCTCTGGAATCCAAATCGGCTGCTGTTCTCCCTGTGGAAACACACAAACAGACCCTCGACTCCAGACAATTACTGGGTCAGGACCTTTCCATTGTCCTGTTAGAATATCCTTCCAAAGTACCTTGGGCTTATGTACATTTTTTGGACACATATGCCTTTCCGCAGCACTAAGTCCTGATGAATCCAAATTTAAAAAGTTTAGAGTAAAAAGGGTTATTTTAAGTTTATCTTTGGGGAATATATACCCCTTCCCAATTCCTTCTTTTTGCTTTAATAAGTACATTTTAATAGTTTGATGAGCTCTTTCAACTATGCCTTGTCCCTGTGGATTGTATGGGATTCCTGTTATATGAGTAATGCCAAATGTTGAGCAAAATTGTTTAAAAGAGGTAGAAGTATAACCAGGGGCATTATCTGTTTTTAACTGTTTTGGAACACCCACAGTGGCAAAATTTTGTAAGCAATGAGCTATAACATCTTTAGTTTTTTCTCCGGCATGAAGGGAGCCCATCAAAAATCCAGAAGAAGTATCAACTGTAACATGCAAATATTTTAATTTTCCAAATTCTGGCAAGTGTGTGACGTCCATCTGCCAAATATGGTTAGGTATCAATCCTCTAGGATTGACTCCAAGATTAACTTGTGGTAAAAAGGTCACAGAATTTTGACATTGTTTTATTATTTGTCTAGCTTGTTCCTTAGTTATTTTAAAACGCTTTTGTAAAGTATTAGCATTGACATGGAACTTTTTATGAAAATTTATAGCTTCTTCTAGTGTAGAGAAAATATGTATGTCATGTGTAGTTTTATCTGCTAAATCATTGCCCAAACTAAGGGCTCCAGGCAATCCTGTATGTGCCCTGATATGTCCTAAAAAGAATGGATCTTTTCTGTCCCAGATTAGACTTTGTATAGTGGAAAGCAAAGAGAAAACAGTAGAAGAAGGGGAAATCCTACCAGCATCTTCAAGAGATACTATAGCATTAACTACATACTGACTATCAGAAAATAAATTAAATACAGAATCTTTAAACATCACAAAAGCTTGTAAAACTGCATTAAGCTCTACCTTTTGAGCTGATTGTTTGGGTACTAAAAATGTAAAAGTTTGATCAGGGGTAACTACTGCTGCTGTACCATTATTTGACCCATCAGTGAATATATTTGGAGCATTCATGATAGGTGTTTTTCTTGTCATTTTTGGAAAAATTACAGGATGCAATGACCAAAAAGACAATAAAGGATTAGATGGTAAGTGGTTATCAAATGAAACATTAGATTTGCACATGATTATTGCCCAAGTATTTAACTCATTAGCTAACTCATCAATTTGATTCATAGTATATGGAGTAATAATTTTATTGGGAGAAATTCCAAACACTCCCTTTGCTGCTTTTATTCCTTTGAGTATTAATTGTCCTACAGCCTCAGGATACCTAGTAAGAATAGTGTTAGGAGAATAAGATAAATGTATCCATAATAATGGACCTTCTTGCCAAAATACTCCTGTAGGAATATTTTTTGTTGGTAGTACAATAAATAATAAAGGCAAACTTATATCAATTCTATCCAAATGCATATTTTCCATATATGTTTCAATGATTTTTAATGCCTTTCTTGCTTCAGGCGTTAACATTCGGGGTGAATTTGGATCTGATGGACCTTTTAGGATATCAAATAAAGGTCCCAACTCTCCTGTTGGTATACCTAAATAAGGCCTTATCCAATTTATGTCTCCTAATAACTTTTGAAAGTCATTAAGTGATTTGAGTTGATCTACTCGTATTTGAATTTTTGGTGGACGGACCATGGTTGAGGATAATAGAACTCCTAAATAATTAATTGGAAAATTTAATTGTACTTTATCTATTGCTATCTCTAGATTATAATTTTTTAATAAGTTTGTAAGTGTGGCATAACATTCTAGCAATGTGTTTTTATCTTTGTGTGCTAATAATACATCATCCATATAGTGAAATATTTGTAGTTCAGGATTTTGATTTCTAAGTGGCTGGATTACTTTGTTAACATAAATTTGACACATAGTTGGGCTGTTAGCCATCCCTTGAGGGAGTACTTTCCATTCATATCTCTGATCAGGACCTTCATGATTCAGTGCAGGGATAGTAAATGCAAAACGTGGACTATCCTCAGGATGAATTGGAATTGAAAAAAAACAATCTTTAATATCTATAACTAAAACATACCAGGTTTTTGGCAAAGCAGACAACTGAGGAATCCCTGATTGAGCAGGTCCCATAATAACCATCTCATTATTAATGGCTCTTAAATCTTGCAATAATCTCCATTTACCAGATTTCTTTTTGATGACAAAAATGGGAGTATTATGGGGAGATACAGAAGGTTGTATATGTCCTTCTGCTAATTGTTGTTTGACCAGGTCATGGGCTGCTTGTATCTTTTCTTTAGTCAGGGGCCACTGAGGAACCCATACTGGTCTTTCTGATTTCCAAGTAATTTTTATTGTCTCAGTGGCCCTTTCTGAAAATCCAACCCATGTCTGTCTGTTCCTTGATCTATTTGTATTGGTGCTGCTATACCTTGTTCTTGTTTTTCTAATCTTTTTCCTTTCCTAAAACCTTGTCTAGTCATAATAGTGGGTGCATTTTGGTTGATGTTATTTGTTAATGTCAAACCTAATTGATCTAGGACATCTCGTCCCCATAAATTTACGGGAAGATGATCCAATACATATGGCTGTATAGTTCCTTCACATCCTTCAGGATCCTTCCAATCTAATACCATTGCACTTCTATGGGGATTAGTCGCCACTCCTAGGCCTCGAAGCATTTGAGTGGCTTGTTGTAATGGCCAATGTTTTGGCCATTCTTGACGAGAGATGATGCTAAGGTCTGCACCTGTATCCAGTAGCCCATTAAATTCATGTCCTTGAATATTTAGTTTTAGCATGGGGCGAGAATCTAAATTTAAAGAAAGCATAGCCCAATCTACACCTGTGGAGCCTAATCCCTTGGAACCTCTTTCTACAGTACGACTGGAAAATTTATCATGTAGGCTGGGTATTATTAGTAACTGTACTATTCTATCTCCTGGTGAAATTACTGATATACCCTTTGGAGAACTGGCTATAATTTTTATTTCACCTTCATAATCGGGATCAATTACCCCAGGACTTATCATAAGTCCTTTTAGAGTAGAAGAGCTGCGTCCCAATAATAAGCCTACTGTTCCTTTGGGAAGAGGTCGTTTCACCCCTGTGGGAATGATTTGAACTCCCATCTCTGGAGTTAGTACTGCTCTGGCGGAGGCGCAGATGTCCAACCCTGCGCTCCCTCTGGTTTGTCTGATGAGGGATCTGATGGACAATGTGTCCTGGGCACTACCCTGATGGGGTTGCTGGGTTCCTCCAGTGCTCCGTATATTTGTGGTTTTGGGCCCCGGAGCATTGGGCCCCCCTGTCCATTTTTTGGCAATGGAGCCCAATGCCTTTCTCCACGATATCGTGGATAAACACCTGGTCCTTGTTCGTTTTTTGATAATGGAGTACCCTCTATGGTGGTTTGAGAACGGCATTCATTAGCCCAATGTCTCCCTCTACGGCATCGTGGGCAAATACCTGGTATTCTACTCCTTTGATACCTAGTTTTGTTAAACCCTCCTCCAATGGGGCAATTCCTTTTAAAATGTCCTGTTTGTTCACAATTGTAGCATGTTCTTGGCCTGGCATCTAAAGCCTGTTTTACTGCAGCTGCCACAATTTGCCCTTGTTCATTAATGTCTCTGGCATCTAAAGCCTGTTTTACTGCAGCTGCCACGACTTGCTCTTGTTCATTAATGTCTCTACATAATTTAATATATGTGCTTAAATCTTCATGTTTCCATGGTCTAATGATATCTCTGCACCAACGATTCGCTTGCTCATAAGCCAGGTGTTTTAGTAATGGCATTGCTTGTTCTGTATTCCCAAAAACTCTGGTAGCTGTTTGAATAAGCCTATCTACAAATTCAGCATAAGGTTCATTAGCTCCTTGTATTACCTTAGATAATTGACCTTGTAAACCTCCATGTCCTTGTAAAGTCTTCCATGCCTTAATTGCATCTGCAGCAATTTGTGCGTATATGCCAGGATCATATGCAATTTGTTGCTGCTGATCCTCATAAGGTCCCTTTCCTAACAACATATCTAGATTTCTCTGAGGATAACCAGCTGCTGCATTTTGCCTAGCCGTCTCCTTGCAAAATTCCTCATTGGCAACCTTCCATAACAGGTATTGTCCTCCATTTAGCACAGCTTTACACATATTAGCCCAATCTGCTGGCGTCATGTTCAAGTTGTTAATGGATTCGACCAAGCTTACAGTGAAGGGTGCTTGAGGACCATAGGTTGTTACAGCCTCTTTTAGCTGCTTCACTGTTTTGAAATTTAAAACTTGGTAAAATCGCTGCCCTCCTGCCTCAAATACAGGGCATGTTAATATTTGAGACCTTGTCTCAGGATCCCAACTATCAACTGCGGGGGTTGGGGGCCTCCCAGCATATGGAGGTGGCGCTGTTGGTTGGACACTTACGCCCTCTGGTGATAGAAAGGTGTTAGTAGCAGTCTCCTGTAGAGGTGGTGCTGTTGGTTGGACACTTACACCCTCTGGTGATAGAAAGGTGTTAGTAGCAGTCTCCTGTTGTAACTTTCCCCCTGATGGCTTTTTCTGTTTTACACTTTCTTTCTCTGTCTGACTAGCTTGAGAGGCCTTCTCTTTTACTTGAATCTTTTCCTCTGTCTGACTAACTTGAGAGACCTTCTCTTTTACTTGAATCATTATGTCTTCTCCTTCCTCTACCATTGTCTGAACTGAAGGCTTTGGACTAAGCAAACAAGATACGAATGTCCACAATGGCAATGTGCCAACTGGCAGAGTCCCTGGGCTTTTCTTTTCTACTCTTTTTAAATCTTCACCATGATGGTTCCATTGTGATATATTTAACAACTCCTCCTTAAAAAGCCATGGGCTACATTTTTGTATTGTATCAACGTATGCCCTGACTGCTCTTGATTATACTGGGATGCCTCCTTCCTCTAACAATTTACTTAACACTCTTTCAGTTTGTTTTTTACTAATTTCTGATCCCGTATTTCTACTATAATACAACCCAACAAGATGACGCCAAACAAAACCGAGACAGAATGAAATAAAAAGGGAACAACAAAAAGTCATTATGGCCTTTCTATCCTCCTGACATGGGCATCCGTCCTTTCTCCCTATCTGTTCCTCAGATGTAAATAGTTTTTCCTCAGATGTGAGCGGTTTTTCTTCCGTCTCACTCATCTCCAGGGACAGGCAACTTAAAACAAAAGTGAAGCAAAATAAAAGAGGAATCTTAAAATGGCTACCCATCCTCTCACCCTGCCCTCAGGGGCGAGCAGTTTCACTTACCCTCAGTCGCTCCCCGTGCGAGCCACCAAATGCCGCAGTCTGGCTGGGCACAATCAGGAGCCACTTGTCAAAAGAAACTAACTTTATTTTTAGAACCACACACGACAAACAAAATAGTCTCTCAGGAAAAACCCTCAGAGCCTCAACTGCCACCACCGGCTTTCCCCAAGCCTCTCTCTCCCACACAAGCTTCTCTCCACCTCCCACAATCCTCCTGCTCTTGAGGCCGATTGGCTGGGTCACGTGGGCGGAGCCAAAAAAGTCCCCCAATGAGCAGCTCCGTGGTCTGAAAGGGCAGGGAAACAGTCCAATGAGCATCACTGCAGAGGAGCCAATCAGCTAGATGTTGCTGGGGCCGAGGAGCCAATCAGCTAGATGTTGCTGGGGCCGCTGTGAGCCAATCATCAGCCAGCAGCTGGAAGTTTGCTGGCAGCTGGAAGTTTGCTGGGGCCCCTTTGGCTGTGGCTCTCAACACAACCCGCCACCACTAAGACTCATTTTGTCCAACCTGCTACTGGGAGCTCCCTGGATATGTTCTCATTTTATGGAAAATACTTGATACACTTTCCCAGTCTTGTCCAGTTGGACTCTGTTCCCATTATATGTGGTCAGCAATGATCTAAGCACTGCAGAGTCTGAGAGTCGCTTCTATTTTTAACATGTTAACCTGTGGCAGATGAGTGAGTCAGCACTCAGCTCTTTCAGCTCTGGGCTGGGTGGGTCGATATTGTCAGCTTCTGTTCTTGCTGAACATTTCCTGCAGGACCTATCATGTCTGAGACTCACATGGATGGGGTCTCTGAGAAGGTCTTCCTGTGGAAGTCTGGAGTTTGCCTAGTTGATGGTGGAGACTGAAGCTTTGTCCCCTGACAAGACAGCAGGAGAGGGAAGCCCAGGCCACCGAGCCAGACTTAGGACTCCAGAACAAGCCACCACATCCTGCTCAGCTTGCGATTGCCTGCTCTGAGGGACAACATCAGGACATCTACACGTAGCTTCCTGTCTCTGCTAATTAGGTTCAGTCCTCTCCTAACTCCTTCCCCTGAGCACTTGACTTCCCTGGGGCACATTTTTGTGAGCAGCAAGGAAAATGTTCCTGCTCCTTCTATGTTCCCAGGAGATCAGAGCAATTAGGCGAAACTAGGCTTTTCTTTGTCCATAAAATCCTCCACGTTCCAGAAGTCCAAACTTCTTAGCATTTGTGCCCAACCCTCAAAACATCTGAGCTACTTGGCTTTGCTAGATTCTTGGATCTCCCAAGCATAGTCTTGTAGAGGGCACATTTCCCATTATCTTTAGGAAATTGCTATTTCCTCTTCATCAAGGGAGAGAAGTGTCTTCATTTGTTAAAGTCATGGGAATTTGCCAGAACCCTTGGATTCATGATGGTTTTTACAAGGCACTTATGAGTTTCATGCATGGATATCAAGTATAAAATGGTCACTTATGCCTTCATTTATAAAACATTAGGTAATTATTAGAGTTATATTTAGAGATATTCTTGAGTATGTGCAGCATAGACTGAAGTTAAAATCTTACAAGGATTGCTTCATTTCATTTTTACAGATGTACGAGGATTAATTCTTTTACATCTGTATAAATGAGGCCCAGAGGCTAAGAGACCTGCCTCTAATTATGAACTGAGTAAGAAGAAGCTTTCCTCCTGGTTTTCCAGTTCTCTTGCTTCAGGGCACTGGTCTTCCATGAGGCATGATGATGGAGACGGGTGGTTGAGGAAGTCTGGGGTTGTTACAACTTGGGATTTTTACTGTGCCTAGCAGGTTGAGGCCAAGGATGCTCCTCAGTGGCCAGCAAAGCACAGGACCCCACACACCAAGGTGTTGTTTAGCACAAATGTCAATGGTGGGGAGTTTGAGAAACACATTTCTGACCAGAATCTTTCCAACTTCTGTGTAAATATGAATCACTTGGGGATCTGGTTGAAATGCAGGTTGTGATTTGGCACGTTAGTGAGGTGAGAATGTGTTAGTCTAACAGCTCCCAGTTGGCATTGAGGCTGCCATTTGGTGGTAGATAACTCTTCTTAAATACACAGGAAAATTGTGTTTATGGCCTATGGCAGAACATTTTCAAGAACACATGCATTGTGCAATGATTAAATCCAGATAATTTTCAGGTGCATCACTTCACATAATTGTTATATTTTGTGGTGAGACACTCAATATCCACTCAGTATTGTTAAAGATTCTGTACCTAACTAGAGTCACCAGTTGTAGAACTCTGAACTCTTCCTCCTGTCTAGCTGAACCTCAGATCCTTTGACCAACATCTCTCCACACAACCCCATAAACCATATCAGTCCGTGGAGACCACCATTTCACTCTTTTTATTTCCATAAAATCAGTGTTTTTAGATTCCACATGTGAGATTCCATATGTGGCATTGGTCTTTCTGTCTCCCTAATTTCACTTATTTATGGACTTCCATTTCCATCTGTGTTGTCACAATTGACAGAAGTTCTTCCATTTTTGTGGTTGAACCATACTCCCCTTAGTACACCTTATGTACTTTATCCATCCATCCATGAATAGACACCTAAGTGGATTCCATATCTGCCTACTCTGGTCAATGCTGAAGTGATATGGAAGTACAGAAGTCTCTGAGATGCCACCTTCATTTTCTTGGATGACCATTTCCAGTGGTGGGACTGCAGAGTCACATGGTGGTTCCATTAATTAGCACTGAGGCTGTGGTCCAGTGTTAAGAGTCAAGTGCAGGCATTACAAGGCCTTCTCCAACATGAAGGCCTCCATTACCTCAGTTCTGATTTTAGGTGGTCAGGGGCTGGACTCTCTAGCTTGGCTTCTGGCTAAATAAGTTGACACTAGCCTCTTGAAGGCTTCCCTTGTGATAGGAAATCAAAATTACAAGCAAAGGCTCCTTATAGACATACTTGGTAGATTCCCCCTTCTTTAGTTTCTGTGTGAACTAAGGTTAAAGCTCACAGGAATGACCTGCATAGAGCAGATGCTCCACACACAGCTGCCATTGTGACCATTACCTTGCTCCTCATTGGCTCTGGTCACTGTGACATCACAAGTGTTTCCTGGCAACCCTTGTGATGAGTCCAGCATTGAGTGGCTCCTGGGAGACAGTGATGGTGGTTGTGGAGGGGACTCCTCCAAGGACCCAGGCAGGCAGCTCAGAGCCTGAGTCCACCTGCCTATGCTGTTCTGGTCTCACGGACACCATCACTGACCCGCTCAAGATGGCTCTAACTAGGCTCAGTAAGGATTTTCAGACTATTTTCAGTTGTTTTACTATGTTCCACTCTTGGGAAAATTTATAAAACTGATATTTCTTGGTGCATCAAATTACTTTGCTTCTCACCTTCCTGGTGCAAATCCATATAATATATTCATAAACTTTTTGATACCACTGAAAAAATAAACTATTTTCTTCATGATTCTGCCCCATGGAGACCTTGTTTTATATTTTACAATTAGTCATCACTTCCACATTTTCTGCAGAAGGACTGTCCAACCCTACCCACTACTTTGGGTCTTGACTGTGGATGGAAGCCAGGGATGTCACTCATCATTCCTCAGTGCACAGGAGGCCACACCACAGGGTTCCCTGCATAGAGGTCAACATGGGGAGGTGAGAAACATCCTTTCTAGACCAGAAGTTTTTCAAAGTCAATGAAAATATGAATTACTTGGGGATTTGTTTGAATGTAGATTATGATCAGGGAGGTCAGGGTGGCCCAGAGATTGTGCATTTGAAACTAATGCCCAGGGATCTTGAGGCTCCCAGACTTGATTGGTGGACTACCTTTTTTAATTGACAGATAAAGTTGCATTCATTTATAGCATAAACCATAATGTTCTGATTGTATATGAACTTTTCAAATATATATGTCTTTATGTGCACATTCCTATATACATATCATATATAGATACATATGAATGACTAAATATAGTTCATCATCCTAAAGATTATGGATTTATCATTTGTAGTGTAGAATGACAGTCTTAATATCTAATTAATAAGCTTAATATCTACTCTTGGTACTTTTGAAGATTCAATATATTATTAACTCTATTGACCATGTTGTACAGTAGAGCTCATGAACTTATTCTTCTTTATCTGATGGAAATGTGTATTCTTTGGCCAACATTTCCCCAACTTTCTCTCCCCCAAACCAACTTATCCCTCATATTTGAATCTTCAGTTTGATGAAATTAAAATTTTTATATTTCACACAGGAGTGAGGTCATGTGGCACTTGTCTTTCTGTGTCTGCTAATTTCTCTTAACATTATGACCTTTAGTTCCATCCATTTTGTTAGAACAGGACTTCATCTATTTTTTATGGATGAATCCTGTTCTATTGTGTATATGTGCTGTGTTTTCTTTATCCATTCATCTGTTGATGGATACTTAGGTGGATTCCAGGTCTTGGCTATTTTGAATAATGTAGCAGTGGAGATATTTGAGATACTTCATTCTTTTGAATGAATACTGACTGTTATGGTTTAGATATGAGGTGTTTCCCAAAAGCTCATGTGTTAAACAGTACAAGAAAGTTCAGAGGTGAAATAACCTAATCAGTGTACTCATTCACTGATAGAGAATTACTGGGTGGTAACTGTAGGCAGGTAGAATGTAGTTGGAACATTAGGTCAGTGAGGTTGTACCTTTGGGGTTTATATTTTGTCCATGGTGAATAGAGCTCTCTCTGATTACTTATTATTTTCCATCTCCAAACCCTTCTGTGATAATGTTCTGCCTCATCTCAGATTCAGAGCAATGGAGTCAGCCATCTATGTACTGAGACTTCTGAAACTATGAGCCCTAAATCAACTTTCCCCACTCTGTGTTGCTCTTGTTGGGCCTTTTCCTCACAGCAATGACAAGGCTGACTAACAAACAGCAGTGGTGGGATTGTGGGTCACATGGTGGTTCCATATTTAGCACTGAGGCTGTGGTATAGAGTTAGAGTAAAGTGCAGGCATTCCAAAGCCTTCTCCACCATGAAGGCCTCCACCAACTGAGTTCTGATTTTAGGTCAGATGCTGGACTTTGTAGCTCAGTTTCTGCCTAAACAATTTGACATTTGCCTCTTGAATGTTTCCTCATGACAAGATATCAAACTTACAGACCTTGGCACATTATGTATAAATGGGGTAGATTCTCCCTTCTTCATGGAGGATCTGTGTAAACTAAGTCACAGGATAAAGTTCACAAGAAATGACCTGCCCAGTGTCACCAAATAGTGCTAATTTAAGTTCATCTTTTACTATATATATCCTTTTAATTTCTTTCGTCTAATTGCTCTGGCCAGTGTTTCAAGGACTAAGTTAAATAGAAGTGGTGAAAGAGGGTATCCCTGTCATGTTCCAGATTTTAGAGGGAATGGCTTCAATTTTTCTCCATTTAGAATGATGTTGGCCTGGGGCTTAGTATAGATAGCCTTTACGATGTTGAGATATATTCCTGTTATCCCTAGTTTTTCTAGTGTTTTGAACATGAATGGATGCTGTATTTTGTCAAATGCTTTTTCTGTGTCTATTGAGATGATCATATGATTCTTATCTTTGAGTCTATTGATGTGATGAAATACATTTATTGATTTCCTTATGTTTAACCAACCTTGCATCCCTAGGATGAATCCCACGTGATCATGGTGCATGATCTTTTTGATATGTTTTTGTATTGGATTTGCCAGAATTTTATTGAGAATTTTTGCATCTATGTTCATTAGGATATTGGTTTATTTAAAGTTTTCTTTCTTTGGTGTGTCTTTGCCTGGTTTTGGAATCAGGATGATATCGGCCTCATAGAATGAGTTTGGAAGTGCTGCTTCTTTTTCTATTTACTGAAATAAATTGAAGACTATTGGTTTTAGTTCTCCTTTAAAGGATTTGTAGAATTTTGCCGTGTAACCGTCTGGTCCTGGGCTTTTCTTGGTTGGTAGGCTTCTGATGGCGTCTTCTATTTCATCACTTGATACTGTTTAAATTGTGTATATCTTCCTGATTCAGTCTGGGTAAGTCATATGACTTAGGAAATTCATCAATGCCTTCACTAGCTTCTATTATATTGGAGTATAAGTTTTCAAAATAATTTCTAATTATCTTCTATATTTCTATAGTGTCTGTTGTGATATTACATTTTTCATCATATATGCTAGTAATTTGAGTTCTCTTGCTCCTTCTCTTCATTAGCATAGCTAAGGGTCTGTCAATTTTATTCATTTTTCAAAGAACCAACTTTTTGTTTTGTCAATTTTTTTTCAATTGTTTCTTTTGGTTTGATTTCATTGATTTCAGCCCTAATTTTAATTATTTCTTGCCTTCTACTGCTTTTGATGCTGACTTGTTCTTCTTTTTCAAGGGCTTTGAGATGTAAAGTGAGGTCATTTATTTGTTGACTTTTTCTTCTTTCAAGGAATGAACTCTATGCAATGAACTTTCCTCTTAGATTTAATTTCATAGATTTTGATATGTTGTGTCTATGTTCTCATTTACCTCTAAGAATTTTTTAATCACTTCTTTGATGTCTTCTGCAACCCATTGTTCATTCAGTAGCATATTGTTTAGTCTCCAGGTGTTGTAGTAATTTTTATTTTGTCATTGATTTCCAATTTAATTCCATTATTATCTGATAAAATACATAGTAGTATCTCTACTCTTTTGTATTTGCTAAGAGTTGCTTTGTGGCATAGCATATGGTTTATATTAGAGAAGGATCCATGTGCTGCTGCGAAGAAAGTGTTTTCACTTGATGCAGGTTGAAATATTCTATATATGTCAGTTAAGTCTAAGTTATTGATTGTATTATTGAGTTCTAGACTTTCTTTATTCAACTTTTGTTTCAAAGATATATTCAAAGATATATTTTAAAGAGAGGTGTGTTAAAGTCACCCAAGATTATTGTGTTGTGATCAATTTGACTCTTGAACTTGAGAAGAATTTGTTTGATGAACATAGCTGCACCATTGTTTGGGGCATATATATTTATGATTGTTATGTATTGTTGGTGTATGGTTCCCTTGAGCAGTATGTAATGTCTATCTTTATCCTTTTTGATTAACCTTGGCTTGAAGTCTATTGTATTTGATGAGGATGGAAACCCCTGCTTGCTTCTGCAGTCCATGTGAGTGGTATGATTTGTCCCAACCTTTCACTATCAGTCTGTGGATGTCTTTTCCTATCAGATGAGTCTCCTGGAGGCAATATATTGTTGGGTCTTTTTTAAAATCCAATCTGTTAGTCTATGTCTTTTGATTGGTGAGTTTAAGCCATTAACATTCAGGATTTCTATTGAGACATTGTTTGTATTTCCAGTCATATTAATTTATTTTTGTTATTTAACTTGACTTTGTTTTCTTCTTTGATTAGTTTTTCCTTTAGGGAACTCTGCTAATTTTCTTTGTTTTTTGCTTCATCTTCATGGAATATTTTTCCAATGATATTTTGTAGTGTCAGTTTTCTAGTTATAAATTCTTTTAACCTTTGTTTATCACGGAATGTTTTTATTTCATCTTCAAATCTAAAGCTTAATTTTGCTGGCTACAAGATTCTTGGTTGGCACCCATTTTCTTTCAGAGCTTGATATATGTTGTTCCAGGATCTTCTAGCTTTTGGGGTCTGTGTTGAAAAATCTGCCATTATCCTAATTGATTTTCCACTATAGGTAATCTTATTCCTTTCTCTTGTGGCTTTTAAAATTCTCTCCTCATTCTGTATATTGGGCATTTTCATTATAATGTGCCTTGGTGTGGATCTGTTGAGATTTTGTACACTTGGCATCCTGTAGGCTTCTTGAATTTGGATTTCCAATTCATTCTTCATGTTTGGAAAATTTTCTGATATTGTTTCATTGAATAGATTGTTCATTCCTTTGGTTTGGACCTCTATGCATTCCTCTATCCCAATAACTGTTAAATTTAGTCTTTTTATGCTAACCCATAATTCTTGAATGTTCTGCTCATGGTCTCTTACCATTATCACTGTGTGCTCTATATTCTTTTCAAGAGTATATATTTTGTCTTCATTGTCTGATGACCTATCTTCTTAGTGGTCTATTCTGCTGGTGGTGCTTTCATTTGAGCTTTTAATTTGGTTGATTGTTTCTCTCATTTTAAGGATTTCTGTTTGTTTTTTAGCACCTCTATCTCCCTGTTGAGGTGATCTTTTGCTTCCTGTATTTGTTTATGTAGCTCCTGGTCAAAGTGACCTTTCACTTCCTGGAATTTCTTTCTTATATCTTCCTTGAGTTCATAGAACACTGTAACCATGTACATCCCAAACTCCTTCTCTGTCATTTCGTCTGTTATGGCTGCCAATGATTCTATGATGTGGTGTCTTGATTTGTTTGTGGCACTTTCTTCCCTTGTCTTTTCATGTTGCTCCTGTCTTCCTTTCAAGCTCTGTGGGTCTAGATTGTTATTGTTTTACCCTACAGGTTTGTAGGGCTCCTGTCTGGCTCCAAAACCTCTCCTTTGTGGGGAAGGACAATGTTAACAGATCCCGATATCAACAATATACCACCTATGAAACAATTTCTTGTTATTAAAATGTTTACAGTTTAGCCTCAATGTAGAGAAATGTTGGATTCAATTATTATCTAAAATATAATCAGTAATTTTGTAAAAAGGTTTACAGATTGTAACAGTGGATAATAAACTGGTTGTGTGGATTAGGATGATGTGCTTAGGAGGTAGGATGTGAGGATATAGAGTTAATATATCTTAGGAAGTGTGCAGGAGAAATCTAGTGAAGAAGGTTAGTAGCAAGAGGATTAGGTAAGTACATGGAATGACAGTAGAGTACATAAAATAAACATACATAGGTATTTAGAAAAATACAGATGTTAGCACAGTAAATATTGGAGGGGAGAAAGAAAAATGAAAGAATAAAAAGGAAGAGAAAAAAGGGGCATATACAACACCTCTATATTATATTATTCAGATGACTCAATACTCAAAGTCTTATTTCATGCAAAGTTCTTGGTTTCACATATATTGGGGACATGAGGGCCGGAGGATGGAGGGGTAGAAGAGATAAAAACAACCAACCAACCAACCAACCAACCAACCAAAACCTTGAAGGAAGAAGCCAGGGTCTAGCTTTAGAGATCCATATCTGTCCTGATTCTCTTCTCATCCAGTAAGTGTCATCCTCTGTTGTAACCTGGTGCCTCTGTCCTCTGGATGGTGGAGGTAACCAGGGTGGGAAGACTGGTCCTGGAACAAGGTGCCTGGATGTGAGGAGTGGCACCACCAGTCTCTGAAGAAAGACTGCACCTCACACGTCTCTTTTTGGGACCGCTTACTTATATGACATGAGTGCCTTTTACTATCTCCCTCTCTTGCCTGGAGATTTCCCAGTTCCTGGTCTTTCCCTCTCCCCTAGCAGTTCCAATTGAGGAAACTCTCAATTGATCTGTGGGCATCTCCCTGGTCTCACTGCACACCTGTTTGTGTAACTACTGTGTTGGGTTACTGCCATTGGGGATGGGGGGAAGGTTGGGAATCTGGTACCTGGCCACTAGAGATCCTATCTGGGAACTGCCCCTAGATAATATGGTGAGAATGTTGAGCCAAGATGGTGGTGGCCTGCTTTCAGCACCTGGGTGTCTGGTGAGGTGGAGAGAGCCTGGTGAGGTGGGGAGAGCTGGGTGATGGCATTGGGCTGTAGGTAGGTAGCAGCTGAGTGACTTGTGTGGGAGCCGAGTGACATCTTGGCCATCTGCAGATGTGTTCATAGGTGATTCTGCTAAGGCCCTCCCCCAGGCTTAGGTCCTGCTCCAATGCTGGATGACCTCCTGGAACGCTGAGGCCCGGAGCCCTGCATGGGGTCACAGCGCTGGTGATTTCTGTGGAGAGCAGCTGGATAGGGGTGCTCCTACACCTCAGAGATGCAGTATTCTGACTAGGTGAGATCTGCAGGTCTGGCAGCACAGGGCCCTGGCAGCTCACTCCCTCCCCACCACCATGTTTTTCCCTCCCAAATGCCTACTGAGCACCTGTTCAAGGCAGGTAGTTCCTGGCCTGGGGCAATTCTATTCTGTTATTAAATTAATATTTCTGCTTCTTCCAAAATTCATGTCTTGAGAATCTGACTCTCAATGGGCCCAAGTGGACACATCACTTAACCATTCCAAGCCTCATGGATAAGATATGTTCTTTCTGTCAGACTCAGAAGAGAACTTCAGCTTGGGGTGTCATGTGGTTAAATCTCTGGAAGCAAGAAGAGGGCGTGAGATGAAGTAATAGGATGAATTCTGCTGACTTTAATTCTGTCTCTTGAGAATAGAGAATCTGCTTGAAAAAGAAACATTCTTGTGTACAGAGCACTGTCCAGCAGGGGAATTGGTTGTGTGCCCAGTGTTGCCATAATGAGGAACACACCTAATGAGCAGTCTGAGGAGCTGTATATGTCTCCTCTGCTGCCGTTCCTCAGAATGCTCCACCTTGGACTGACAGGACGTGGCTGTTCTCTTCCTCTCATGGCCAGAGAGCAGCAGCCTCAGTGAGGTCATTCCCCTGCTGTTCCGGGGACAGTGTGGAGAGCATTTGTTGTTCTTGGTGAACTTCCTTTCGTGGGTTGTTGGCTTGCAATATTCAGTTTGTCTATTTGGATGTTGATGTGATATTTCTGGACACTGAAAAGATGCCCTTTCTTTATTAAAGATCCCTTATAGTTTTGCTGGCCACCGAGGGAAACATGGGAGGAAATGCCACCAGAATCAAGGCAGCTTCTCCTTCCTTGCAGCATCCTAGGGACCCCTGCCTCCTTAGATGGTTCCTCTCTCAGGTCCTTTTTACATCCCCTTCCCTTTATTGAGCATATTTCTTGTTTCTTTAAATGCAGAGCAGATAATGACCATACAAAAATGGATCTCCAAGGTTACCTGTGATGGGAGACCGAGAACCTGGAGTTTCTGAGCACCATTGCTTCATTCTTTAGGGGAAAGTGAATCTGAATTTGACAACTTGCCTTGTATCCATTCCTATTGGATAGTGTGGCTGGGGTGAGAAGAGCATGATATGAACACGTTGGGCTGTTGTGTGTATGTGTGTGTGCCAGTTTGTGTGTTGGTTTCAGAGCAAGTGGACCTGAGAATAGTATGCAGACAGTCTCCAAATTATGAGGCTCAAAATAATAATGATTTTTTGAACTTTATGATCATCTAAAAATGATGTGCATTATAAAAAAAACTACTTTGAATTTTCAATTTTGATCTTTTCCAGGCTGGTGATATGTAATACAATACCCTTTAATGATGCTGCACTCTTGTAGCACAGAGCTGGACTCCTGGTCAGCCAGACTATCCCCTGGGTAAGCACCTGAGACTCCATAGCTGCCGTGCTGCTCAGCTGGGATGCTGGTGGGTTGGGGATGTTAGTGCATTTTTGACTTATGATGTTACAACTCTTATGGTGGCTTTATCAGGACAAAACCCCATCATATGTCCACTAGTTTCCACATTCCTAATGCGGGTTCCTGATACAGATCCCAGGACTCAAAATGACACGTAGAAATCAAATGACAATGCACTACAATTCAAAGGAAAAATTTTGTAGCAAATTTAATAGTGCAAAAGCAAAGAGTGGGCAGAATCATTTGTCTTGATGTTTCAGTGGCACAAGACTACTTGGTTCTTCAACATGCTAAATACGATTTTTAAAATATTTTAATGGACACATAACATTCCTATATTTATTAGGTACATAGAATAATGTGGAAGATGCATTGTATGTGAAATGAACCAGTCTGGGTAGTTAACATTTCCTTCTCCTCAAGCATTAATCACTTCAACATATTGAGAAACTTCAGACTCTTCTGGTTACTTTGAAATGTTGGAAGGTTTCTGTGGCTACTGTTCCCCTCCCCTGCTACAGACCACCAGAGCTGCTCCTCCTGCCTATCAGTGTGTGGGAGCTTAGCGTCTCCCCTGCCTTGTCTTCCCTCCCTCCATAACTTCCCTGTCTTCAGCGACCACAATTCTACTCTCTTTCAGGAGCTGTAGCTTCCACACATGAATGACAGCGGGAGGGATATGTCTTACTGTCTGGGCTTATCTCACTTATAATAATGAGCTCCATTTATATTCATGTTGCTACAAATAACAAGATTTCATTGTTTCTTAGGCTGAATAAGTGTTTTGTATCCATCCTCCTACCAATGGAATTTTTTCGATATTCATCCCCTGATGGATGTCCTGGCAGATTCCACATCTTGGGTGTTGTTAACAGTGCTGCAATAATCAGAGCTGTGCATGGATCTCAGCACAGATTCATTTATGTTGCATCTATATGCAACATTGTTTAGCATTCTCTGTCCACATCCCTCTCCACCTTCTGTAAATTAAGTTAAAATTACCTACACATCACCTCATTTGCTTCTCACAAGGTCCTTATGTATTGGGTACCATTATTATCACATTTACAGTTAAAGAAATGGAGTTTCTGAGTGCTTTACTATGTTCATGCAATCGTAACTAATACAATTACTGGTCTGACATTTTTGAACTCAGCAAGTTGCTTTAAGCTCTGAGATCCAAAGAGCTACACATGGATCTTCACTTAATAAGCATAATCACATCTTGGGATAGATACTTCCAAGGAAACTATCCTACAGAAGAAATTATAAGGAGAACCTTCTTTTTAAATTTATTTACATGTTCAGTTCACAGAAAATTAATTGCATATATTTATGGTTGACTGTGTGATACGTTGCTACCTGTGTAAATGTTTAATGACCAAATTGGGGTAATTATCACACCCATGTCCTTGAACATTTATCATTACTATCAACAGGAAAATTCAAACTCCTGTTTTCTAACTACTTTGAAATAAACAAAAAATATGGGTAGCCCAAGGCCCACTTCTGTGCTGTGGAACACTATAATTTAATTCTCCTATCTGTGTTTGTGTACCCATCAATTAACCGATGTATGTCCTCCCTTCCTTGCTCACCTTCCCATCCTCGGGTTACCACTGTTGTGCTCTCAGCCTTTGAGCCGCCCCTGTCCCTCTTGGTCTTTCCTCTTGCCACCCTAGTTCTTGTTAGCCCTGGATATCTGAAATGGGCAGCTACCTCAGGGCCTTTGCACAGTCTGTAACTCCTGCCAGACAATCTTCCCTGACGACTTGCTCTTTGTGGCACTTGCTCTTTCTTCCTTCAGATTTTGTTAAAATCTTATTTGTCACTTTCTTTGCTGGTCTTGCCAGAAGTCGGATTTTTAAAAAAGCATCTTTATCATCCACTGTCTTGTTTCTTACCTTCTTTCCTCTTCTTCCAAGCATCTGTCTTACCTGGCATTTTGTATAATTTTGCAAGTTTGCTTTTAATTTTTATCCATCTTTAGATTGTAGGGACATTTGTTTTTCTGCACGGTTCCTACATTTTCTAGATTATTCCTAGAACATAGTAAATACTCAACTTTTGTTCTTCAAATGCATTAGGAGTCTCTCACTATAATTGTAGAGTACTGAACTCGAGGAAATGCTGAGAAATGTGGGAAAAATTTTCTTAAAAAAGTGTAGGATGATGTTTCAAAAGGAGACCAGATTCAGATAAAATATAAAAATGATGTCTTTACTATAAATAGAAATGAGAGCAAAATAGAAATTAAATAGTAATGCATCTCTCTCTCTCTCTCTCTCTCTCTCTCTCTCTCTCTCTCTCTCTCTCTCTTCTGCTAATTGTCACAGCCACCACATGAAATCAAGGAATAGCACACAGATTTCAGAATTCATTCTTCTAGGATTTTCAGAGGACCCAGAACTGCAGCCCCTCATCTTTGGGCTGTTCCTGTCCATGTACCTGGTCACTGTGCTGGGGAACCTGCTCATCATCCTGGCCACCATCTCAGACTCCAACCTGCACACACCCATGTACTTCTTTCTCTCCAACCTGTCCTTTGTGGACATCTGCTTCACCTCCACCACCATCCCCAAGATGCTGGTGAACATCCAGACACAGAGCAAGGCCATCACCTACGCAGGCTGCATCACCCAGATGTACTTTTTCATACACTTTGCAGGGCTGGACATCTTTCTTCTGACTGTGATGGCCTATGACCGGTATGTGGCCATCTGTCACCCACTGCACTACACAGTCATCATGGACCATGGGCTCTGTGTGTTGCTGGTTCTAATGTGCTGGACCTTGAGTTTCCAAAATTCCCTGTTACAAAGCTTAATGGCGTTGCGATTGTCCTTCTGCACAAATGTGGAAATCCCCCACTTCTTTTGTGAACTTAACCAGGTGGTCCACCGTGCTTGTTCTGACACTTTTCTTAATGACATAGTGATATATTTTTCATCTTTACTTCTGGCTTTCTGTACCTTCACTGGCATCCTTTACTCTTACTCTAAGATAGTGTCCTCCATCCGTGCAATCTCTTCAGCTCAGGGCAAGTACAAAGCCTTCTCAACCTGTGTGTCTCACCTCTCTGTGGTCTCCTTATTTTATGGCACAAGCCTGGGTGTGTACCTCAGTTCTGCTGTGACCCCAAACTCATGCTCTACTGCAACAGCCTCTGTGATGTACACTGTAGTCACCCCCATGCTGAACCCCTTCATCTACAGTCTGAGGAACAAGGACATTAAGAGTGCTCTGAGAAGACACTTGGGAGGGCAACTATAGACAGTAATTTTCCTTCTTTGCCTGGTGAGTCCACTTAACATGGTGTGCTCCAGTTCCATCAAATTTGTGCTGAATGACAGGACTTCATTCTTTTTTTTTTGGCTGAATTATAGTTGACCTTGTGCTTGTACTACATATATTTTTCTGCTCTTCAGCCAATGGACACCTTGGTTGATTTCTCATGTTGACTATTGCAAATAGGGCAGTCAACATGTATATGCAGGTTGATCATAGTTTTTCTTTTTCTAACACTTTTTTATTTTGTTAGTGGAATTTATACAACAAAGCAGAAATATTATAATGCGCTTTCTGTTTGTGTCTCAACTCATAGTTGTCTCCCTGTTTCACTGTGCAAGTCAAAGGGTTTCTTGGTTCTAGAACCTTGAAGTGCCTTGAAGTGCTGCAGCCTTGATGGGGTTCACCATCATCACCCCCTAAGGGAGGCTCCTCAGCCACAATCTGTGGAATAAAGACATAAATCTGGCCCAAAATTATTCTTTGGAAAGAAAGCGTTTTTCAGGATGAAAAAGTGATTCTGATGGCTAAGCCCAACGCTTCAAAGTCAGAAATGGTGATTCTCTGTCAGGTGGTGGGAGGAGAGCCTATCTTTCCCTTTATATCCCAGTTTCCTTCTCTATCTTCATTAATATTCTGCTCTCTCTGATTCTCACACGTTTCTTCCCTTGGCCACCCTCATGCTTTCCTGCAGTTATTTCTTGTGTTGCATCAGAAAATACATGAAAATTCCTGTTTTGTTTAATATAATATTTTGTGCACCCTTATTACATCCTGTGTATGACAAAGTGTTTGGAGTATGTAAGGCAGCCAGTTCTCACGGAGTGACAGGGAATGTGACAATGAGTGGGTCACCATGGAACTGAGCTAAGGAGTTACAAATATATTTCCTGATTAGCCATGATGGCCCTGGGAGGAGACCCAGCAGAGCAGCATCAGGAGGAATAAACTCCCATGATGGGCTGATGGGTGGGTGGATGGGTGGATGCATGGATACGTGGGGGAGGAGGAGTGAGTAGAGGGGAAGACATGTAAGAAAGCAAAAGTATCAGAAAGTTTCTTGCAGATGTGTGGTGAGTTAGTGGGGCTGCTCTGGGCACAATTCGGTCACCTCAGTGTACCTGTGAAAATTTTAATAATAAAGTGTTGCGAAAAGAACACCTGTTGTCTTGGTTGGGAGCAGATCCTGGAGAATGTATGTTTGGAGCTGTCTCTGGATAATCAGGTGCTACCACCCACACACACTTAAGTGACAAACTTGACCAATAGCTGTGGACAGTGTTGACCACTGTGGGAATGAGGATGTCCAGAGCCCAACCTGGAGGTGAGGTGTGCACGTCTTCATGGGCTCTGTGTCTAAGCACTGCAAGCTTCTCACTGTTGGTGGGTAGATCAGGGATGGGTAGATCATTGCTGTCACAGAAGCAGAGTGTGGCATAGAGACCCTGATTTGCTGACAGGGAAGGGGGAAGGAGACAGAGGGGGGTTGGAAAATGTTATTATATAATCTTTTTATTCATGTATGGTAATTATACAGAATGGTGGGCTTCATTGTGCATTGGTATATACATTAAAATAGACTTTATTACTGCTCTATGTGACATTTTTTCCATTTTTTGATGGTGGTGGGGGGTGGGGTTGATCTATTTTTTGACAAGTCTAATGGGTATGCTTCATTCCTGGCTCTAGTCTTCTTTCAAAATGCAAAGAACTCCCCTGACCATATTCCATAAGAATCCATGCAGACCATGATGATGGTGTACTTTTAGGATGGCTTTTTTCATAAGATTTATCCCTGAAGACAGCAACCATACACACATTTTTCTCGTTTTCTCTATTCACCAGAATGATATCCACACGTCATCCACACAGATATCCAGGGACTTCACCTGATATGTTGGTCCTTACATTCTCATGGTATTGTGTAAATATATGTGCACTATGTATAGAAAATATAGCAAAGAAGCTTAGGAAACAAAATGATGGCAAGAAAATAAAGCCAATTTAATACAGTGCTTTTGACATTCATTGGCAGATGAATAAATACAATGTAGTATATATTACACAATGAAATACCACACAGCTCTCATTGTTTCATTTACAACAACACAAGTGACATTGGAGCATGCCATGCTAAGAGAAGTATGACAGGCACATTCTGTTAGATGCCCATGAAATAAGAAAAACATTATCTTAAACCATTTTCCTTGGGGATAGATCATTATGCAGCAATGGCTTACTGATACAGTGATTGATACAAACAGATCAGATGTCATTCAGAATAATCTGTTGTTTCTTATTTTTGGCATCTGTTCTAATATTTTATGGCATTATTCCTAATGACCTGGATATTCATATTCATTTCAGATTACTGTATTAAAAAAAGAATATGATTTATATTACCATTAAGCATTTAGGAGTGATTGAAAACATATTTTAAAATTTTCATTTATTTTTTTATTATTGAATTACAATTGTAAATAAAAGAGAGGTTTTTTATGCCATATCTGCACATGCACATAACAATTTTTTTAAAGCAAGAGAAAGAGAGAGAGAATTTTTAAATATTTATTTATTTATTTTAGTTTTCATTGGACAAACATCTTTTTTTTTTATTTTTATGTGGTGCTGAGGATCAAACCCAGCGCCCCGCACATGCCAGGTGAGCGCATTACCGCTTGAGCCAACTCCCCAGCCCCCATAACAAAATTTGATTAATCTTATTCCCCAATACATTCCTTTCCCTCAAGAGCAGGTTTTCCCCCCTAGAAGTACCCTGTAGGACCAAAGCAGAAGTCTCCATCACCAGAGCCATAACTGGGCCTCTTAGTCAATGTCTTGCATGAGTCATCCTTTGACAATGAGGTTTTAAGAGAATTTAGGAGATTAAAGAGAAACTGATTACAGTGATGCTCCTGTCACTCACTTGCACACTAATGAGTGTGGCAAAGTGTTTAAAGGGGGAGATAGTTTGTTAATGGCAATGGAGGGAATCATATTAGTTTGCAGTACTGGAGAGTTTTAAGCAGAAACATTAGATGAAATAATATAGAAAATTCACCAGGTATTTCTGCCAAGTGGAACCCCATGGTGTGGACAACAAGTGTCCATACTTTGGTGACTAGATGTGTGCATGGACCCAGCGTGGCACAGCTGCAGCCATCTGGAGTCTTAGCCACCACAATTGCCCCAAAGTAACCCATGGTGGTGTTTCCTGCAGAGTTTCCAGAAAATTCTAGCAGACCAAGCCATCATCCTGGTGTGTGCAGCTGTACACCTGGACCTGGCTCCAGGGATGGCCCTGACTTGATATAAGCTTAAGGTAAACCAGGTACATTCTGGCTCAGATGAAGTCAATTGTCCTAACCCACATATATATGCTCTTCCTTCTGACCCAAACTGCGGGGATCCACAGAAGAATTAAGGTACACACCAAAGCTCATGAAATAAAATAAGGAGACCACAGAGAGGTGAGATGCACAGGAGGAGAGGGCTTTGTATTTGCCCTGAGCTGATGGTCCAGGACCAGGCTTCTGTCAGTAAGACCCAATAAACTGTACTCTGCTCTCTGGGTCCTTCTGCCTTGTTTTCTTAAGCCCCCCCCCAGTAGGTTGGGGCTGGTTCTCATACACCAGGCCCATTTGCTCCAGAAGTATGTACATCACCAAAAAGAAATCTTCCAGAGTAATTCAAGTATGGTTGAACATTTTAATCCACAGGATTCTTGGTCATATCTGACTCTAAGTCAACCAACACATTAAAATTGGACTCTCAGTGTCCATTATAGTTCTAACATGTATTAGATTCATAATTTTGGCCTTACTACACTATGCAGGGTAAACAGGATGCACTGAGGACCATGCTGGAGAGAAACAAGACCATCATGGGGAAAACAAATACCCGTGACAGCTGGGAAACATACTCGCATTTTAAGGTCTGCGTTACCAGAGAGAGTGGTTAAGGAGAGATGAGCAAGGAATCAGGAATGCAGGTGTCAAAAAATTTACTTTCAAATTGTCTCCTGCTATAAAGTTATACAAACGACCTCAGCTGCCTAATGTAGTTCATACCACATTAGTGCAAATAATAATCCCATTGGACAGTGGGAAACTCAAAATATTTTCAAAAATTGGTAAAAACTTTGAGAAAGTAGCAAAAATGACAACATGAAAAAATACCATTGAATATTAGAAACAGCAGAAACTTTAATAAAATGAGTTGTTTAAATTATATAAAGTCATGAAAGTTAAAGAAACTTGACACTCAAAGAAAAATCTGGGAGCAACAAGTTGTACTTCCATGATCTGACCATGAAACTGCAGTCACTATCTCAGAGGAGGACAGTCCTGCAAGCAGGGAGAGTTCTGGAAAACCACCATTACCGTTTTCCTCAGGGGTATCTTCTTGGAGTGCTCTTGATGTCCTTATTCCTCAGACTATAGATGTAGGGGTTCAGCATGGGGTGACCACGCTGTACATCACCGAGGCTATTGCACTTGAATGTGAATTATGGTCACAGCAGAATTAAAGTACACACAGAAGCTCATTAAATAAAATAAAGAGACCACAGAGAGGTGAGACACACAGGTGGAGAGGGTTTTGTACTTGCCCTGAGTTGAAGAGATTGAACTTATGGAGGAAACTATCTTAGAATAAGAGTAAAGGATGCCAGGGAGCTGGCCATTGCCCAGCAGTCAGATGTAAAGTACATCACCATGTCATTAGGGAAAGTATCAGAACAGGCAAGTTGGACCACCTGATTAAGTTCACAGAAAAAGTGGGGGATTTCCAAGTCTGTGCAGAAGGACAGTTGCAACACCATTAAGCTTTGTAACAGGGCATGCAGGACACTCAGGATCCAGGACACCACAACCAACAACATGCAGAGCTGGGGGTTCATGATGACTGTGTAGTGCAGGGGGTGACAGATGGGCCACAAAGTGCTCATAGGCCATCACGGCCAGGAGGAAGTTTTCCAAACTGGCAAAGACTATGAAAAAGTGCATCTGCATGATGCAGCCTTCAAAGCTTATGACCTTGCTCTGTGTCTGCATGTTCACCAGCATCTTTGGGACAGTGGTGGAGGTGATATAGATGAGAGAAAAAGACAGGTTTCTGAGGAAGAAGTATATGGGTGTGTGCAGTTGGGTGACTGAGGTGATGACCAGGATAATAAGCAGGTTTCCACACACAGTTATCAGCTACATGGAGAGGGAAAGCCCAAAGGGGAAGGGTTGCCATCCAGGTTGCTCTGAAAATCCCAGAAGATGGAATTCTGAAATGTGTGTACTATTCCCTTGTTCCACGTGGTCCATCTGACTAGAGGGGGGGGGGAGAGAGAGAGAGAGAGAGAGAGAGAGAGAGAGAGAGAGAGAGAGAGAGAGACATAGAGAGGGAGAGACAACAACAACAATAATCAGACATGCATGACTAACTTTTCAGAAATGATCTCATTTATGTTACAGGCAAGAAACTATTTTTGTGTTTCCTATGTGAATCTTTTTCCCTTTATGAAACACCCCAATATTTATGATTTCCCATTCTCAGCTTTTCCCAAGAGATCATGTATTCTACAATAACAAATTTCTTTATGCCTTTACAGAATCAAATTCAGTATAAACCCAGTTCCTGGGGCTGTGTAGACAATGTGCAAGCAATGCAGAAAAAAGACATGCATCCCTAAAATCTTTTTTTGTTTGTTTCAACACCTTTATTTCTCTGCAGGAGGTGACATTCTCTTTCTGTTTTTCAAGTGCCATTTTTTCAGCCTTCCTTTGGTTTGAGGGGTATATTTTAGTTTGGTTTTGAATCCAGTGAAGACTATGATTGAAATAAAAATGAAAAATAATGTCATGCTTTTCAGATTCTGTTTATAAAAATCTTGTACATTAGAAGTTTTTGACTTTCTAGAGTTTTCTGAGTCATTCAGTGTTTAGAATTTTAGTTTCTGGTGACATTTGAATAACATGCAGTATAACCTAAAATCTTATGATGTAGAAATATTTAAGAAAAAACTTAAATTGCATAACACTTTAGATGACAGAAGATGTTCTGGGCTCTGGATGATGAATCCCCATTAGGAATACAAAAGATATTCCATGATTTTTTATTCCATAATTTATATTATGGCCTAATAAACCTAGAACAAGTGGAAAATATTGTAAATTGAAAAAGCCTTGACTGCCTTAACCTCATGAACATCCCAGCTGGGCAACACAGTAACTGTAGCCTCAGTGCAGTTCTGAGCCCCTGCAAGCCCTTGCAATGTAGAATTGGCAGGGCACATGCTGTCTGTTCTCAGCATCATGAGGGTATCATACAGCCTAACACCAGCCTGGAAAAGAACCTAAGTTTGAAATTCATTGTACATTTTCTTCAGAATGCACATTGCTTTATACCATTTTAAAGTCGAGGAATAACAGGTAGAACCATCAAATCCGGGGAGAGTCTGTATACTGTGCCCAGGTACACCTACTCTGAAACCTGCTCTCAACGCTAAAGGCACACACACCCACCCAACACACACAGCCCTGTACACGCAGCACGATGTAATAACACAAGGCTCTTCTCACTCCCAGCCACACCATAAGAACGAAATGGATTTGAGCTACTGATATCAAATTAACTTGCCTGAAAGAATGTAGAATTGGTCATCAGAGACTCAGGCTGTCAAATTTTCATCACAGGTTACATTTTGGTTCCCTTTTTCTGTGGTGTTTATCTGCCCTGTGTTAAAAGAAACAATAAAAAATATGCTGAATGAACAGAGGGGGGTTGGTAAGTGGACCTGGAAGAGACAGAGCTAATAAACTCAGGAGGTCCCCAGGAGACTGTAAGGAAGAAACAGTTTCCATTTTTCTGGTGGCATTCCAAGTCCCATTCTTTCCTCTTGATGCCCCCCAAAACAAGAGATCAAAACCACATTAGCCAAGAGAACAGAGTAAGGATAGCATCAGAGTGTTGAAAAGCACTTACGTCAAACATCTAAATAGAAGAAACTGTTACCTAGAGAGTAAATCAACAACTCACCAAAGGAAATACACCAAGAACCACAAATGCTCTTTGTCCTGTTTTGTGAGACAGAATGGCCTTTCATGTGCTCACCCCCATTGATTTCCCCACTGGTCTTCACAGGACTGGATGACAGGTGAGGAGGGCCTCTGTCTCATTTTCCTCAGGCAGCTCTTTTCTTGGGTCTTAGACTTTCTTTTTAATAGTTCTAAAATTTACCACTGATGCATCATGTTTTTTTTACATTTGGGGTACAATGTGACATGACAATATACATCCACACTGTGTAACCATCAGGTCAGGGTCGTGTGTGTATACAGCACCTTGATTCCATGATTTCTTCATGTGGGAACAATCACAAAGCCTCTCCACCAGCTGCTTTGAAACCCACAAGTGTTGTCCACCACCGTTACCATGACATGGGAAGTTACTGCTCCAGGCTGTACCCATGGGCCCTCCTCTCTCTCTACCATGTCATCCCAGCCTCTGGCAACCACTGTTCAGCTCTCTGACACACCAGATTGGCTCACCCTGGTCCTGTTCTGGACTTAGCCCAACATTTGAAGGCCCCCTCCCCATACTCTACAAAATTGTGCTCCTGTGATGATTACAACCTTTCACACACATGACACTCTCCATATGGTATATCTCTGAGGACACAATGGCACATACATTTACTTAGCTATACTCTGTGCCATTGTAATGCAAGGGACAAATGAGCAGGGACATTCATCTTCTATTTTCTCCTTTATGTTTTCGCCTTTATGTTTATTATATGTGGATACATGTGCATTATTTAGAAGTTTATAGAATGGGAGAAGTTTTTTAATGTTTTTGATAGTATATTATAGTTACACATCATAATAGGGTTCATTTTAAAGGAAGAAGTTTTAAAATAAAAATAATTTCAAGGCGATAGAGCCAGGTTGAATACATTAGTGTCAAAACAACTGTAACAAACAAAATGAAAGAAGTATTAAACAAAGTGAAAAATATAAAATAGCAATAATTTAATTAAATTGGTACATCCTTAAGTATGTGTATCTGTGTGTGTGTGTGTGTGTGTGTGTATATATATATATATATATATATATATATATTCATACACATTCATATACCTATATAATATTCTAGAATAATATATTACTAGAATTATTTGTTGAGCAAATCAGGGATTATGTTTCAGCATATATGCAAATTAGTAAATGACAAGATTATATTTGAATATAGTTGGAAGAGCCTGAAAAAGTAAATAAAAGCTGGTGTAAGTGGCTATGTTTTATTCAGTTTTTTTCAATGACCAAAGGAACGTAGGAGAAAAATTTTAAGGAGAAAATGTTTATTTGGTGACTCACGGTTTCATAGGTTTCACCCCAAAGATGACTAGCTCCAATATTTGGGACTTGTTGTGAGGCAGAATGTTGTGGCAAAAGAGTATGGTGGAGGAAAGCAGGCTAGGACATGAGGATCAGGAAGCAGAGAGTGCTCCACTCAACAAGGACAAAATATGAACCCTAAAGGCAAGCCCCCAGGGACCTACCTCCTGCAGCCATACCCCACCTGCCTACAGTCACCACTCAGTTAATCTCCATCAGGGGATTAATTCACTGATTGGATTGAGGATCTCAAAACACCAATCATTTCACCTCTATACTTTCTTTCATTGTTCCACAAATGAACTTTGGGGTTATCTAAACATAACACTGTGTATCTGGAGGAAAATTAAGATGGTCCCCTAGCTCCATATCTTAGCAAAAAATCAGAGGAATTAAATAACTTGGTGTAAATGTAACCAATACATTTCAGATGAACATCCAGGAAGAATATATATACAAAATCTATGGGTAGGAGATTTATCTTAAGTAAAGCAAGAAACTTAGAAGTATGAAGACAGACACATTTATCTGAATAAAATTTTAAAGTTTTTATGGCCAAAATACCTGAAAATCAATTAAGAAATAATAATCTGCAATGCTTATTTGGAATGTTTAGTGTAAATAATAGACTAGAATCAAAATAGACTGAAATGGTGATTGGACATATATTTACAGAAAACCAGTAATGCTGGAAGGAAACCACTGTAAATCTCAAGCACACCCATTTACATGGGAAAAACATAAAGAGCTATCAGATTGATGGGGTTGGAAGTTTTAAACAGGTGGGAAAAGGGATGCTCTAATTTTTCTGGAAATGGGAAGAATTATGGTACCCGGAAAAATATCTAAATGCAGATTTCAATACCAAAAGTGCAGGTGACCCCAACCCAGCTTTCTGAGTCAAGGGACCATTGACTTCCCAGGCCTCATTGCTGTGCTGTCCTCTGCGTGGTGGGATGTTAGCAAGTCACCCCTCCTGGTGTCTCAGTCAAGGCCATCTCCAGCCATTTCCCAGTGTCCCCCAGAGTACCAAAATAAACCAAGTCCAGAACCACAGTTTTAAATAACCAACCCCCAAATACCTTTGTAAAAATCATTGTAGATTGATTATATTATAGTGGTTTAATGAAGAATGATATCATAGACCATCAGACATGTAAATGTTAAGCCATATCATAAAATATTTTTCAGTCAGTTAAATAATTAGACTTTGTACTTACTTGGACAGACTCTCTAGGGTGCTGTTGAATTGAGGTAATGAAGGAAACAGGACAGAACCAGATGAGATATTTGATAAAACCGAATCTTTCAATCTTCATGCCTTCACACATATCTTGCTTCAGTTCATGTTAATGTTCTGTCAAATTTTGTTTACTATTATTCTTTTAAATTTTTTATTAATTTTTAATTGAAACAATTATGTGTATTTGTGGGGCACAATGTGAAGTTTTGATGCATGTATACATGATACAAAATCTCAATCTAGTTAATTATCAATTTCATTTCTTCACCAATGCATTATTTTATGTGATGAGAATATGAAACATCTATTTTATTATTATCATACACACATACTAATTGTCTAAATTAATGGGACTCACTGTGATATTTCCACCCATGCAAACATTGTGCACTGATCATGTCCATCCATTCCTCTACCTGCTCCCACCCTTCCCAGGTGCCTAGCAATCCCTCTTCTACTTGCCAGTCATCTTCGTTTTTCTTGTTTCTATCTATGAAAGGGCAGATGCATTACCTGTGAAAGACCAAACAAGGCTTGTCATTGGAGAAAATGCCCGGTTATTGAAGAAGAGCTCTGCATATTTATAGAGCCAGGGGTGTTTTGACAGTTATGACAGTTTAATGGTTAAAGGTTTTGACAGTTAGCATGGGGTGATTTCTGATTGGTGGGTAAGGATCATGTGAGCCAGCAGGGCTAGTCTGATTAGTGGGTAAGGATCATGTGAGCCAGCAGGGCTAGTCGGATTGGGGGTAAGGATCATGTGAGCCAGCAGGGCTCACCATTGGATGGCTCTTTTCGGGGGATGGGGAAGTTAGTCTTTGGAGCCGGGGGGACTCCCAAGAACCTGTCTTTCTGTTTCTGACTTTTCTCCAGTTCTATTCATTCTGTTGCAAATGGCAGGATTTCCTTCTTTATGTCTCAAAACACTCCGTTGTGTGGATACGCCATATTCTCTTTATGCATTCATCTATTGATGGGCACAAAACTCACCCCACGTTACAAGCCTATTTCAGGAATTTTAACATATACAATATTTTTTTATAAACTGCAGTCACCCTGCAGAGCAGTAGGTCACTAAAACTTATTCCTCCAGTCTGACTGAAACTTTGTATTTTTGTTCAACATCTGCTTCTCCCATCTTCTAATTTTAAAGAATTGCTCTACTGGGTGGCAATGGTAGGCAGGTGGGGCAGAGCTGGAATAAGTGCATCTCTGGAGGTGTGTCCTTGGGGATTATGTATTGTGCCCTTGTCAACTATCATCCTCTCTCTCTACTTCCTGTCTACAATGAGGAGAGAGGCTTCCTCTACCAATAACTCCTGCCATTCATCATTGAAGGGCACCTAGGTTGGTTCCAGAGCTTGGTTCCATAGCTTGCCTATTGTGAATTTAGCTGTAATATGCTGATTTTAAGTCATTTGGGTATATGCTGACGAGTGGGATAACTGGGTCAAATGGTGGTTCCATTCCAAGTTCACTAAGGAATCTCCATATTGCTTTCCAGAGTGAGTGTACCCATTTGCAGTCCCACCAGCATTTATGAGTGAACCTTTCCCTCTACATCCTTACAAAACATTTATTGTTAATTGTGATAATTGCCATTCTAACTGGAGTGAGATGAAATCTAAGTGTAGTTTTAATTTGCATTCTCTAATTGCTAGAGATAGATCCAGAACACTTTTAAGGCTCAGGATAATGAGGGCTTTTGTGGCTTCCTTCCAAAAAGTTATTTCAGAGCATTCTTGATGTCCTTATTCTTCAGACTATAGATGAAGGGGTTCAGCATAGGGGTGACCACAGTGTACATCACCGAGGCTGCTGCAATAGAGTGTGAGTTTGGGGTCACAGCAGTGCTGAGGTACACACCTAGGCTTGTGCCATAAAATAAGGAGACCACAGAGAGGTGAGACGCACAGGTGGAGAATGCTCTGTACTTGCCCTGAGCTGAAGAGATTGCACGAATGGAGGACACTGAAAGAACGAACAAGGCTTGTCATCAGAGCAAATGCCCATTTATTGAGGAACAGCTCTGCATATTTATAGAGCCAGGGGTGGTTTGACAGTTGGCCTGGGGTGCTTTTTGATTGGAGGGTAAGGATCAGGTGAGCCAGCAGGGCTAGTCTGATTGGTGAGTAGGATCAGATGAGCCAACAGGACTCTGATTGGTGGATAAGGATCATGTGAGCCATCAGGGCTCTAATTGGTGGGTAAGGAACATGTGAGCCAGCAGGGCTCACAATTGGACAACTCTTCTTGGGTGATGGGGAAGTTAGTCTTTGGAGCTCGAGCGACTCCCAACAGACACGATCTTGGAGTATGAGTAAAGCATGCCAATGAGGGGGCCAAAAACCAGCAGCAGAGCTGTGATGTATGTCACCAGGTCATTAAGAATGGTGTCAGAGCAGGCAAGGTGGACCACCTGATTAAGCTCACAGAAAAAGTGGGGGATTTCCAAATCTGTGCAGAAGGACAGTCGCAACACCATTAAGCTTTGTAATAAGGAATTCATGTCACTCATGATCCAGGATGCCGGCACCATCAATCCACAGAGCCTGGGGTTCATGATGACCATGTAGTGCAGGGGGTGACAGATGGCCACATACCAATCATTGGCTATCACAGTCAGAAGGAAGTTGTCCATCACTACAAATAATGTAAAAAAAAATAAATCTGTGTGATGTAGCCTTCGTAGATAATGTCCTTGCTCTGTGTCTGGATGTTCACCAACATATTTGGGATGGTGATGGAGGTTAAGCAGATGTCCACAAAGGACAGGTTGGAGTGGAAGAAGTACATGGGCATGTGCAGGTGGGAGTCTGAGATGACAGCCAGGATGATGAGCAGGTTCCTCAGCACAGTGACCAGGTACATGGACAGGTAAAGGCCAAAGATGAGGGGCTGCAGTTCTGGGTCCTCTGAAAATCCCAGAAGAAGAAACTTCGTAATTTGTGTGTCATTTTCTGAAATTTGCCTGTCATATTGTGGTTTCATGTGCTGTAAAAAGAAAACAAACATGACTAATATTTGTATCAGCTCCCCTTTTAGATGTTCCTGGTGTCAACTGGTGATTAGGAATTGGAGTCCCTCTATATCTTTTCCTTAATATGTTGTCTATGCCACAGTTTTAATGATTAATTTTTCATGCTCTTGAGGAGTGCAAATTGAGTTCCTAACATGTTCCTGGCACTGTCCAGGCAATGAACACAGAGTCCTGAAAGAGCAAAATACCTAAAATCAGAACAGAATCACACAAGCCAATTTGAAAACTAGATCTAGACTAAGATTTTGAATGTTTTCACCATAAATGAATTACACATGCTTGAGAAGATAGACTTGAACATTATAAATGTATTTACAAATTAAAACATCATGTGGCAATCCATAAATACATTTATGTGTGTGTGTGTGTGTGTGTATACAAAAATGACCCAGAGTGTTCACATGGTACAATTGCTATGAATAAAACATACAGGTAATAAATGAGGGAGGTGGAGGTGCTATTCCTTTGGGGGTCCAGGTAAGAGAGGTAAAGGTCATGTTTAAGCAGAGACCTCCAGGAGAGGAGGGTGCCCTGAGGTGGTCTGTAGAGGCCTGGGCCTGGTAGGAGGAGCAAGATGGGCAGGGGTCCAGGGGAAGAGCTGGCTGCACACATCCACATTCCAAGGGAAGCCATGGTGGCAGCCAGCATGAACCATGGGGTGGAGGAGAGGCCTCGTCTGTGAATGCTGAGGAAGGAACAGCTTCCTGGCTGCTATGGAGATGCTAAGCTTCTCAGGATGCAGAGGGTCCTTAGTTCCCATGTTGTCAAAAATATCGGCTTTAGGTAGGTGTATAGTTGATAGATGATGAACAGCACATATGCAATCAGTGCAATCAGATGAATTCAGATATTTGTAAACCCTGGCAATCCC
Organism: Marmota monax; assembly: GCF_021218885.2. Lineage (NCBI taxonomy): Eukaryota > Metazoa > Chordata > Mammalia > Rodentia > Sciuridae > Marmota > Marmota monax. Next base: position 23,474,170 of record NW_026695228.1, read on the forward strand.
ATCACCACATTTAATGTGCTAGACATATTCATCAGCTCTCAGACTCTTCTTGCTCCTCTTATTTTTAATTTTATTTGTGTTTTTTTCTTCTTAACACAAGGTATATATTCTAATAGCAAAATTTCACATGCACAATATCATAATGTTAGTGCTAGGTACTGAATTGTACAGCAGGTATCTAGAAGTTAGTCATCTTACATAACTGTGACTTTATAAACCTGAATACACAGCCCACATCTCCCCTTAACCATTCCTGACACTGCCATTCTACTCTAGGTATCTATGAGCTTGACAGCTTTAGATATTGCTCTATGTGTAATCATGCAGTATTTTTATTTCAAAAGTATCCTGTGGATCAAAGTGGATTCCTCCTTATTTCTCTGTTACTTATGTTTCAAGGGGGAATATCATAAGGGTCACAATTTGGCCAGACAAGAACACTACCAAAAAATAAAATTACAGGCCAGTGTGACTTGATGAACAGTAGTGGAAAACATCCCCAATAAAATACTAGCAAAATGATGACACCCGCACGTTAAAGGGTCATTCCCATTGTGGAATGTAGGAGCTCAGAAACTGGTTCCAGGGCTGCTCACTCTCTATCAGTATCTGTGCATAGTGCACCTCTCCTGAAGACCTGGCCTCTGCTCCTGGGATTCACCCCGGAGATCGTGATCACATCGATGGGTGATGTCATCATTGTCTACCTTTGCCATTGTAACATAAGAACCAGTGAAGCAGAGATCTTACCTGCTTTGCTATTTTCGTGTTTTCACAAAGGCAGGCATATGTTGGACTCAAATGTGCTTCTGACACTGGACCCAATGGATAGGATAATGAAATTGAGTAGTGAGCATGATTCAAGTATTCCAGTAAATGATTTTATAGGAGTCTCACCATGCAGGTGAGCTAGACCTAACACATTACATGCATTATCTCATTCATTCTCCACGGGAAACCTAGGATGCTGATTATTGATATCAATTGTACAGATAGCAGTCTCCATAAACATAGTGAAACTCCTATGTGTAAACACATCTGCTTGTTAGAAAGATGTGGGTCACCTGTCGTTAAATGCAAAAGAATAAGCCCCACAAGCAGGTGGAAATGGAAAGATAGTTGTAAAATATCAATAGGCAAAAAAGGTACCAGTAAGGTAAAATCTATGTGAAATAGAATGGCAAAAGGAATTTAAAAAAAATCCCTTACAACAGACCATGCAGAAAATCTTTCTAATTTAAAAAGTGACCGAGGGGATTGGCCTGAAATATGACTGATGGGCTCTCCCTCATGAGATCTAGGTACTTCCACTTACCCCCTCACCACGTGGAAGACCCATGTAAAAGACCTCCATGGCAAACAGCAAAACTAGTGCAAAGTCTCCATTTTTCCACTTTGAAAGAAGGAAACCAAAAGATAAAAGTACTCAGTCCCCACAAGGATTTTGGAATTGTAAAGGGAAAGGAAAAGGCTAACAGAATATGTCCTACCTCCGCAGTGACAAAGGCATTGCCATGTCAGGCCACTTGACTTTCCTTCTGCTTATTATATGAAACTGTGTCTTCCCCATGTGAACACCAAGCACGAAAGAAGGCCTTGTAAAACTACTTCTCAGGAACTGTTTCATGGTAGGTTTAGTAAGTGATCTGTTATCAGGTCCTGTGATGAGTACAGGGCCAGGCTCAGATATATTTCATGTTAAAAATTTAAGAAAAATCATTCTCACTTCACGGCACAGACGACCACACCTTAATAATCAATTTTCCCATTCCCAAACTGCAAAACTCTATAGATAGACTATACTTTATGAGAAATGCCTTATACCATTTCTCATCTATATAGAATTCTATTCCCATCTCATAATTGTCAATGAGGATTTATGCATTCAAAAGTCTAAAAGACACCTCTTTATAAAATGCTAATGAGGTTGAAATGAGTCAGTTAGGAAAGCAAACCAAGACAGTGGTCTCAGCTTGAGGTCAGGCTGGCTTGGTTCTCAGGTACCTCAGGTCAATTTTATCACCTTCTATTCTTACTGAACCTTTCCTAGTACCTTCTGGGATCTCAGACTCACCTGGATGGGGTGTCTGAGAAGAAGGTCTCTGTATGGCAGTCTGGATTCCCCCAGGTTGGTTGATGATGAAGACCACAGCTCTATCCCAGACAAGAAAACAGGAAGGAGTGAAGAACTGGTCGCCTAACCACCCCTAGGACTCTACAAGAAACCATCATGTCCTGTCCAGACTATAAATGTGCAGAGGGAAAGCATCAGAGGATCTATTTATACCTCCCTCTCTCTGCTCATTAGGTACATTTCTTCTTTTTTTCTGCAACCCCTGTGCACCTGATGTCCCTCTGGGACATTGGTCAGAGCAGAAAATATAATTGTCCTGCTTTTCTCTGTTCCCAAGAGAAAAGGTTAGAAATCAGGGGGATCCAGTCATTATTGCTCCTTCTCCATGAAGCCTCCTGCCCCCCAGAAGTCTAACCTCCACAGCACTTTCACCCAATCTTTAGTTAACAATTTACCCCAAAGTCCAGGATACCTGATTTTGCTAGATTATTTGGGACTCCAAAACCCTGACTTATGAGGGAACACAGCTCCTGATTTTCTGATGTCTTCAGAAAATTTATTTTTTCTTTCATTGAGAGATTTGTGTTTACTTATTATAAAACCATGAGAAGTTTCTACAACTCTTAGCTTCATTTCTATGAAGCACTAAGGAGGTTCAATCTTGGATCACAAATTAAACCTTGTCATTTCCTCTTTCCTTTATGAAACACTTGGTAGGTCTAATAGGTACATTTGTATGTTTCATGGCACCATATACTGAAGGTAGAATCTATTATAGTTTCATTTAGTTTTCAACAGGTGTCCATTATAACTCATAACTCAGGGATTCATTTAACCTTTGTAAATGTGGCTCAAAATGCTAATCCATATGCCCTGAGTTGAGCTTTGGTGAGAACTCCATCAAAACATTCTCAGTTTTGCTCCAGGTCAGTGAGCTCCATCAAGAGTGATTATTAGTTGTTCTTTAATGGTGTTTTTTTTTTGAGAGAGAGAGAGAGAGATGTTTTAGTATTTATTTTTTAGTTTTCGGCGGACACAGCATCTTTGTATGTGGTGCTGAGGATTGAACCCAGGCCGCACGCATGTCAGGCGAGTGTGCTACCACTAGAGCCACATCCCCAGCCCTTCTTTCATGGTTTTGTAGAACTTGGCTGTGTAACCTTCTGGTCCTAGGCTTTTCTTGGTTGGTAGGCTTCTGATGGCATCTTCTATTTCATCACTTGATATTGGTCTGTTTAAATTGTGTATATCTTCCTGATTCAATCTGGGCAAATCGTGTGACTTAAGAAATTTGTCAATGCCTTCAATGTCTTCTAATTTATTGGAGTATAAGTTTTCAAAATAATTTCTAATTATCCTCTGGATTTCTGTAGTGTCTGTTTTGATATTACATTTTTCATCACGTATGCTAATAATTTGAGTTCTCTCTCTCCTCTTCGTTAGCATAGCTAAGGGTCTGTCAATTTTATTTATTTTTTCAAAGAACCAACTTTTTGTTTGGTCAATTTTTTCAGTTATGTCTTTTGTTCTGATTTCATTAATTTCAGCTCTAATTTTAATTATTTCTTGCCTTCTACTGCTTTTGCTGTTGATTTGTTCTTCTTTTTCTAGAGCTTTGAGATGTAGTGTGAGGTCATTTATTTGTTGACTTTTTCTTCTTTTAAGGAATGAACTGTATGCAATGAATTTTCCTCTTAGTACTGCTTTCATAGTGTCCAAGAGATTTTGATATGTTGTGTCTATGTTCTAATTTACCTCTAAGAATTTTTTAATCTCCTTGATGTGCTCTGTAACCCATTGTTCATTCAGGAACATATTGTTTATGGCTTCAGGAGACTCTTGCCAATGTCTGGAGAAACTTTGGATTGTAACAGCTTGGGAGTTGATACCGAACCTAGCAGGCTGAAGCCAGGAATGCTACTTGACATCCTATAAGAGACAGGACACCACACCAAGTTATTATCTAGCACAAATTCCACAGGAGAGAAGTTGAGGACAGCAGACCAGAACTTCTCCAGCTTCAATGTGAATGTGAATTTCTCCAGAGTCTTGTTCAAATTCAGACTGTGATTTGTGATTTGGCAGGTCTAGGGTCACCCAGAGACTCTGCATTTGTTGATAGCCCTCAATGTTGATGCTTCCTGTCCTGGTCTGTACATTATGCTTGGAGCATGGAGGGTATGATGTGGAATAAGAGTCAGGTTTAGGCATTTTGAGGACTTCTCTACTGAGAATTACCTCCACAATCTCAGTTCTGATTTTAGGAGATCAAATCTGGATTTACCAGCTCAGTTTCTGCCTAAAAACATTGACACTTGTTTCCTCAATATTCCCTTCACAACAGGAAATCAGATTTACTGACCTTGTCTCCTTATATATAAACTTGGTAGATTCTCCTTTTTTCATTTAGTTTTGGTGTGAACTGGTTCATAAGTTGAAGCTTGCAGGAAATGATCTGCCCAGGGCAGGTGCCCCACAGATAGCATCCATTGTGACCATCACCTCTTGTTCCTCATTGGCTCAGTTCATTGTGATGTCACAAGTGTCCTGGCACAGGATGTGAGTCTAGCATCCAGATGCTCCTGGGAGACAGGGAGGGGTGGTGCAAGGGAGAACATCCCAGGACCCAGGCAGGCTGCTCAAGCGAGGTCTGAGTCCACCACCTTATGCTGTGTTGGATTCACAGGTGCCATCTCTGACTCACTCATGGTGGCTCCAAGTAGGCACAGTAAGGATTTTTAGATTCTTTTCTACTATTTTACACTCTTAGCCAATCAATGCAGCTGATGGTTCTTGATGCACTAAGTAATTTCTCCCTCTCTTCTCATCCTCCTTGTTGCAAATCCAAGACACACAATTAGTAAACATTTGATGCTTGAAGGAATGTGAAATACCTCACCAATTTTCCATTTCGCAGTTGGTTGTCACTCTTGTGTTGTCTACAGGAAGACTGCACAACCCCACCCACTACCTGGGTCTAGATAGTGCTCCACATGTTAGGATCTTGTGTCCCTTCTTTGTGCCTTTTCATTTGGACAACATGAAGATCCATTTGGGATATGAAATTTATTACATGGAGGGATTTCTCAAGAATTGTGTGTGTCTGGGAGGGTGTTTCCAGAGAAGAGCTGTGTGGGGGTCAGTGAGTGGGTGAGGACCACCCATCCTGAATGTGGGTAGTGAGGGAACCCTCCATTGTCAAGGGGGTGGATGTGACAGGAAGGGAGAACAAGGGGAAACTCTCGCTGGGTTTTCCTTCTGGAGCAGGACACGGTCTCTCCTGCTGCTACCCCCAGATGTCAGACTCTAATTTTCAGTCTTTGGACTATGGGACCTGCACCATCAGCCCTTGGGGATCTTGTTAGCCTTTATTTGGACCAGGGGCTGCACCCTTGACCTCCATGGCTCTGCAGCTTTCACCTTCTTGGATAGAGCAACAAGATTGGTTTACTGGCCCCAGATTATAGAGAGTCATTATGGAAATACTCAGCCTTTGTGATTGTGTGAGTCAATCTTCTATTTCTATCTGTATCTCTATCATCCCATGAATCTCTCTATTTACCTTCTGTTTGTTCTTTTTCTTTGGACAACGCTGACTAATAAAACAAATGACCCTCTTTATTTGATAGGACATGTGCCAAGATGATGTGCTTCTGATTCAGGAGAAGTTGCAAGAGGCTTATGAGATTCTATTGCTTCTCCTTTCTTCCCTTGTTAGGAGAATGGGCACCTCTCACATAAGGTCTGTTTCTGTGGCCACACTCTCAAATTGATGCCACCTATGGAGCACAGGGTACAGGACAGAGCAATGTTCCTCAAAGCCTGCATGCAATGTCACTGGGACGCATCTTTCTTCATATGAAAGCATGGGAATTTGAGGCACTATTTGTTAGGAAAGCAAACATGAACAAACCACCCTTTTATTGTGTTGAAAAAATATTTAATTGTTAACTACTATCCAGATGGACACTGCAGTTACAAGCTTGTTCAAGTCTGCATCCCTGGGTGGCATGCAAATAGGAATTAAACACTGACTGGCAGATGGGTAAAGGAGGTGGATAATCAGTACCAAAATAGAAAGAAATAAGTTCAAGTTTCCCACAGCACAGTCTGGTGTCTATGGTCCTAGATAACCTATCATATATTTTATGAACAACTAGAATAGAGCAGCTTGGAGGCCCAAATGCATGTTAACTACCCTGAATTGATCAGTACATATTAAATGCATCTATTGAAATATCATTATACCTAATAAATATGCTCATCTTTAATATTTTAATCAAAAAATTAAAAATGTTGAAGGAGATTAAATGTTAAATGCTCTGAATTGATGGGTATGTATTACATATATGTATGAAATTACACACTATCATTTAAATTTGTACAATTAAAAATCATAATTTATAAAAAATTTAAAGCTTGAGTCTTATATTTTTAAAGCCAATCATGGTAAGTGTCTTCTGTTCTCCAATGATTGATATAAAAACCCATAAAATCATAATCATACTAATTATTTGTGTTACCAATCAGTTGAGAGTTCTTTTGCTCAATTTGCACAGAGATCACAGATATGCAAAGTAGAGCTCCCTTAGTATTAGCAGCTCTGAGGTTTGACTGCCTGCAGCTCTCAGGTACTAATATTAGCAACTCCCCTCACTGCTTCCTAATGAACAAACGTAGCAGCTCCTGGCAGTTCTGTGAAGCTCTACATCACTCACTGGCTACTACTCGCTGCTGTCAGTGTTACTAGCTCCAGATGCTGGCTCCCTGGAGTGCCAGCAAGCTTTAGTGTTACTTGATCTTCGAGCAACCTGTTTTTCTTACTCTACTTCAGACAGATATAATTATTAGGAAAAACAAAACCATCTGAAAGAAGCTCAATTAGAACCCATGCTGCAGCATAAGGGGAAGGAATGCATGGACTGACCCCCAAATGCTAGTGGAAGGTCAGTTTTATAGATAAAATGGTCAGGCTCATGCATATGCACAGTGTCCAGCTGGCTCAACCCAGATTTTCTGTTCATGGGTAGGGAAGGCATTTCTCATGGATTGGAGTGGGGAGATGTGAAGCAGCTGCAGAGGGGAGGAGTCATCCAGAGAGGCTGTAGACAGAGACATCTGAGAGGGTCAGTGGTGGGACATCCCAAGCTTTTCTAGTCTGTTGGGGTGTTGTGGGATGTCCGATGTAGCCACAGGGTGTCACGAAGACAGTCTGAACAGAAGTGGCAGCTTGGCTGGGCTCCAGGATCAGTTGCACCAGAGCAGCCAGACGTGTGTGTGTGCGTGTGTGTGTGTGTGTATGTGTTGAGAGCCACAGCCGAAGGGGCCCCAGCAAACTTCCAGCTGCCAGCAAACTTCCAGCTGCCGGCTGATGATTGGCTCACAGTGGCCCCAGCAACATCTAGCTGATTGGCTCCTCTGCGGTGATGCTCATTGGGCTGTTTCCCTGCCCTTTCAGACCACGGAGCTGCTCATTGGGGGACTTTTTTGGCTCCGCCCACGTGACCCAGCCAATCGGCCTCAAGAGCAGGAGGATTGTGGGAGGTGGGTGGGAGAGGCTTGTGGAAGGCCGGTGGTGGCAGTTGAGGCTCTGAGGGTTTTTCCTGAGAGGCTGTTTTGTTTGGCGTGTGTGGTTCTAAAAATAAAGTTAGTTTCTTTTGACAAGTGGCTCCTGATTGTGCCCAGCCAGACTGCAGCATTTGGTGGCCCATACGGGGAACGAACCCGCGACCTTGGCGTTATCAGCACCAACTAAGAACGGCCATGCACCACCACCCACACGCTGAGCCAGTCAGTGTAGCGCGCGTGCAGCCCCGGACATCTAAGGGCATCACAGACCTGTTATTGCTCAATCTCGGGTGGCTGAACGCCACTTGTCCCTCTAAGAAGTTGGGGGACGCCGACCGCTCGGGGGTCGCGTAACTAGTTAGCATGCCAGAGTCTCGTTCGTTATTGGAATTAACCAGACAAATCGCTCCCCGTTAATACTCCAATTAATACTCAAAGGAATAAAAGCAGCAAAGGGAGTGTTTGGAATTTCTCCCAATAAAATTATTACTCCATATACTATGAATCAAATTGATGAGTTAGCTAATGAGTTAAATACTTGGGCAATAATCATGTGCAAATCTAATGTTTCATTTGATAACCACTTACCATCTAATCCTTTATTGTCTTTTTGGTCATTGCATCCTGTAATTTTTCCAAAAATGACAAGAAAAACACCTATCATGAATGCTCCAAATATATTCACTGATGGGTCAAATAATGGTACAGCAGCAGTAGTTACCCCTGATCAAACTTTTACATTTTTAGTACCCAAACAATCAGCTCAAAAGGTAGAGCTTAATGCAGTTTTACAAGCTTTTGTGATGTTTAAAGATTCTGTATTTAATTTATTTTCTGATAGTCAGTATGTAGTTAATGCTATAGTATCTCTTGAAGATGCTGGTAGGATTTCCCCTTCTTCTACTGTTTTCTCTTTGCTTTCCACTATACAAAGTCTAATCTGGGACAGAAAAGATCCATTCTTTATAGGGCATATCAGGGCACATACAGGATTGCCTGGAGCCCTTAGTTTGGGCAATGATTTAGCAGATAAAACTACACATGACATACGTATTTTCTCTACACTAGAGGAAGCTATAAATTTTCATAAAAAGTTCCATGTCAATGCTAATACTTTACAAAAGCGTTTTAAAATAACTAAGGAACAAGCTAGACAAATAATAAAACAATGTCAAAATTCTGTGACCTTTTTACCACAAGTTAATCTTGGAGTCAATCCTAGAGGATTGATACCTAACCATATTTGGCAGATGGACATCACACACTTGCCAGAATTTGGAAAATTAAAATATTTGCATGTTACAGTTGATACTTCTTCTGGATTTTTGATGGGCTCCCTTCATGCCGGAGAAAAAACTAAAGATGTTATAGCTCATTGCTTACAAAATTTTGCCACTGTGGGTGTTCCAAAACAGTTAAAAACAGATAATGCCCCTGGTTATACTTCTACCTCTTTTAAACAATTTTGCTCAACATTTGGCATTACTCATATAACAGGAATTCCATACAATCCACAGGGACAAGGCATAGTTGAAAGAGCTCATCAAACTATTAAAATGTACTTATTAAAGCAAAAAGAAGGAATTGGGAAGGGGTATATATTCCCCAAAGATAAACTTAAAATAACCCTTTTTACTCTAAACTTTTTAAATTTGGATTCATCAGGACTTAGTGCTGCGGAAAGGCATATGTGTCCAAAAAAAGTGCATAAGCCCAAGGTACTTTGGAAGGATATTCTAACAGGACAATGGAAAGGTCCTGACCCAGTAAGTGTCTGGATTCGGGGGTCTGTTTGTGTGTTTCCACAGGGAGAACAGCAGCCTATTTGGATTCCAGAAAGATTAACTAAAGCGATTTCTACATACCAAAAAGAAGATGATTTGGCTCAAATCCGTAAGAACTGATATCCAAAACTCCAGTTTGGCTATTCTTACATCTGCAACAGAACCAGGATGCTTTTTTCAATATCTATTTTATTATTGCCCTTTGCCATATCATGAAGTTCTATTTTGTTTTTTGAGCTCATACAGACCTAGGTTAATGTTTTGCTGATCAGTTCTATTTTTTTTTGACTATAGAGTTTTTAAACATTGCAATGGAGATTTCACCTGTAAAAAGTTATAAGGCCTTTACTATAATGTTATGTGTTGTATGTATTATATTATGTGTGCACACTTGTGTTTTGTGTTATTATATGTTTGAATGTACGTATGTCCATATATCATATATGATGAGCGCTCATGATAAAATGGATCCAAATATTTTTTTTTTCACGTGATTTATATGGTTTAATTTAAATTGGGTAAACAACTGTTGAGGATTGTTTTAATATGTAAACAAAAAAGAAGGTTAACAGATCTGTTTGTTTACTTTCACCTTTCCTTTTCATTATATTTAATAATTCTCTTAAAGACAATGTAAATTGTTAAGAAAATTGTTTTCTTTTAGTGCCTTCTGTAATGTTACATATTTTTTTCTTTAGCCATTATTGCCAGAATTCCTATCTTCATCCCAGTGCTGGTGAAGTCAAAGATAAAACCAATCTACAGCTTCTACAATAGCCATCACTGAACTGCTTGCAGAACTTGCCTGGACACATTGTGAGCTCACCTGTATGCATTGTGAACTATCTGTTGGTGCAGCGACTTGTGGTAGTGTTGGGGTATTTTTGCTGATGATGTCATTGGTGGTACAATTTTTACAAAAGGAGCCGTCAATTGGCTTGGTGTATCTTCCTCCCTTCTGCTTGTCATGATCGTCCAGCTAAAATTTGGGGGCCAACAGAGGTGAGGCAAAGAAGCTCACTCCCCCGCTGGTACAAAGACCTCTCCACAGGTGTGGCTGTATACTGGACCGGTAGTCAGTGATGGGTAAGATCCAATTGCAATGGTACCAACCTAAGGACCATATGTACTATTGGACAACCTAAGGCAGGCACGGTCCCTAAGCCACATGCTTGTTGTTTAAACAGAGAGGGGGAGATGTTGAGAGCCACAGCCGAAGGGGCCCCAGCAAACTTCCAGCTGCCAGCAAACTTCCAGCTGCCGGCTGATGATTGGCTCACAGTGGCCCCAGCAACATCTAGCTGATTGGCTCCTCTGCGGTGATGCTCATTGGGCTGTTTCCCTGCCCTTTCAGACCACGGAGCTGCTCATTGGGGGACTTTTTTGGCTCCGCCCACGTGACCCAGCCAATCGGCCTCAAGAGCAGGAGGATTATGGGAGGTGGGTGGGAGAGGCTTGTGGAAAGCCGGTGGTGGCAGTTGAGGCTCTGAGGGTTTTTCCTGAGAGGCTGTTTTGTTTGGCGTGTGTGGTTCTAAAAATAAAGTTAGTTTCTTTTGACAAGTGGCTCCTGATTGTGCCCAGCCAGACTGCAGCATGTGTGTGTGTGTAGGGTCTGGCATATTATCAGCAAAACAATAATGTATATGTAAAATGCAGGATCACAGAAAGAGCAGAAATACACCTTCTCAGTGAAGGTTGGTGATTTCTCTTCTGGCTCATATATACAGCTGTTCCTCCCATTAACCATCATAAACTGCAAATATCATAGGTGTTATTGTTTGATGTGAGGTGTCCCCCAAAAGCTCACCTGTGAGACAGTGCAAGAATGGTCAGAGGAGCAATGATTGGGTTGTAAGAGAAGAAATGATTGGGTTGTAACCCAATCAGTGATTTAATCCCCTGATAGGGATTAACTGAATGGTAACTGAAGTGATGGGGTGTGGATGGAGGAGGTGGGATTTGGGGGCATGGCTTTGGGTATATATTTGTATCTGAGGAGTGGAGCTCTGCCTCCTGATCACCATGTGAGCTCCTTCCTTCTGCCACACGCTCCATGATGATGTTCAGCCTCACCTTCAGGGACAAGGAATGGAGCTGGCCTTCTATGGACCAAGACCTATGAAACTGTGAGCCCTCAAGTAAACTTTTCCTCCTGTACAATTGTCCTCGTCAGGTCCTTTAGTCAGAGCAGTAAAATAACTGACTAAATAAGTCACACATGGATTTACACACCCAACCCACCAGACATCATGGCTGAGTATGCTGTAGGGGATCTGTGTTGGTCGTGATGACCGTGTATCTGACTGGGCATTACTTGGCCCTGGGCCACATAGTGCTGGCCTGGGAAAAGGTAAAAATTCAAAATTCAACGAAACATTTCTACTCAATGCCATCACATTCCCATCATCCTCTAGTGAAAAGAAAGTCAAGGAACCATCTCTATTACTTTCTGAGCTCAAATGGTTCTTGTGATCCAAAGTACTGATCCATAGAAAGAAAGATAATTTTACAAAGGGAAAAATTGGACTTCATCAAAATTGTATAAATTGTCTCATCAAAAGGTCCTGTAAATAAAATGGAAAGGGGGCCCTCTTATAAAAAAGATAGATAAACATATCTGATAAAGAAATTACATCCTTTTACAAATTAAAAAGAAGAAAAGATAGAAAAAGGCAAAAGACTTAAAGACCAACTTAAAAAATATTTTCAGATGTCCACAGCAAAGCAAAGCATCTGCAAGGAAGACCAGCCAGGAAAGCTGCAAAATCCAAGGGATGAAGTGCTCTGTTTCATCGTCCTTGGTCATACTTGCCCAGGCACAGGGTCAGTATTGCCATTTGCAGGACAACAAGTTGTACAGAAGGCTCTCAGGACCCTCTTTCTGTCCCTGTCCCTCAGGCTGTAGGTGAAGGGGTTCACCCTGGGTGAACACCATGTTGTCCTGTACACCATGACCAGGGTGTACAGGGTGGAGGCAGGCACCCCCGTCCAGGAGGTGTGTGTCCATGTAGAGCTGAGGTAGACCCCCAGGCAGAGTCTTAGAATAGGGGGACAAGAGTTGAGAATCACAAGAGCCGTAGATGCTTTATATTTCCTTCCTGCTTATGAGATCCACAGCACAGAAGCCATAATTTGAAAGTAAGTGAAAAGGATTCAGAAACTGGGGGGGAAGCCCCCACATACATTACACTACATGACAGGAAGTTAGTGCTGAAGGTGTCAGAGCAGGGGAGCATGAGGATGTCAGGGAGTTGACAGAGATAGTGTAGGATTTCCATGACTGAGAAGAAAGAGAGCCACAGTAGACTTCAGCTCCCAGGAAGAGTTGTTGTCTAGTGGAGGTTGTGAATCTATTTTAAACCAGCACACTGACAACCAGCTAGGAGAAGTAGCTGGGCACAGAGCCTGGGGCTTACGAGGGTGCTGTGTTTCAGGGGGTGCCAGATACCCCGGAAGTGACCACAGGCCATCAGAGTAAGAAGAAAATTGTCCAGCAGTCCAAACACTGTGAAACGCACATCTGGGTGATGCAGCCTACGTAGGTAATGGCCTTGCTCCGTGTCTGGATGTTCACCAGCATCTTTGAGATAGTGGTGGAGGTGAAGCAGAGGTAAGAAAAGAACAGTTTGGAGAGGAAGAAGTACTTGGGCATGTGCAGGTGGGAGTCTGAGATGGTGGCCAGGATGATGAGCAGGTTCCTAAAGACAATCACCAGGTACAAGGACAGGAACAGTCTAGAAAGAATGGACTGAATCTCTGGCTTCTCAGAAAGTCCCTGGAGGAGAAATACTGAAATCCCTGTGTGGTTTTCTGGTTCCATATAAAGTAAACGTCTCCAGGAGAGAGGTATCAGTCGGGAAAATGAGAAGTTCACAGCCATCTCCAGAACCTGGCTGCCTGGGGCTTGGGCCCAGTGCTCTAGGAAGCATTGGCTTGGTTCCTCCTCTACTGTTGATCAAATTGGGGCTTCTTAATGCCACCAAATTCCCATGTTACAACCACTATCTGGAAACACCCAGACACAAATCTAAATTTGTATCCACAGCTGACTTCATCTATTCAATGGCCCTGACACCTGCTCAGTCAGCCTTGGTCATCTCAGATGAGCTTGAATTGATACCCTAATAGTACGAACAATTTTAATAAAAAATGTTTAAAGTCATGAATCTATAATTTCCATAATGGTTGATAATATCAGATTTTAAATCATGGTTAGTTTTTAGTTAAAAGCATAATGCAAGGAGTAATCAAGGAAGAAAACACATACCAACAAAATATATCTTTCATGAAAGAAAAGATACCACATTAGTAATTTTTAAATCTCACCTATTTGCAGTTTGTAAAAAATATCTGAGAATATATGAAAACAGTTGTCCAATGGAGTTTGTGGATCTATTTTAACATTGAGGCCAAAAATATAGCAGCATAAGAATAAACACCCATTGATTTAATTAATTAGTGCAAATGGGAAAAACATGAACCAATTAGCTCTAAAATATAGTCATGAATTTGTCAAGCAGACTATATATGATGACCAGGTAGCTTGCAACCCAAGAAAGCAATGCTCATTTGTCACGAGCCGACGAAGGGTTGTGTGTGGGTCACCACACATAGAAGCCTACTGGATAGAAATATCTGGGGTCTGGGAATGACTAGTGGACATTTTCTCTGGTCAGTTGCCCAAGGACAGTGTGAATTTCTATCCTCTTCTGCCGTGTCCCACACAGCACCTGAGATGGATGTGACCTGCCAAGATGCCAATCGACCTGCAGTCAGCAAGACTCTGCCCTTAAAACCTTATCCCTGCCTATGATGTACCCCCTTAAATAAACCACCAGAGCCATGTTTCCTTTGTCTAGTTCCAACCTCATGTGGACTCGATCTATCAGGGGCTCTGCTTTTTGTAAACACGTTTCTGTCTATTTGTGTTTTGTTCTTCACTAATTATTTTAGATTTTAATTTTCCAGGTGGCTTACACCCTCCTCAGCAGGAAGAAGGACCCCCCCAGTAAGACTTTGGCTGTCACCCTATTACACATTTTATAATGATAATTCAATTATTATGTTATAATAAATAAGTGGAAACAGTACCTAGATATAATAAGGTCATCTTAATAGATGGAAAAGATACTTCATGAAAATAGTTGGGAGAAAACTGTAAATAGGGATGGGGCTGTGGCTTAGTGGGAGAGCGCTTGCCTCACATGTGTGAGGCACTGGGTTCAATCCTTAGCACCACATAAAAATAAATAAATAAAATAAAGGTATTGTGTGCACCTACAACTAAAAAAATTTAAATTGTAAATAGGCACATATTTCTTAAACATTAAAAAATAGATTGCTTAACTATCAGCCAGTATCTGCCCTGACATGAAATTACTTGGAGAATCTTCATGAAACTCACTGAAGTCAATGTACCTGCTGCTGGCTCTACCAACACTATTCTGAAACTTTAAGTCAGTGTGACCAAGGAAGCAAGAGCTATCACAGCTTGATGTGGTGGGAAGAAGTGAATTGATCACATTTTCAGATGATAAAATTTACAATCTAAATAGTAATCTAAAAAAAAAAGAAACAACCCAGGGTCAGTGGCACCTGCCTACTGAAATACCAGCTACTCAGAAGACAGAGGAAGATTGTTAATTTGAGGTCAGCCTGGGCAACTTGGAGAGACCCTATCTTGAAATAGAAAGGGCTGGGTATGTAGCTCAGTGGTAGAGAACTTGCCTAGCATGCATGAGGCCAGAATCATGCAAAAAATTCCATATTATTGTATTATTTTCTTCCCTATATCCACTAATAGACATATCATAGGAAAAACAACTTATTCAATACAGTTTAGAAATGTAACATACACTGACCAGGATTGGGCTTATTGAGGAAATTATATGAATGTTAAGTCATATTCACAAACACTTCCAAGCTGCAGGAATGCTGCCAATCCTTTCTTCTGAATGACCTCATTTCATCTCCTGGAAACACTTGGGAGAGCTGTCATTCATGCATACTGCAGAAACAACTGTCAGCTTGAATGCTAGTAGAATGTTTGAGTAAATGTCCTATGCTTTTTAGTGTTGAGGTATGTTCCTTCTATCTTTTATTTATCTGGTGTTTTAAACATGATTGAATGCTGGATTTTCCCAAAGGTTTTTTCTGCATCTATTGAGTATGATTTTTGTCCTTTAATTATACCAAATGCCTACTGAGCACCTATGTTCAAGTGTGTAGTTGCTGCACCTGTGGTGATTCCATCCTGTTATGAGATGAATCTTTCTGTGTCCTCTAAAATTCTTATATTGAGATCCTAAGTCTCCATGGACCCAGTTGGGCACATCCATTTAGCCGGTCTGAATCTCATTTGTATGAATGTAGAATGAGGCTCATGACAGTAGAGAATACCAAGAATGGGATTTTATCATACCTACGTCTATAGCAGCATAATAGCCAAACTATGGACCAGCCTAGGTGTCCATCAATGGATGAATGGATAAAGAAGTATGTTATACATGCACAATGGAATTTTATTCAGCCATAAAAATGAAATTATGGCATTTTCAGGAAATTGGATGGAGCTGGAGATCATCATGTTAAGTGAAATAAATCAAACTCATAAGGTCAAAGTGTGTTTGCTCTCATATGCATAAGTTAGGAAAAAGGAAAAGCAAGGTGAGGTGGAACTCCTAAAAATCAAAGAGAGATCAGTAGAAAGGGGTGGGAGGAGGGGAGTGTTGGGGGAAGTGCTCGGAGTGATATTGGTCAAATGATTGTTATATTGTGTGTGTATGTGCAAATATGTATCCCATCATCATGCACAAATATAATGCACCAATACAATGTGAAAAAAGAAAGGACTTTTATAAAAACAAAACAAGAAAAAATTTAAATGTTACTAATCTCAGGAAATGTGCACAAAAAGATCTAAATGTATCTCTTTGAATTATTGAAAGGTGAGTGGTTTATAAATGCAAGACTCAATACCACTTCTTAACTTCTGTTGTAAATATAGCATGAACCCAAGGGTTGTAGTGTTCATGATTTTATATCAAGAGACCACAGCCCCCTCATTAAGGAGAGGAGTAGTCAATTTTCTGGTGATGTTAGGGGTTATCCCTAGCACAAATCAAAGCTTTTGCCACCCAGGGGAACTGCTCAAGACAGGATCATGCATTTTAGATCTTGGACAAGACTTTCAGTCAGGCTTGGGACTCGTGTTAATAGGTTAGATCTCTAAAAGAAAAAAAATTATAAAGGAAAAATAAACACTTATTCCCCTGATATTAAACTTGTACCTTGGGCACAGAACTCATCAAGAACAAAATCCCTTTGGTGCAGAGCAAGGTCTCAGTGGGAAACCATGTCTCAGGATTGGAATAACAAGAGGGAGAGGGCCCAATGAGCAGACACACACACAGCTGAAGCTACTCCCTGCTGGCCTCTTCTGTGTGCTCTGTGTTGATTTGGATGGGCCTTGGCTGTGTGCTTTGAGTCTTGCATCTGGCTGGGGGATGATTCTCGACCCCTTCCTGCTGTCTTGTCTGGCAACATAGTCTCAGGCTGCATCATCAAAGAGAGGATTTGGATTCCACATTGAGACCTTCCACTCAGAAGACTCATCCAGGTGAGTCTGAGGGGGTGGTGGATGCTGCAGGAAAGCTTCTCAGAGGACAGAAGCCAAGGACATTTCCCTAAGGTCATCTGAGAGCTACTCCAGCCCCACCCAGAGATGAGAGGTGGCTGTGCTTTTTGTTGGTTTGCTTGGGGGAACCCTGACTCAACAGTGCCTGAGTCATCCTGACCATAGAATGAGGTCCTGGAATCTCAGCTAGAATTGGGATGAGAGGCTTGAAGCATTTTCCAAATAAATCCATGTGTCCAAGGACTTTTGTAATTAATTTGGTGGCAATCAGAATGAGAGCCTTATCTGTGGAGGGATGAATAGGAAGAGAGGGCATTTCTTGTTTCCAAGATGGAGCATCAATTTGATTGGCTTATTATTATCATAAACCTATTTTTCTATTGTTATCAATATTTCAGTGGATTTTTCCAGTTCTTTGTTTCTCTACTGATTTTTGGAGTGGTAATTTTTAGCCATTAAGTGTTTCAAATATTAGCTAAGTATGGTAGCACATGCCTGTAACCCCCACTGCTCAGGAGGCTGAGGCAGGAGGACGAAAAGTTCGATGCCAGTGTCGGCAACTTGGTGAAACCCTGTCTCAAAATAAAAAATAAAAAATAAAATGACTGGGACTGTATTTCAGTAGTAAAGAGAGACTGCGTTCAATCTCCTGTAATCCCCCCAAAAAAGTCTCTATTTTTTTTAGTGAAGTACATCTATCTTATTACTTCTGAATTTCTTGCCTTACTTAACATTTCTTTTCACCTGTGAACTTTATATGTAATTTTCCTGATATCCTCTAAAATGTGTTTATTACTTTCATACTTTGATCTTCACTTCCTCTGAACTAGGAGACCAACTTCATTTTCCTAAAGATAGCTAACACCAGTTTTATTTAAGTACTCAAACTTTTCCAACAAAATTAACTTGTAACCTTGTCGTCGTTTCTGGACTGAGGCAGAATTTCTGATCCATTCCACACATGAGCATCTCTCTGTGCCACAACTTTCAAGGACCATTCTGAATTATGCCCAAGTTTGTGCCAACTTAGTTATTGATTCATCAGGACAGCATTAAATATTGGTATTATATATCTTCTCTTATTTAGTGCTTGATGCTGCCTTCACTTTTGTTTATTGCATTTATCTTAAGGTTCTCAGCTTGACCTGGTTCCAGTCCCCCACTATTCCTTTTAACATCACTTCTCTTTTCTTTAATTTTGTTCTATGTAATGGACACACGTTCACACACTGCTATGAAACAGAGAGGTGAATGAAGCAGGCAAAGTCTGCCCTCTTGGATCTTGCACATGATGCTGAGGACAGTCAGCAAATTGCAATGGCTGTGTGATGAGCTGTTATGTGTCAAGAATGAGTCATGTGAGGGATTTTATTCAGTGTAAAAGGATAAACGTCATGGCATGGGCAGGATTTTATAGAAAAGTGTCTTTGCACCTTTGAGGAAGACCATTACCAGGACTGCAGTGTGCCCTTTGTATTTGTTCAAGGAGTTCAAAACAGAAAGCCCAGGAATATCACAGAAGGCAAACCTCACAAGAAAATGAGGAGAGCATCTGCCTCTGCTGCTGTCCACACAGGAACCAGTTGATATTAATCTTTCTGTGTCCTGCTTATTGCGTAGAATGAGAGATATCAGTTGGTTTTTACTGTGGAATCTAAAAACTAGATTTCAGAGAAGTAGGAAGTAGATGGTAGTTACTCAGAAATAATAATGGGGAAAGTCCTATTAACAGGCACAACATGTCAGTTACACAGGAGGAAGAAGGTTTGGTATTCTATTGCAGAGCAGGGTGACTAGAGTTAATAATGCACATTTCAAAGTAAATATAAAGGAGGATTTTGATTATTCTCACCACAACAAAATAATAAATATTACCCCAGTTTGATAATTACACAATAAATAAATGCAGAGAGGCTTCATGTCATACTCCATAAGTGTGTGCAATAATTATGTGTCAATAAAAAATGAAATGCCACATTATAAAAGCAATCATTGAAATCAATATTGAATGTCACAGAAACAAATCTTCTAATATTTTATATAAAAGTACTCATTTTTTTGTTCTTTGTATACTTCCCTTTTTGAATTTCTGTAGTATTATTCCCTTCACACATTTTTTTCCTACATGAATATTTCATCTGAGCTGGGTGTGGTGGCCCATGCCTGTGATTCCAGTGGCTCAGGAGGCTGAGGCAGGAGGATCTCAAGTTCAAAGCCAGTCTCAGCATAAAGTGAGGCACTAAGCAACTCAGTGAGACCCTGTCTCTAAATAAAATACAAAATAGGACTGGGGATGTGGCTCAGTGGTCAAGTGCCCATCCATGAGTTCAATCCCCAATACCACTTCCCCCCAAAAATTCCATCTCTAAGTGTCTTTGACCAAATAATCATTATTATCTATCATCTTTGACTTTGAGAAATTTTGCCTTGCTATTTCGTTCATTTTTTCCTAGTCCACAATGGATATAACCTCAGTTGAATGCTGCCAGAAATAGGGGCCATTTTCTTCCATACAGTCTCTTGGGGACTGAGCTCATCAGTGTTTTCCCCCTCAAGGTCTTTTAATTTCTCTCCTTGTTGAGCAGATTTCTTATATTCCTTTAACCACAGGGTAGAAAATGGCAATGCCAAAAGGACCCTCCAGGTCACGTGTCTATGGGAAATTTTCAAACTGGGATTTTGGGGTACCATTTTTTTCTTGTCGTTATTTCCTTTTCTAAATGTTTTTATGGGTGCATTGTAGTTATGCATAATATCTGGGTCATTTTGAAGGAGCCACGTATGCATGGGATAGAATTTGCTCCATGTTGGTCCCTGGTCCTTCATCTTTCCCTTCCCCATGCCCATTTCTCACTGTACTCGTTCTCCTTCTGTTTAATTATTGTCTTTTTAATTGGTGCTTTGTAGATACACATAAAGGTGGAGCTGGGCACCATCTTTTGCCTCACTTTGCAGAATGAGGCATTGATACAGACAGCTCGCCTGGTGTCCATTCCCTCTGAATAGTGACACTGGGTGTGAGAAGCAGATGGCATTCACACAGGGCTGGGAGCTCAGGGCTGGTGGTGTGCTTTTGTGGAGTGTGTGTTTTGTGTGTGTCTGCCTATAAAGGTGAGAGTAGGTTTCAGAAAAGGGGGACCTGGATTTAATATATTCCCAAAGTCACTTTATACTCCAGAGGTCAGAACATCAGGCACCAGATGGAAATGAACCAGGATTACATTTCAATCCACGCAGGCACCTTGTCAAGCAACTTAATAAAAGGCCAAGGCAGGAACACCTGGACAGAAGCTCCCGGCGTCTTGAACCTGCAGCAAGTGGGAGGCTGCTTTGTTCTTCATTCTTCTCTGATACCTGCTCATGTCACCCTCTCCTTGCTCTTGGGGACTTTGAAAATTTGCATCAGACACCTTCCTCAGGGCCTTTGCACTAGACATACCTCCAGCCAGGCACATGCTTCTGGAGGTGGTGGCTCCCATCCTGTCTTCCTGGAGGTCTCTTTTCAAATGCCACTCACTGGCCTGTCTTGCCTGGACACCTGTACAAAATTAGACTCCCTCTCAATCTTCTCATTTATAGCTGTATTTTTCTCTTAATAGTAGTTGTCATCATTTGGCTTGCCACATGATTATTTCTTCCCCTCCTTATATGTGCTTGCGTTATTTCTTCATCATTAGAGATTAGGAATACCTGCTTGCTTAGCCCTGATCATTGCCTAGATTTTTCCTGGAACATGATCATCACTGAATTAAATTCCTTAAATGCATAAAGTAAATTCAAATTATTGAATACATAATCTATTGGGAAAGGGTGAGGGTGGGACTGGGATTCCAAATCAAAGACAGAAAAGGGATCCCCAAAGGGGAGCAGATTCATACACAAAACATAGGAACTGTGTCTTCAGTGTGAAATGGAAATGGTAGTATGTGTGTCAAGTTACATGTTCTTTTTACTCTCTCTTTTTTAGTTACAACAACCACATGGGGTCAGAGAATGAGACACGGATTTCAGAATTTCTACTTCTGGGAATTTCAGAGGAATCCAGATGGCAACCCTTCCTCTTTGGGCTTTTCCTGTCCATGTACCTGGTCACTGTGCTGGGGAACCTGCTCATCATCCTGGCCACCATATCAGACTCCCACCTGCACACACCCATGTACTTCTTCCTCTCCAATCTGTCCTTTGTGGACATCTGCTTCACCTCCACCACCATCCCCAAGATGCTGGTGAACATCCAGACAGAGAGAAAGGCCATAACATATGAGGGATGCATCGTGCAGATATATTTTTTCATACTCTTTGGAGTTTTGGATAATTTCCTTCTAACTGTGATGGCTTATGACCGCTTTGTAGCTATCTGTCACCCTCTGCACTACACTGTCATCATGAACCGCCAACTCTGTGTATCCCTGGTGCTGGCATCCTGGATCACAAGTGCCCTGAATTCCCTGCTGCAAAGCTTAATGGTGTTGCGACTGTCCTTCTGCACAGACTTGGAAATCCCCCACTTCTTCTGTGAACTGAATCAAGTGGTTCTGCTTGCCTGTTCTGACACTTTTTATAATGACATGGTGATGTATTTTGCAGCAGGACTGCTGTTCTGTGGCCCCCTTGCTGGTATCCTGTACTCCTACTCCAAGATAGTCTCCTCCATCCGTGCAATCTCATCAGCTCAGGGCAAGTACAAAGCCTTCTCCACCTGTGCGTCTCACCTCTCCGTGGTCTCCTTATTCTATTGCACATGCCTAGGAGTCTACTTTAGCTCATCTGCTACACACAACTCACACTCCAGTGCAACAGCCTCGGTGATGTACAGTGTGGTCACCCCCATGCTGAACCCCTTCATCTACAGTCTGAGGAATAAGGACATCACGGGAGCTCTGAGGAGACTCTTTGTTGGCAAGCTATAGAGGTGATGTTTTTTCAGGAAGTGCCTGGGGTCCTACTGCTCTCACCTGCAGAGCCAGAAATCACAGTCCTTTAATCAGATCCTAATGTAGAATGTGCTCTTTCATTCATTTCCTGTAGTTTTTATTCTTTCACTTCAACTTCTTTGTTGAATGTAGACAACCTCATTAATAAGTTTTCTACTCTGTTAGCCAATATTTTTCTCTTTCTCCTTTTCCCAGTGTTCTTCTAGATCTCAGATCAGGTGTGGTTTAGAGATTCCCAACAGTCCCACAGAAAGAAGATGCACTAATCCTGGAATGAACTGCACTTGCAGCTGGGTCCTGTGTCATTTTATTATAGAAAAAAACCCTGAGACCACAATTCTTCAATGTTTTCTTTTTTCTTGCTGTCTACAAAGCTGCCTTACTTAGTCTATGTTATAATATAAACTTCAACAAACCAGTGATTTTATAGTTCATCGTTGGAGAGTATATTCACAGGTATATGATCATCTTATTCAGCACAGTTTTCAAAACATGGTATATTTCATGGTAAATAGTAATAATGAAAAACTGCAACTGAATGCACATTAAACGTGTGTGATGTTACATGTTTATATTAAACACACCAAGAAGGACAAATCACACACATCAATGACTTAGTGTGATCTTAGAGTCAGAGGAACTTATGTTTTCAAGTTTCAATCAGACGTTGAATTTTCAGCCATACCTCTATGATAGGTCTATTTTTGATAATATACATCTACTCATTGAAATGTGAAATCTTGGTGTCTGCACAAAGGAATTTATTCAGTGCCTGAAGGATTCAGCATCAAGTTCTTACTATTCAGGACATAATCTTGCTCATCTTGTTTAAAAATTCCTGGTGCTGACAAAAATCATGACTCCTTCCCTTGACATTAACAAAATACCTCACCCGTTACATTTTTTTTTGGTAGACATTAATGAGCAGGTGAGTGAATTGTGTGAACATTTACTCTAATTTTATTTTCATTTCATCTTTTATGTTCTAAACTTTCTTCAGTGCTTATGAGCAATGGATGACTTCAGTAAGAACTTGAATCCTGCCTGTAGAGCCACAACCAGGGTGGACAAACTCACAATTCTGGTGAGGAGTGATGGGGGATTAGAAAATAAAGATAGTTGGGATAAGGTGGTGTGCTGCTCTCTGATGGAGAAGGAGATCTAAAGAGTTATGCCAACAGTCTTTATTATATGTGTATCATAACCAGGTTAAAGACTATGAAAACATTATTCTTTGTACTGAGAAAGTTACAGAACTAGAAACACCTATGCAGCTTTCCCAAGTTGCAATCCATAGTTGCAATGTAAGGAGTTTTGTGTAGCACTCAAGGAGGTCCATTGTTTAAAGTTACTGTTAAGCAGGCCAGCAGAGCTAGGGAAACATTGTGGTCATCTAGCATGAGAATTCCTCTGCCCCCTGAAGCTATGCTCCTGAGATCAAGGACGAAGCTCATAAGACTCTTCCTCAGAGTCTCCTCATGCAGGGTATTACCACAGCAGCTAGGTAATATCTAGACATTAACAAAATACCTCACCCGTTACAATTCACAATAGAAATATTCCCAGGCACCAGGGACACTGCAGCCATGCGGTCATCAGAGACCCCAATCTCAGTCACTGCTCTCCATTCTGTGGTGCCTTGGTAAGGAGGTTGTGCACGGAGCACAAGGGATTCCCCTACAAACATGCATGTTCTTCCCATCTCCCCTGCTTACCTGGAACGGAAACTCAACAATGGTCACTTTCTAAAATACCACAGTGAATCACATGTATTTGGTGATATGTATAATATTTATTTCATAATTAAAATAATAATACTAATAATACTAGAAAAGAGATTATCAGAGTAGAACAACAGATCAAAGTAAGGGAGAGGGGAGGGAAAAGGAAGGTACTAGGAATGAGATTGAGTGAATCTTGTTACCTGCATATCTGAACATGGAATAATACATCTCACTATCATGTATAACTTTAATAACAAACAAATAAGAGGCATAGATACACAATGGAATATTATACAGCTTTGAGAAAGAAGAAATTGCCGTCATGTATAACAACATGAAAGGAACTTGAGGACACTGTGCAGAGATATAAGGCAGGCTCAGAAAAAGTAAACACTGTATGATGTCACTTATGTGTAGAATCTGAACAAGTCAACCTTGTAGAAAAAGAGCAGAAGGGTGGTTACCAAGGGTGGGAAGGGGGTGTTGGAAGAAAGAGTATGTGTCCAAAGATGCAGAGCTTCAGTTACACTGGAGGAATGTGCTTTAGGGATCTATCACACTGCCTGGTGACCTCAGGTGATGATAATGTATTGCATAGTTTTAAATTACTAGGCAGATTTTTAAATATAGAATTACCTGTGCACCTGGCAACCAGTGAATCAAGAGAAATCCCAAGGGATTATCAGACATAAAGAAGACTGAAATCCTGTCACTGACAGCAAAATGGCTGAGCTAGAGGACGTCAAGGTGATCCCAATGAGACAGAAACAGCAGGGCAGATATCACTACCTCCCTCTCCTGAACAGAAACCCAAACAGAGAGGGACTGGAGTCAAGGGGGCTGCCAGGGACTGTGCTGGGTGCTGTGGGAGGCAGGAGGGAGAGTAGAGTGAAGGGGCAGCCGTGACCAATGCCCCATGCAGGCCTGGGTGTGTAAGTCACTGTGAATCCCATTAATCTGCATCAGAGATGTGGGCCAATAACAGTGAAAAATAACATACAAATAATACAGTGAAACAGAGCTGAGCAACATCTCTGGGCTCCCCCTAATGGCAGGGAGGAGGATAATTTTCTGAAGGTATCTGAGAAGTCAACCCAAAGTCCACGCTTTGGAGTTGCAGGGACTTGGTAAACACAGCTTCCTAAATTTCATGAGACAAGCCTTGCTACGGTGCCTGGGCAGGCCCAGAACTCCTGGGCTCAAGTGATTATTTCACTCCAGCCTCCTAAAAACCTGGGATTACAGGTGTGTGACACGTTACCCAAACAGAAGGGACATCTGTAAAAAACAAAAGAGACGATTTATAAGGTAATAATCTCAGAGCAGTGTGCATAAAAGGATCTAAATATTATCACTTATAATTACCAATGGTCTGATGGTGTGCTTGCTTGCTCAATTATTAATTTATTTACTTAAGATGCTAAAAGGGACATGGCAATTTAACTACTTTTTGTCAAAAAGAGATCAATCCTAGAAGTGGAAGAGCTGTGGCTACCAGAGCTGGGGAGGGTGTGGGAAGGACCTGAGAGGAGGGCAGGGACACAGGGTGACGCTCACAGGATGGGTGACTCCAAGTGCTCTCTGGCTCAGTGGGGTAGCTGTGGGCCACAGTTGCTGGTTGTAGATTTTGAAATAGCTAATAGTGAAGATTCCAGTGATGTCCCCACCACAGAGAAGTGATGAATGTTGAGGGTGATGGATATGTTAATTCACTAATCATCACACACTGCACACAGGCATTGAATGATCACTCTGTACCCATATATACACACAATTAATTGTTGATTAATTTTTAACAATAAAAGTGTTGGGAAAAATATCACCTGGTTGTTTGTGGAATGATATATTCTTTGTCTTGGTTGGGATCAGCTTCTGTGAAAAATGTGTGTTGAGAGATGTCTCTCTACAGTCAGGTGCTAGACACACACACACACACACACATGCACACACAGACACACGATGACTTTGACAAATAGCTATGGACAGTGTTATCACTGTGAGAATGAGGACATCCAGAGCCCAACTTGGAGGTGAGGTGTGCACATCTTCATGGGCTCTATGTCTAAGAACTGCAAGCTTATCACTGTGGTTGGAAGGGATGGGTAGATCATTGCTGTCCCAGAAGCAGAATGTGGTATAGAGACCTTGATTAGCTGACAGGAAAGAGGGAGGTGGAATAATGGGTCAAACAGGAGAAAATCCTAGTCCTGTATAGCAAGCAAGGTGATGATACTTTATGATCATTCACTATGTGTTTTCTAAAACACTAGAAGAGAGAAGTTGAAACATTCTCAACACAAAGAAATGGTAAATGTATAAGGAACTCAAATTGCCACTTATTCCAAGTAGGTTAGTACACATTTTATACATGCATTGAATTATCACATTGTACAATCATTACATAACAATTCAAATATCAAAAGAAAGGAAGCTTTGGTAAATATACCAGATGTTCTCCTCAACAGATGCCAAAATTCTATGCAACACATTTACCAGAGCCTTACCCAATTTTGGGGGAGAAAAATCAGAAATATCCAGCTTCTTGTCTCACCTAGCATGAATAGAACTGAGAATACTTGCAAAGAACCTAGTCCAGATAACAAGAAGACGTGAACAAATTCTTTAAAAGATGCCATTTACCAAAACTCACAGAATGAGAACTAGCTCACTTAAATGGTCCTATATCTATTAAAGAAATGAATCAGTATTTACTCACCATCTACACCAGAAAGCATTATATGGTTTTACAGGTGAATACTACCACAAATTTATACAGAAAATATCTCATTCTCTACAATATTATACAGAAAGCAGAAACAGAGACCCCATTTTCTAATTCATTTTGTGAAGTCATAATTACTCTGATACCAAAACCACACAATGATCTGGGAGAAAAAAAACAATTTGGAATAAAGACAACCTATGGAACAGTACTTACCATGAGTATACATGCAAATACATACAAAAATAATAACTAATCACATCCAACAGTGCATAAAAATAATTTTATTCTATGACTAAGTGGGATTAATTCCAGAATATCAATTCAACATTCAAAACCACTTTGCTATAAATACAACAAAATATTTAAAGGATGTATTTGAGAGAAACAGCAAAACTCTATTGAAAGATCAAAATCTCTGATGGAAAACTATCCTAGGTATGGATTGGAACACTCAATATTGTCAAGCTGTAAGTCCTTACCGAATTGTTCTGTGGATTCCTCCCAATCCCAATCAAAATCCCACATTGTACTTTATGTATATTGATGAGCTGGTTCTGTGGTTTATTTGGAAAGACAAAAGACTCAGAATAGCTTTTTCAAAGATCAAAGAAGTTGGACTTGTTGGGAGTTGCCCCAGCTAACCATCTCATCTCCTCACCATCTAAAGGATTTTCTCACTTACAAGGAGCTACAGTCACTTCCTCCTTCCAGGGTTCTATCCCTCCTTGTCTCTCCTTGAAAATCCCTCCCTATCTTTTCAGCCCTTCTCTCCATTAAAACCTGCCTCCCTCCTCCCATCTTCTCCCTCACAAGATCCCATCCACAAATGCCTAGAGGTATTAGAGACGATTTTACCCTGCCATTTGAGGGACCCCTTCCCTCTTTGGACCTTGTCTGGTTCTCAGATGGTAGCTCCTTTATACACAAAGGAGTTAAAGTGGTGGGGTATGCTGTTGTTTCCCTATCATCCATCATAGAGACAAAACCTCTCCCACCCAATACCACCAACCAACAAGTTGAACTCATAGCTGCCACAAGGACATGTGAGCTAGCGGAGGGAAAACCCCTCTCCCTATATACAGATTCTAAATGTGTCTTCCATATCCTGATCCTCCAAACAGCCATTTGGAAAGAAAGGGGGCTATTGACCACCATAGAGATGGCAGTCATTAATTCCACACTTATTTCTGGCCTACTACGAGCCTCCAGGCTGCCTTCCCAACTGGAAATAATCCATTGCAAGGCCCATCAAACTGACTCCTCCCTTACTACTATGGGGAATTCCAAGGCCAATCAAGTGGCTCAATCAGCCACCCTACAGAGCTTTACCTCCACTCCACTACTCTTTGTTACCACTAGGGATCGGCCCAAAGATCCCCAACAACTCTCCCAGTTTCTTCACTCTCTAGTCCATTCTAGTCCACAGAGTCTCATTACTTTCCTTCACTCCCTTTTCACCCTTTCCCCACATGATAAGACCCTCCTACAACAGATCACTTCCGCTTGTCAGATCTGCCAGAGAACCAATACCAATACTCCATTAAAACCTAAACCTTTCCCTTCTCATCAGGCCCACGGTCATACCCCGGCTGCAGACTGGCAGATTGATTTCACCAACACACCCCAAGTAAAAAACAAGCCTTTCCCACTTCTAACAAGCAGGCCTCCATGGTAGTTGACTCACATAATCCCCCTGTTTCAGGAGGCCCACTTCTATCCAATCAGACAATGGCCCAGAATTCACCTCTCAGATAACTCAGGGACTGGCTCACACGCTATCACTCCCTTGGCATTTCCATTGCCCTTACTGCTCCCAGGCTTCTGGAAAGGTTGAAAGGACCAATTGGTCCCTTAAAGAGACCCTCACCAAACTCACCATGGAATTA
This sequence comes from Marmota monax, assembly GCF_021218885.2. NCBI lineage: Eukaryota > Metazoa > Chordata > Mammalia > Rodentia > Sciuridae > Marmota > Marmota monax. The sequence continues at coordinate 23,502,501 of NW_026695228.1, forward strand.
AGCCTGGACTGGGTAAAGGTGCTCCCCTTGGCTTTATTGCACATTAGGGCCTTACCAAAGAAGCCTTCTAATATCTCACCTTTCAAAGTCATGTATGGCTGTCCCCTCGTTCCTCACGGACTGCCTACAGAACCCCTACCCATCTCCCAAACCTATGCCCTGCCCCTCCTCTTCCGTCTATGCTCTGAACACTGGTGCTATCAAGACTGGCTCCTTCCTGACCCCAGTCTCTTTCAAAACCCTACCTCCTTAACACCTGGTCAACTTGTTTACTATTGCCCACCAGGGGAAAAGCCCCCCTCTAAAACCAAATATGAGGGTCCTGCTCAGGTGACTATGTGCACTCCCTTGGTGGCCAAACTCAAACTACCTAATAACCCACTTACCCCATGGATTCATAATTCCAGGCTTAAGCCTGGCACTCCTACACCTTCATCAGGAGAGCCAAGGATCATCACCTGTCATTAAATACTCTTGTCAATGCTCCCCCTCATTTCTGGCCCCTCTTGGGTCCTCTCTTCTCCCTATGTCTGAAGATTCAAGGCAAGTGACCCTAAGGGCCAGACCCCTCCCACTTGCTTGAATCTGGCCAGTAGTGGGACCGTTGTGTGTTGTCCTTCTGGCAAACCACTTAGATGTCCAGAGCATGGTGACCCCTGAATAAGTGTGAACTACCTTTATCATAAGAGAGCACTTTATCAGTTGCCTTCTGGGCCTAAGGAGGAATATGTGTGTTTTGTTTACCCTCCCAGTTTTCTATCAGTATTTAAGGTTGAGGTGTTTCACATAAAACCTGAAGAGGTCTGACTGCTCTCAAAGGGAAATCTGGTAACAATGGGCCATCATCCTCCCTTGGTCACCTTCGTTCAGAGCATGGGAGAAGCAGCCTTCTTTACAAAGCCTTGCTTTCTTGGTGTGAAGAGAGACAAGACTAGGGAAAGCTGGGAACAGTGATATGTCAGGATCCAAGGGCCAGTGAAAGGTAAAGAGAAAAGCAAGCTGGTTTCAGACACACCCAGGTAGGAGGGAGCTAGATTGGACTAGGAATGAAGAGTGGAATTGAGGGTGTTAGGTGCAGGACAGGCTGGTCTGCAGGTCCCAAACAAAGTTAGCTGCAGGATGACCTGGCTTCTCAAACCCTCTCTCTGGTTCTTTATCACCTGTTTGCTTCAAGCCCAAATGCCCATGCCCCTGCTCAAGGCTGAGCACTTAACCCCCCCTTGTGCCAACAAGGCAGCTTGCAGACCCAGAGACCCCATTATATTTGGGCTATATAAACTCCCTGTGCCTGTTCCTTCCCTTTATCATAAAGTTCATTCAGACTCAGGTGGCTCAAAAATTTCTAATCAAGCTTTTACCCAGCTTCTCCTCAGGAATGATCAATTCCTGGCTACTGATGATACCTCCAGTCGAGATCTATGCTGAATGGACTGACATCATCATGGATCTGTGGTGGCAAGGAACCTTTGTTGATCTGGTTCCTGAAGTTATACTGGTCCTCTCTGCCCTCCTGTGGGGGCTCCTTACTTCCCTCCTCTCTGATTCTCCCATGCCGCCCCATCTCAGCATGAAGCAGCCAGAATGAGTTGACGGCCACTCTCATTTAATAACAAAGAGGGGGGAATGTTGGGAGTCACCCCGGCTCCAAAGCCTAACTTCCACATCCCCCAAGAAAAGCCGTCCAATGATGAGCCCTTCGGGCTCACATGACCCTGCCATCTGATGGTGAGCCCTGCTGGCTCACCTGATCCTTACCCACCAATCAGACTAGCCCTGCTGGCTCACCTGATCCTTACCCACCAATCAGACTAGCCCTGCTGGCTCACCTGATCCTTACCCACCAATCAGACTAACCCTGCTGGCTCACCTGATCCTTACCCACCAATCAGACTAGCCCTGCTGGCTCACCTGATCCTTACCCACCAATCAAAAAGCACCCCATGCCAACTGTCAGACCACCCCCGGCTCTATAAATATACAGAGCTGTTCCTCAGTAAACAGACATTTTCTCCGAGGGCAAGCCTTGATCATTCTTTCAGAACTGACCCTATGTGGTCTCTTATAGTAAATTGACAGTAATCACAACAGTATGAAATCTACAGAAATCAAAACAAATAACTAATGGGACAAAATCTCCAGCCAGAAAAGGACCCACACAAATGCCATTAACTGATTTGACAGAGTAGGTGAGGCAATTCAATGGAGATAGGATGGTCTTCCAAGAAGTGGTTCTAGAGCAACTGGATATCACATACATGAATACTCTAGAACCCGGAACTTATCCCCAAAGGACAAATAAACTCAAAATGGATATAAGCCTTGAGGTCAAATGCAAAACTGTAGAAATCTCAAAAGATAACAGAGAACAATCTAGATGACATTGGATTTTGCAATGGCCTTTTAGATAAAATGCAAAAAGCCCAGTATACTAAAGGAAGAATTGATAGATCAGTAAAATGAAAAACTTCTCTGAGAAATGAATTGTTAGTAAAAAGAAATTCAGGTCATAGATGGGATACAGTTTCTGCAAAACAAATATCTGATAAAATACTGCTGTTCAAAATATATAGATGACTCTTAAAAGTCACTAATAAGGAGTCAGATGACCCAATTGGAAAAACTGACATAAGTTCTGAGTGGAGACATCACCAAGGAAGACATTCAGATGGCAAATAAGCACATGAGGACATCCCTAGTGTCATCTGTCCTTAGAGAGCTGCCAAATAAAATAATGAGATTCCATGACACACCTATTGAAATAATTAAGTTTCAAATGAATGGAAACAGTAAGTGTTGACAATGGTTTGGAGCAAGAGGAAACTCTGTTCATTGCTGATAGGAATGCGAAACATGAGGACCAATTCAGAATACTGTTTAGTAATTTCTTATAAAACTAAACATACTGTTCCTATTAATTAAGCAGTTGCACTCCTTAGTTGTTACCCAAATCAGTTGAAAACTCATGTCCACACAGGCAAAAACAACAGTAAAATATCCACTTGCACATAAACATTGATAGTGATTTTATTTGTATTTGCCAAAACTTGGAAGCAACCAACATGTCCTTTAATAGGTAAACCAAATCGGGGTACATCCACACAATGGAAAATTCATTACTGAGCCATGGAAAAGAGAGAGCTTTTGGGTCTTAAAAAGTCATTGAGGAACCTTAAGTGTTCACTACTCAGTGAAAAAGCCAACCTCATTGGGCTCCATGCTGAATGATTCCACCTGTATGACCCAATGTTGTGGGTGTCACTTGGTGGTACAGCTTAGCACATACGAGGCCCTGGGTTTGATCTCCAAGATCATGAAAACAAACTGGAACAAAAAACCCAAACTGTATGACATTGAAGACAAGAGAGTACTGTGAAGATGGCAAAAACAAAACACAAAGCAGTAGTTGGCCATTATGGGGTTGGATGCATGGAGATAAGAATAGGTGGAACAGAGAAGATTTTTAGGAGAGTCACATGATTTTGTAAGAGACTGTGGGTGAGTGTCATTATACATTTGTCAGAAGTCATAGAATGTACAACTGAGAGAGTGGACTCTAATGCAAAGAATGCTTTTGAAATAATAATTATAATAGCAACAAGGAATCCAGGGTGGTGAGGGGGATGAGCAGGAGGGTGACAGAGAAGATGAAGATTGTGACAGAGAAGGCTGAAGAACCAGGCTGCCCCGTTTTGTGTAAGGACCTGAGGAGTTCCTCAGGCCAGGTGTTGTTGCATGTACATTCCACTAAATTGGACACAAAGGTGCCCTGTGGAATGAAATGTGGACCTCTATAACTCCATTTATCTTGAATTATGTTCTGTGTAGTGTTAAGTCACCTTTTCGAGTGTAATTAAGCCCAACCGTACAACCCACATACAACATAGCCTCCTGGGGCCATGTTGGTACCATGATATGCTCATTTAGGTACTTTCTAATGTTAGAAAAGAAATGGATACAAGGAAAGCTGTCAATATCAGACTGTCTTTCCCTTAGTAAGTGTTATGAATTTTTTTAAAAAAGAATGTATTTATGGAACCCAGAATTTCCAGTTCAACAATCTCTTATACATGTGTAAGCTTGGGGTTCCATTTGCTGTGGCTATTTTCTTTCCTGATTGCTAGAGAAAACATTTAGAAATTTTCATCAGTAAACAATGAGAATGGACTTAATTGGACCTGATTGAAAGAGGAAGGTCTAATAAGCTCAGTGATACCCCAAGAGACTATAAGAGCAAAAGCTCCCTTGTTTCTGGAAGCATTCCAACTACATCACAGCCCCTTGGTGGCCAGCCAAAGTCATAAAAATAATGAAAACAAATCCATGCAAAAGTTGTATTTGAAATAATTATATATTTTTAATAATGTCAGGACATTTGCATATTGAACATTACAGGATAAAGTAATAAACAAAGGAAATAAGTAAGAAATTAGGAACAAATAAAAACAACACAAATTGGACATATACTATATAAGAAAATATAAGATTGGTATTTCTTTTGCTTATTATATATTTATTCGAATGATTGGCTTTTATACACACCAATAACAGTCAAGCATGTTTGTGTCTCACTTTTTTTGAGTTTCACATAATTTTCATGTCATCATATTATCTTTTTTAATCATGCATGTAATTATACAGGATGATGGGCTTTGTTGTATATTTGTATATACGTTAAAATAAAATTTATTATTGCTATTTGTGGCAATTTTTTTTTCTTTTTCCTTTCTTTTCTTTCTTTTTTTTTTTTGCGGGGAGTGGATGAGGTGTGTTGATCTGCTTTTTGAGAAATCTAATTGGTATGCTTAATTCCTGTTCTGGTCTTTTTCCAACATGTAGAGACCTCTCCAGACCATATTCTGTAAGGTTCTGTGCCGACCATGATGATTGTATCCTTTCACATTGGGTGGCATTTTTTTTTCATAAGATTTATCCCTGAAGAAAGCAGCCTAACACATTTATCTGGTCGTTTTCTCTATTCACCAGAATAATATCTACATGATATCCCACAGATATCCACAGAAGCAGGGACTTAATTTCCATTGTTGGTCTTCACAGTCTCATGATATTGTGTAAATGTATGGGCACTATGTAAATATAGAAAAAAAGCTTAGCAATTAAAAGGATGTCAAGGAAATAAAACCAATTTAATATAGTGCTTTTGATGTTCATTGGTAGATGAATAAATACAATGTAGTATATATTACACAATGGAATACCACGCACCTGTCATTCATTCACTTAAAACAATATGAATGACATTAGAGCATGCCATGCTAAGAGAAGTATGACAGGCACATTCTGTTAGATGCCTATGAGGTAAGAAAAACATCATCTTAAATCATTCGCCTTGGGGATAGCTTGTTATGCAGCAACTGCTTACTGATACAGTGATCAATGCAAATAGAACTGAGATTATTGGGAATAATCAGTTAATTCTTATTTCTGGCATTTGTTCTGATATTTGAAGGCAATATTCCTAATGACCAGGATTTTCCATGTTCATTTCAGATAACGGTATTAAAAAACAGAATTCTATTGATTATCCCTTTTATGCATTTGGGAGTGATTAAAACAATGTTTTAAAAAAATCCATTTATTTTTATTAGTACATTATAATTGTACATAAAAAGAGGTTTTGTGTCATTCCCCAAAACTTTCCCTTCCCTACCAGAGCAGGTTTTTGTTTTTCCCATAAGTACCCTGTAGGCAAAAGCAGAAATCTCCATCCCCAGAGCCATACCTGGGTGTCTTAGTCAATGTCTTGCATGAGTCATCCTTTGACCATGAGGATTTAAGAGAATTTAGAACATTAAAGATAAACTGATGATCGTGATGCTCCTGTCACTCACTTGCACACTAATGTGGGTGGCAAAGTGTGTAAAGGGGGAGATACTTTGTTAATGGCAATGGAGGGAGTCATATTAGTTGGTAGCACTGGAGAGTTTTAAGCAGAAACATGATATAAAACAATATAGAAAATTGTATGAGGACTTTCTGTCTAGTGGAACCCCATGGTGTGGACAACAAGTGTCTATACTTTGGTGACTAGATGTGTGCATGGACCCAGTGTGACATAGCTGCAGCCATCTGGAATCTTAGCCACCACAATTGCCCCAGAGTAACCCATGGTGGTGTTTCCTGCAGAGTTTCGAGCAAACTCTAGCAGACCAAGCCATCAACCTGGTGTGTGCAGCTGTACAGCTGGACCTGGCTCCAGGGATGTCCCTGACTTGATATAAGCTTAAGATAAACCAGGTAAATTCTGGCTCAAATGAAGTCATTGTCCAAACCCATATATATATGCTCTTCCTTCTGACCCAAACTTCAGGGATCCACTTGGTCTCGCTGTGGCCGAGGACCAGGCTTCTGTCAGTCAGTCCCCAGGAAACTCTGTACTCTGGGTCCATCTGCCTCGCTTTCTTAAGCCCCCCAGCAGGTTGGGGCTGGTTCTCATGCACCAGTCCTAGTTGCTCCAGAACCATGTACATCACCAAAAAGAAATCTTCCAGAGTAATTCAAGTATGGTTGAACATTTTAGTCCACACGATTCTTGGTCATATCTGACTCTATGTTTACCAAGACAGTAAAATTGGTCTCTCGGTGTCCATTATAGTTCTAACTATAGTTCTAACTTGGATTCATAATTTTGGCCTTACTACACTATGCAGGGTAAACAGGACGCACTGAGGACCATGCTGGAGAGAAACAAGACCATCATGGGGAGAACAAACACCCATGACAGCTGGGAAACATACTCATATGTTAAGGTCTGTGTTACCAGGGAGAGCAGTTAAGGAGAGATGAGCAAGGAATCAGGAATGCAGGTGTCAAAAAAATCACTTTCAGATTGTCTCCTGCTATAAAGTTATACAAACCACCTTAACTTCCTAATGTAGCTTATACCACATTAGTACAGTTAATTACCATCAGACAGTGGGAACCTCAAAATATTTCCGAAATTGGTGATAACTTTGAGAAAGTAGGAACATGACAAAAAGGAAAAGAAAACATTGAATATCAGAAAGAGCAGAAATGTTGAGAAGGGGCTTATTTAAATTATACAAAGTCATTGAAGTTAAATAAGATGAAACTTGAAGAAAAATCAAGTTGTACTTCTGTGACCTGACATGGAACTGCGGTCACCAGCTCTGAGGACGACAGCTGTGCAGTCAGGGAGAGTTCTGGAAAACCACCATTACAGTTTCCCTGGGGGGTATCTTCTTAGAGCACTCTTGATGTCCTTGTTCCTCAGACTGTAGATGTAGGGGTTCAGCATGGGGGTGACCACACTGTACATCACCGAGGCTGTTGCACTTGAGTGTGAATTATGGGTTGCAGCAGCACTGAAGTACACTCCTAGGATCGTAAAATAGAACAAGGAGACCACGGAGAGATGAGATGCACAGGTGGAGAAGGCTTTGTACTTCCCCTGAGCTGATGAGATTGCACAGATGGAGGAGACGATCTTGGAATAAGAGTAAAGGATGCCAGCGAGGGGGCCACCTCCCAGCAGCACAGATGTAAAGTACATCACCATGTCATTAGGAGAAGTGTCAGAACAGGCAAGTTGGACCACCTGATTAAGTTCACAGAAAAAATGGGGGATTTCCAAGTCTGTGCAGAAGGACAGTCGCAACACCATTAAGCTTTGTAACAGGGCATGCAAGACACTCAGGATCCAGCACACCACAACCATCAACATGCAGAGCTGGGGGTTCATGATGACTGTGTAGTGCAGGGGGTGACAGATGGCCACAAAGCGGTCATAGGCCATCACGGCCAGGAGGAAGTTTTCCAAACTGGCAAAGACTATGAAAAAGTGCATCTGCATGATGCAGCCTTCAAAGCTTATGGCCTGGCTCTGTGTCTGCAGGTTCACCAGCATCTTGGGGACAGTGGTGGAGGTGATACAGATGTCAGAAAAAGACAGGTTGCTGAGGAAGAAGTACATGGGTGTGTGCAGGTGGGAGTCCAAGGTGATGGCCAGGATGATGAGCAGGTTCCCACACACAGTGATCAGGTACATGGAGAGGAAAACCCCAAAGAGGAAGGGTTGCCATCCAGGTTGCTCTGAAAATCCCAGAAGATGGAATTCTGAAATGTGTGTACCATTCCCTTGTTCCACGTGGTCCATCTGATGAGACAGAGAGAGAGAGAGAGAGAGAGAGAGAGAGAGAGAGAGACATAGAGAGGGAGAGACAACAACAACAACAATCAGAGAAGTATTACTAACTTTTCAGAAATGGTCTCATTTATGTTACAGCCAAGAAATGATTTTATGTTTCATATATGAATCTGGTCCTCTTTTAGCAATCACCCCAGCATTTACAATTGAGAACTCCTTTCCCATTCTCATTCTATCCCAAGAGATTATGTAATCTACTAAACACAGTTTTTTTTTGCACTTAAAAATAAAATTTAGTATAAACCTTGTCCCTGGGGTTTCTAGACAATGTGTCAACAATGCAGAAGAAAATAAACATCCCTAAAATCTTATGATATAGAAAGAATATAAGAAAAAAATTAAAGTGCATAACACTTCAGATGATAACTGATGCTTAAAAGAAAAGAGTGGATGAAGGTGGTTTATTTTAAAAGCCAAAAGTCAATTCCAAAAACACATGGCGACATCTGAAAAAAGATCTCACAGAATTTAGAAAGGATAATCGTATAAGATGATGGAAATGATAGCTACTGTGATTTGGACAACACAAAGTATACATGTTTCAAAATATCATACAGTATATCTCACACATATAGAAAATGATTATGTGCTGGTTAAAAATTTTTAAAGGTACAGAAGTTTCTCATTGTAATCACACCTGTACCATAATTGTTTCTTTTGTAGTTTATAATATGTAACTATGTATTTAAGAAAGAGCCAGTAAGTGTAGCCCTTATGATTACAGTGTAGCAAATGGAGAGTAACCCTGAGAGTAACCCTCTGGGCCCCCCAAATTCCAACATACTAATCAGTTTTGTGTTTCTATACACAATAATTGATAAATGTTCTGAGTCTCAATTTTTTAAGTTATAAAAATGTGGTGATCATAGTAACCAGTTCGTAAAGCTCTTGTAAGAATTAAATGAGATGATATATGACAAAATTTTAATTTGTTTGGTAAGAGGTAGGAGACTGTTAAGAGTTGATTTTCCAAAGTGTTGAAGGTTGCTAGGTACATATCCACAGGAAGCAAAATCGGAGAGTGAATAGATCTCTGCATCCCACGTTTATTGTGGAACTGTTCATAATCGTTAAGATACAGAATCAGGCCAAGTGCCCATTCATGGATGAAGAGAATGTGTACAATCAGACAAGTGTTTTAAGTTCAGCCTTAAAAAGAATGAAACCTTGTCACTTCCAGGATCATGATAGAACTGGCAGACATTAAGTAAGTGAAATATGCCAGGCCCAGAAAGACACACACTGCCTGTCCTCACCAATGTGTGGAAGCTAAAGATAAGGGATCTCATGGAAGACAAGGGTGGACTAATGGCCAATGCAGCTGGGAAGAGTAGGGCACAGAAGAGAGAAAGATTGGATTACAGTACCTAAACACAGTTAGAAAAGACAATGTGTTCTGCTGTTTTATAACATAGTAGTGTAATTATACACTAACCAACCTGTCTTTCAAAAAAGCTAAAAAAGAAGGCTCCAAAGTATCCCAAATAAACAGTAATGACAAATACTCACAGAGGTGGAAGTGACAGTCCCCCTCAGTTCATCCCTACACATTGGACACATGTCAAGTTATCCTACTGAGTCCTGAAATATGTGCCAATGTTATGTTTCCATTAAAAGTATATAAAAGGTATAGAAGAAGGGGTCTCCTGCTGCCACCAAACCATCAGGACCAAAGGACTGCCTTGGCCCATTTTTTTTGCATTTGCACTTATTTAAGTTGTCTGAACAACTTTCCTTGAATTGAAGTGGATTCTCTTTTTACTTCGATCTATTGTCTTGAGTTCTGGGCTCTGGATGATAAATCCCCATTAGGAATACAAAAGATCTTCCCTAATTTATTATTTTTATAACTTATATTATGGCCTAATTAACCTAGAACAAGTGGAAAGTACTGTAAATTGAAAATGCCTTGACTGTCTGTAACCTACTGGGCATCCCAGCTGGGCAACACAGTAACTGTAGCCTCAGTGCAGTTCTGAGCCCTTGCAAGCCCTTGCAATGTTGAACTGGCAGGGCACATGCTGTCTGTTCTCAGCATCATGAGGGTATCATACAGCATAACACCAGCCTGGAAAAGAATCTAAGTTCAAAATTCAATGTACAGTTTCTTCAGAATGCACATTGCTTTACACCGTTGAAAAGTCAAGGAATAACAGGTAGAACCATCTCACCTTGGCGAGAGTCTGTATACTATGCCCAGGTACCTCTCCTCTGAAACCTGCTCTCCTCCCTAAAGGTACACACACCCACCCAACACACACAGCCCTGTACACACAGCAGGATGTGATAACACAAGGCTCTTCTCACTCCCAGCCACACCATAGGAAAGAAATGGATTCCAGCTACTGATATCAGATTAACTTGCCTGAATGAATGTAGAATTGCTTGTCAGAAATGCTAAGCTGTCAGTTTTCAATCACAGGTTACATAGGAGTTCCCTTTTGCTATAGCCATTATCTGACCTGTGTTAAAATAAACAATCAAAAAATATTCTCAAAAACAGGGGGTTGGCAAATGGACCTGGAGGAAGAAGTTCTAATAAGCACAAGGAGGTCCCCAGGAGACGTTAAGGAAGGAACAGTTGCCATTTGTCTGGTGGCATTCCAGGTCCCATTCTATCTCCTTGATGTCCTTGAGGTCAAAACCACATTAGCCAAGAGAACAGAGTAAGGATAACATCAGAGTGTTGAAAAGCACATACGTCAAACATCTAAATAGAAGAAACTGTTACCTAGAGAGTAAATCAACAACTCACCAAAGGAAATACACCAAGAACCACAAATGCTCTTTGTCCTGTTTTGTGAGTGTCACGAGCAGCTTCTCAGCCTTGTCTGGTTACCAGGAGTTCCCTTCCGGATATCTGCACTGGACCCCGGACCGCGACGTACGCGAACACCAAGCACGAACTCGATTGCCTTTTGAAATGCTGGTTTATTCGCACACCACACAAAGCAATACACGAGGTGACTGGCTCACACTGCACGATCTTACTCTCAGGTGATGAGAGTTGATTGTGAGCAAATACATGGAGTTTCCCTCGCGCTTATATACTCTATATGTTTATGTCTAACTTATCTAACATAAGCACACTACCTAGTTACATCATCAACTTATCTAACATGGGCATACTATCTAGTCATCCTATAACCAAAACATGTTTACAACTAAAAAGTCACTTAGTCACTGCAAAGTCCAAAACAAGTCCAAAACAAGTCCTTTTGCTGATTCATGTTGTTTATTCATCCTTGATGTTTACTCCTGTCATTCCACCCCCTTGATACGGAGGCGCCGATGGTACTGATGGTGCCGATGTATCAAAGCGACAAGTACGGTCCCCTGTCTTAGGTCGTCCATTCGGAAGTTGCCCGTCCTCGGGGAAACGTATGGGCTGTCGCGGCCCTCCAAACCAATCTTCAGATTGGAAGATGCAATCCACGGCATCCATGCAGCCACCGACCACACAGGAGTGCAGAAAAGGCTGAAGCATAGCACGAAACTCACAGCAGAAGGGAGCTTTCACTCTTGGAACGAAAAGTTGTTTCAATCGTAAATAAAGGTCCAAATCCAAATCCTTTACTAGATCCAAATCTATCACCAAATTGTGAACTATCATAAATGGATAATTAACATCTTTTTCAGAGAACATCGGAATTGGAGTCATCCGGTCCTTCCTGAATAATAGGTCGTTCCTCAGCTTGCGTCCTAATATCCGTTTGATGATTATCTGGTCCACAGACATAGTTCCTCAAGAAATTCTATAATATTAACCAATCTTAGGTAAGTGTTGATGATAATCCACATAAGTCCATAATTTAATAAAGTAAGGCTTACAAATGTTTCTTAAACATATGTCAAATAAAGATCTAGGAACATATGTATTCCTTTGTCTGCATTGCGAATTGATTCTACACAATAAATCATCACCAAATAATAATGATCTATTATAGTTAAGTGAAATAAGTCCATTAACATAAAAAGCACCTGCATTAGAGTGTAAGGTTAATAAATCATGATCAGACTTCATCACTTCAGTGAACAATCCAAATAAAGTCTTAACACACAAATGTATATTATATCTACAATAAACATCACAATGCAAATTATTATCAGAAATACAATTCCAAACATGATTCAAAAACACACACAAAGAGGGCACTTGGCCTTCCAAGGTCCTATCCAGTGGACACCATGGTCCACTGCATAAGGTTACTAGTCTACATAAAAGAGAAAAACGTTCCTGCCCAAACAGTGTATATGCACTATATAAAAACCATGTATTTACATGAAATTCGATGCAAAGATGACAATTTGCATAGTGCAACTGTTCAGAATAATTCCTCGATCTTTCCGTCCTTCTCCTTCTTGGATTTGATGTTCTTAGTGCCTTTCGTTTCATGGTCCCTGTAATGTTGAAGTTTATCCATTTTAATGTAAGTTTTCTTTCCTGCAGACTTATTAATCTTTAAACAAACCTTAATACATAATACAAATAATACAAAACAACATACATATAGCAATCCTTCCTTAAGCCAATGGAAAGGGTTCCATCTCATAATGCAACTAATATCTGCATGAACTAATTTTCTAAAGAAACCTACAAAACTACAATCATAAGTATATTGAAAGTCACGCGGAATCAAGTATCCAGAATCAACTAACATTTTAACTTTATGTGTTTCACCTGAAAACCTTTGGAGAAGTTCGGTAGTTTGGTTATGTACTGTCTCAATTTCCTTCCCTAATGAAGCATAAATGGACTTGGCTGCCTCCGTCGCCTTCATCATATGTTTATATTCTTCCGACAGAGGTGGCTGGGGTACAAAAGTATGTAACCCAAAAGTATGATTAGACAAATAAACCACCTGAGTCAGGACTCGTACATTTCTCGTGTTAGTAAAATTCAAACTCCTAAACAGATGTTTCTGAACGGTCAAATTCATATGTTCCATCATCATGACATTAGTATGTATATGGCAACCAGCATTCAGACTCAAAGAATCACTATAAGAAATGTTTTGCCATCGTTGAACCATGTACGGTTCAGGATAACAAGACAACATATTAAAATTCCCAAGATCTAACAAAGTAGCCTGAGGCATAGATATAGTTATATCAGAAGTCCTAGGTTCATCTGAGAAAAGATCATAGGCTATAACAGTTGTTTTACCTATCGCATAAGTGGCTTCACTAGGCACATAATATGACATATTGTCCCATTTTAACCAATAAAAGTTATCAAATGGTATTATCCAATCTTTACCAATTTTCTTCGGTATAGCCTTAGTTGGATATCCTATTACAACCTTAGATGTTGACATTTGCCATAAATTAATCATACAGACACCAGTTTCACACCAAGAATCCTTTGTAGGATCTAATATGGTTATAGCTGATGCAGTTTCCATGCCTATGCCAGTTCTAAATAACAGTCTTATTTCTTCTAATCCCGCGGTGATCATTGCCTGCAGATGTTCACACTCCTGAGTTGCCTCCAATTGTTTCATACGTACATTCCATGATGCATCCATGGTCTCAATCACCTTACTTAATGAATCAACATGATGTTTCAAAAGTTCCTGTTCTGCAGAAAGTCTTTCCATAAGCAAGGACGCGGAGTGCAGATTTTTAGATAATTGTGAGATAACAAAGTTCTGTTTAGTTTGAAGTCCTCGAAGAGCTGAAATTTCCACTCGAAGTTCCTCCGTCATTGCTCCAGCGATTGCTGCCCCCAAAGCTGCTCCGGCCAGGAAAGCGCCAATTGCTGCGAACTGCAAAGGTCTCCGTCCTGCTGCATTTCTTTGAACTGAATAAAACAAATCTGGCAACACAGTAGACTCAAAAGAAGGACATACAGTTTCACCTTTCAACAAATCACTAACAGACAATCGTAACACAATTGGCTGTACTTGTGGTTGTATCAAAAATCTAACTGGCTGATGTAGTAAAGGTAAAAATCCTGGAGCCTCTAAAGTCTTCATAAAATTACCGTCCTTTTCCTTGCGTGGGAAGAGGACCGCTCTTGGGAAATGGGCAGTAACCCATCCCTTGGTTTCATTAAATCCTCCTCTATCAATTAAGCAAGGATTCAAAGAGGTCGGTTCCATGTAGCATTTCTGCATATCCATCTTTGTACTATATATAATATGATTACCTGCATGTGCATCAAACACATCAGTATTATTATGTAAAACATCATGTGTTACAATATCATAAAGATTCCATTCATTTTCACTTCCTGGTAATAACATATACCAGTAATAAGGTAATTTTCCTGGATATATTTTACTAGACCAAGTAGAAAAATCCATTCCTTGTGTCAACCACCATTTCAGAGTTCTTCTATCTGCTACATCCACATGGTATCTAATTATAGTATCCCAGAGCTGTGCTCTAGGGCACCCAGTCTTCAATGACCAGTAGTCATCAGCATTTACCAGGTAAGTTTCTGTTTTGTAATTCACTAAAGTAACTTCATCCAAATCTGGTGGTACAAATGCAAGAGAATATACTGTTGGATGTAAAGTATAATCCCTTGTTTGTTTTTCCTCATTGCCTAATACAACATTACCACCTTCATAATGTTTGGAAACATTTCCAGTTATATTTACATCAAGAGGAATATCATAGTACGTGGAATCATTATGCATAATAGACCTATGAATACCAATCACATATTGCCATGAATGTGGAAACCATCTGCAAATAGATCTTTCCATAGCTAAACTAACATTTTTAGTGTCCACATAATTAGAATCAACTCCCATCGGGATTGACATATTATGGACATTCACTCTGATTTTGTCATCACTCAAATTAAACACGGGAATCAAAGTCCCAAAGAAATTATCATAAAACTTAAAGGTACAGTCTTGGCATTTATAATAAGGCCACTTTGAAGATTCTCCTTTGGATCCATTATAAGTATAATCTACCTGCAGAAATGTAACATTATACAAGTGTTTTTCCAAAATATCCTTAGGTGTGACAACCAATACAGGTTGCCAGGACTGATTATCAAACCTATGCCACGTATTATTCACCTCAAGATGCATATGAGAGGCATTCAAATATACAGCATGAAGAGGATTCTGTACGCAATTTTGTCTGCTAAAATTATAACACCATGTCCAATTAAATATATTATAATATTGTGTGTAGTTTTTCCACACTGTCTGGTTAACAATGTATTCATCCACGGTGAATTTATAATCATGTAACCCTGGACTATGCACTCTCTGTCCCAATTTTGGGCCATCCACAATCTCTGAGAGGTCCCATTCATTATTGGCATTTTTAAAGACATACCTCCTTGTTTTGTTTTCAAATAATAGCCATCCAGAGTGATTAAACATTCCAAATTCAGGATGTAATACCCCAGTCGTCCTGTAAACTGGACCCAGCCTACAGGCCTGTGTGTGAATCTTATAAGTTACAGATGAATAATTACCAATTTTATAATAATATCTATATTGGCACCACTTAAGGAAGGTTGAATCAACAGGGAAGCAAACTCTACCAATAAATGCTTGTCCCTGTGTTCAGTTAAGCATATCTCCAAAAATGCTACGGATACAAACATACCCGATTTTATCCTTTATTTTAGGAGGCGTGGCCACGGGTTTAACCAAGTTATGGGTAAATGGCTGTGGTAAAGGGTTGGTCAACACAACAGGTGATCGCCAGGTGGCGGTACCTAAGGTATTGACTTTCCACCAATTATCTATAGTAAGATAAGATTGGTTCCGTATTTCTAAGGATCTATCAGGATTCTGTAGAATCTCGAACTTTCCATATATAGGTAAATTAGGAAAATCCGCTACACAAGATACATAATGGGTATAATTCAAATGAGTTCTGCTTTGCACATCTTCAATATATATAGACATATTCCTTTGTTTAGTGCTCATGGAATCTAGATACTGCTGTAACTCTTTTGGACACCATGTCCCGTAGGGTTCAACTAAAACTTGCGGCCATCTAGGCAATGGCCTAGCTCCTTGTAAATGTCTAGGCAATCCTTTCCACTCATCCAACATTTTCTTAGAATCATTATATGGCAACAAATTTATCCCCAACGTAGTTGTTCGTGGGGTTGTAGTTGTAAATTCACCAGAACCTTCTTCCTCTCCATCATCATATGAAGAATAGTCATATTCTTCATATTCATAATCGAATAAATTATAATCATTCTGTTTGTTGGACACCCAAACCTGAAAAGGCAGTGATGCAACATCCTTTTCTGCTGCTTTTATACATGTAAAGTCATTCTCTTCTGTAGACTCCTCAAAAGTATATACAGTAAGGTTTGGATTATTAAGCACTGCTGCTGTAGCATTATAGCTCTTAACTAAAGGTTTGCCTCCAAGTTTCCTATAATAATACACAAAATGTGGCTTATAAGACCACATATCCATAATCCCAGGTACCAGATGACATCGGAGGGGGTTAGTTTCATATTTATTAGAATATCCTCCATCCGCACTAGATCTAAACATTGGGCTATATACCCCAACTGTATTGATGTCCCAAAAATGGTCACACTCCTTAGGTGCGGAGTGTTTGTTATAATGGTGGCAAAATGCATAATTATGATAAAACAAGTATCTAATAGCAGTAAAATTTTGTAGGAATTTGTTACTTCTCCAATATTGTGGTATTACTGCACAAGAATTATTACACTCTTGAAGTGAATGAGTAAAATTAATATAATTAAAGATCCATTCTTTGTAAGAATGCTTGGTCAGGTTAATGTTCCTGATACCAAAATAATATGGAGTTATAGTAGTAAAAGTAGTGGGAGTTGTAGTTTGATTTCCCATTACTGAATAGAACTGCAGGGCTATCAAAAGTAGCAAAAATAGCAAAAGTAACAAAGTCCTAGGTGCCATTACCAGAAACATAGTGTATAATTAAGTACATAACAGGGTAGCAAATCCCGTACCAACAATTTATGATACGTTTGGTTCACGTTAATATGGGTACAGTCAATACCATTGTGAATGTGTGAATGATTAAAACAAGTAGAACCATTCAAAAGAGCTGTCTGCCATTCGTTACAATAAAAATATCCACCCAAAAACAAGCAAGAATATACAATCAGGATAATAAAGCATATGTTAAACCAAACACACAAACGTTTACCTAGTGACAACATCTTGGCTTTTTACTAATCTGAGGTCCCCTTTTCCAGTTGATACCCATAGGGTATTTCCTTGTCCGTGTGATACAATCTCACCTTTAAT
The DNA here is from genome assembly GCF_021218885.2 of Marmota monax. Lineage (NCBI taxonomy): Eukaryota > Metazoa > Chordata > Mammalia > Rodentia > Sciuridae > Marmota > Marmota monax. Next base: position 23,519,928 of record NW_026695228.1, read on the forward strand.
CACAGAGTTATCTTTTCTGTTACGTATCCACACCTTATATGGTCTTATATTATCTGGGTTTGGGTCCCCGTCTGCCTGCACATCGATGTCCTTTTGGAATGTTTCCTCAAAGGGTGATCTCCTGTGCAGTCTTTGCCTAGAATTAAGTTCAAAAACTGCAATCAGTATTGCCTTGTCAAATGGCACATCTTGTCCTATCTGCCACAATTTAGTCTTTAATAATCCATTGAACCTTTCAATATTTCCTGCTGCTTGTGGATTATAGGCCAAATGAAAATCCCAATTAATTCCTAAAACGTCAGCTAATTTCTGAACATTTCTACCAGTAAAATGAGAACCCTGATCAGAAGTCACATTCCAAGGACATCCATATGCTGCACACCAGCTCCAAATAGTTTTCATAGTAGAGCTTTGATCTGCATGTCTACTTGCACATGCATGTCCCAATCCGGTACTACAATCTACCATCGTACACACATACTTTCCATTCTGCAAGGGACCAATATAATCAATTTGTACCTTTTCATTAAATCCTCTTGGTGACGGCCTATTATGGGGTGGATCCCTTCGGAAGCGTTGTACCGAGGATGCGCATAATTCACATCCAGATATCGCACGTTTACATGCCCCCCAGGTGACTTTTATATTTCTTCCTTGGAACCACTGGAACATCCCATGTGTTCCAATGTGTCCCAATTCCTTATGCAATTGTCGGATCTCATCCTCCGAAATATCAGCATTCAATTCAGGAAGTTTTATATGCCAATTTGGGTCACGTTTCAACCGAATCTTTGTATCTGTTCTATCTAATATATTCCAAGGGGCCTTATTCACCAATTTTAGCCCTTCAGAATCAAATTTACTCAATTTGTCTGCCACATCATTAAATTTAGATATTTCATCTGTACGTCCTGTGTGAGCATCAACGTGCGCTATCTTTACATGTATAGGTGCCTCCGCAAGAAATTTCCAAATATGTATTCCCCATACATCTTTTCCATTAATTTTATAATCAGATTCCTTCCACTTTGCAGACCATATGGCAATACCATTACAAACTGCCCATGAATCCGAAAAAACGTGTATATACTTTTTCTTTTCATGGATAGATTGTTCAACGGCCAATTTTACTGCACAGAGCTCTGCTAACTGTGCTGAGGCATCCGAGCCTTCCTTCACTAAGATCTTATTATCACTTGGTCGATATGCCACAGCTTTTCATCTAGTGATATTTCCTACTACTTTACTTGATCCATCTGTGAACCATGCATTTTTATGAGAAGCAATTGCCCCCCATTTTCCGATAGGTTGTGTCTTTGGTTGTTTAACCTCTACCGGTACTTCTACCATAGGCTGAGCAAAAACTAATTCTGATAACCTTAATGTCTTATTATTCCCCGACACTGTTGCATCATTAATTATAGTTAACAAATACCATTTCCATTTCAACACTTTTTGTTCCATGGGTAAACCTCTAAAGTCTTCCTCCTTAGTTCGTACCCAATCCAAAATTGGTATCTGAGTTCTTAATGTAACTACTCTATTAGTTAAAACAAAACCTAGACTTTGTACCGCCGTATAAGCTGTCCACACTGTTTTTTCAAAGAAAGAGTACTTGTTTTCGGAAAAAGGAAATCTTTTGGAGTAAAACCCAACTGGTTTAGTCTGACTATTACTTTTAGTATATATGCCCCAATTTCCAAAGTCATTGGCATATATTATATCAATTACAATTTCTTCACCAGGTTGAGGTACGTACAATTGGGTATATGTCTGAACATATTCCTTAGCTAATTCTAATGACTTTTTCTGTTCCGGTCCCCATACAAAGTCCGCAGCTTTCCTGCATACCCTGTGTATTGGAGCCAGAATCATTTGCAAATATGGAATATGTAATCTCCAATATCCCAAAATGCCCATCACCTGCTGAGCCTCTGTCTTGGTTTTTGGTGACTGTAAAGCCAAAATCTTATTTATCACTGCATCCGGAACCTTAGGTCCTTCTGTAGTCCACACCACCCCCAGATACTTAACTGACGTGGCTGGACCCTGAATTTTATCAGGATTGATGGACCATCCTTTTGACTTCAATAATGTAACTACCTCGTCCTTTACCTTATTTAACTCGGTCATATCTTTCCCAGCAATTAATATATCATCTACATATGACCATAACTTAGTAGTTCCTTTATCTTGAAAATCCTTTAACGTTTCTTGTAAAGTTACATGTGCTATAATTGGGCTATTTTTATATCCTTGTGGTAACCTCTTAAACCTATATTGTACTGACTCCCAAGTGAATGTAGTCAATTCTCTACTCTTAATATCTAATGGGATAGCGAAAAACATATCACTCAAATCTATAGCACAAAAACAAGTAGGTGAAAAATTTCTAATTTGAGCATAAATGGACTCTACATCTGGGAGAGTACCTGGCATAGAGGGGGTTACTTTATTTATATTCCTATAGTCTACCGTCAATCTCCACTTGCCATTAGGTTTCATAACAGGCCATACTGGACTGTTATATTTAAATGATGATGCCTTTTCTATTATATCTTTTTCCAACATTTCCTTTATTGTGGTGCTAATCTCTTCATGTCCTCCTTTAATAGGATACTGTTTAGTAAATACTGGTGGAGTATGGGACAATTTTACTGGATCAATCTTTACTTGACTTAAAATTTTTGTTTCAAAACACTTCAATCTCTTCAAAGGTAACCATTCACCATATAATAACCTGAGTTCTTGAATTCCTAATACTCCATGTGGAACTTTGCCTACCAATACTTGTATTGTATAATCCAAATCATATATTTTAAATGTTACCCATTCTGTTCTCATTTCTGCACTATGTCCAGATACTCCTTGTACTATAACTTTTTCCTTAGCTGGTTTATTATTTACAAAATCATCTCTGACTATTGTTACCTCGCTTCCCGTATCTATCAGGAAGGAGTCTGTATATTCTTGATTATCAACTATAAATTTTAATTGTATGAACGGCCGGGTGTCTGGCCGTTTTGCCATCTGGGTGTTCCAAACCTCTGCATTGTTAAACTAAACCTTCTTCTTTGGCCCTGCACCTGATTTCCTCGCGGTACCGGCCTTTGTGGTTTCATTCTGCTTCCTATCTGTCTGTTGTTTACAGCAACATTTCCTTGTGTCCAGGCTTGTCCTGGTCGCACCTTTCTCCAGTCTTTGCCATTTCCCAACATATTTCTGTTTCTTGGGAGGCTCCGCTGGCCAGGCGGGCCTCCCAAACGGAAGTTTTTTGTCTGGTAACATTTAATATTTCCGTTACCATTTGTTGGAAAACAGACTGGGTTTCGGGCTTTAGCTTGAAATGTCATTGCAGCTTGAAATGACATTTTGTGCTCTTGTTGTAATTCTCGATGTTGCTTTAAGAACTCAACTACATCCTATAGGGTGTTGGCTCCAGCTAGCATGGTTGCCAACATCATTCTATGCTGTTCTGGTGCCCCTTTTATAATTATTCTCCTAAGCGCGGCTGTTAAGTGAGCACTTAAAGGGGATCCTTGAAACTGATTATAAATTTTGCTAAAAATAGCTAACTTCTTTACTATCTTAATCCCTTCACTGGGATTCTTCCACTGTACCTGGCCTTCAAAGACACCCCAATCTATATGTGGGATGGCCTCTGCCCAGGCTATTGCAATCCAATCCCAAAGTGTGCGTACCCTGTCAGGTTCCTCTTGTATAATCTTTGCTAAAGTGTCCGCAACACTCGGATTGTCTATCTGGATATTAACCACCTGCATCTCCTTGCCTGCGAGTCTTATAGACTCGCATCCCTTACTATGAATTGTAAACAAAAAGTCTCCGTCGGTCTGACCTTTCTGTGAAAAATCTTGCCTTAACTGAACCATTTCAGGTCTAGTTAAGTCCCTAGTTTCAATAACTTGTTCCAACCCATCTGGGCGTCCCCGTCCGGGTGTGGATGTTTTAATTACTGAAACTGGCATGCTGGCCTTATCAGGAGCTTCCAGTTGGTTCAATATATCTTTCAAAAATGGGTTATTACTTCCATTTTTAAGGGCTTCTTTTACTAACCTTTTGCCTCTTAGCCTGTCATCATCTATATCATCTATAATTTTACATAATATTCCCGGGATTTCTTTCTTGTCAGCCCGTTTCATTATGGGCTCGACGGTCTGAGGATTACTTAATGTTACCTCAATTGTGGTTCCTTTCTGGAACTCAGGCATCTTTGCCTGAACAATTCTTTCAATACCTCGCCATGGCGATTGAGATTTTAATTCCTTTTGCTCGAGCTTTAGTTCTCCTATTCTACATTTCTGCCTAAATCTTTTTATTACTTCCTTGAAGCCCATGTTGCTATTTTTAAGAGGATCCTCAGTTTAGCTATATGAATTTTCCAAGCAATAAACCCGTTTGTTTCTATCTTATAAGGTATCTGACTTATTCCCTGATGCCAGCTATATAGTGCCCAATTTTCTATCCTTTCCTTAAGCCACCCCATGCACAGGGACCACCGTCCTCCTAAGGATTTTGGTGGGGGCACTCCCCTTTCATTCCACCTTCAGCCTAGACGCCGGACGATCACGGTCATTCTAGGTTTTCAGTAGAAGAAATTGTGCATTGCCATGTGGGTTATATTTACCTGCTCCGGAGCTCTTCTTCCGTATCCTGCCGACTACGCCAACTGTCACGAGCAGCTTCTCAGCCTTGTCTGGTTACCAGGAGTTCCCTTCCGGATATCTGCACTGGACCCCGGACCGCGACGTACGCGAACACCAAGCACGAACTCGATTGCCTTTTGAAATGCTGGTTTATTCGCACACCACACAAAGCAATACACGAGGTGACTGGCTCACACTGCACGATCTTACTCTCAGGTGATGAGAGTTGATTGTGAGCAAATACATGGAGTTTCCCTCGCGCTTATATACTCTATATGTTTATGTCTAACTTATCTAACATAAGCACACTACCTAGTTACATCATCAACTTATCTAACATGGGCATACTATCTAGTCATCCTATAACCAAAACATGTTTACAACTAAAAAGTCACTTAGTCACTGCAAAGTCCAAAACAAGTCCAAAACAAGTCCTTTTGCTGATTCATGTTGTTTATTCATCCTTGATGTTTACTCCTGTCAGTGAGACAGAATGGCCTTTCATGTGCTCACCCCCATTGGTTTCCCCACTGGTCTTCACAGGACTGGATGGCAGGTGAGGAGGGCCTCCGTCTTTCCTCAGATAGCTCTTTTCTTGGGTCTTAGACTTTCTTTTTAATAGTTCTAAAATTTACCACCGATGCATCATGTTTGTTGATATTTGGGGTACAATGTGACATGTCAATATACATCCACACTGTGTAACCATCAGGTCAGGGTCATGTGTGTATACAGCACCTTGAATCTTCATGGTTTCTTCATGTGGGGACATTCACAAAGCCTCTCCACCAGCTGCTTTGAAACCCACAAGTGTTGTCCACCACAGTTACCACGACATGGGAAGTTACCGCTCCAGGCTGTACCCATGGGCCCTCCTCTCTCTACACCATGTCATCCCAGCCTCTGGCAACCACTGTTCAGCTCTCTGACGCACCAGATGGGCTCACCCTGGTCCTGTTCTGGACTTAGTCCAACATTTGAAGGCCCCCCCTACTCTACAAAATTGTGCTCCTGTGATGAGTACAACCTTTCACACACATGACACTCTCCATATGGTATATATCTGAGGACACGATGCCACACACATTTATTTGGCTATACTCTGTGCCATTTTAATGCAAGGGACAAATGAGCAGGGATTTTCATCTGTTATTTTCACCTTTATGTTTTCACAATGATATGTGAATACATGTGCATTATTTAGAAAGTTTACAGCATGGGAGAAGTTTTTTTAAATGTTTTTGTTAGTATATTATAGTTATATATCATAATAGGGTTCATTTTGAAGAAGTTTTGAAATAAAAATAATTGCAAGGCAATAGAACCAGGTTGAATACCTTGGTTTCAAAATAACCATAACAAACAACATTTTAAAAAGAATTAAATATAAAGGAAGAAAGAAATTTTAGCAATTTAATTATATCAACATGGGTTCATAATTAAATTGGTACATAATTTGATATGTGTATACACACATATACACACATACATATATAGATTTCCTATAATTATTTGCTGAATTAGGAATTATGTCTCAGCATATATGGAAATTTGTTAAATGGCAAAATTATATTTGGTAAAGCTTAAAAAGTTAAATAAAAGCTGGTGTAAGTGGCTGTGTGCTTTAGTCAGCTTTTTCACTGCTGAGTTCAAAGGACCCAACAAGAATAATTTTAAGGAGGAAATGTTGATTTGGTGACTCACAGCTTCAGAGGTCTCAGTCCATTAGATGGCTGACTCCACTCCTTGGGGCTCGGGGTGAGGGAGAACACCGTGGTGGAGGAAAGCAGGTCAGGGCATGACAATCAGGAAGCACAGAGCTCCACTCAATATAATATAAATACAATATAAACCCCAAAGGCATGCCCCCAGGGACCCACCTCCTCCAGCCACACTCCACCTGCCTACAGTCACCACTCAGTTAATCCCTATCAGGGGATTAATTCACGGACTGGCTTGAGGATCTTATAACCCCAATCATTTCGCTTCTAAACTTTCTTGCATTTTCTCAAAAATGAGCTTTTGGAAAACAAGTATCTAAGCCATAACACTGTGTATCTGGAGTAAAATAAAGGTGGCCCCCTAGCTCACATATCATATGTTACCAAAAGGTCAGAGGAGTTAAAAGAACTTGGTGTAAACGTAATTAATACATTTCAGATAAACATCCAGGAAGACTATATACAAAATCTGTGAGTGGGAAATTTATCTTAATTAAGACAAGAAAATCAGAAGTAAGAAGCGAGACACATATTTAACTAAATAAAATATTAAAGTTTTTACTGCCAAAATATATGAAAACCAGTTAAGAAACAATAATCTGTACGCTCATTTGAAATGTTAACTGTAGATAATGAACTGTAATAAAAATAGATTGAAATGGTGATTGGACATATAAATATTTACTGAAAATTTCACATGGGAAAAACATGAATAGCTATTAAATCAATGGGGTTGGAAGTTTTAAAGAGGTGGGAAAAGGGATGCTCTGATTTTTCCGGAAATGGGAAGAGTCATGAGCCTGGGAGAAAGATCTAAATGCAGCTGTCAATACTAAAAGTGCAAGTGATCCTAACTCTGCTTTCTCAGCCAAGGGACATTGACTTCCCAGGCCTCCTTGCTGTGCTGTCCTCTGCCTGGTGCGATATTAGCAGGTCACCCCTCCTGGTGTTTCAGTCAAGGCAATCTCTAGCCATTTCCCAGTGTCCCCAAGGGGTCCTAAATAAACCTTGTCTACAACCATGGTTTTAAATAACCAATGCCCAAATACTTCTGTAGACATTATGGTAGATAGATTGTATTATATCGGTTTAATGAAGAACAATGTCATAGACAGTCGGAAGTGTAAATGTTAAGCCATACCATAAAATATTTTGTGGTCAGTTAAATAATTAGTGTTTGCACTACTTGATAGGAGAGACTTTCTAAGATGCTGTTGAATAAGAGGTAATAAAAGAAACAGGATGTAACAAGATGATGTATTGGGTGAAACCAAATTAGTCGATTTTCACACTTTCCACCAAATACATTTAGAATAATAAATGAACAAGACAGCAAACATTAAAATTGGTTTTAAAAAAGTCCAATTCTTAATTTTGAAAGCATGTGTACCTCTGGACAAGGGTGAAGCATTGGTGCACAGCCTGAAGGTACAGAACACACATCAATTTCATGTTTAGGCTTGTGCCCATTCCCAAGGTAACTCATTATGCATGTGCAGATATTCCAAAATCAGAAAAAAATCCCAAACCTGCAACACTTTTGGTTTCACATATTTAGGATAAGGGTTACTCAGCTTGTAACATTTCCCCAACTAAATTAAAACACAACATCATCAACTATTAAATTTCTAGACATATGGAGACTTCTGATTCATTCAACAGATAATGAGTATCTGGCAAGTTTCCAACATTCTAGAAAAATCCTGTATTATATTTTTTATCAGTCGCTGTCAATTTAATTACTAACTTGTAATTTATTGATGTTTTCTATCTTGTTTCAGTTAATATTATTGTTCTGTCAAATTTTGTTTAGTATCATTTAAAAAAAATAAAATTAATTTTTAATTGAAAAAATTATGTGTGTTTAGGGCTTACAACATGACATCTTGATCTATGTATACATTATACAAAGACTCAATCTAGTTAATAATTCTATTACCTCACCAGTGTATCATTTTATGTGGTGAGAACATGAAATGTCTATTTTATTTTATTAAGTATTATTATGAACATGTATTAATTGTATAATTTAATGGGATTCACTGTGATATTTCCACCCATGCACACATTGTACATTGATCATGTCCATCCATTCTTCTACCCTCTCCCACCCTCCCCCAGCCCTCTTCCCAAGTGCCTGGAAATTCCTCTTCTACTTATAGGTCATCTTCATTTTTCTAGTTTCCACATATGAAAGGGCAGATGCATTACCTGTCTTTCTGTTTCTGACAGTTCTCCAATTCTATTCATTCTGCTGCAAATGGCAGGATTTCCTGCATGTCTCAAAAATACTCCCTAGTGTTGATATACCATATTCTCTTTATCCACTCATCTGTTGATGGGCACTGAGACTGACCTCATGTTACAAGCTTATTTCAGGAATTTTAAAATATGAAACAAATTGTTATAAACTGTGGTCACCCTGCAGGGAAGTATGTCACTAAAACTTATTCCTCCAGTCTGATTGAAACTTTGTGCTTTTCCATCTCTCTCCCAATACCTTCCTACCCTCTGGTAAGCAAGAGTTCATCATGACTCTGTTCCTGTTATGGTTTGATTTTGAAATGTTCCCCCAAAGTTCCAGTATTAATGTTCAGAGGTGAAATGATTAGAGTGGGATCTGTAACCTATTCAATGGATTGATCCATTTTGTGGATTAATAATTTTAAAGAATTGCTCTCTGGGTGGCAACTGCAGGCAGGTGTGGCAGGGCTGGAGGAAGTGTGTGCCCAGGGGTGTGCCCTTGGGGATTAGGCATTGTGCCCCTGGATCCTCCCACCCTCTCTCTACTTCCTGGTTACCATGGGGTGAGCAGCTTCCTCCACCATTACTTCCTGCTATGATGTTCTATGTCACCTTGGGCCTAGAATAATGGAGTTGAATGACGGTGGACTGAACCTCAGAAACCATGGTGCTAAATGAACTTTCTTCTCCTCTAAGGTGTTCTTGTCTCTTATTTTGGTCACAACAGAGAAAAGCTGACTAATATAGAAACTGTTATGAAGAAGTTGGGTCATTATTGTGACTAATCTTACCACATGGTTCAGAAGACATTGGAAATTATTTGCAGGAGAAATTTGAACAAGTTTGGAAATACAAATAGAGAAGTCTTAGAATGTTATAAGTGGAGCTTAAAGAGTGATCTGGTGGGAGCTCAGGGACCAGAATGCAGATAAGAATACAGATAGTAAGAACGGTGCTTCAGAGGTTTCAAAGGGGAATGAGGACTCTATTGGCAATTGGACTAGAAGCCACTTATATTACATTCTGGAAAAGAATTTGTCAACATTTTCCCCATGTTCAGAGACTTTGTGGGAGGCTAAATTTAAAAGTTATGGACTAAATAATCTGGCAGAGAAAATTTTAAGGCAGCACAGCATTCAGGTAATGGCAGGGTATTGTTGGCCACCTTTAGCCACATTTACTGTGAGATTCAGAAGTAAAAATCAGAGAGGCAAGAACTGGAAAACTTTCAGTTTAGCCAGAAATGTGTGTGTGTGTGATGTTGGGGACAAGGAAGATGTGGTTGTTGAAGAGGTTACTGTCACTAAAGTGAAGCTAAGTATTTTGCACAGAGACAATAGGAAAAATACCTTGAAAGCATCTCAGAAAGACCCCACTCACTTCAGGATCAAGGGTATAAAAGTGAAAATTCTAGTGAAAAATCAAAACTATATCAACATTGCATCTCATTCCAGTGAGAATGGCAATTATCAAGAATTCAAGCAACAATAAATGTTGGTGAGGATGTGGGGGAAATGATACATGCATATCTGGTGTAAAAAAGACACTATGAAATGTGTAGCTCAAAATCACTGTTGCAAGGTTGCCAGCTTTCCTTGTCTGGATCATTCTCATTAACAAGAAAACTAACCCATAGATCAATGGCACAATATGGCCATAAGTGGGTTTGAGACATAAGAGTATGACATTGTGATACAACATTGTGGCTGGGCCTCAGAATCACAATGCAGAGACTCAGCTGATTAGGCTCAGGAGGCCAGGAGGGCTCAGGATGCCTCTGCCTCCCCAAACCTTTCCATCTCCTCACATGGCATTGGAAGTAACTCTCTGGTTTCAGGATGGGTGGATGTGCAGCAATAGCCCCTGGGAGGATATATAGCATAGAACACATGTCAGTTATAATATTCTGCTGCTTCTTATTTTTAGCATTTCTTTGGATGTTTAAAAACAGTATTCATAATTGCTCCAATTTCCAAATTCACTTTGGGGAATTGTAAAAAGCGGCTAGACTGAAGTTCCTTTCATGGCAACCAGAGGAGGTTGAAAGGATGTGGAGATGAGTGGACGAGGACCTAGGATCCTGAATCATGGGACCAGGCAGGAATCAAGCACAACTGCAAGTCATTCTGTGATTGGGAAGATGGAAGTCCAAGCATAAGAAAGACCTGTGATTGGTGATATTGACACTGTCCATTCACTACTCCTTTAATAGCTGTGACAAAATTTGGAAAAGAAGAGTATTTAATTTAGCACAATGGGAGGAGTCACATTTGTGGGCAACACTGGAAGTTTTCAAGCAGAAACACTATGCTTGAAATAATTCAACATTTAAACATGAAATATGTCCCCAGTCCTTAACTCCAATGAATAACCACCTTCCTCATGAACACCAAACGTGCATACATTAAATGAGTTAATATACAGCATGAAAACAAAATATTTTACATGATAATACCATGCATGATTTGAAGTTCACTTCATCATCTTTCAGGTTATCTCCAACTGGAAATACACAGGCAGCTTTCGGATTTTGAACTGGCGAATATTCTAGATGTGTAGAAAAGCATGACACACACTGGGATCTCAGTCACACCACCTGGAATGCTGTGTGTGTAGGTGCAAGACCTAGAAGCCGCCAACCTGCTTGTGATTGGGTGACTTTGTTCTTTGCTTTTTGGGTTTTGCTGTTTCTTGTAATCCACACACTAAACTTTAAAATTAAAGACTATTTTAAAGACCTGAAAAAAATTTCTCTTTCGACATAGACTCCAGGTGTAGACGTATCTTTGATAATTACTTTTTATGAGTGATGATAGCACTGTGGAAAATAAGCTGATAAAGGAACACAGGCCCCATGAGAATAAAACCTGAGACATTTACAAAGTGTGCTGGAATACTAAAGTCTATGTATCTGATAGAGTAGAAAACTAGAGAAATTCAAAAGAAAGTTCACCACATTTACTACAGGATTGCCTAGGCATCCTAAGTTACCCAAAGCAGTATTCTCCATAGGAGTAATAAAACTCATATCTAAAATTACAACAACCACCAAAGAATTACTTGGTATGATATATATGTCATTGGTGAAAATATTATTTTTAGAAATATGGGTTGATCTGTTTTAGTCAGTTTTTTTTCAGTGACCAAAAGACCTCACAAGAAAAATTTTAGAGGAGGAAAAGTACATTTGGTGCTCACTGTTTCAGAGATTTCATCCTATAGACAGCTGACTCCATTCCTCAAGTCCCATCATGACAGAAGGGTGTGTCAGAGGAAAGCAGCTCAGGACATTGGCACCAGGAAGGAGAGAGAGAGAGAGAGAGAGAGAGAGAGAGAGAGAGAGAGAGAGAGAGACTGCAGACATGGGACAAAAATATATATATACACATACATACATCAAAGAGACACCCCCATGGACCCGCCTACTCCAGCCACACCCTACTTGCCTATAGCTATCATCCATTAACCCATTCAGGTGAGTTAATGCACTGACTAGCCCAATTATTTAATTTCTAAACTTCCTTGCATGGTCTCACACCTGAGCTTTTGGGGGACACCTACTACCTAAACCATAACAATCTTTGCATAAAATGAAATTTCCAAATACATATTATTCCAAGTATGAAAACTTGAGAAGAAGAAAAATGATGAGAAAAATATATCGGATTATCAGTGAGAGCCCAAAGCTTGGTGAAGAATATTTCTTAAATTGTATACAGAAGTTGCAGTCAAAGAAATAACAATTTAAAGAAATACACAAAAGGAGCAAGTTCAACTCCAACAATCTGATCAAAGTAGTCACAGTTCCTGGGTCTGAGTCTTTGAGTTCTGAAATCATGGGAATTGATTCAATGACCCTTTTATAGTTTCCCTCCAAAAGACGATTTTTAGAGCACTCTTGATGTCCTTATTCCTCAGGCTGTAGATGTAGGGGTTCAGCATGGGGGTGACCACACTGTACATCACTGAAGCTATAGTACCTGAGTGTGAGTTTTGTGTCACAGAAGAACTGAGGTACACACCTAGGCTTGTGCTGTAAAATAAGGAGACCACAGAGAGGTGAGATGCACAGGTGGAGAAGGCTTTGTACTTGCCCTGAGCTGATGAGATTGCATGGATGGAGGAGACGATCTTGGAATAGGAGTAAAGGATGCCAGTAAGGGGACCAACAGCCAGCAGCACAGCTGAAAAATACATCACCATGTCATTAAGAAAAGTGTCAGAGCAAGCATGGTGGACCACCTGGTTAAGTTCACAGAAAAAGTGAGAGATGTCCAGGTCTGTGCAGAAGGTCAGCCGCAGCATCATCAAGCTGTGTAACAAGGAATGCAGGCCACTGATGATACAGGATACCAGAACCATCAGCACGCAGAACCTGGGGTTCATGATGACTGTGTAGTGCAGGGGGTGACAGATGGCCACATACCGGTCATAGGCCATTATGGTCAGCAGAATGATGTCCAACCCTGCAAAGAGTAGGAAAAAATACATTTGGGTGATGCAACCCGTGTAGGTAATGGCCTTGCTCTGTGTCTGGATGTTCACCAGCATCTTGGGGATGGTGGTGGAGGTGAAGCAGATGTCCACAAAGGACAGGTTGGAGAGGAAGAAGTACATGGGCGTGTGCAGGTGGGAGTCTGAGATGACAGCCAGGATGATGAGCAGATTCCCCAGCACAGTGACCAGGTACATGGACAGGAAAAGCCCAAAGATGAGGGGCAACAGATTTGGGTCCTCTGAAAATCCCAGAAGAAGGAATTCTGAAATTTGTGTGTCATTCCTCGGTTCCATGTGGTTGATGTGACTATCACAGGGACGTGGGAAAAGAGAGAGAGAGAGATAGAGATAGAGATAGAGATAGAGATAAAGAGAGAGAGAGAGAGAGAGAGAGAGAGAGAGAGACATTACTAATCTTTATATAATTTCTATCATTTCTATTTCACTGTTCAGAAATTACCTTTATATTTCATTTATGAATCTGATCACCTTTAATGCATCACCCTGCATCTCTGATTAGAAATTCCTTTCAGATCTCCACCTTTCTTCAAGGAGTCATGTATTCTAAAATTGTATGAAGAAATTCTTTAAAGAATGATGAAATCATGCCATTTGTTAGCCAATGGGTGTAATTGGAGAGCATGATGCTAAGTGAAATAGGCAGGCTCAGATGTCCAGGGCCGGATGTTGTCTCTCATATGAAAGCTAGAGAGAGAGAGGAATGTTTTCAAAGGGGGAAAACCCAGGAAAATAGAGGGTAGAGCAATGGCAAAAAGGAAGGGCATCAGAGCAGGGAGAGGAAGGATCAATAAAAGGAGGAACTGCTGAAAATTTTTGACCCAAATATGCTATGTGTATGTGTCAATATGTCACAATGATTTCCACTTTCATACATAACTATAATACAATAATTAAAAAAACAATAAAAGAAAAATCAACAGAGGATGAGGGGAAGGAAGGATGGGAGGGAGGAGGTAGTACCAGGGATTATGATGGAGCAATTTATGTTATAGGCATCCATAACTATGTCCATATGAACCCGACAAGTAAGTAAAGGTCTCTACAAAATTCTGCACACCCCAAGACAGTCATGTCCTTTCACATTGAATAACACTCTGCATAACACGTCCCTGGGGACATTGTGTCACGACCAAATTTATTTGATTATGATCTGTTTGCCATTATATTGAAGGTTACAAATGAGCAGTAAATTTCACGTTATTTATTCAGCATTGTATTCTCGGAGAAATATATGAACCAGTATGCATTGTGTAAAAACACATTTAAAGGAAAGGAAAGTATTAAAACAAAAAGAATGGCACGGAACAGAACCAGGTTAAATAGAACGGTTTAAAAAAAACTCTATTAAACAAAAATTGAATGAAGTATTGACCATGAACTGAAACAGATATAACATAGGAATTCTTTAATGATATCAATGTGGACTCCTAATTAAAATGGTAAGTATTTAGAAATAAAATAAAATAATGTTACTAGAATGTTCTAGAACATACAAATGTTATTATTTGTTGAGTGAGTCAGAAATTATGTCTCAGTATACTTGAAAAGATTGTATTTCACTTGAGCTGGAAAAGGTTCAGTAGTCCCATAAAAGCTGACATAAATGACTGCCTACACAGAGGAGAATGAGGGTCGTCCCAATGTCATGCCTTCGTTTTAAAAAATCAGAGAAAGATTGAGTAAGAAAATAAATAATATATTTTCTTGGAACAACAAGAAACCATCATGAAAAGCTCATAGATGGGCAAAATCAATTTGAATAGGCAATAAACTGAGACATGAAAAATATATGGACATTCTGGGTGAGATCATCAACGGTGGCCATGTCTGTCCTGTGCCCTGTAGGATGTTTAACAGAACATTCTGCTCCACTCACCCTTCTCAGTGACAGTCAAAATCATCTCCAGCTAGTTCTCAATGTCCCCTGGGGGGCGAAGAATATCTTATTGAGAACCACAATTTTAAATAAACAATCTCCAAATATCTTTGTATAAATCAGGATAGATCATATCAATTTAATGAGGAAAAATACCAAAGGTCATCGAAAGAATAAATGTTGCAGTATACCATGACATTGTACACAGTTTATTAAATAAATTGCATTGCACTTGATGGAAGAAACTTCCTTAAGGTACCACTGAACAAGGCAGCAAGGCAGATGCACAATAGAGAAGCAGGCTGCCCTAAACACAAGCAGGGTGCATGATGTGTGTAGAGGGCTGATTATTCATTGGTAGGAAAAGTGCAGGAGTTGAGCGAGTGTGTGACAACAAAGAATCTGTAAACTTTCACACATTCCCTCCAAGTACAATTTTACTACATTGTGGAACAAAGGGGCAAACCCTAAGTTGGTGGAAACTCCTATCCTTAAGTTTGAATGAGTGCAATTAAAAGAAAAACAAAACAGGAATGAAACCGTTTTGTACCTTCCACACCAAACAAAGTGTTCCCACAGAAATTTTCAAATACAGAAAGAAAAAACTAACAAACTCAAGATATATTTAACGTAATGCTTTGGGAAATACTTGCAATCAAAACTAGTGAGTGTGGTCCCTTTCTCCTACAAAATAACTTTTTAAATGTGAACATGAAAGAAGATACTGCAATATGAATGACACATGACTGTTGTTGCCAGGTAAGATTCGCAAGTCATCCCTTGGTCTAATCTTATCAGTATACTCATATATGAAGGTATACTCATATATGCTCCATCTTAGAAATAAAATTGAAATGTCCTCATTTAAATGTTTCCATCCGTAGCAAAGGCCCCATTTCTCTATTCCCCTTAATTGCGAAGATCCTCAGGGAAAAAAAAAAGTATCTACTTTTACTGAAATGACAGTACCCCTCCCATGCCCTCTTCAAATTGTGCTTTGATTACTTTCATTGCCAGTGATGACCCTGCAATACTGAGTTCAACTGACACTCCCCTATTAGCATCATAAATATATACATTAATTAACTCAGTAAATCAAGTGGGCAAACAGCCCTGACGACTGCCCTGTCTCGGTTCAGGGTGAGTCAGGTTTGGCTCAGAGGACCTCAGATGAGCACCCTTGGCATCCATTCTCTGAACCTCTCCTGCCAGACTGGCTGCATCTCGTACTGACCCAGATGAACACTCTGAGCAGAAGGGCTCTGTGTGGAAATCCAGATTCCTCTCTGAACAGTTGCAGATGAAGATTGGAGACCCAGACAAGACAGGAGGAATGAGTCAACCATTGGTCTCGGAGCCAGACTTTAGACCTCAGAAAGAACGATCACATCCTGCCCTGCCCAAGGTCAAGTATTCTGAGAGAGCGCAGCAGAGGAGATATACACAGCTCCTGAGACTTCATTAGACTTTTCTCTTGCAACTCCAACCCTGGGGCACCTCATTCCTCTGTGGGACTTGATTCTACACAAAAAAAGATTTCTCTCCCCTGCAGATTCTCTGTTCCCAAGAGACCAGGTGAAAATCCAGGGGAATCCATTATTTTTTACTTCTTCTCCATTAACTTTTCTGCCTTCCAGAGCTCTAACCTCCTAACACCTCAATCCCAGCCCTGATTTAAAGTTTTCTTCCAAGCCTGACGCTGAGGAACCTGCTTTAATGAGGCCTCTTGGGTCCCCAGAGCCCTGTATGCTTTGGGAACACAGTCCTGATAATGCCAGGAAATTGCTATTTGCTCTTCAAAAAAAAGAGTTAACTATGACTCTTTGATTTTAAGACTATCCCTACACATTCCTTCGTTTCATGACACTTCCCCCAAACATTTAGAAAATGCATACTTACAATACATACTTACAATGTAAAGAACCATTATTTACTCCTTGATTTAGAAAATATTTAGCAATTTTAAGTAATACATTCAGAACTTTTTATGCATATTGCCCCGAGATTATTACCTTACATATATTCTCATTTGTTTTTCACATTTTGTGAAAACCTCCACACACATGCACCTGTTGTCTGAGCTACTTAAGAAGCTGAAGCTGGAGGATCCACTTGCGCCCAGGATTCAGGACCAGCCTGGACAAAATGACAAGTGCCATCTCTTAAAACAAAAATGGAAATCAAAGGATTAAAATCCATTCTGAGTGATCAATACTGTGATGACCTCATTCTTCATTTTGCAGATGTGGATCTCAGAAGGATAATTAATCAAATAAAGTTATACACAAGGTAAACTGCAATGGCTTTCCTTGGAACCCCATCAAGATGTTGCTTATTCTATGCAGGTGACCTCACCCAGGGACAATTTTGTCTCTAATGGACACTAGGAAATAACTGGAGAATTCTGTTTATCCCAAGTGGGTGGTGCTTCTAATGGATTAAGGCCAGGGGTATTGCTGCACCAGCCCTCAGCACAGAGTTATCTACAGAAACATCAGCAGTATGACATTGTGAAACCCTGCTCTAAACCAGAACATCTTCAGCCTCAATGGAGTCTATGGATCCCTTGGGAACATTGCACAGATACAGATTCTGATTCCACAGGTCCAGGGTTGCCCAGAGATTCTGCATTTGTAACTGTATCCCACTTAATACTGATGTTGCGGGTCATTGTAAATGGTCTGCTCTTGGAGTATTACAGCTGTGGTCCAGTGTAAAAATCCAGTGTAGGTGTATTGAGGTTTTCTGAACTCTCCATCCACCTCACATCTGACCTTAGGTGTCAAATGTTGGATTTGGTACCTGAGTATCTGCATATAGTAGCTTACAAGTACCTGAAGATCCCACCTACTGTATGAAGCTGATATGAGAAGCAAGCTATGTTTTAGAGCTCACAGGAAGTTACCTGGTACAATAAGATCATCTCCATATCAAATCCATATCAATTCCACATCAGCTATTGAGAATATGTTCCACATTTTCTAAGCTTCTTATGATACCAGGTAAGTCTCTTGGAGCATTAAGTGAGTCTAGAAATGCCCTACTCCTAGGAGTCAGAAATTGTGATCATAGATGTTGACACACTTGGGGTGCAGCACTGGGGGCCCCCGCCTGGAGGAGACTTTGTACTACAGATTCAACATTTTCACTCATTAATGGTCTGTTCAGGTTTTCTACTAATGATGGTTCAATATCTGTGGGTGGCATATATCCAGGTTGTACATGTCCAGGAATTTATCCATTTCTTCCTGGTTTTACAATTTGTGAGAGTTTAGTTATTTTTATAGCCTCTGGTGATCCTTTGGGTTTTTGTGGACACAATTGGCAGAGACCACATGGCTGGAAATAGCAGGTGCTCAATAGACATTCAGGTTCCACACATAAAGAAACAACACATGTTTCAGGAGATGGGAATGCCAATAACCCTGATTTGATTATTGATATATTCCTTTCAAATTATTACTGTATCCCATAAAGATATGCAATTATGGGTCCAACAAAAATGAACTTTAAAACCCTAAGTCATCTGCTGATGGGTGATTTGACTTCTTGCTTTTCAACTTAGATACTATTTCTCTTGTGTAAATTGCTCTTGATAGAACTTCCTGCACCCAAACAAAACACACATTGGATTTCCTATCTCAACAACTGGAAGGTAGCAAAATACTGTTCTTTTTATGCTGATTTATGTCAGTTGTTAATAAAGGGAAAGAATCATACACACACAGCAGCCCTTATAATTGAAGTGTTTGACAGAATGTATTGACAGCTCTAACAAAATCCATGTTCTGGTATTGAGGAAAAGGCCAAGATTAGACAGAAATTGGAAAGGCAACAACTTAGCTCTATTTTCACCGAGAAAAACTGGGCAAGATTATTTTATGTTAGAGGAAGTAAAAGGGCAAATTTTGGCTTGCTTTTTATTATGAACCACAAAACATTGTTTCAAAACATGGTAAAATTAGCCTAAATTTGAATAGACATCTTAACAAAGCAGAATTACTACAAAATCTTCAATCAAATTAAAAAGTATTATATTATGAACATCACAAATTCATGAAGAAGAGAAGGATTTTGAAATGAATGGTGATTGGATGATGATTTGTTGAAATAAAGTTTGATTTGTTAACATGAATAACCATAATCAATTGAATTTGGAGTACAGAGTCCAAGAGGATACACCTTTTGCAAGAAATGGAAGAAATATAGGAGTAGAACTGAGAACATGTTCAATGGTCTCAAATGCACTGAAGTCATGCACATTCCCAGGACATTATTTTTCATGAAATAAGGTGCATGCAGACAGACAAATTCCACATCTTGACTCTCATATGCAGTTTTTAAAAAGGTGATTAGAATATGTGCTAGTGATTGCCAGAAGCTGGGAAACGTTTCACTGGGAGGATAGAGAGCCAGCACCGAGACATGGAGAGAAAAAGGAATAAGTTCTATTTTTCTACAGCCTGAAAGGGTGATCATCCTAGAGAATAACTCACTGTAGACGTGAACAATGAGAAAAGAGGAGCTCAAATTTTCCAAACAAGCAGAAGAATGGAAATGGGATCATTTGATTCACATTTATTATTTACATGTATTGAAACATATAGCATTTCCCATGACTATGTAGAATTATTAAATTAATCAAACAAATTTTTAAACTTGTTTAAATAATATGAATGTTAACTATCCTGGTTTGATCAATATCCAGTACATATTATCGAATTATAATACCATATCCCATACTTTTGTATGATTAAGATATTTTTTAAAATATTTTTAAAAAAATGTTCATGTTGTTGGGGCTCGGGATGTGGCTCAAGCAGTAACGCGCTCGCCTGGCATGCACGGGGTGCTGGGTTCGATCCTCAGTACCACATAAAATAAAAAGATGTTGTGTCTACTGAAAACTGAAAAATAAGCATTAAAAAATTCTCTCTCTCTCCTCTCTCTCTCTCTCCTCTCTCTCTCTCTTTAAAAAATGTTCATGTTGAAAATATTGTTAAGAAGATACAAAGCATTAGGGTACAATATGTAATATATTGTATATTAAGGAAAACTGACTTGCTTTGGTAACATTTTACTATCTATGTAAATCCCATAATACCATGTTGTAAACCTCAAATATACACAATGCTACTTAATTCAAATATAACGGTATTAAAATAAATTCAAAATAGCAAACAGGCATATGCAAACTATTTCAATTAGAATTTTAAAAACACAAAATTATCTAATAAGTTTGTGAATCAGTGATTTAAAGAAATAATTCAAGTGTCTCATAAATGTGAAAGGTGATCAATTCCATGAATGTACAAAGAAAATCACCTTAAGCTATCAAGGGAAACTTCAGAAACCTTACTTTGGTGTTTGCTTTATTCCTAAGACTGCAACATTCTGAGATAGAGCACTTGTTTCTTGGGGAGAAATCCAGAAGCAGGAGTTTGTATTTGAAGGCTTCCCTTTGAGCTTTAATGATTATCATCATGAAGTTTGTCTTCAGGCAACTTCCCATCAGGCTAAGAGAGCAGCCTGGTTGCTATAGCCTTGGGTTTGAGAATCTTCATCTCATCTGTGACCTGGAGCTTGTTGCCTAGTTACCATGAGCTCCTGCTTCCTCATAAAGGAGTTAATGGAATCATTCAATGAGATAATACCAAGCTAGTGGTTCAACAGCACTGGCAGATACAGAGTGTCATTTTATTAATGTGTTTTAATGGCCTCCAGCATGATATTTCAAACATGCATATAGTGTGCACTGACCAGGTCAGGGTAAGTAACATTTCCCTGCCCATATCATTTCTTAATATCTGTTGTCTTTGAACTCCACCCTCCTAATCTTCATAAAGTATATAACAATATATTGTACTCTGTGCTCCCCATGTTGGGCATCAGAACTTAATCCTTCTGTCTGTGTTTGAGTGCCATTGCCTCACATAAATTCATCCCTCCCTCCCTTCCATCCTTCCCAGATTTCAGGAATCACTATTATATATTCATCATAACTTTTCTTTAGCTTCCACATAGGATAGAGAATGTATAGCATTTGTCTTCTGGTTTATTTCACATGACAACGTCCAATCCCATCCATGTTCCTGCTAATGACGAGATTTCATTCATCTTTATATCTGAATAATATTCTATTGTGTATAAATACCACATTTTCTTTTTTCATTCATCCATCAATGGGAAGCTAGGTTAATCCATATATTGGCTATTGTGAATAATGCCACAGTAAATGTGGGGCTTCAGGAATATTTCTGCAGGCTGACTTCATTTCCTTAGTGGTGATACAATTATCAAAATCAAAGTCAATGAGTTTGAAATATTTTCCCACCTCAAATTCCCTTCTTAAACTAACCTATTCATACTTTCTGGTTCAGACTCTATACAACAATCCCCTGTCCAAATTTTAACAAAAATTCAGAATATAAACACCTTAAAAAGAACTGTACTACAGATCACAGATGCAAACATTCATGCAATCTAGTCTTGAACATCAAGGAATCCATATTGTGTGTGAGGAGAAAAACGGAATCAAAAATGAATCAAACAAAAAAGAATCAGAAAATCATTGGGGATTGGATCTCACCGAGGGAAGAAAGTGCAACAAGTGAAATACATAATTGATTATATGGAGAAACTGAAATCAAAGAAAGTAAAACTCCAACAGTAAAGTAGAAGGAGCAAGTTCTGCTTCCACCTTCTGGTAGGACCCCAGTTTCTGGCTCTGAGGCTCTGAGCCCTGCGATCATGAGCACTTCTTCAATCTCAGCACAAATGATGCTTTCACAGTTTCTCTTTGTCACAGAGTCTTCTCAGAGCGTTCTTGATGTCCTTATTCCTCAGACTGTAGATGAAGGGGTTCAGCATGGGGGTGACCACGCTGTACATCACCGAGGCTGTTGCAGTAGAGCGTGAGTTTGGGGTCACAGCAGAACTGAGGTACACACCTAGGCTTGTGCCATAAAACAAGGAGACCACAGAGAGGTGAGATGCACAGGTGGAGAAGGCTTTGTATTTTCCCTGAGCTGATGAGATTGCACGGATGGAGGACACTATCTTAGAATAAGAGTAAAGGATACCAGCAAGGGGACAACCAGCCAGTAGCACAGTTGCAAAGTATATCACCACATCATTAAGAAAAGTGTCAGAGCAGGCTCGGTGGACCACCTGATTAAGTTCACAGAAAAAATGGGGGATTTCCACATCTGTGCAGAAGGATAGTAGCAACATCAATAAGCTTTGCAACAATGCATGTGACATACTCACAACCCAGGACACCAGAACCAGCCACACACAGAACCAGGGCTTCATAATAACTGTGTAGTGCAGAGGGTGACAGATGGACACAAAGCGGTCATAAGCCATTATGGTCAGCAAAAAGATGTCTACCACTGAAAAGAGCAGGAAGAAATGCATTTGAGCGATGCAGCTTTTAAACCCGATGACATTGCTCTGTGTCTGGATGTTCACCAGCATCTTGGGGATGGTGGTGGAAGTGAAGCACATGTCCACAAAGGACAGGTTGGAGAGGAAGAAGTACATGGGCGTGTGCAGGTGGGAGTCTGAGATGGTGGCCAGGATGATGAGCAGGTTCCCCAGCACAGTGACCAGGTACATGGACAGGAAAAGCCCAAATATGAGGGGCTGCTGTTCTGGGTCCTCTGAAAACCCCAGCAGAAGGAATTCTGAAATTCTTGTGTCATTTTCTGTCCCCATGTGTTTGATGTAACTGGGGAGAGAGAGAGAAAAAAAGAGAGATATGACCCAACATGCAATGCTAACCTGATGGGAATGCAGTCATTTCTATTATGCAGTTAGGACACCAATGTCTCAGTTCTGGTGTGATTCTCCTTTCCTTCAGGGATCCCTCTGTCATCTCTGATCAGGAATACCTTTATTACTCTCAGCCTTTCCCCCAAATACTATGGATTTGAACTTTTCCCATGTATTGGAGGAATGTCATTTAGTGGCCATCATGTTCCAGGCATGGTCTAGGCAGTGATTGGTCAATGCTAAAAGACAAATGTTCCTTTATCTAATGATGGAGGAAGAGTACACACAAATGTCAAGAAATAATCCTGTGGCGTGCCAGAAGTTAACAGGTTCTCTGAAGAACAAAGGGCAGATGTGAAGGAGAATACGGAGAGAAAGTCTTCTTCTCTTCTGGGTGTTCAGGAAAGACAGGCAGAGGCTGGCACTGGAAAAGAGACCCAGGAAGAGTCAGGAGGATCCATGGAGTCATCTGTAGAAGAGTGTACCTGGAAAGGAGAAAGCTAGTGCAAAGGCCCCAAGGGAGGTGCCTGTTTCACATGTCCAGGGTCAACAAGGACCGTGTGACCAGTGGAATAAGAAAGGGGGAGAGGGATGTGAGCTGCTCTTAGAGAATAATGAAGCTCACAGTGACCTCATTGCTGCTGAATGCTCAGCCCCAACGAGACTGTGGGCACATATTGCATTTGCATTTTAAGTTGGTTGCCAAAATGCCTTCTGAATGGAAATTCATCCCTTCATTATTTCTATCTGTTGTTTTGTCTTCTGGTATTTGGGTTATGCGTTGGTTTTGCAATATATTGAGCCTACAAACTAAAGACACACACACACACACACACACACACACACACATGCACACACACATATGCTATGGTCTTCCAGGGCTATGTTAAGAGTGGCTTCCTGTCATGCCCAGGGCACTCTTAGGAAGGAGTAAACACCAGGAAATCTGTTGATATTAACTTATCTTTATCAGGTTGGACAAATAGTACCCATAAATTCCTGTTATTAAATATTCCATACACATGGCATCCTGGAGTTCTTCTTTGCTTTGGCCTTTTTCTGCCCTGAGTACAAGGAAACATCAGACAGGTTGGGCATGTAGCTCTGTGGTAGCCCACCTGGCTATCATACGCAAGGCCCTGGGTTCCAGCCCCAGCACAGGAAAAACAAAGAGAAAGAGGAAGGGAAGGAGGATTGACCCTGGGTTTCATCCCCAGCACAGCAGAACAAGAAGAGCAAAACCCAGGAAATATAAAAACTCTTCAAAATAAGCAGAGAGCCAATGAAATGGCTTAAATGGGGGAAAAGCTCTAATAAGCTCGGGTGGACTTGGAGAGAAAGTAAGAAAAAAAAGAATATTCCTCATCTATGGCTGCATCCCAAGTCATATCTGCTAAGGATCTGGGGTAGGGAGGGGGAGCATGGGAGGAATAGATGAATTCTAGATAGGGCAGAGGGGTGGGAGGGAAAGAGAGCGGGCAGGGGGTTAGCAAGGATGGTGGATGTGATGGGCATCATTATCCAAAGTACATGTATGAAGACACAAATTGGTGTCAACATACTTTATATACAACCAGATATATGAAAAAGTGTGCTGTATACGTGTAATAAGAATTGTAATACATTCTGCTGTCATTTATTTTTTAAATCAATTAGAAAACACAAAATTCTCAAAAACAATGTAATAATAATATTTTTGGTGCCAATATAGTTGAAGATTGATCTACTTGGGGGAAAAGCAAATACAGAGGAAAGGAAAAAGAAAAATTCAAAACAGGAAAACAAAATTTGTATATTTTATATAAAATATAAAGAGATGTTTTCCTGTGCCATATAAAACTGAGTTGTCTAATTGGGATTTATGTTTCATTTCCTTTTAATTGACACATATAATGGTACATATTTAAGGGTATAATGTGGATTTCAGGACATGTATACATTGTGCAATGATCAAATCAGGTTAATTAACATATCCATTACCCCAAATATTAATCATTGCATTGTGCTGAGGATATTCAAAACTTTTTCTCCTGGTGATTTTGAAATGTATGATTCTTATTTGTTAACCACAGACACGCTACTGTGAATATGATTACCAAAGTTGACGCAGCTGCCTAACTGGGAATTAATGCTTATTTGTCAACTCTTCTCCATTTCTGTTCCCCTTCCTCTCCCCACTCTCTGCTAACCACTGTTCTCTCCACTTCTGTGAGATCAACGTTCTTTGGATTCCACAGTGAAAATCAGTTGGTATTTGCCATTGTATGAAATAAGCCAGATGCTAAAAGACAAATACCAACTGGTTGTCGCGACCCCTTGCCCGCAGGAAGACGCAACTCGGGAATCTTCTTTCAACAGTTTATTCAGGCCCTGGATATTTCTTCTTCTCTCCCTCGGGTGCCCCTCCCAGCCTTAATAAAGCATCCCAAGCCCCAATGCAAAGCTGCCGCGTGGAACTTTCTCACAGGGTGATGAAAAATCATGTGCCAACTTTCCCAGATAAGAAGTTGTTTGTCACAGACCACAGCGGAGCCAGCGCCATCTTGTAATGGCGACCATAATCTGCAGAAACGGCAGAAGCGGCTCACCACAACTGGTGACTGTGTGTACGGTAGTGGTTAAGGTGGCCCCCTCTCCAAGGACTCACATGGTGTCTTTCTGTGTTATTTCTGGGCTTTCTGTTTGGAACTCTGGTGACAAACCCAGTGAGCACCTTCTAGTTCACTGGTTGTAGTCCTCAGTCAACAGGAAAAGGACTCCTAACAGCATATTCTATAAACTCCTGCACACACCATGACAGGACCATCCTTTCACAACGAATAAAATTCTGCATGTGGCTTATCCCCGAGGCCATCACAGCACACACTTAACACAAGGTACAACTGTCTTTGGCCTCATGAGGCAAGATCCAAAGAGCTGAGTTCACCTGTGTGGTTCGCCTTCCTGTTTTCACAATGGCATGTGCACACGTTATCTAGAGTCAAATTAAAGTAAAGGAAGGTTGTCTAACCAGAAGAATGGTAGGGGAATAAAACTAGTTTAAACTGAAGGGTTTTAAAACAACTGTTAAATAAAATGGAATGGAGCAACAAGCAGTATGTGAAAGAAGATATATAATAAAAATAGTTTGATGTGATCAAATGGATTTGTAATTAAATCAGCAGAGACTTAGACATAAAAGAATATAATCAAAGATTTTCCTCAGATTGTGTGGCTGGTTAGTTACTATTTGATAGATGGATCGGGAATTCAGCCTCGGTATAAATAGTCATTGAAAGATACCATCTCACTCCAGTAAGATTGGCAGCCTTTATGAAGTCAAACAACAACAAGTGCTGGCAAGGATGTGGGGAAAAGGGTACAATTGTACATTGCTGGTGGGACTGCAAATTGGTGCGGCCAATTTGGAAGGCAGTATGGAGATTTCTTGGAAAGCTGGGAATGGAACCACCATTTGACCCAGCTATTCCCCTTCTTGGTCTATTCCGTAAAGACTTAAAAGGAGCATACTACAGGATGCTTAAAAGGAGCATTCTACATCGATGTTCATAGCAGCACAATTCACAATAGCAAGACTGTGGAACCAACCTAGATGCCCTTCAATAGACGAATGGATAAAAAAAAATTGTGGCATTTATACACAAAGGAGTATTACTCTGCATTAAAAAATGACAAAATCATAGAATTTGCAGGGAAATGGATGGCATTAGAGCAGATTATGCTAAGTGAAGCTAGACAATCCCTAAAAAACAAATGCCAAATGTCTTCTTTGATATAAGGAGAGTAACTAAGAACAGAGTTGGGAAGAATAGCATGAGAAGAAGATTAAAATTAAACAGGGATGAGAGGTGGGAGGGAAAGGGAGAGAGAAGGGAAATTGCATGGAAATGGAAGGAGACCCTCAGGGTTATACAAAATTACGTACAAGAGGAAGTGAGGGGAAAGGGACAAAAAAAACAAGGGGGAGAAATGAATTACAGTAGATGGGGTAGAGAGAGAAGAGGGGAGGGGAGGGGAGGGGAGGGGGATAGTAGAGGATAGGAAAGGCAGCAGAATACAACAGACACTAGTATGGCAATATGTAAATCAGTGGATGTGTAACTGATATGATTCTGCAATCTGTATACGGGGTAAAAATGGGAGTTCATAACCCACTTGAATCAAAAGGTGAAATATGATATGTCAAGAACTATGTAATGTTTTGAACAACCAACAATAAAAATTATAAAAAAAAGAAAGTAAGACAGGGTTGTATTTCTGTTTAGTAAAAGGAACATTGAAAGGTTCTTAAAAGACTGACATAAATGGCTACCTGTCCAGAAATATTGAAGGAGACCTCCTTGCTCATGTCTCACAACAAATCTGAAGAACTTAAAGACTCAGTATGAAAATAAACAATTCATTCTAGAGGAACATTGGGGAAATGACATATAAAACTTGTGAGTGGGAAAAATCATCTAAAATAAGGCAAGAAACTCAGGAGTAATAAGATACACATATTTTACTAAATAGAATCTAAAATTTTTGGTGGTCAAAATAATCATTCCCAAAGTTAATAAAGAAAAATAAACTGGAAAATTCCACCCATGGTAATACTGATAAATTTCGAACATGGGCACGTGATAATAACAAGAAAATCGAGAGTGGAAGCAAGACAAAAATAAGGAAAAAGGGGGTCCTTGTGTGAAAATAGAAGAGCAATCAGGGAGCAGAAGAAGGGATTGAGGGGGAGGGAGGAGGGAGGGGGAAATGGAGGAACGGTGGTTGAATCTGACCTCACTTTCCTGTGTACGTATGTGAATGTACCAGGGATTTTCACCATCATGGAGATCCACAAAGCTCTAATTAAAAGTAAATAGCAGAGGAAAGGGAACAGGGGGAGGAAGGAAGGAGGGAAAAGGGAATTCCTGGGGACTGAATTGGAGCTAATTGTATTTCATGCTTGTATAATTACATCCAAATTAATGCTAATGCTATGTAGAACTAAAACAACCTCATTAAAAAAAATAAAAATGAGCAGATAAAAACGCTGCTCCATCTCAGAAATAAAAAAAATGCCCTCCTTTCCTTTGGGTCCCTCTACAGATAGTGCACATTTCTCTTTTCCATACAATTGTTTGCAAAGGTCCTGGGACACACACTCTGCTTTCACTGAAACCACTCTGAGCCTCCACTCCCTCTTCTGATGGGGATGCTTTTTCCCTCACCCCATGGTCATCAAGGACCTGCCTGGCATTGCTGAGCTCACTGTTCACTCCTGTTTTTAGCATATGGTAAATACATGCATCACTGCATAATCAAATAATTGAGCAAACAACCACAGCAACCTATGGCTCTGGGTGAGGCTGTATTGGCTCCCAAGTGACCTTAGGGCCATGTTCTTGGCTTCCAGCCTGCTCTCTGATGCCTTCCTGCAGCACCTGCTGGGCTCTCAGACTCACCTGGGCAGGTTCTGAATGAAGGGTCTCATGGAACCAAATTCTTCCCTGGATGTGCGATGATGGAGACTGAAGCAATGTTGTCCAACTAGCCAGCAGGAAGGGGTCACACATCAGTCCCTGAGCCAGATGCCAGACTCCTAAGTAAAAAAAGCTGTGTCTCATGCAATTCAAGTCTGAGGCAGCAACGGAGAAGGGCAGGGAGCTACCTCCAGCTCTGTGTCTGCTCATTAGGCATCATGTTCCTCTGGGACTTCACTTTGCATTGGAAGCACTTTTTTTTCTTGCTGATTTCTGCTCCCAAGACACCAAATTAAATTCCAGGGGAATCACTCTTTGTTTCTTCTTCTCCGTGTAATCTTCTGACCTCCAGAGAGCTGAACTCCTAACACCTGACCCAACCCTGACTGAAAGTCTTCTCCAACATCTTGGATGGATGAATCTGTCTTGGCCAGGTCCTCTGGATCCACAAAACCTTAGCTTGTGTTGGGGACACAGCCCCTGATATTTTGAGAAAATGGATTATTTTCTATGATCCTTGCATATGTAACACTTTTCAGTATTTAAAAAATACCATGTTTGTAACCCATGTGGAGAGCGGTCATTGAGTCCTGTTTCTATAAATATTTTGATCATTCAAAGAGGTAGTTGGCTATTTTTATGGATGTAGTCCTGAGGTTAGCAACTTATATGAACTCTCTTTGTTAGTTTTTACAAGAAGTTCATTCTTTGTGTTCTGTTCCACCATGAACCTCATTCTACATTCGTACAAATCATGCTCAGGATGGTTAATGGGACCTACACAGTTGTGCCCAGTAGGAGTTAGACTCTCAACATGGAACAGAATGGAAACACCCTGACGACAGGGACTGCCTACTCTTTGCCACAGTGCCCAATAGACATTTGGGCTCCACACATAAAGAAAGAAAACATAAATGTTTAAGGAGATGAACATGCTAATAACCCTCATTTGATCATTGCGTAGGGTATGCACATTTCAAATAATGCCTGTGCCCCATAATTATTTATGATCATGTGTCAATGGGAAATATATTTAAAAATCATGTCTTTTGCAAATGATCAATTTGATTTCCTCTTTCCCAAATTTAGGTGGCCTCTTTCTTTCTCTTATCTACTTGCTCCAGCTGGAACTTCCAGTACTATGATGAGTACTACTGATGGTGGGCATGCTGCCCTTGTTGTAGGTCCTAGAGGAAAAGCTGAAAGCTTTGCAGTATGATATAAGCTGTGGGTGTGTCACTGGTAGCCTTTATTGTGCTGAGGACCATTCCTTCTACACCTAATTTGTTGAGAGCTTTCCTGTGAAGTGATGTTGAAGTTTATCAAGTAGCTCTTTCTATACCTATTGAGATGATCAGATAGTTTTTTGTCCTTCATTCTGTTGCTGTGATGCACCAAGATTGACCTGTGTCCTTTTGTTCTTCAGATAGATGCTACTCCATAAGGGTGTCATCATTTTAATGTGCTGTTGGGTTTGGTTTGTCGGTATTTTGTTGAGGGTCTTTGCATTGATCTTCATCAGGGACCCTTCCCTGCAATTTTCTGTGTCCTTGCCTGGAATTGGTATTAGGGTAATGTTCTCCTTACAGAAGGAGCTTGGAAGAGTTCCCATCTGTTTTATTTTGGAGGGAAGTTTAAGAAGCTTGCTGTTAGATCTTCACATGTTAGGTAGAACTCAGCAGCGATGCCATCAGGTCCGGAGTTTCTTGGTGGAATACTTCTTACTGCTGATTCATTCTCTCCACTCCTATCAGGATGTTCAGATTTTCCATTTGTTCCTGATTCAGTCATGATGTTTTCTGTTTCCAGAGATTATTTTTCTCTCAGTGTTCCCATATATTGGCATATTTTTATGGTAGTTTTTTGATTCTTCGTGTTGCTATGGTGACAGCTGTCATTTTTCCACTTTCATTTGATTTTGCTTAATTTGATCTTTTAGATTTTTTAGATGAAAGTGATTTTGTTCAGAGGAAAATATCAAGTTAGTTTTGTTGATCTTTTTTATTGTTTTGCTAGTCTCTATTTCATTGATTTCTGCTTCAACTGTATATATATATATATATATATATATATATATATATATATATATATATATTGTGTGTGTGTGTGTGTGTGTGTGTGTCTGGGTTTTCTAGACAGTGGGGCTACAAAGGGGAATTTGTTTGCATTAAGAAGCCCCAATTTGGCCATCACCAGAGAAGGGATCACCAAGCTAATGCCTCCTCTCCTCCGAGCACTGAGTCCAAGCTGCAGGCAGCCAGGTTCTGGAGATGGCTGCAGACTCCTCACTTCCCAGACTGCTGCCTCTCCCCGGGGACCTTTGCTTTACATGGAACCAGAAAACCACATGGGGACTCCAGGATTTCTCCTCCAGGGACTTTCTGAGAAGCCAGGGATTCAGTCTGTTCTCTCTGGGCTGTTCCTGTCCTTGTACTTGGTGACCATCTTTGGCAACCTGCTCATCATCCTGGCCACCATCTCAGACCCCCACCTGCACATACCCATGTACTTCTTCCTCTCCAACCTGTCCTTTGTAGACATCTGCTTCACCTCTACCACCATCCCCAAGATGCTGGTGAACATCCAGACACAGAGAAAGGCATTACCTACGCAGGCTGCATCACCCAGATGTGCTTCTTCACCGTTTTTGGACTGCTGGACAATGGACTTCTTACCGTGATGGCTTATGACTGCTTCGTGGCCATCTGCTATGTGAACCCTGCACTACACGGTACTCATGAGCCCCAAGCTCTGTGCTCAGCTACTTCTCCTGAGCTGGCTCATCAGTGTTCTGGGAGCCATTCCTGAGAGCGTGAGGGGACTGAGGCTCTCCCCCTGCACAGATGTGGAAATCCCACACTATTTCTGTGAATTCCCTGAGGTCCTCAAGCTCGCCTGCTCATACCTTCATCAGTAGCGTCATATTGTACATAGTGACAGGTATTATGGTTTATTTTTTCACCTCTTGCTGGGATTTTTTCCCCTTATTCTAAAATTGTGGCGTCTGTCCTGTGAATCTCCACAGCAGGAGGGAAGTACAAGGCCTTTTCCACCTGTGGTTCTCACCTCTCAGTTGTCTCCCTGTTCTATGGAACCTGCCTGGGGGTCTACCTCAGCTCCTCAGGGACACGTGCTCTTGGACAGGGGTGTTGGCCTCCACCCTGTACACCCTGGTCACCCCCATGGTGAACCCCTTCATCTACAGCCTGAGGAACAGGGACATGAAAAGGGCCCTGGGAACACATCTGTGCAGACTGCTGACCTCATGATGACAGTGATACTGACCCTGTGCCTGGACAATTATCACCAAGGATGACGGAACAGGTGCTTCATAGTTTGGACACCGAATCACCCTGACTCAACTAAAATATAGATGCTTTGCTTATTGTGCTTAATGACAATTTATAAATATTCTCTTACAAAGGGTGTCTTTAATCCATGGCCATTTTGTATTTATTTCTTTTCAATTTGTAGGAAAAATTAAATTCTTTGTTGGATGTATATGTGTGGTTCTAACTAATGTCTTCCTTTTACACTGTATTCATTGGGTCTACCAGGAATTAAACCCAGGGGTGCTTAACCCCTGAGCCACATCCACATCCCTTTATATATATATTTTTTTGTTTTGTAACAAGATTCTGCCCATGTCCGGTGTGGGGAAGGAGCAGATAACTGTCACAAGTGTGGGCCAGCTGGAAATAAAAGCTAGAAAAGTAATACCAAAAAAACAAAGACAAGAATTACATATTCAAAAGTGGGAGCATTTACAGGGTTGGACAGACCTGTTGGGTTTGATCCAAACAAAGAGAAAAGACCATGAATGCTTTATTTATAGCAATATATACCAAAGGGACTCAGTAAAAAGCTTCTTTAGGAAAACAGGATAAGAGTGGGGAAAGCAGGTAGCTTGGTGCTTGGCAGGTTATGCCCATCTCTCTGTGGCTGTGTTTGAACCTGGGGCTGTGAGCTAAGGCAGGGTGCCATCATGATCTAGCCTTTATCAAACTGGGGAATTTCACCCAGGACCTCCCAGAAAAGGCCTCTCTGCCTGATGATGGCTCAAACAGACCCATAATTCACACACAGCTTCCAACAGCTAAGTTGCTAGGGCCTCACTAAGTTGCAGGGGCTGGCTTTGAACTTGAGATCACCCTGCCTCAGCCTCCCATGCCAGCAGGATCACTGGCTTGAGCCACTATGCCAGCCATCTTATACAGTCTTAATGAAGTTCAATTTGTCTCTTTTCAAAAATTCCCTTTCCTTTCTGTAGATCACAATTTGGATCATGAAAAGTATTAGAGCTCAAAAGTAAGCCATCCCAACTGTCCCTAACTTACCAGTTTTGAACTTTAAGATGATGTGAAGGTAATAGACATTCAGTAGAAATCCTACTTCGCATTCTGGGTGTTTAGCTTTTCCCAGGCTAGTGATATGTGACATAAAGCTGAGCAGGAAAGAGCAACCCACAGCTCCCAGTCATCCACACCATCAGATGAAAACGTAATGAATAACTTGATGAATTAAGAAACATCATCTTCATAGATATTCTCAAGAGCTGGACCATACTAAAACAGATTAAGAGTCCAAAATCCTGACTGTGGCTACTTAAAGCCACCATGAGTGGATCAGAAATAGCGTCCATTAGTCCAACACAGCATAGGGAGGTGGACTCAGGCTCTGAGCTGCCTGCCTGGATCCTGGAAGGACGTCCACTCCACCACCCTCCCTGTCTCCCAAGAATAGCTCAATACTGGACTCACTTTCTGTGCCAGGAAACCCTTGTGATGTCACAGTGACCTGAGCCAATGAGGAGCAAGGTGGTGGTCACCATGGCAGCTATCTGTGGAGCATCTGCTCTGAGCAGGTCATTTCCTGTGAGATTTAACCTACAACTTAATTCACACAGAAACTGAAGAAGGAGGAATCTACCAAGTATATAAGGAGCCAAGGTCTATAAGTTTGATTTCCTGTCATAAAGGATGTATACAAGGGCAAGTGTCAACTTGTCTAGGCAGAAGCTGAGCTACTGAGTCCACATCTGACCACCTAAGAACAGAACTGAGGTGGGTGGAGGCCTTCATGATGGAGAAGGCTTCAGAATGCCTGCATTCCACTCTGATGCTGGACCACAGCCTCTGTGCTGAATAATGGAATCACCGTAACTACATCTAAATATACCTTTTATAATTATCAAGTGTTTCATTAATGACATTTCTTGTTTTTTAAATTTTTTTCTTAGTTGTAGTTGGACACAATACCTTTATTTTATTTATTTATTCTTATGTGGCACTGAGGATTGAACCTAGCACCTTGAAAGTGCTCGGTGAGTGCTCTACTGCTGAGCCACAACCCCAGCCCAGTTGTTTCTTAACTTGTGTTCCAAGCATGACCATCCTTACATGTTCTGTAAAAAGCCTCATGAAGCAAAAGGGTAACTTCCCATGGTATTATTAAAAAATGAATGCAGTCCTCTCCTTTGATGAAGGGGGAATAGCCATTTTCTGAAGATAATAATAGATGTGTTCCCTCTACAAGCCAGTGCTTTGGGTTCCCAAAGACTAAGAGTCGGGTACCTCAGACTTAATACATCAAAAGTTCTAGGGAGGTTAGACTTCTAGAGGGCAGGACACTTCATGGAGAAGGAGCATCAGAGACTGGATCCACCGGATTTCTAACCAGATGTCTTGGGACTATAAAAAGAGCAGGAAAAAGTTCCTTTCTGCTCTGACCAGTGTCCCATAGGGACATCAAGTGATCAGGGACTGAAGTAACTAGAGGAAATGTACCTAATGAGCAGACACAGGGAGGTATAATAGACACTCTGATGTCAATCAGAGGATACAACCTTGGATCGAACAAGACGTGGTCATTTCTTTTGAATCCTGAGTCAGGCTAGGCTCCAATGCTTCACTCCTTCATATCATCTTATATGGGCACAGGATTTCACTCTCCATCATCAACCGGTCAGGGAGGAATCCAGACTTTTACTGGGAGGCTGATTTTCAGAGACAACATCCAGGTGAGTCTGAGAGCCCAGCAGGTATTATAAAAAGGTTCAGCAAGAAGAGAAGGAGGCTGAGGCCACCTGAGAACCGACCCAGCCCAGTCCAGAGCTGAAAGTCACTGTGTGCTTTCATCTCTGACTAATTCATCTGCAATTTATTGAAAGTGTTTTAAAGGGTGTATTTCTGAGACTTGGCAGTGTGTAGATCATTGCTGACAGAAATGGAACTGCAGTTGGGTGGGTCTGAATGAAGAAGTGGTGCATGGTATTATTGGGAAATATCCAAGGAGGTTCACCATTAAGGAGTAATAAAATTGTGTACTAGGCATGGCGGGATATTCATGAAGCTAGGGTCTTTTCCTCTGTAGTTTTTACAGGAAGTCTATTTAAGCCTGTTTTTCTCTTCATTATGAAGGCCAGACTAATACTCTGCATAAAAAAACCTCTTTGTAGTAAAAGTTAATGAGACACCTTCTCTCATGCAGGGTGTTCACATGAAAAACAAATAAATTTTGTTTGGTAGGTAAAGAGACAACTAAGGGCTACAAAAATTCTTTCTCTACTGTTGATGCTGAATATATTTTGAAATTTGTTAGGTTTTTTTCCTTGTCTTTGTGATTCCAAATTTTTTATGTAAGCTCTATGTTTTCATGGAGTCTGGTTTTTATCTTTTAAATCTCAAAGTAAGTACTGGAATTTTTTTTTCCACTGAATTTTCTGCTTGCCATCTGGTTCTCTTGTTCATGTACCAGACATGTTTTGGAAGGAAGGTATGTGAGACTTCATGAATCTTGTGTGACCAAATCTTCCAGTCACCTTGAGTCCTCGTCATCTAGTCACCTTTAAATTCAGAGAGTTCTTCTGCATCCAGATATCTGTAAAGTGCCTTGTATATCTGTTGCCTTCTGATTTCATATCAGATTTTCCTTACTATGACAGTTTTGCCTTTGATGACTGCTTGTCTTTTGATAAATAACCACCATCTCCTAATGTCTTGTGGAACATATTATTTTGCATTTAACTAAGGATTGTCTACATATTTTTAAAATAAACATGCCTTTATACATACAAATATCAGTATTTTGGGGGATCCCCTTTTTACAAAAAAAGCATAAAAATTGTTTTCTTGAGGTTCCTGTGAGAAATAAGGAAGATCATGCATGTAATGAGTCCAGCTCACCCAGAGGGTAGGAACTCATGAAGGGAGCAATGGTAATATTTTAATCACTGTTATTAAATTCTTTCCTGTTGCCACTGTGTTCTGTGTCATGAGCACATTTCACATCATTTATATGAAAGATGAAATTATAACCTTAGATATTGTTTCTTCCTTTCTCCTAAACAGATCTATCTTTATTATTTTATTTCTATCTCTTTGTCAATTAAATCTTGACTTAGAGATCCAGGTTGATGTGGTTAAATGATGGCTATTTTAGATAGTTTTGATGAGAATTTATTTTAGGTTATTGCTGAATTTTATTTCATGCGGTTGTTTTGAGTGCATTTTGCTAGCCTGATCCTTCTGTTTATTGTACAATCTCTTAATTTCTTACATTTTTTTTCTATATAAATGCCCACCTTCATGAAAACACAAAAATGTGAACAAAGCAGGTAAGATCTCTGCTCATTTGGATTTTACATTTTACTGCCAAACCCTGCAGACAACAATGAAATAAATGCACCTATGCTATAACACCCTTGGGGATAAATCCTATGTGGAAGAGGACAGGTTGTCATGACAGATGCAGGATTCTATAGAGTGCTACAGAGTAAGCAGTCCTCAGAGCAGCTGCACTTGAACTTTTACATTCAAAAGTAAGAATAATACTTCTTTTTATTTTTTTTATTTCTTATTGATTCATTTCTGTTACATACAACAGTGGGATACATTTTGACATAAGCACAAAGGCAAGGAATTTAATTTGCTCTAATTCAGTTCTGAGCACTTCCCTCCTCCTTCTCCCAAACTTTCCTATGTACATACATGAATACACCAGTGAATTCAACACAAGACGCATTAAAAAAACTATAAATACGTCTCACAAAGTTTAGTGAAGGAAGGGAGCAGGGGGAGAGAATCATGCTTCTAACATGCTATTGAATTTGGTGTTACTATTAATTTGAGGAGCATTTTGGCATCTATGTTTATCAGGAACATTGACCTGGGAGGATCTTTTCTTACAGAGCCCTTTTCTGTCCAAATTGTGACTCTCACAGTACAGACAACTGATCCTAACCCACACAGAGAACTCAGGAGAGATTCAATTAGATTCACCAGATGCTTTTGAAATCAAAATAATGGGGGCTGAGGTTATGGCTCAGTTGGTAGAGTGCTTGCCTCACATGCAGAAGGCCCTGGGTTCAATCCCCAGCACCAACAAAAGAACAGTTGGCTTTGAATAAACTTTAAAAGAAAAATCAAAATAATGCAAAATTGCACTTAAAAAACTAAAATAGTCAAACTCTTGGATGCCAGAATACGATGGTGGTGATGGGGTAGTGGAGGACAGACACATGAGTTATTTTAATGGTTATAAAGCTAGACTTATATATGATGGTGGGTTTCTAGATGCTTGCTCTGTGACTTCCTGCCAAACGCTAACTGTATGATATTGTGTATGTATGAAATTACTGTTAGGGTAGGTCTTATGTTAAATGCTCTTAGCCCAGGAAAAATGAAATAAAAACCAGAAGGGACACAAGGACACTCTGGGAATCAGTAGATGTGTCTAAAGCATGGGATGTGGTGATGGGATCACTAGGGTTTGCATACATCTAAATACATCCAACCAAGCACACTGCATACATGCAGTTCTTCATATATCAACTGCACCTCAACAAAGCTGCTTAAAACAAAGCAAAAGAGACAACGTGTGGTCCAAAGACCCTCTGCTTATGGAGAAACTTAATACCTCTGCAGAAGCAGCCAGGAGGCCAGCTCCTTCCTCGACATTCAGACACAATCTCTCCACCTACGTCTTGCTATCCTGGCTGCCTCTATGGCTCCCTTTGGAACTGGGGTGTATGCAGCGAGCCCCATCCTCAGGGCTGCGGCTCTGTTCACTCCTCCAGGTGGGCTCCTGCAGGCAAGCACAGGTTTCTGCAGACAAACATATGGGTCTCCTCCTCCTTGAAGTCTCTTCAAGTGCCAACTTCTTTACCTGTATTTCCTGCGCCCCTATAAAAAGTAGCACTTCACCTACTCTCCATATCACCTGTCATATTTGATCCAGGGAAGTTGCACTGTATATGTTGAACGATCACTGCTTCTTTTGTTTTTAACTCATACATGTTTATGAGATGCCATGAGCTGTTTCAATGTATGGATACATTCTATAATGTTTAAATGTCTCTTTCTCTAAACATGTACCCATTCATTATGGTGTAAACATTATAAAAATCTCATTCTAGCTCTGTTATTTGAACTAATTAACCTATTAATATTTCTTCTTCAGGATTGGATTGTAAGTGATTTTATATTGAAGGTATCACTGCCTAGACAGTGCCAGGAACATCATTTTAACGCAGTTTACATTCCTCAGAAGCATGAAAGAATTGCTCCCGAAAACTGTAGAATATGCAATATATTGAGGACAAGGCAGAGAGGAACAGGAACTCCTAATCAGAGATGGCACAGAGGATCTTCTAAAAAGATCTGATACAAAAAATAGTTGTATTTTTCTCTTTCTAGTGTTCACCTATAGCACATGGAACCACAAAACGACACACAGATTTTGGAATTCCTTCTTCTGGGATTTTCAGAGGACCCAGAACTGCAGCCCCTCATCTTTGGCCTTTTCCTGTCCATGTACCTGGTCACTGTGCTGGGAAACCTGCTCATCATCCTGGCCACCATCTCAGACTCCCACCTGCACATGCCCATGTACTTCTTCCTCTCAAACCTGTCCTTTGTGGACATCTGCTTCACCTCCACCACCATCCCCAAGATGCTGGTGAACATCCAGACACAGAGAAAGGCCATAAGGTATGAAGGCTGCATCATACAAATTTATTTTTTCACATTACTTGTAGGGTTGGACAACTTCCTTTTGACCGTGATGGCCTATGACCGGTATGTGGCCATCTGTCACCCCCTGCACTACATGATCATCATGAAGCCCCAGTTCTGTGTGTTGCTGGTTCTGGCATCCTGGATCACAAGTGCCCTAAATTCTTTACTGCAGAGCTTAATGGTGTTGAAACTATCCTTCTGCACAGACATGGAAATCCCCCACTTTTTCTGTGAACCTAATCAGTTGGTTCACCTTGCCTGTTCTGACACTTTCTTAAATAATATGATGCTCTATTTTGTAGCTGGGCTGCTGGGTGGTGGATCTCTTGCTGGTATCCTTTACTCTTATGCTAAGATAGTGTCCTCCATCCGTGCAATCTCATCAGCTCAGGGCAGGTACAAAGCCTTCTCCACCTGTGCATCTCACCTGTCTGTGGTCTCCTTATTTTATTGCACACTCCTGGGAGTGTACCTCAGTTCTGATGTGACCCAGAATGCACACTCCAGTGCAACAGCCTCCGTGATGTACAGTGTGGTCACCCCCATGCTGAACCCCTTCATCTATAGTCTGAGGAATAAAGACATCAAGAGCGTTCTGAAAACACTATTTGAGAGAGAAACTCTGAAAACTCTTGCATCTTAAAAATTACTGTTGATTGCAGGACTTGAAAGCTCAAAGCCAGAAATTAAATGATTTTGATCCAACTGTAGAAGTGCCACTTGGTCCTTCTATTTATTTTATAGAGTGTTTGTTTCCTTGATTTCAACTTCTCTACAAGTTATTTAATTCTCCTTGCTAAGCTTTGTGCTCTCTCTGGCGTCCAAACATCTCTGACATCTCCTCTATCATTTCTGTATTTCCTCGAAGTTATCTTCAAAACTGGATTGGAAATATGGTAATTCCCATTTATCTCAGGAGTCAACATGGATTTCTGGAGAATAATTTCTCCTCAAATGACATAAATCACAAGTTATTTATTTCTTGTTGACATTAGAAGCCATAATGTATCATTGTACTCCTTCCACAAAGAAATCGCACTTGACAACCAAGGCCTCTTGTGTAATTAAAAAAAAATTATGTAATTGTCCATGAACTTTTATTTTTGTAATTTATATGTGATGCTGAGAATCAAACCAGTGCCTCATGCATGCTAGGCAAGCGCCCTACCACTGGGCTATGACCCCAGCCCTCTTGTGTAATTTTGTACTAGAGGAAATCCCGGGACCACAGTTTTGCCCTTGTGGGTCGCCTGCCTGCAGACATCACTATCTCAACTGCCCTTTCTGATGATGTGGCCTTTAACAGAGCAGTGAAATTTGTGACTGACCCTCGGCTTTTCTTGTCATTTTCAGGATTCTGTTTTCTTACCCAGCTTGGTGTCCACAGTGTCTACTACCATCACTGGCAAAAGAGAGAGAGAGAAAAAAAGATTAGCTAATACATATCTCCAAGTGAAGTCCACATGGAAAGTTTCTAACAGACTAACTCCACATAGGGACATTACCCTGGATTATCTGATGAAGCCAAAGCAAACACAAAATACCTTAAATATGGAAGAAACTGTAGAAAAGTCATTGTGAAGATAATGCACTGAAAGCAAGACCCCACCTTCCCTAGCAGACCTGCTTTGGTCATTATGAGCTCTACACATGCATCAGCTTGTCACACCACACCACACCACATAAATATTGTTAAGACAAAACAAATGAAAATGTAGGGGAAATGTATAATATATTGCATATCACAGAAACCAACATTTTAGTAACCATTTTTATAATTAAGTTAAATCCAAAATAGCAAATTAGACATAAATGAATTATTTGAAACAAACTAGAATTTACAGAAAAAAAACTTTAAAAAAATGGTTGAAATATATGAACCTGTGATTTAGAATGATAAATACAGTTAACTTATAAATGCAAAAAGGTGCTCATTTTCATGACTATACCAAGAAATTTACATTAAAACATTAAGGGACCCTTAAGAATTCTTACTTTGGAGTTTATTTCTGTGATTACAACATCTGGTTACAGAGCTTTTCTCTTTTGGGGAGAATTACTGAAGTAGGAGTTTATATAGGAAGTTTTCCATTTTATTTGAGCTTCAGCTACTGCTATTATAACACTTCTCTAGAAACCACTTAATATCAGACCTAAGAGAATGGCCTGATTTACACAGTCTCCTAAAGAACTGTACTAGATATTGCAGTTGCAAACACAGGTAAGTTATAGTACTGAATTTTAAGAAAACCCTATTGGGCATGAGGAGAAAAAAATCAGTAAATTGGGTAGGACTGAAAGGAGAGAGAATCAAATAAAACGGAAGGAAATCTTTGATGCTGAAATCATTTATATTACTTCAGAACAAGTCTTTGTAAATAAATCTTCAGGGTAACATTTCCAAAGAAGCACAAATAACATCACTTCCAAAAATATAAATTTAAATATTCAAGATTCGATTTATTAAAAAATTAAAAAGAAATCATGACTGTAGATAACTGAAAAATTGGGTGGCTGCACTAATTAAAAATTAAAATTACTCTATTGTTTAATTTAATAGGTTCTTGGTACAAATACATAAAGGTGGGAAATTCTCTGTGGTATGTTCAAGTGTGTACATAGCATAATTTGGTCAATTTCCTCAAACCTGTAAAGGAAAGGAAAGATGGGCAGGGAGACCTGCCACCCTGACCTCCCTGATCATAATCTGCATTCACACAAATCCCCAAGTGATTCATATTCATATTGACCCTGGAAAAATTCTGGTGTTTCTCAAACTCCCCATGTTGACCTCTGTGTTAGGTAACTCTCTGGGGGTGACCACAGTGTACATTACTGAAGGTGTTGCAATGGAGCGTGAGTTTGGGGCCACAACAGAACTGAGGTACACTCCCAGGAGTGTGCAATAAAATAAGGAGACCATGGGAAATTGAGATGTACAGGTGGAGAAGGATTTGTACTTGCCCTGAGCTGATGAGATTGCACAGGTTGAGGACACTATCTTGCAGTAAGAGTAAAGGATGCCAACAAGGGGGCCACCTCCCAGAAAGAAAGAAGCAATATATATATATATATATATATATATATATATATATATATATATATATATATATATATATATATATCACCACCTCATTGAGAAAGGTGTCAGGCACGGTGAATTGCCTGATTAAATTCACAGAAAAAGTGTGGGATTTCCAAGTCTGTGCAGAAGGACAGCCACAACATCATTAAGCTTTGTAACCATGCATGAAAAAATTCACAACCCAGGACACCAGAACCAGCATTACACAGAGTCTGCAGTTCATGATGACCATGTAGTGCAGGGGAAGACAGATGGCCACATACCGGTCATAGGCCATCACAGC
This sequence comes from Marmota monax, assembly GCF_021218885.2. Taxonomy (NCBI): domain Eukaryota; kingdom Metazoa; phylum Chordata; class Mammalia; order Rodentia; family Sciuridae; genus Marmota; species Marmota monax. The sequence goes on from NW_026695228.1 coordinate 23,561,570, forward strand.
CAAAAGAAAGTCATCCAACCCAAAAAAGAGTACAAAAAAGTGAATCTGGGTGATGCAGCCTGCATAGGTAATGGCCTTGCTCTGGGTCTGGATGTTCCCCAGCATCTTGGGGACGGTGGTGGAGGTGAAGCAGATGTCCACGAAGGACAGGTTGGAGAGGAAGAAGTACATGGGCGTGTGCAGGTGGGAGTCTGAGATGACAGCCAGGATGATGAGCAGGTTCCCCAGCACAGTGACCAGGTACATGGACAGGAAAAGGCCAAAGATGAGGGGCTGCAGTTCTGGGTACTCTGCAAGTCCCAGAAGAAGAAATTCTAATTTTCCCTGGTTCCATATGCATGTGACTACCAGAAATGAGAAAAAGCATAAAGAATTTTCCCTAGACAGGTATTACTCACATCATTGAAATGAAAAAAATACATATTTTTCTGAAAATAATTAATTTAAGGAGTAGCTCAGTGGTGGAGTGATTGCCTAACATGTGCAAGGTCCTGGGTTTCAACCTTAGCCCCACAGAAAAAGAAAAAGAAAAACCAATGGAAAGGAGAAAAATTAACTTCCATAGGAGATCTGTGTATCTTATCCCCTAAGGGATCCTGTGCCAACTCTATAATGAATTTCTACTTTAGTGTATGGTTCACTAGGAAGTCATATATTTCAGAATTGTAAAGATTTTCATGCATTTCAGAAATACAAATCAAACACCCCTGATGAACACTTTGTGTCTTGGCGACTGTGAATTATGCATAGTAAATTAGGAAGGTCAGTTATCTCCCCAACATACCCATTTCATTTCTTTGGCTACATAGCCAGCTGTAGGATATCTGGTTCGCATGGTGACTCTATTTTATTTTTGTGGAACCTCCCTATCTTTTTCCATAATGACTTCATTAATTTGCATTTCTACCAACTCTGAATAAGGATTCCCCTTTTCTTCATATTCTCACTGGCCCTCTCACTGATATCTTTGGTCATTTTGATAACAGCCCTCCTAACTGGTGTGAGGTGATATTCTACTGCAGTCTTAATAAGCATTTCCCTGATAATTGGCATTTTTAGCATTTTTGATATGGCTATTTTTTGTTTGTATGTGGTAGAGATACACAGTGGAATAATATTCATTATTAATGAAAGATTGAATCCTGTCACTGGGGACAACGTAATGCTGTATTACTCAGTATATAATTATAGTTAACACTAATATATTACATATTTTAAAATAGCTAAAGGGGAGGATTTTGAGTATTCCACCACAGAGAAATGATCAATGTTTCAGGTAATTAAGCTGATTGCCCTTATGCAATTATTACACTACTTACACAAGTACAAGAAACATATAGTTATACCTATAAAGTTGTACAATTATGTTAATTAATAATAAACAATAACTAATTATTAAGTATGAACTCTATTGCATCAGTAATACGTATAAGGACAAAAATCTCCATTACCCAGTGAGAGGGAGATAACATAAGGAAAATATTTTAAGATCACTTAATATGTCCCATGGTGATGGGTACCATGAAGAAAAAAAAAAGAGTAGAGAGGTGGTTGTACTTTTGCAGAAATGCAGGGAAAACCAGCAGGAAGAGGGGCATCCAAAGAGAGACCACAAGGAAGGCAGGGCAGGAACCACAAGTGATCCTCAGCAGTGTGGTCTTCACTGGGGGAATAGTAAGTGCAGAGATCCTCAGAAATGTGATTGTTTCAGGAAACCGAGGCCTAAAAGAATGGCCTTGGCAAGGAGAAGGTATAAGAGGGGGAGAGATGAGAGATGGTGTCAGAGAATGTTGAGGAATGAGCTGGCCTCATTGCTCTCTGAGGCTACAAGGTACAGGGAGCCCTTCATCTACACCCTGAACCACTTGCCCTTATATTTGCTGCAAAGATATTCTGTGAATTGCAAAAATATTCCCTTCTTGCTACCACCTGAGGGTTAAATTCTGTTCTGACCTCTAGCTGCTAAGAGTCACCCTGGAATATATAAGCTCAGGTACCCCTTCTCTGAGCCATGAGGCACATAAACACACACACACAACACACACACACAACACACACACACACACACGAACACACAACACACCCTGGACCCTGGGCTCATGGTTTTATTTCTGCATGGCCTCTCGGTCCCAATCACCCTGACAAGGCTGTGAGTGTCGACAACATAGCTGAGATGATCTTTTCCCTACAGAATGCAGACAGGGCACCTGGAGAGTCCACTCAACACACTTTCCATGAACAAATGAGCAGACCCACTTAAGAATGCTGCTCTTCTTCCCTGTGTTTACAAAGGAGCATGAAAATCTGCAGTCAACAGAGGGAGAAAGAGAAATAGAGAAGGATGGGGAGTGGCAGAAAAGGAGAGAGAAGGCAAAGGGGTGGATAGAACATGAAGAGGTGAGAGCAGAGACAAGATGAGCTGATGTGGACCCAGGGGAACAGGACCTTGCAAGCCCAGGTGTCTCTTCTCCAGGAGGAAAAGGCTGCCTTGGTTTTGGCAGCATTCCAAACCCAGTGACCCTTACTGGGTGACCAGCAAAAACTATAAACAGCAAAAGGAAATTTGCCAAAAGACAAAAGTAGTGACATTTTTTAACCTACCATTTAATGTTTTTAGTAGTGTATTGCAGTAAAACCTAATGTTGGGGTCCTATTGACACAGTCACACATGCATGGAATATAATTGGGTCCACATTGGTCCCCAGTACATTCTCATTCCCTCCTCTTCTCCCACCCACTAACCCTAACCCTTCCTGATGTCAAGGCACCTGACAGATTGTACACTTCAAATAATAAAATGACCTAAGTCAAAAATCAACAATACACAACAGCAGATGCCAAAGTATGTACAGAAAGTTGAGAACTTTTAATATGAAATGGCACATCTGTCTTCCCTGCTCACCCAACCTATTGGCTTTTCCCTAGATTCATAGCAGATAAGGCAGGCCTCTTTCTGTTTTAAAATTCACACAGAATTATATTCCCTGAGAGCCCAACTAGCCTGGCCTGCAGCCCAGAGATAGTGGTGTCTGTTGCTAGCTTATTTAATTTATTAATGGATTTATAAGATACTAAAAAGAGAAGTGATCCAGAAATCAGTAACACAGGGTCACTGTTGAACATTAACTTATAGTCACAGAAGCTCAATTAGATGGGGGATGGGAGGCATGAAGTGGCTCAAATTAAAGTAAAATGTAAGTCTGTGTACCTTTGCAATGAAGCGGAATTAGCAAATCCAGTATTAAGTATGGAGAGATATGCACTGGAGGGAGCTCATTTAAAAAAATACAAAGGAGCATATTTCAGCACATTTTCTTATTTGTGAGAAAGATCCAGATTTAGGATTTTTTCATCCAGGCATGGTACACACTTGCAATCCCAGTGACTCAGGAGGCTGCAGCAGGAGGATCACATATCCAAGCAATCCTCAGGAATGTAGTAAGGCCCTAAGCAACTTAGCAAGACACTATCTCAAACAAAAAACAGAAAGGGCTGTGCCTATGGCTCAGTGTTTAAACAGCCTTGGGTTCAGTCCACAGTATCAAATTTGTTTTTCTCATTTTTACTTCCACAATAAAATTATGAAAATTAACTTCAGTTGTTATATGCAGTTTTTCACATGTGAATACTCATTATGCATATTTTAAGCAAAATGAACAATTACTTAGCATGACATTTGTCATTTGAGATTATTTGTAAAAATATATCTTATGGGATAAATGAGAATTTTCAGATATTTCTCATCCAAAATGTGAATAATTTGGGGCAAGCTGGAAAATGACAAGGTAAAGGGTTGGATTTCATAGTGATCACAGTGTGCAATAAAGTGAAAGGTGTAGTGGAATTGTATGTTGAATATGAAATCAAAAAATGAAAACTCTTGTGTTAATGTAGAAGGACCAAGTCCTGCTTCCACATTCTGGTGAAGAATCCCGGATTCTGGTTCTGAGGCTCTGAGCCCTGCAATCATGGGCACTTATTCAGTCTCAGCACAATTAACAATTTTATTTCCTGTGTCACAGAGTCTCCTCAGAGCGCTCTTGACGTCCTTGTTCCTCAGACTGTAGATGAAGGGGTTCAGCATGGGGGTGACCACAGTGTACATCACTGAAGCGGTTGCAATGGAGTGTGAGTTTTGGGTCACAGCAGAACTGAGGTACACACCTAGGCTTGTGCCATAAAATAAGGAGACCACGGAGAGGTGAGAAACACAGGTGGAGTAGGCTTTGTACTTGCCCTGAGCTGATGAGATTGCTCTGATGGAAAACACAATCTTGCAGTAAGAGTAAAGGATGCCAGCAAGGGGGCCACCACCCAGCAAGACAGCAGCAAAATATATCACCAGGTCATTTAGAAAGGTGTCAGAGCAGGCACACTGAACCACCTGGTTAAGTTCACAGAAAAAATGTGGGATTTCCAAGTCTGTGCAGAAGGACAGCCGCAATACCATTAAGCTTTGTAACAATGCATGTAGGAAACTCACAAACCAGGACACCAGAAGTAGCAATCCACAGAGCCTTTGGTTCATGATGACCATGTAGTGCAGGGGGTGACAAATGGCCACAAACCGGTCATAGGCCATGATAGTCAAAAGTAAGCTATCCAACCCAGCAAAGATTAAAAAAAAGCACATCTCAGTGATGCAACCTGCATAGGTAATGGACTTTCTCTGTGTTTGGATGTTCACCAGCATCTTGGGGATGGTGGTGGAGGTGAAGCAGATGTCCACAAAGGACAGGTTGGAGAGGAAGAAGTACATGGGCATGTGCAGGTGGGAGTCTGAGATGGTAGCCAGGATGATGAGCAGGTTCCCCAGCACAGTGACCAGGTACATGGACAGGAAAAGGCCACAGATGAGGGACTGCAGTTCTGGGTTCTCTCCAAGTCCCAGAAGAAGGAATTCTAAACGTAGAGTATCATTCCCTGGTTCCATATGCATGTGTCTACCAGAAACGAGAAAAAGAGCATAACTAATTTTCCCATAGACAGATATTACTTACATCATTGAAATGAAACAATACATATTTTGCTGTACATAATAATTTCAGTAATGAGTGTGTAGCTCATGTTGGAGTGGTTGCCTAACATATGCAAGGCCCTGGTTACCATCCACATAACTCAAAAAAGAAAAAGAAAAGCCAAGAGAAAGGAATGAAATTAACTTCTATAGAACATGTGTGGCTCTTGTCCCCTAAGGGATCTGAGCCACCTCTGATGGGAAATTCCTGTTTCATTTTCAAGGTTTCACTAGGAAGTCATGCATTTCAGAATTCTAATGAGAAAGTTATCCAGGCCTCTGAGAAGTATAAATTAAGCCCCCCTTATGAACATTTTTGTTGTTTCTGTGTCTTGGCTACAGTGAATTGTGCATCATTCAACATGGAAGGGCAGATCTCTTCAAAATACCCATTTCATTTTCTTTGGCTACACACCCAGTAGTAGGATTGCTGCATCAACTGATATCTGTATTTTCAATTTTGTGGATTATCTATATTGTTTTCCATAATGGCTTCATTAACTTGCATTCCCAGAACTCTAGGAAAGGATTCTTTTTTTTTCTACACATACTCACTGGCACATAATATCCTTGGTCTTTTTGATAATAGCCCTTCCAACTGGAGTTAGGCAATATTCTACCATAGCTTTGATTAGCATTTCCCAGATGATTAGCAACTTTGGCACATTTCAGATGGCTATTGGCTATACAGATACACAGTGGAATAATATTTAATTATTATTAATAAATAATAATAAATTATTAATAAAGTAATGAATCTTATCATTGGAGACAACACAAATGAACTTGGGGGACATTTATGAAGTGAAACCAGCCAGATACAGGAACACTAATGCTATATGATATCATTCCTGTGTGGATTCTGAGAAATTTGATCTCATAGAATGTCAGCAGAGCATGATGGTCACAGAAGCTGAGGTGCATTCTGGGCCCAAAGGGATAAGGAGAAGCTCCTCAAGGGGAAAAAATACAGTAAAAGAAGAGGAATAGCTTCTGGTGATGTATTGCACAGTAGGGTAATTATAGTTAAAAATAACATGTTCCCTATTTTAAAATAGATAGAGGGGAGGAATTTGAATGTTTGTTACAGAGAAATGATAAATGTTTCAGAAAATTAAGCCAATCATACTTGTTCAATTATTATACAATTTATACATGTATGTAAATATAAAGTTATTTTTGTGAACTTGTTTAATTAAATGTCAATTAAAAATAAAACAATAACTGATTACGGAGTACCAAGTACGTTTCACGCATTGGATAATCTGCATGAATTAAAACAAAGAAGTCCCCATTATCCAAAGAGAGGGAAAGAACATAAGCAAAGATGGTTAAAATCACCTAATATGTTCCATGGTGATGGGTACTAAGAGGAAAAAGAAAGAGTAGTGATGTTGTTGTAGTTTTACAGCAATGCAGGGAACACCAGCAGGAAGAGGGGCATCCAAGTAGATACCACAAGGAAGGCAGGGCAGGACCACAATTCATCCTCAGTGGTGTGGTCTTCACTGGGGGGAGTGTAAGTGCACAGGTCCTAAGAAACATGCTTGTTTCAAAAAACTGAAGCATAAAAGAAATCTGTTGGCAAAGAGGAGGAAAAAGACTGAGAGTGATGAGAGATGGTGTCAGAGAATATTAAAGAATGAGCTGGCCTCACAGCTCTCTGAGGCTACAAGGGACAGGGAGTCCTTCATCCACACCCTAAACCTCTTGTCCTTAGATTTTCTGCAAATACATTCTGTGGATTGCAGAAGGATTCCCTCCTTGAAGGAGACCCACCTTGTTATACAAAAATACATATAAGAGGATGTGAGGTGAAGGGGAGAAAAAAATAATTAAATAAGAGAGAGTGAGAGAAATGAGTTATGGTAGATGGGGTAGAGGGAGGGGAGGGGAGGTTAGGGGAGGGGAGGGGAGGGGAGGGGGATAGGAATGGGGATAGAAAGGACAGCAGAATACAACAGACACTTGTTGGGCAGTCTGTATAAATGGGGCTGTATAATAAATGAGATCCTGCAATCTGTACACGGGGGGATAATAAGAATTCATACCCCATTTGAAACAAATGTATGATAAATGTTATGTTAAGATCAATGTATTATTTTGAGCAATCAATAAATTTCTGATGTTTAAAAAAAAGGATTCCCTCCTTGCTACCACCTGAGGGTTAAGTTCTAGACTCTAGCTGATAAGAATCACCCTGGAATATATAAGATCAGGTCTTCTTTTCTGAGCCCTCCATGAGGCAAAAACTCACTCACACACTCTCACAGCCTGATTTCTGCCATGGCCTCTCTGCACCAGTCACCCTGACAAGGTTGTGAGCTTCAACAAAACAAGCTGAGTTTGTCTTTTCTCTGAAGAATGTGGACAGGGTACATGGAGATTCCACTTGACACTCTTTTCATGAACAAATGATTGAACCCACCTTATATACAAGCAGAGATATGATAAATTGCGGTATAAAAGTGTATTAAGAATTGTAATGCAAAAAACTGAACAAGAGAGCTCATGTATAATGGCATAATTTGGCATGAACATACTTTATATACAGAGTTATGAAAAATTGTGCTGTGAATAGATAATTATGAATGTAATGCATTCCACTATTGTCATGTATGAAAGAAATAAAAAAAGGGAATGCTCCTCTTCTTCCCTGTGTTTAAAAAGGAGCATAAAAATTTGTGCAGTCAACAGAGGGAGAAAGAGAAATAGAGAAGGATGGGGAGTGAGAGAAAAGGAGAGAGAAGGCAAAGGGGTGGACAGAATATGAAAAGGAGAGGGCAGAGACAGAGCGAGCTGACGTGGACCCAGGGGAACAGGACCTTGCAAGTCCAGGTGTCTCTTCTCCAGGAGAGAAAGTCTTCCTTGGTCTTGGCAGTGTTCCAAACCCAGTGACACTTTCTAGGTGTCCAACAAAAAACCATAAGCAGCAAAATAAATTTGCAAAAAAACCAAAGTAATGGCATCATGTTCTTAATCTACATTTTAAATGTTTTCATTATTGCATTGCAGTGATACATAATGTGGTGTCATTTTATGTATTTTAGTTGTAGATGGACACAATACCTGTATTTTATTTACTTATTTTTATGTGGTGTGGGGATCAAACCCAGTGCCAACTCCTGCTAGGCAAGCTCTCTGCCACTGAGCCACAGCCCCAGCCCTGTCGGGGTCACTTTGACACAATCTCACATGCAGAGAATCTATTTTGCTCCACTTTAGTCCCCAGTACCTCCCTTTTCCCTCCTCTCCTCCATCCCACTGTTCCTCTTCCTTGTGTCAAGGCACCTGACAGACCATACACTTCAAAAGAAAAAAAAAAAATAACCAAAGGTCAAAAATCAGCAATTCACAAGAGGAGATATCCAAGGTACCTACAGCAAAGTGGGGAACTTTGAATATGAAATAGCAGATCTGTCTTCCCTAGTTCTGCCCCTTTCACCTGGCCTGTTGGCTTGTCCCTAGTTACGTAGCAGATAAGACAGGCCATTCTCACTATTTTAAAATTCATACAGAATCATTGTGCCTGTTCACTGAGCATATATATAATCATTCCATATATGTATGTGAAGTGTGAGGATCACATCAGGGTAATTAGACTTTCAATCTCCTTAAGTCCTTACCATTACTTTGCTTCTTTTGTGTGTGTGGCATCATTTCATGATTGTTCTTGGGTTTGGGGCTTTTTAAAATTTTTTCTACATGTTATTTTGTTAGACATAATAATTATATATGTTTATGGGGCATATTGTGATGTTTTGATACATGAAAATATTGCATAATGATCTAAAAAGGGTGCTAGCAAGAAAATGTAAAAATAAATTGCTTGAGCCTTGTAAATAAAAGATATGGAAGTAGAGTAAAAAGTTATAATTGAATTTTTCTTATGTAAAGATATACAAACTCCAATATACTTGTGGATGATGGATATGATCTCCAGTAAAATGATGAGGAGCAATGCCTACATTGAATCGTGGAAAATCAAGAGGCACAGAGACCTAAGAGAGACATGAAAATAAGTTGGAAATATGTTGAAAAGTTGACTTATTAGTGCACGGAGTGCAGAAGAACTATCAGCTTCATTTTCGTTTAAAGCAAGGATTCACAAGTCAAGAAATATCTGATTGTTGAGTCACATCTTTCAGAATGAAAAACCCTGCCAGGAGCCCATAAACTAACACTGTTCTATTGGAAAATATTAGAATCTGTAGACTTTCAGAGACTCCCCACAGATACATCTCCACTTATGTGCTGTGCATATGTAAATTAAACTAAGGGTAACATGCAAAATCAGTGAAAAGAAAAACTCTAAAAAAATTTTAAAAAAATACAATGAGAGGGAATACACTCCACCCTAAGCAAAGGGTCTTAACAATTTGAAATAGAGAGGTCAATGGCCATCTCCTTGGGTTCATGTTGACAGGTTGTGAAATACTTGCAGTGTAAACCTCTTTGGCATAATCATCTTCACTTATTAATTCATTTTCCATGTGGATACCCAGAGAGGAAGACGATTCCATGAAATATCTATATCATGATTTTCTCCTGAAGGAATTTATTTATAGAAATTACTAAATCTGGATCTTTCTCACCAATATGAAAATGGCTGAAATATGTTCCATTATAACTTTTTTTTATAATGAGCTCCCTGCAGTGCGTATCCCTCCATACTTAATACTGGATTTATCCATTCCCCTTCATTGAAAAGGTAAGCAGACTTACATCTTACTTTATTTGAATCACTTCATGCCTCCCATCCCTCTTCTAATTGAGATTCTGTTACCATAAATTAATGGTTAACAGTGATCCCGTGTTGCTGATTTCTTGGTCACTTCTCCTTTTTAGTACCTTATAAATCCATTAATAAATTGAGCTAGCTGAGGACACCACCATCTCTGGGCTGCAGGCCAGGCTAATTGGGCTCTCAGGGAACCTCAGGTGGAAGCTCCTGCCTTCATTCTCTTCAGTCCTCTCCTGAAGTGTCTGCTGGGTCCTCAGGCTCACCTGGGAGGCATCTGTGATGGGAGGGTCTTCATGCACAGGCTTCAGTTCTTTCCTGGATGTTGAAGGTGCAGAGTGAGACTGTGACCTCAGAAAATAAAACAGAAATGGGTGCATCTTTGGTCCTGAAGTCAGATTTCAAGATCCTGAAGAGTCAAATATGCCCCAGGGTGTGCACTCGGGGAGAGCAGGAGCAATCACAGCCTACAGCTTTCTCTATCTGCTCATTAGGCACATGTCCTTCTTTTTACTCCAACCTCTAAGCACATGATTTCCCTGCAGGACTCTGGTCTATAATCAGGAAAGGAAGAGTTTGCATAGATTCCCCTGAGATCAGAGTGGAGTGCTATTAATCTGCCTCTTTTTATCACCAATCCATGAGCCTCACCTTCCTGATGTCCCACCACCCATCACCACATCCACCCTTTGTGTTCCACTTTTATTCCCATGTCTAAAACTAAGAAACCTGCCCTGGTTAGGTATCTTGTGTCCTCAAAACACTGATTCACATTGGGGACAGAGTCTCTGGCATCTCCAGAAGTTTTCTCTCTCCCTCTTTAACAGAGTGAGCTGTGTTTTTTTGAAATGTGAAACCACAAGATGGCACCTCCTGCACTCATCACACTTTGCTGACAATACAAGAAATTTTATGCTGGGTAATAAACTTACATTTCTATAATGAGGGACCAAATGATGGTTCTTGATTTTGTATGTGATAAAGACATAGAATGATAGAAACTAAATACCCTGCTATGTTATTAATGAGGTTGCCTGAATGGAGGAACTCAGGACTGTGGCAAGATCTCAGAACAGTGTGGGCTTCCCATGTGTGGTGCAGAAGGGAGGCTGTATGAGAGGTTCTTAAGTAGTAGAAGCCACAGTGTAAATCACACGTCCATCTGTACTGTCTCCATAGTATCTACAGAGCAGAGAGTGAGAGCAATGAAATGTTAGATGCTAACATTTCTTATTGTCCCAAATCTGTTTATTTCAATATCCAATATTTTTACCCCAATCAGAAAGCAAACTTCACCACAGTCTTCTGTACATTTTATGTCTGGATTGACAGAAAGCCACAGCCCATTATCAACAAGTCAGTGTTCTTTTTCATTTATCTGCTCTTGTTTGAAGAAAGTACACAGGGTAATTTAAACACAGGATGCACCATGACAGCAATTACAGCTTACAGTTACATGGGACAAAGTGAACAGAAATCATGGGTTCAAGAGGAAAGGGGAACACATCAAAATGTGAACAGTTTATAAACGGCTTCCTCAGATGTCCATCACTTTTTTTCCTGTAACTTGGCTACAGTGAATAGTGCATCAGTAAACATGGAAGGACAGATATCTCCTACTACACCCATTTCATTTCCTCTGACTATATTCCCAATACTGTGATTCCTGCATCATGTGATAACTGCATTTCAATTTTTAGAGAACCTCCATATTTTTTTCAAAATGGTTTCATTATTTTGCATTCCAAACAACTCTGGATAAGGAGTATTTTTCCTCTACATACTCACTGGCCTTTATTATCTTTGAACATTTTATAATAGACCTTCTAACTGGAATGATTTGTCTTATTCAGCATGGCCTCTCAGCCCCAGTCACCTGACAAGGCTGTGAGTGTCAACACCACAGCTGAGATGATCTTTTCCCTACAGAATGCGGACAGGGCACCTGGAGAGTCCACTCAACACACTTTCCATGAACAAATGAGCAGACCCACTTAAGAATGCTGCTCCTCTTCCCTGTGTTTAAAAAGGAGCATGACAATCTGTGCAGTCAACAGAGGGAGGAAGAGAAATAGAGAAGGATGGGGAGTGAGAGAAAAAGAGAGAGAAGGCAAAGGGGTGGATGGAATATGAAAAGGTGAGGGCAGAGAGTGAGCTGATGTAGACCCAGGGGAACAGGACCTTGCAAGCCCAGGTGTCTCTTCTCCAGGAGGGAAAGTCTTCCTTGGTCCTGGCAGTGTTCCAAACCCAGTGACCCTCACTGGGTGCCCAGCACAAAACATAAACAATAAAAGTATGTTTTCTAAAAGACCAAAGTGTAGTGAATGTTTTATTGACCTAGTTTTAAAATGTCTTTTAATATTGCATTGCAGTGATACATATGGTTGGGGATATTTTTTGAAAGTATTTTTATTTGTAGGTGGACACAATACCTGTATTCTATTTACTTATTTTTTTGTGATGCTGAGGATCCAACCCAGTGCCTCACACCTGCTAGGCAAGCGCTCTGCCCCTGAGCCCCAGCCCCAGCCCTGTTGGGGCATTTTGACACAATCTCACATGCAGGGAATCTGTTTTGCTCCCCTTCAGTCCCTAGTACTTTCCCTCCTTCTCCTCCTCCCTCCCACTCTTCCTCTTCCTTATGTCAAGGCGTCTGACAGTTCATACACATTAGAAAAAATGACCAAAGTTCAAATATCAACAATTGACAACAGGAGATATCCAAAGTACCTACAGCAAAGTGGAGATCTTTTCATAGGAAACAGCAGATTTGATTTGTCTTCCTGTTGCTGTTCCTTTCACCCGAACTATTGAGTTTTCCCTAGATTCGCAGCAGATATGGCAGGCCTCTTTCTCCCTGTTTAAAAATTCACACAGCATCATTGTACCTCTTCACTGAGTCTATAGGTGAGAATCCAATACATGTGTGTGCTGTGTGATGATCAATCAGGATAAGGAGCTATCAGTCTCCTTTATCAATGACCAGTTCCTTGATTCCATTTAATTTCTATGTGACATCAATTCCTGGTTGATCTTGGATTTTTTTTTTATTTTCTTTAAGTGTTATTTTGTTAGACACCTAATAACTGTATAGGTTTATTGGGTATGTTGTGATGTTTTGATACATGAATATATTTTATAGTGATCAGATCAGGGTACTAGGAATAAAATGTAAAAAAAATGCTAGAATCTTAGAAATAAAAGATCAGGAAGTCACATATAATGTTATGATTTATCTAAAGAAAAATAAATTCAAATTTACTTATGGACGATGGACATGATCTTTAGTGAAATGATGAAGAGGAATACCTTCCAACAGCTGGCCAAAGGTGAGGAGGCTTCAGGAAATACACCTGTATCAAAGTGTGGAAAATCAAGAGGCACAGAGACATAAGAGAGAGATGAAAATAATTTGGAGATATGTATATAAGTTGACTTATTAGTACAGAAGATCTTTTACTGGCATTTTTGATGAAGTGGGGATTCATAAGTGAAGAAATATCACATTATTGAGTCAGATCCTTCAGAATGCAGAGCCCTGGTAGGAGCCCAATAACAAACACTCATCTGTTGAAAGACATTAAAATCTGTAGACTTTCAGACACTCCCCACAGATACATCTCCACATGGGTGCTGTGCTCCTGGAAAAGAAACAAATACAACATCAAAATAAGTGAAAAATATTCTGTTTGAAAGAATAAAATGCCAAAATAAAAAAGAAAGAAAAATATGGGAAGGATTACCCTCCAATTCAAAGCAAGGTGTTTTAAAAATCTGAAATAGAGAAGTCAACATCCCTCCAATGCACTTACTTGACAGGTTATGAAATAATTGTAATATAAAACTCTTTAGCATACCTATTTTTCACTTAACTGTATTTATTTTTCATGTGGATAATACCAAGAGTGGAAGAAGATTCAGTGTTATATTTGTATTAAGAGTTTCTGATGCAGAGAATTACAAAAACAATCCTAAATCTGGATCTTTCTCACTAATATTAAAAATGGGCTTAAATATGCTCCATTGTAATTTTTTTAAAGAATCTCCCACCAGTGTACATCCCTCTGCTGTTCACTCTGGATTTTCCATTCCCCTTCCTTGCAAAGGTACTCAGACTTACATTTACTTTGATTTGAACCTTCATACCTCCCATCCATCTTACAATTGAGTTTCTGCAACCATAAGTTGATGGTCAAAAATGACCCTTTGTTGCTGACTTCTGGGACAGTTTAGTGTCTTATAAATCCATTAATAAACTAATTAACCTAGCCGAGGACACCACCGTCTCTGGGCTGCAGGCCAGGCTAGTTGGGCTCTCAGGGAACCTCAGGTGAAAGCTCCTGCCTTCATTCTCTTCAGTCCTCTCCTGCAGTGTCTGCTGGGTCCTCAGGCTCACCTGGGTGGCATCTCTGGTGGGAGGGTCTTCATGCACATGCATCAGTTCTTTCCTGGATGTTGAAGGAGCAGAGTGAGACTGTGACCCCAGACAAGAGAACAGGAATGGGTCCAGCTTTGGTCCTCAGGTCAGATTTGAAGATCCTGAAGAATGAAGTAAGTCCCAAGGATGTGCACTCAGGGAGAGCAGGAGCAATCACAGCCTACAATTTTCTCTATCTGCTCATTAGGCACATGTCCTTCTTTTTACTGCAACCTCTAAGCACATGGTTTCCCTTCAGGACTCTGGTCTATAATCAGGAAAGGAAGAGTTTGCATAAATTCCCCTGAGATCAGAGTGGAGTCGGGTGCATCAGCCCACATTACCACCATCTACAGGCCCCACCTTCCCAAAGTGCAGGCCTCCTACCACCATATCCCTCCTGTGAGTTATAGTTTTCTTCCACGTGTGAAACTAAGAAACCTGCCCTGGTTAGTTATCTTGTGTCCTCAAAACACTGACTCATGTGGGGACACAGTCTCTGGTGTCTCCAGAAATTTTCTCTATCCTTTTTTAACAGAGGAGTGAGCTGTTTTTGGATAAAATGTGAACCCATAAGGCAACACCACTTGTATTCATCACACTTTGCCAACAATACCCGCAATGACATGCATCTGATAAACTCACGTTTCTAATGAGAGACCAAATGATGGATCTTACCTTAGGATGTGAGTATGAGTTTGAAGATAGAAGAATCTCTTCAGGCTCCATAACTTGAACTCCTTTCTCATTTCATGCTCATTCAAAATTGGCTCTTTTCAGGCCTGTTCTCTCATATTTTACAATGAAATGTAATTTTTGTACGTACATGTAGATTTGTGTGGGTGGATGACCCAACTCTTAATTAAAGTACAAATCCACAGGCATACATATCGTATTCATACCCAGTACCATGACCAATTTTGTGGATCCACAAAGCATTTCCACACACTTCATTTATTCCTCACAACATTGTTCTGAAGTTATGCTTGTTTCCCAAGATTAACTTCAGAATAAAGGGGAATGTTAACTTTATTGATATTAAATTTTGAATGGTGCCATTTTAACGTCACATATTTTTTAGGGCATTATATGACATTTCCATACTTGTATACACTGGGTAATGACCAGATCAAGGTGAGCATAATTACCTCCTCAAGATTTAGAATTTCTTTGTGGTGAACACACTCCAGACTGGTAGAAAAAAGGAAAGTGAAAACGGGCAAGGAGAGGGAAGGGGAAGGAGAGGTAATATGGACTAAGTTGGAGCCAATTGTATTCCATGCTTCATGATTATGTCAAAATGAATCCCAATATTATGTATAATTATGAAGCACTAGTTGCAAAGGATATTGGACTCCATCATTTTTGAAATATGCAGTACCTTATCATGACAGTACTGTGCGACAGAACAGCAGAATGCCTTCCTCCTACCTGACTACAACTTAGTACCCTGGGGCCAACCTTCTTCTGTCCCTCCTGCTTCCTTACCCTTTCCAGCCTCTGGGAATAGCATTCTGCTCTGTGATACTGTGAGAGCAACTTCTGTACCTTCTACATGTGAGTGAGGTCCTGCCGTACTTGTCTCTCTGTGCCTGGCTTGTTGCCCTTCACATGGTGACCTCCAATTCTCTCCATAGGATCAAGGATGCCAATTTTATAAAAATTATATATAAAACAGTTAAATCTTATTGAACATGTTCTTTAATTGAGCACATGAAGGGAACTGTTCATAGTAATGTTTTATATCTTTTTATGAATAACTAGGATAGAGGAGCTCAAAATCTCCAGAGAAGAGGTAGTTGGAAGCATTAATTATCTTCATTTTATCAGTATTTAATGCACACAAGTAATAAAGTATTACACTGTACACATTCCTACATGCAATTATTACGTCTTTCTGAAATTGTTCAAGAAAATAGAATTTTCGACTATCCTGACATCATCATTACATCCTGTATACATGAATTGAATTAATATGCCATACCCTATTTGTACAATTACAAAAATAATTATTAAATGAAGTATTTTAAATTATGCATGTCATAGATGATAATAGAATAAATCAGACATTATTACCCTTTGTACATACATGATTATATGACCTATGTTACTATCTACATCATATAAACCCGATGAATGAGAAGTCATACTCCATTTATGTATAATGTGTCAAAATGCATTCTGCTGTCATGTATAATGATTGAAAGAAATTTTTTAGAAAAACATTTTAAGAATTGATAAGAAATTTTTAAAAACTAGGGAAAAATTTTTTTGTACACTGTGGATACGTGGATACTTGCTTCATTAATATAATCATTTACCTATCTATATTTACCCTATGACATCAGGTTGCAAACCTCAAATATGGACAATAAGATTCACCATAAAATAAATTAATTTTAAATTAAATGAAATCCCAAAAGTCAACATAGACATATACAAATTATTTCAAAACAATTACAATTTTTGAAATGCAAGAAAAAATGGTCAGTGTGCCTGAGTCAATAACCTAAAATAATAGATACAAATGGCTTAGGAACATAAAAATTTGGCTCCATTTCATGAGTACAGAGAAAATCACATTAAAATCATCAAGGGAACTTTGACTACCTTACCTTGGTTTGCCATAGTCCTAAATCTGCAACACCCAGAGACAGAGTGAATCTTTTTAGGGAGAATCCCAGAAGCAGGAGTCTGTATCTGAAGCTCTTCTTTCCTCAGAGCTTAATTTATACTTTAGTAAAGCTTCTATAGAGCCATCTTAACATGAGGTCTGGGACCATGGCCTGCCCTCTGTGACCTCAACCTCGTTGCCAGGTGACCATAAGGTCCTGCTACCTAGTGAAGGATTGACCAGGAACCTCCAGAGACAATGTGTATCAGATGGTCCAACAAAGTGGCAAATGCTGAGTGGAGTTTTAAAATCTTAATTTAATATTTATGGACAAGTGATTGTACGTATCCATAGGGTTAACATGATGTATTTAGCACATGTGCACAGTGTATGGTGAACAAAATAGCTTAAGGGAACTTTCCCTCACCATATCATTACATTATGATTCCAGGTTTGTGCTCCTCACTTCAGATCTTCATAAAACTCATGACAAGATCTGTGCACTGAAGCCCCCATCTACCCCCACACACTGTGGAACATCAGGACTGGGTCTTCCTATTCACCTGTGTTCCTGTATCTGTTATCTACCTCCATCCTCCTCCTCCTCCTCCTCCTCCTGCCTCCTTCCCAGCCTCCAGGGCCCTTTTCTGTGTGTAGATTGAGGATCCTTTGGCCTCCACATAGGGGCACATGCAGTGTTTGCTTCTGTCTGGCTTCTTTCATGAAACACAATGGCCTGTCCCCTTTACTCTCTTATAAATAACAGGATTTCATTCTTCTTGAAGGCTGAAGAGCACTCAGTTATAAATATACCACATTTGACTACTGTGAATACTGCTCCAGGAACATTGGGAAGTGCAGGTATGTATTTGGAAGCTAATTTCATTCCCTCTATTTTGTTATTATCAAGATCTACCTCCATGAGTCTGGATTTTTATTTTTTCCTACCTCAAAGCCTCTTAGTTAATCTGCCCATGTGTAGTTTTGTGGGTCAGACACCCTCTTTTTTCTCTTAAACTATCTCCTATTTTTCATTGTATTTAACTAAAATTCACACAGCACAAACTCCTTATCAGGAACTGTACTAGACATCCTGGTTGCAGGCACAGATGAGATAGGGCTCAGAATTTCTTGGTATTCATACAGTGTGAGTGGAAAACTTCAGTAACCTGAGGATGATGGGAAGGAAAGAGGATCCAACAAAAAGGCAGGAAATCTTCAGAGTTGGTCTCATTTGCATCACCTCAGAACACATCTCTGCAAGTGAGTTTCCAGGGCAACAAAGCCCCCAGAGCATCACTTGTGAGGTCACTTGTTAAAGGTATAAGATTTTGTTTGTTAAAATTAAAGACAATCGTTTATTATAGATAACTGGGAAAGTGCCCTGTTATGTTCACACAACTGAGATTTCCTGGTGAACGTTAAAGGGCTGATCCAATGTGGAACCTCAGGAACAGAAATGAGGACAGGGAGCTCCTGAAGGGAGACCCCAGGGAAGAGTGGCTTTAAAACCTGTGAAAGCTGAGGTTGTCAAAGGGCTGGATGGAGGAGGCCAGGATCTCGGGCCCTTAATGTCATGCCCACTGCTGCTCAGGAGAGTCCTGCCATGGCCTTCACTGGGGCACCATCCACCTGACCCCTGTAACTCCCTGCTCCTCAGAGTGGAGAAAAAGGGGCTCAACATGTGGCTGACACCAAGGCCACATCAAGGTCATCTAGACAACAAAGTGCCTGCAGAACTGAGGAAGACCTCAAGGCCGGTGCTACAGTTTCAATCTTAGGCGTCACACAAAGGCCCTGTGTTAACGCTTGATCCCCAGCTTGGTGTTAATGAAAGGTGGTAGAAATACTAAAAGTAAGGACAAGTGGGAAATCTTAGTTCATTTGGAAATTACCCTTGAAAGAGATTATAGGACCCCCATCTGTTCCTCTATCTCTTCCACTTCCAGGTCATGAGGTCAGCTGATTTTCTCTGCTACATTCTTGCCACCCCTCATCATATGCTCATTACAATAGGGCCAAGCCATGGGGCCAGTCCAAAACAGATTGGAATCTTGAAAACTGTGAGACAAAATAAATGTTCTCTCCTTATATATCAATTATTTCAGGTGTTGTGTTAGAGTAACAGAATGCTGACTCACATAACCAGTGCATAATGCAAAGACATTACCAATAGTTTAGACCCACATGCAGAAAAGGCTTTGAACTGGTTCCTGACTGTCAAAATTGTAGAATGATAGAAGCTAAGGACACTGCTATGTTATTGATGAGGTTACCTGAATAGGGGAACTCAGGATTCTGGCAAGTCCAGAACAGTGTGGGGTTCCTATGTTTGTGGAGAAAGGTGGCAGTAGAAGAGGTTTACTTAAGTAAAAGCCATATACTAAACAAAATAATCATCAGTAATGTCTTCTCTCATCTCTATGTAAAAGAGATCAAGATCAATGAAATGTCATATGCCAACATTTCTTTTTGTCCCAAATCTGTTTATTTCAATATCCAATATTTTTACACCAACCTGAAAAGCAGACTTCACCACAGTCATTGTACATTTTGTGTCTGGGTTGACATAAAACCACAGCACATTGTCATCAAGATGGTGTTCTCTTTCATTTACCAGCTCTCATTAGAAGAAAGCACATGAGGGTAATTTGAAGCCTAGGATGCATCAGGACAGCAATGACATCTTGCAATTCCATGGGAGAAAGTGAACAGAAATCATGAGTTCAGGAGTAAAGGAGAAACGCATCAACATTTAAACTATTTACAAATGGCTTGCTCTGCTTTCCCTTTTGATTTATAATTCTTAATGGAACTTTCCATTTGGAGAAAGTTGTGGATTAACATATGATAGCAAAAAAATGAAAGAGAGAAATCCAAAGACCCTTTAGTCAGGTTCCACCATGGTAACACTGAGCAAAATATCACAGGCAGCTTATCAGTGCTGATAACAAGGAAATGAACACACAGAGCAAGGAGAAGGACCCTGCTCATGTCTTACCACATCATTCACACAGGCTCAGATACGGAGTCAATCTAAGTGCCCATCACCAGAGGAGTGAAGGGAAAAAACGTGGCATATATACAACATGGAAGACCATTTATCCTTATGTAGGGATGAAATCCTGTCATTTAGGCCAATGTGGATGGAACCAGAGCACATTGTGCTAAGTGAATAAGGCAGATACCAAAAGAAAAGTACTTCATGGTCTCTCTCAAATGAGGAAGATAAAAGTAAAGTAAAATAAAATAAATGCTAATTTGAATGTAAAATAGAGATTACTATACATCAGGTTGGAAATGGTGGATAATGGATGTCTATATTTGATGAGTGTTCACCGTGGGCATGTGTGGAAATATCACACCGAACCTCCTTAATATTTACAGCTATTTACACTCATCAAAATAACAGTTCCCAGCAGTCAAGGATCCCCAGTTTTGCCCTGTTGCAATCCCATGCACCTTTCTCCCTGCCCAGTGCCTGGCCCCCCAGATCCATCAATCTGCTCACCATTTATATATTGCTAGCATTTCAAAAGTGTTGTCTAGCACATACAAATATGCATCTGGGAAAAATGGTGGAGTAGATATCTCTGGGGACATGACCTGTTTTGCCCATGACTATGTTAGGAACTGTGGACACCTCGCTGAAATAGAAACACAATCCAAATGTGAGAATAAAACGTAATGACCAGCTAATACCTTGGGAAGGTAAAGGCTACCTTATCAAAAATGAAAGTTTTGGAATTAATATAGGAAAAAAATCAAAAATAAAAAATTGAATATCTATTCTCATCCAGGCATGGTGCACACTTGCAATCCCAGTGACTCAGGAGTCTGAGGCAGGCAAATCACATATCAAAGCCATCCTCAGCAATGTAATAAGGCTCTAAGCAACAAAGCAAGACACTGTCTCAAAGAAAAAACAGAAAGGGCTGTGCCTATGGCTCAGTGGTTAAACAGCCTTGGGTTCAAGCCACGGTATCAATTTTTTTTCTCAGATTTACATCCACAATAAAATTATGAAAATTGAATTTAGTTGTTATATACAGTTTTTCACATATGAATACTAATTATGCATATTTTAAGCAAATGAACAATTACTTAGCATGACATACATCATTTGAGATTATTTCTAAAAATATATCTTATGGGATAAATGAGAATTTTCAAGTATTTCTAATCCAAAGTGGGAATAATTTGGGGCAAGCTTGGAAATGACAAGGGAAAGGGTTGGATTTCATAGTGATCACAGTGTGCAATAAAGTGAATGGTGTAGTGGAATTGTATGTCCAAGTTGGAATCAAAAAATGGAAACTCTGTGTTAACGTAGAAGAACCCAGTACTGCTTCCACATTCCAGTGAAGAATCCCGGATTCTGGTTCTGAGGCTCAGCCCTGCAATCATGGGCACTTATTCAGTCTCAGCACAATTAACACTTTTATCTTCCTGTGTCACAGAGTCTTCTCAGAGCGCTCTTGATGTCTTTGTTCCTCAGACTGTAGATGAAGGGGTTCAGCATGGGGGTGACCACAGTGTACATCACCGAAGCAGTTGCAATTGAGCACGAGTTTTGGGTCACAGCAGAACTGAGGTACACACCTAGGGTTGTGCCATAAAATAAGGAGACCACAGAGAGGTGAGATGCACAGGTGGAGAAGGCTTTGTACTTGCCCTGAGCTGATGAGATTGCATAGATGGAGGACACGATCTTGCAGTAAGAGTAAAGGATGCCAGTGAGGGGGACACCTCCCAGCAAAAGAGCAGCAAAATATATCACCACATCATTGAGAAAGGTGTCAGAGCAGGCACGCTGAACCACCTGGTTAAGTTCACAGAAAAAGTGTGGGATTTCCAAGTCTGTGCAGAAGGACAGCTGCAATACCATTAAGCTTTGTAACAATGCATGTAAAACACTCACAACCCAGGACACCAGAACTAGCAATCCACGGAGCCTGCAGTTCATGATGACCATATAGTGCAGGGGGTGACAGATGGCCAAAAACCGGTCGTAGGCCATCACCATCAAAAGGAACTCATCCAACCCAGCTAAGAGTACAAAAAAGTGAATCTGAGTGATGCAACTTCTGTAGGTAATGGCCTTGCTCTGTGTCTGGATGTTCACCAGCATCTTGGGGATGGTGGTGGAGGTGAAGCAGATGTCCACAAAGGACAGGTTGGAGAGGAAGAAGTACATGGGCGTGTGCAGGTGGGAGTCTGAGATGACAGCCAGAATGATGAGCAGGTTCCCCAGCACAGTGACCAGGTACATGGACAGGAAAAGGCCAAAGAGGAGAGGCTGCAATTCTGGGTCCTCTGAAAGTCCCAGAAGAATGAATTCTAAATGTAGAGTATCATTCCCTGCTTCCATATGCATGTGACTAGCGAAATTAGAAAAAGAGCATAATTAATTTTCCCATAGACAGATATTACTTACATCATTGAGATGAAACAATACATATTTTGCTGTAAATAATAATTTTAGTGATGGGTGAGTTGGTCATGTTGGAGTGGTTGCCTAACATATGCAAGGCCCTGGTTACCATCCTTATACCTCAGAAAAGAAAAAGAAAAGCCAAGAGAAACAGAAAAAACATAACTTCTGTAGAACATATGTGGCTCTTGTCCCCTAAGAGATCTTGTGCCACCTGTGATGAGGAATTCCTGTTTCATTCTGAAGGTTTCATTAGGAAGTTATGCAGTTAAGAATTCTAATGAGAAAGTTATTCAGGCCTTTGAGCAGTATAAATTGAGCACTGCTCATAAACACTTTGGTTGTTTCTGTGTCTCGGCTACAGTGAAGTGTGCATCAGTCAACGTGGAAGGGCAGATCTCTTCAAAATACCCATTTCATTTTCTTTGGCCACATAACCAGTAACAGGATTGCTGCATCAAGTAATAACTGTATTTTATAATCTGTATCAGTTAATTTTTTCCATAATGGCTTCAATAACTTGCATTCCCACCAACTCTAGGTCAGGATTCCTTTTTTTTGTTTACATATTCACTGGTCCTTGATATTCTTGCTCTTTTTGATAATAGCCCTTCCAACTGGAATTAGGCTTTGATTAGCATTTCCCAGATAGTTAGCAATTTTGAGCATATTTCTTAAGACTATTGGCCATACAGATCAAAGTGGAATAATATTCAGTTATTAATAAAATGATGAATCTTATCATTGGAGACAACATAGATGAACCTGGGGGACATTTATGAAGTGAAATCAGCCAGGTACAGGAACACTAAAGCTGCATGATATCATTCCTGTGTGGATTCTGAGAAATTTGATCTCATAGAATGTCAGCATAGCAGGATGGTCACCAGAAACTGAGGTGCATTCTGGGCCCAAAGGGAGGAGGAGAAGCTCCTCAAGGGGAACAATTACAGTAAGAGAAGAGGAATAGCTTCTGGTGATGTATTGCACAGTAGGCTAATTACAGTTAAAAATAACATGTTATCTATTTTAAAATAGATAGAGGGGAGGACTTTGAATGTTTGTCACAGAGAAATGATAAATGTTTCAGAAAATTAAGCCAATCATACTTGTTCAATTATTATACAATTTATACATGTATGTAAATATAGTTATTTTTTTGAATTTGTATAATTATATGTCAATTAAAAATAAAGCAATAACTAATTACTGTGTACCAACTATGTTCCATGCATTGGATGAGTAATCTGTATCAGTTAAAACAAAGACGTCCCCATTATACAAAGAGAGGGAAAGAACATAAGCAAAAATGGTTAAAACCACCTGATAAGTCCCATGGTGATGGGTACTAAGAGAAAAATAAAGAGTGAGAGGTAGTTGTAATTTTATAGCAATGCAGAGAAAACAAGCAGGAAGAGGGGCATCCAAAGAGAGACCACAAAGAAGGCAGGGCAGGAGCCACAAGTCATCCTCAGCAGTATGTTCTTCAAGGGGGTGACAGTCAGTGCACAGGTCCTAAGGAACATGCTTGTTTCAAAAAACTGAGACATAAAGGGAGCTGTTGGCAAGAAGGAGGCAAAATATGGAGAGTGATGGGAGATGCTGTCACAGAATATTAAAGAATGAGCTGGCCTCACTGCTCTCTGAGGCTTCAAGGTACAGGGAGTCCTTCATCCCTGAACCTCTTGCCCTTAGATTTACTACGAACACATTCTGTGGATTGCAAAAGGATTCCCTCCTTGCTACCATCCGAGGGTTAAGTTCTGGCCTCTAGCTGCCCAGAATCACCCGGGAATATAAAAGATCAGGTCGCCTTTTCTGAGCCCTCCATGAGGCAAACACGCACACTCACATACTCTCATAGCCTGATTTCTGCCATGGCCTCTCTGCACCGGTCACCCTGACAAGGTTGTGAGCTTCAACAAAACAAGCTGAGTTTGTCTTTTCTCTGAAGAATGTGGACAGGGTACCTGGAGATTCCACTCGACACTCTTTCCATGAACAAATGAGTGAACTCACCTTATATACAAACAGAGATATAATAAATAGTGGTATAAAGGTGTATTAAGAATTTTAATGCAAAAATATCAATAAGCTCATGTATAATGGCATAATTTTGCATGAACATACTTTATATACAGAGTTATGAAAAATTGTGCTGGTGAATGGATAGTTATGATGTAATGCATTCCACTATTGCCATGTATAAAATAAATTTAAAAAAAGATGCTGCTCCTCTTCTTCCCTGTGATTAAAAAGGAGCATGAAAATCTGTGCAGTCAGCAGAGAGAGGAAGACAAATAGAGAAGGATGGGGAGTGAGAGAAAAGGGGAGAGAGGGCAAAGAGGTGGATGGAACATGTAGAGGTGAGGGCAGAGGCAGAGCGAGCTGATGTGGACCCAGGGGAACAGGACCTTGCAAGCTCAGGTGTCTCTTCTCCAGGAGGAAAAGGCTGCCTTGGTCCTGGCAGCATCCCAAACCCAGTGACCCTCGCTGAGTGCCCAGCAAAAACCATAAGCAGCAAAATAATTTTGCCCAAAACTCCAAAGTAGTGACATTATGTTCTTAATCTACATTCTTAATGTTTTCATTATTGCATTGCAGTGATGCATAATGTTGGGGTAATTAACTATTTTTAGTTTTAGATGGTTAAAATGCCTGTATTTTATTTATTATTTCTTATGTTGTACTGAGAATTGAACCTAGTGCCCACACCGGAAAGGCAAAGGTTCTGCTTCTGAGCCCCAGCCCCAGTCCTGTTGGGGTCACTTTGACACAATCTCACATGCAGGGAATCTATTTTGCTCCACTTTAATCCCCGGTACGTACCTATTCCCTCCTCTCCTCCCTGTCACTATTTGTCCTCCTTATGTCAAGGCACCTGACAGACCTTACACTTCAAAAGAAAAAAATGACCAAAGGTCAAAAATCAACAATTCACTAGAGGAGATATCCAACATACCTACAGAAAGTGGGGAACTTTGAATATGAAATAGCAGATCTGTCTTCCCTAGTTCTGCCCCTTTCACCTGACCTATTGGCTTGTCCCTAGTTATGTCACAGATAAGGCAGGCCTTTTCTCACTATTTTAAAATTCATACAGAATCATTGTGCCTGTTCACTGAGTATACATGTGATCATTCCATATATGTATGTGCTGTGTGATGATCACATCAGGGTAATCAGCCTTTCAATCTCCTTAAGTCCTTACTCTACTTCCTTATCTTTTTACTTTGCTTGTTTGGTGTGTGTGGCAACATTTCATGATTGTTCTTGGGTTTGGGGCTTTTTAAAATTTTTTATACCTGTTATTTTGTTAGACATAATAATTATATATTTATGGGGCATATTGTGATGTTTTGAAACATGAGGATATTGCATAAAGATCAAAAAAGCATACCAGTAAGAAAATGTAAAAATAAATTGCTTGAACCTTGGAGATAAAAGATAAGGAAGTAGAGTAAAAAGTTATGATTGAATCTTTCTTATCTAAAGATAAACAAACTCCAATATACTTGTGTTAGGTGGATATGATCTCCAGTAAAATGATGAGGAGCAATGCCTACATTGTATTGTGGAAAATCAAGAGGCACAGAGACCTAAGAGAGTACTCCTTATTAGTACAAGGAGTGCAGAAGAAGTTTTACCAGCATTTTTTTTAAAGCAAGGCATCACAAATTAAGAAATATGCGATTGTTGAGTCACATCTTTCAGAATGTGACTGGAGCCCAATAACAAACACTGGTCTATTGGAAAACATTAGAATCTGTGGACTTTCAGAGACTCCCCACAGATACATCCCCACTTATGTGCTGTGTATATGTAAATGAAACTAGAGACAATATGCAAAATCAGTGAAAAAAAAAACTCTGAAAGAATTTTTAAAAAATAGAATGAGAGGGAATACACTCCAAATCTAAGCAAAGGGTCTTAACAATTTGAAACAGAGAGGTCGACGGCAATCCCACTGACTTCATCTTGACAGGTTGTGAAATACTTGCAACCCAAAACTCTTTGGCATACTCATCTTCACTTATTAATTCATTTTCCATGTGGATACCCAGAGAGGAAGAAGATTGCATGAAATATCTATGTCACGATTTTTTCCTGCAGGAATTTATTTACAGAAATTCCTAAATCTGGATCTTTCTCACCAGTATGAAAATATGCTGAAATATGTTGCATTAAAACTGTTTTTAAAAAAATAATGAGCCCTCCTGTGCATATCTCTCCATACTTAATACTGGATTTACCCATTCCCCTTCATTGCAAAGGTAAGCAGACTTACATTTTACTTTATTTGAACCACTTCGTTCCTTCCTTACCTCTTCTAATTGAGATTCTGTTACCATAAGTTAATGGTCAATAGTGAGCCCATGTTGCTAATTTCTTGGTCACTTCTCATTTTTAGTGTATTGTAAATCCATTAATAAATTAATTAAGCTAGCTAAGGACACCACCATCTCTGGGCTGCAGACTAGGCTAGTTGGGCTCTCAGGGAACCTCAGATGAAAGCTCCTGCCTTCATTCTGTTCAGTATTTTCCTGCAGTGTCCACTGGGTCTGCAGGCTCACCTCAGTGGCATCTCTGAAGGGAGGGTCTTCATGCACATGCATCAGTTGTTCCCTTAATGTTGAAGGTGCAGAGTGAGGCTCTGACTCCAGGCAAGAAAACAGAAATGGGTCCAGCTTTGGTACTCAAGTCAGATTTCAAAATCCTGAAGAATCAATTATGCCCCAGGGTGTGCACTCCGGGAGAGCAGGAGCAATCACAGCCTACAGCTTTCTCTATTTGCTCAGTAGGCACATGTCCTTCTTTTTTATTCCAACCTCTAAGCACCTGATTTCCCTGCAGGACTCTGGTCTACAATAAGGAAAGGAAGAGTTTGCATAGATTCCCCTGAGATCAGAGTGGAGTGCTATTAATCTGCCCCTTTTTACCACCAATCCATGAGCCTCACCTTCCTGATGTCCCACCACCCATCACCACATCCACCCTTTTTGTTCTACTTTTCTTCCCATGTCTAAAACTAAGAAACTGGCCCTGGTTAGGTATCTTGTGCCCTCCAAACACTGACTCACATTGGGGACACAGTCTCTGGCATATCTAGATGTTTTCTCTGTCCCTCTTTAATAGAGGTGTAAGCTGTGTGTTTTGAAATGTGAAACCACAAGACGGCACTTCCTGCACTCATTATAAAACCAGAAATTTCATGCTGGTAATGAACTTATTTGTGGACAATACCAGAAATTTTGTGCTGGTAATGAACTTACATTTCTATAATGAGAGACCAAATGATGGTTCTTGATTTCGGATGTGATAAAGACCTACAATGATAGAAAGTAAATACCCTGCTATGTTATTAATGAGGTTTCCTGAACTGAGGAACTCAGGACTCTGGCAAGATCTCAGGACAGTGAGGGCTTCCCATGTATGGGCAGAAGGGAGGCAGTAGGAGAGGTTCTTAAGTAGTAAAAGCCACCGTGTAAATCACACATCCATCTGTATTATCTCCCCTAGTCTCTACACAGCAGAGAGTGAGAGCAATGAAACATCAGATGCCAGCATTTCTTACTGTTCCAAATCTGTTTATTTCAATAGCCAACATTTTTACCCCAATCAGAAAGCAAACTTCACCAGTCTTCTGTACATCTTATGTCTGGATTCACAGAAAGCCACAGCCCATTATCAACTAGTCGGTGTTCTCTTCATTTACCTGCTCTTGTTTGAAGGCAGTACACAGGGTAATTTTAAGCACAGGATGCATGATGACAGCAATGACAGCTTACAGTCACATGGGACAAAGTGAAGAGCAATCATGGGTTCAAGAGGAAAGGGAAACACATCAAAATGTGAACAGGTTATAAACGGCTTCCTCAGATGTCCATCACTTTTTTATTTATAATTTTAACTGAACTTTTAATGGGAGAAAATTATAGATTAATGGACAGTAGTGAAAACTGACAGAGAGAGATCCAAGGCACATTTTGTGAACTTCCACCATGGTAACACTGAGCAAAATATCACAGCCAGGTGTTTACAGTGATAACAAGGAAATGAAATCACAGCAATGAGAATTGTCCATGGCCATGTATATTGTAGCATCATCCACAATAGCTACGCTATGAAGTCACCCACATGCCCATCACCTGATGAGAGGACGAAAGAAACGTGGCATATATACAACTTGAACATACTCAGCCATATGTAAAAATGAATTCCTGTTACTTGGGGCAATGTGGATGGAACTGGAGGATATTGTGCTAATTGAAGAACGCAGATACCAAAAGACAAGTACTTTAAACCTAAAGAGGAGGTTTTTTTTTTCTAAAAAAAAGCAAAATGTTACCCTGAACAAAGGATAGAGATTACTAGATGTTGGGAAGGGGTTGAAGAGGGTGGATAAGTGAGGCTGGATTTGATCAGTGCACACTCTAGGCAGGTGTGGAAATATCATGCAGAACCTAACAATTACAATAATTTATGATCATCAAAAAAAAATACAGAATAGCTCCCATCAGTTAAGTGTCAAGAGTTTTACATTTTACAGCTGTATCTACCTCCAACACTGCCCAGAGCCTGGACAGTCAAACCATTAATCTATTCATCATTTATATATTGCTAGCATTTCGAAAGTGTTGTCTAGCACATAGAAATATGTGCCTGGAAAAATGACAGAGTAGATACCTCTGGGGACCTCTTTTGCCCATGACTATGTTAGCCACTGTGGACACCATGCTGAAAAAGAAACAGGATCCAAAAAGTTGAGAATAAAACCTAATGACCAGCTAATGCCATGGTATGTTAAAAGCTACCTTATGAAGATTGGAAGTTCTGGAATTAATACAGGAAATAAATCATGAACACACAATTGAAGATCTATTCTCTGTCGGGCATGGTGGTGCATGCTTGTAATCCAAGCGACTAAGGAGGATGAGGCAGGAGGATCAAGGATGAAGGTCAGCCTCAGCAATTTAGTGAGGCCCTAAGTACTTAGCCAGTCACTGTATCAAACAAAAACCAGAAATGTCCATGGATATGGCTCAGTGGTTAAGCACCCTTGGGTCCAATCCCTAGTACTAAAAATATATTTTCTCAGATTTGCTTCCACAATGAAGTTATGAAAATATCCTTAGTTGATGAATATTATTTTCACATGTTAATACAAATTAGTACTCTTTTTAGCAAAATATACAATTAAGTAGCATGACATATGTCATTTGAGATTAAATTAGTTCTAAAATTATATCTTTTGGGACAAATGAGAATTTTCAAGTATTTCTCATATAAGTTGGGAATGATTTTGGGAACATTCAGAAATGACAAATGAAAAGGATTGAATTTCATAGAGATCACAATGTGCAATAAAAATAATGACTCAGTGGAATTGTATGAGGAACTCTAAATCAAAGAAATGGAAATGCAAGAATAAAGGAGAAGGAGCAAGTTCTGTTTCCAGGTTATGATACAGAAAATCAGTTCTGAGCATTGAGGCTCTGAGCCCTGCAATCACGGGCACTTATTCAGTTTCCTTACAATTGACACTTTAATCTTTCTCAAAGAGTTTCTCAGAGCACTCTTGATATCCTTGTTCCTCAGACTGTAGATGAAGGGGTTCAGCATGGGGGTGATCACAGTGTACATCCCAGAAGCTGTAGCAATGGAGCGAGAGTTTTGGGTCACAGGAGAACTAAGGTACACACCTATGCTTGTGCCATAAAATAAGGAGACCACGGAGAGGTGAGACGCACAGGTGGAGAAGGCTTTGTACTTGCCCTGAGCTGAAGAGATTGCATGGATTGAGGACACTATCTTGCAGTAAGAGTAAAGGATGCCAGTGAGGGGGCCAACAGCCAGCAAGAGAGCAGCAAAATATATCACCACGTCATTGAGAAAGGTGTCAGAGCAGGCACACTGAACCACCTGGTTAAGTTCACAGAAAAAGTGTGGGATGTCCAAGTCTGTGCAGAAGGACAGCTGCAATATCATTAAGCTTTGTAACAATGCATGTAAAACACTCACAACCCAGGACACCAGAACTAGCAATCCACAGAGCCTGCAGTTCATGATGACCATGTAGTGCAGGGGGTGACAGATGGCCACAAATCGGTCGTAGGCCATCACAGTCAAAAGGAAATCATCCAACACAGTGAAGAGTACAAAAAAGTGAATCTGGGTGATGCAACCTGCATAAATAATGGCCTTGCTCTGTGTTTGGATGTTCACCAGAATCTTGGGGATGGTGGTGGAGGTGAAGCAGGTGTCCACAAAGGGCAGGTTGGAGAGGAAGAAGTACATGGGCATGTGCAGGTGGGAGTCTGAGATTGTGGCCAGGATGATGAGCAGGTTCCCCAGTACAGTGACCAGGTACATGGACAGGAAAAGCCCAAAGAGGAGGGTCTGCAATTCTGGGTCCTCTGCAAGTCCCAGAAGAAGGAATTCTAAATGTTGAGTACCATTTCCTGGTTCCATATGCATGTGACTACCAGAAATGAGAAATATGGCATAACAAATTTTTACAGACAGGTAATACAACATTGAAATGAAACAATACATATTTTGCTGTAAAATATTAATTTTATTGATGGTTGTATAGCTCATGTTGGAGTGGCTGCCTAATATATGCAAGGCCCAGGTTACCATCCATATGCCTCAAAAAAGAAAAAGAAAAGCCAAGGGAAATGAATTAAATCATCTTCTATAGAACATGTGTGGCACCTGCCCCCTAAGGGATCCTGTGACACTTCTGATGAGGAATTCCTGTTTCATTCTCAAGTTTTCACTAGGAAGTCATGTTTTTCAGAATTCTAAAGAGAAATTTACTCAGGCCTTTGAGAAGTATGAATTAGCACCCCTCATGAACACTTTGGTTGTTTCTGTGTCTTGGCTACAGTGAATTGTGCATCAGTCAATGTGGAAGGGCAGATATCTTCAAAATATCCATTTCATTTCCTTTGACCACATACCCAGTAGTAGGATTGCTGCATCAAGTGATATCTGTATTTTAAATTTTGTGGATTCTCGATATTGTTTTCGATAATGGCTTCATTAACTTGCATTCTCGCAAACTCTAGGTCAGGATTCCTTTTTTCTCCACATACTCACTGGCCCTTGATATCCCTGCTCTTTTTGATAATAGCCCTTCCAACTGGAGTTAGGCTTTGCTTAGCATTTCCCATATAATAAGCAATTTTGAGCATATTACAGATGGCTATTGGCCATTTGTAAGTGGTACAGATACACAGTAGAATAATATTTGGCTGTTAATAAAATGATGGATCTTATCATTGGAGACAACATAGATGAAGCTGGGGACATTTATGAAGTGAAAAAAGCCAGGTACAGGAACACTACAGCTGCATGATATCATTCCTGTGTGGATTCTGAGAAGTTTGATCTCAAAGAATGTCAGCATAGAATGATGGTCACCAGAAGCTGAGGTACATTTTGGGCCCAAAGGGATGAGGAGAAGCTCCTCAAGGGGAAAATATTACAGTAAGAGAAGAGGAATAACTTCTGGTGATGTATTGCACAGTAGGGTAATTATAGTTAAAAATAATATGTTACCTATTTTAAAATAGTGGGGAGGATTTTGAATGTTTGTCACAGAGAAATGATAAATGTTTCAGAAAATTAAGCCAATCGTATGAGTTCAATTATTATAAAATTTATACGTGTATGTAAATATAAAGTTATTTTTGTGAACTTGATAATTATAAGTCAATTAAAAATAAAGCAATACTAATTACTGAGTACCAAGTACGTTCAATGCATTGGATTAGTAATCTGTATGAGTTAAAACAAAGAAGTCCCCATTATCCAAAAAGAGGGAAAGAACATAAGCAAAAATTGTTAAAAATCATATAATATGTCCCATAGTGATGGGAAAAAGAAAGAGCAGAGAGGTAGTTGTACTTTTATAGAAATGCAGGGAAAACCAGTAAGAAGAGGGGCATCCAAAGAAAGACCACAAGGAAGGCAGGGCAGGAGCCACAAGTCATCCTCAGTGGTGTGGTCTCCACTGGGGGGACAGTCAGTGCATATGTCCTAAGGAACTGCTTGTTTCCAAGAACTGAGGCAAAAAAGAAAGCTGTTAGCAAGGAGGAGATAAAATATGGAGAGCGATGAGAGATGTTGTCAGAGAATATTAAAGAATGAGCTGGCCTCACTGCTCTCTGAGGCTACAAGGTACAGGGAGTCCTTCAACCACACCTGGAAACCCTTGCCCTTAGATTTGCTGCAAACACATTCTGTGGACTGCAAAAGGATCCCCTCCTTGCTATCACCTGAGTGTTAAGTTCTGGCCTTGAGCTACTAAGAATCAACCTGGAAAACATAAGATCAGGTCGCCTTTTCTGAGCCCCCCATGAGGCAAACACACACACTCATACACTCTCATAGCCTGATTTCTGCCATGGTCTCTCTGCAGCAGTCACCCTGACAAGGTTGTGAGCTTCAACAAAACAAGATGAGTTTGTCTTTTCTCTGAAGAATGTGGTCAGGGTACCTAGAGATTCCACTCGACACTCTTTCCTTGAACAAATGAATGAACCCACCTTATATACAGAGATATGATAAATTGTGGTATAAAGGTGTCTTAAGAATTGTAATGCAAAAAAAATAATAGAGCTCATGTATAATGGCCTAATTTGGTATAAACATACTTTATATACAGAGTTATGAAAAATTGTGTTGTGAATGGATAATTATGAATGTAATGCATTTCATTATTGTCATATAAAAAAGAAATTAAAAAATGCTGCTCTTCTTCCCTGTGTTTAAAAAGTAGCATGAAAATCTGTGCAGTCAAAAGAGGGAGGAAGAGAACTAGAGAAGGATGGGGAGTGAGAGAAAAGGAGAGAGAAGGCAAAGGGGTGGATGGAACATGAAGTGTTGAGGGCAGAGTGCAAGGTGATGTGGACCCAGAGGAACAGGACCATGCAAGCCCAGGTGTCTCTTCTCCAGGAGGGAAAGGCTTCCTTTGTCCTGGCAGTGTTCCAAACTCTGTGACCCTCGCTGAGTGCCCAGTACAAACCATAAGCAGCAAAATAAATTTGCCCAAAACACCAAAGTAGTGACATCATGTTTTTAATCTACATTTTTAATATTGTTATTATTGCATTGCAGTGATGCATAGTGTTGGGGTCATTAAATATTTTTAGTTGTAGATGATCACAATACCTGTATGTTATTTACTTATTTTTTTCTGAGAATTGAACCGAGTGCCCACACCTGCTAGGCAAGCTCTCTGCCACTAAGACCCAGCCCCAGCCCTGTCGGGGTCACTTTGACACAATCTCACATGCAGGGAATCTATTTTGCTCCACTTTAGTTCCCAGTACCTCCCTTTTCCATCCTCTCCTCCCTCCCACTATTCCTCTTCCTTGTGTCAAGGAACCTGACAGACCATACACTTCAAAATAAAAAAAAAAATGACCAAAGGTTAAAAATCAGCAATTCACAAGAGGAGATATCCAAGGTACCTACAGCAAAGTGGGGAATTTTGAATATGAAATAGCAGATCTGTCTTCCCTAGTTCTGCCCCTTTCACCTGACCTATTTGCTTATCCCTAGTTATGTTGTAGATAAGACAGGCCATTTCTTACTATTTTAAAATTCATACAGAATCATTGTGCCTGTTCACTGAGTATACATGTGATCATTCCATATATGTATGTGCTGTGTGAGGATCACATCAGAGTAATTAGTGTTTCAATCTCCTTAACTCCTACCATTACTTTGCTTGTTTTTTTTGTGTGTGGCATCATTTCATAATTGTTCCTGGGTTTGGGGCTTTTTAAAATTTTTTGTACATGTTATTTTGTTAGACATAATAATTATATATATATATATATATATATATATATATATATATATATATATATATATATATGGCATATTTTGATGTTTTGGTACATGAGAATATTGCATAATGATCAAAAAAAGTACCAGCAAGAAAATGTAAAAACAAATTGCTTGAGCCTTGGAAATAAAAGACAAGGAAGTAGAGTAAAAGTTATGATTGAATCTTTGTTATCTAAAGATAAACAAACTCCAGTATACTTGTGCATGGTGGTTATGATCTCCAGTAAAATGATGAGGAGAAATGCCTTCATTGTATCATGGAAAATCAAGAGGCACAGAGACCTAAGAGAGACATGAAAATAAGTTGGAAATATGTTGAAAAGTTGACTTATTACTGCAAGGAGTACAGAAGAACTTTCACCAGCATTTTCGTTTAAAGCAAGGATTCACAAGGCAAGAAATATACGATTGTTGAGTCACATTATTCAGAATGAAAAACTCTGCCAGGAGCCCAATAACAATCACTGGTCTATTGGAAGACATTAGAATCTGTAGACTTTCAGAGACTCCCCACAGATACATCTCCACTTATGTGCTGTGCATATGTAAATTAAACTAGGGACAACATGCAAAATTAGTGAAAAAAACTCCGAAAGAATTAAAAAAAAATAGAATGAGAGGGAATACCCTCCAACCCTAAGCAAAGGGTCTTAACAATTTGAAATAGAGAGTTCAATGGCCATCCTGTTGACTTCATCTTGACAGGTTGTGAAATACTTGCAACAAAAAACTCTTTGGCATACTCATCTTCACTTATTAAGTTAGTTCAATTTCCATGTGGATACCCAGAGAGGAGGAGGATTCAATAAAATATCTATATCATGATTTTCTCCTGCAGGAATTTATTTAAAGAAATTCCTAAATCAGACCTTTCTCACCAATATGAAAGTGTGCTGAAATATGTTCCATTATAATTTTTTAAAAAAATGAGCTCCCTCCAGTGCATATCTCTCCATACTTAATACTGGATTTACCCATTCCCCTTCATTGCACAGGTACGCAAACTTACATTTTACTTTATTTGAATCACTTCGTGCCTCTCATCCCTCTTCTAATTGAGATTCCATTACCATAAGTTAATGGTCAACAGTGACACCGTGTTGCTGATTTTTGGGGCACTTCTCCTTTTTAGTATCTTATAAATCCATTAATAAATTAATTAAGCTAGCAAAGGACACCACCATCTCTGGGCTGCAGGCCAGGCTAGTTGGACTCTCAGGAAACCTCAGGTTAAAGCTCTCTTCAGTCCTCTCCTGCAGTGTCTGCTGGGTTCTCAGACTCACCTCCGTGGCATCACTGGTGGGAAGGTCATCATGAACATGCATCAGTTCTTCCCTGTAGGTTGAAGGTGCAGAGTGAGGCTCTGACCCCAGACAAGAGAACAGGAATGGGTCCAGCTTTGGTCCTCATGTCAGATTTGAAGATCCTGAAGAATGAATTAAGTCCCAAGGGCGTGCACTCAGGGAGAGCCGGAGCAATCACAGCCTACAGCTTTCTCTATCTGCTCACTAGGCACATGTCCTTCTTTATACTGCAACCTCTTAGCACCTGATTTCCCTGCAGGACTCTGGTCTATAATCAGAAAAGGAAGAGTTTACATAGATTCCCCTGAGAGCAGAGTGGAGTCAGGTGCATCAGCTCATATTACCACCAATCTACAGGCCCCATCCTCCTACCACCATATCCCTCCTGTGAGTCATAGTTTTCTTCCATGTGTGAAACTAAGAAACCTGCCCTGGTTACTTATCTTGTGTCCTCAAAACATTGACTCATGTGGGGACACAGTCTGTGGTGTCTCTAGAAATTTTTTCTATCCCTCTTTAACAGAGGAGTGAGCTGTTTTTGTATAAAATGTGAATCCATAAGACAACACCTCCTGTATTCATCATGCTTTGCCAACAATACCCACAATGTCATGCATCTGATAAACTCACATGTGTCTAATGAGGGATCAAATGATGGCTCTTACCTTAGGATGTCAGTATGAGTTTGAAGAGATGAGAATCTTCAGGCGCCAAAACTTGAACTCCCTTCTCATTTCATGCTCATTCAAAGTTGGCTCTTTTCATATGTCTTCTCACAAATTTCAAAATGAAACGTGATTTTGTAGGTACATGCAGATTTGTGTGGGTGGATAACTCAACTCTTAAGAAAATTACAAATCCACAGGCACACATATCGTATTCACATCTGGTACCATGACGACTTTCTGTGGACCCACAAAGTATTTCCACAAACTTCATTTATTCCTCACAACATTGTTCTACCATTATGCTTGTTTCCCTAGATTAACTTCAGAATAAAGGACACTTGGGGTGTTAACTTTCTTGATATTAAATTAATGGTGCCATTTTGATGTCACATATTTTAGGGCATTATATAATATTTCCATATTTGTATACACTGGTTAATGACCAGATCAAGATGAGCATAATTACCTCATCAAGATTTATCATTTCTTTGTTGTGAACACACTCCAGACTGCTAGAAAAAGAGGAAAGTGAAATAGGGCAAGGAGAGAGAAGGGAAAGGAGAGGTACTGGGGACTAAGTTGGAGCCAATTGTATTCCATGCTTTATGATTATGTCAAAATGAATCCCAATATTATGTATAATTATAAAGCACTAGTTGGACTTCATCATTTTTGAAATATGCAGGAACTTATTGTGACTGTATGGTGCAATAGAACAGCAGAACCAATTCCTCCTACCTGACTACAACTTAGTACCCTGGTGCCAACCTTCTTCTGTCCCTCCTGCTTCCTTACCCTTTCCAGACTCTGGGATCCAGCGCTCTGCTCTGTGCTCCTGTGAGACCAACTTCTGTACCTTCTACATGTGAGTTAGGTCCTGCAGTACTTGTCTCTCTGTGCCTGGCTTGTTGCCCTTCACAAGGTGACCTCCAGTTCTCTCCATAGGATAAAGGATGCCAATTTTATAACAATTATATAAAAAACAGTTAAACCATATTGAACATCTTCTTTAATTAAGCACATGAGGAGAACTGTTCATAGTAATGTTTTATATCTTTTTATGAATAACTACAATAGAGGAGCTCAAAGTCTCCAGAGAAGGGGAAGATAGGAGCATTAATTATCTTCATTTTATCAGTATTTAATGCACACAAGTAAGTATTCCACTGTACTACTTCTACATGCAATTATTATCTTTCTGAAATTGTTCAAGAAAATATATTTGTTGACTATCCTGACATGATCATTACATACTGTATACATAAATTGAATTAATACGCCATACCCTATTTGTACAATTAAGAAAATAATTATTAAATAAAATATTTTAAATTATGCATGTCATAAATGATAATAGAATAAATCAGACATTATTACCCTATGTGCATACATGACTATATGACCTATGTTGCTATCTACATCATATAAACCCGATGAATGTGAAGTCATACTCCATTTATGCATAATGTGTCAAAATGCATTCTGCAGTCATGTATAATAATTGGAACAATTTTTTAGAAATACATTTCAAGAATTGATAAGAAAATTTTTTAAAACTAGGGGAGTTTTTTTATACACTGTGGATATTTGCTTTATTATTATAATCTACCTATATTTACCCTATGACATAAGGTTGCAAACCTCAAATATGGACAATAAGATTCACCCTAAAATAAATTAAATTTAAATTAAATGATATCCAAAAAGGCAAAATAGACATATACAAATTATTTCAAAACAATTACACTTTTTGAAATGCAAGAAAAAATGGTCAATGTGCCTGAGACAATAACCTAAAATAATAGATACAAATGCTTAGGAACATGAAAATGTGCTCAATTTTATGAGTATACAAAGAAAATCACATTAAAATCATCAAGGGAACTTTGAATACCTTACTTTGGTGTTTGCTGAAATCTTAAATCTGCAACACTCAGAGACAGAGCGATTCTTCGTTGGGGAGAATCCCAGAAGCAGGAGTCTGTATCAGAAGCTCTTGTTTCCTCTGAGCTTAATTTATACTTTAGTAAAGCTTCTCTAGAGCCATCTTAACATGAGGTCTGGGACCATGGCCTGCTCTCTGTGACCTCAAGCTGGTTGCCTGGTGACCATAAGGTCCTGCTACCTGGTGAAAAGTGACCAGGAACCTCCAGAGACAGTGTGTATCAGATCGTCCAACAAAGTGGCAAATGCTGAGTGGAGTTTTAAAATCTTAATTTAATATTTATGGACAAGTGATTGTACGTATCCATAGGGTGAACACGATGTTTTTAGCACATGTACACAATGTGTGCTGAACAAAATAGCTTAAGGGAACTTTACCTCCCCATATCATTACCTTATGATTCCAGGTTTGTGCTCCTCACTTCAGATCTTCATAAAACACATGACAAGTTCTGGGCACTGCAGGCACCACCCACCCCCACTCACTGTGGAACACCAGGACTGGGTCTTCCTATTCACCTGTGTTCCTGTACCTGTTATCCAGCCTCCCTCCTCCTCCTCCTCCTGACTCCTTCCCAGCCTCCAGGGCCACTATTCTGTATGTAGGTTGAGGCTCCTTTGGCCTCTACATAGGAGCACAAGCAGTGTTTGC
Organism: Marmota monax; assembly: GCF_021218885.2. Taxonomy (NCBI): domain Eukaryota; kingdom Metazoa; phylum Chordata; class Mammalia; order Rodentia; family Sciuridae; genus Marmota; species Marmota monax. The sequence goes on from NW_026695228.1 coordinate 23,600,226, forward strand.
TTCTGTCTGGCTTCTTTCATGGGACACAATGGCCTCTCCCTTTTATTCTCTTGTAAATGACAAGATTTAATTCTTCTTGAAGGATGGAGAGCACTCAGTTATAAATATACCACATTTGACTACTGTGAAGACTGCCCAAGGAACACTGGGTAGTGCAGGTATGTCTTTGGAAGCTAATTTCATTCTCGTTTTTTTGTTGTTGTTATCAACATCTACATCCATGAGTCTGGATTTTTTTTTTTTTTTCTGCCTCTTAGTTAATCTGCCCATGTATAGTTTTGTGGCTCAGACTCTCTCTTCTTTCTCTTCGACCTTCTCCTAATTTTCATTCTATTCAACTAAAATTCACACAGGAAAAACTCCTTATCAGGAACTGTACTAGACATCATGGTTGCAGGCACAGATGAGATAGGGTTCAGAATTTCTAGGAATTTATAGTGAGTGAGTGCAAAACTTCAGTAAGTTGAGGATGATGTGAAGGAAAGAGGATCCAACAAAAAGGCATGAAATCTTCAGAGTTGGTCTCATTTGCATCACCTTAAAACACATCTCTGCAAGTCAGTTCCTAGGGCAACATGGCTCCCTGAGCATCACTTGTGAGGTTACGTGTTAAAGGTATAAGATTTGGTTTTAATGAAATTAAAGACAATCCCTTATTGTAGATAACTGGGAAAGTGCTCTGTTATGTTCACACAACTGAGATTTCCTGGTGAACGTTAAAAGGCTGATCCAAAGTGGAACCTCAGAAATAGTACTCGAGGACAGGGAGCTCCTGAGGGGAGACCCCAGGGAAGAGTGGCTTTAAAACCTGTGAAAGCTGAAGTCGTCAAAGGGCTGGATGGAGGAGGCCAGGCTCTCGGGCCATTGATGTCGTGCCCACTGCTGCTCAGGAGAGTCCTGCCATGGCCTTCACTGGGGCACCATCCACCTGAGCCCTCCAACTCCCTGCTCCTCAGACAGTAGACAAAGTGGCTCAACATGTGGGTGACACCAAGGCCACATCAAGGTCATCCTAGACAACAAAGTCCCTGCAGAACTGAGGAAGACCTCAAGGCCAGTGCTACAGTTTCAATATTAAATGTCACCCAAAGGCCCTATGTTAATGCTTGGTTCCCAGCTTGGTTCTATTTGAAGGTGGAGGAAATGGTAAGAGGAATGTCTAGTGGGAAATCTTAGTTCATTTGGGAATTACCCTTGAAAGGGATTGTAGGACCTCCATCTGTTCCTCTATCTCTTCCACTTTCGGGCCATGAGGTCAGCCCCTTTCCTCTGCCACATGCCTGTCCCCCCTCATCATGTGCTCATTGCAATAGGGCCAAGCTATGGGGCCAATCCAAAACAGATTGGAATCTTGAAAACTGTGATCCAAAATAATGTTCTCTCCTTATAAATCAATTATCTCAGCTGTTGTTTTATAGTAACAGAATGCTCACACGTGTAGCCAGTGCATCATGCAAGGACATTACCAATGGTTTAGATCCACATGCAGAAAAGACTTTGAACTGGTTCCTGACTGTCAAAATCCTAGAATGAGAGAAGGTAAGTACCCTGCTCTGTTATTGATGAGGTTGCCTGAACGGAGGAACTCAGGGCTCTGCCAAGATCTCAGATGAGTGTGGGCTTCCCATGTGTGTGCAGAAGGGAGGCAGTAGGAGAGGATGCTGTGCCATCTCTGATGATGAATTCCTCTTTCACTCTCAGAGTTTTACTAGGAAGTCATGTATTTCAGAATTCTAAAGAGAACATTAATAGTGCCTTTAGAAGTATAAAAGGAGCACCCCTGATGTGCACTCTGGTGGTTCCTGTAATTTGGCTACAGTGAATAGTGCATCAGTAAACATGGAAGGACAGATATCTCCTACTACACACATTTTATTTCCTCTGACTCTATCCCCAATACTGTGATTGCTGCATCATGTGAGAACTGCATTTTAATTTTTATAGAACCTCCACATTTTTTTTTCATAATGGCTTCATTAGTTTGTATTCCAAATAACTCTGGATAAGTAGTTTTTTTAACTCTACATACGCACTGGCCCTTATTATTTTTGAATTTTTTACAATAGACCTTCTAACTGGTATAAGATATTATTCTATGGCAACATGATTAGCATTTCCCTGATAATTGGCAATTGAGCATTTTTCATATGGTTATTGGCCATTTGTATGTGTATAGTACACAGTGGAATAATACTCAGCTGTTGATAAAAGATTGAATCCTGTCATTGGGGACAACCTGGATGAACCTGTGGGACATTATGTGAACTGAAATAAGCCAGGTACAGGGACACTAAAGCTGCATGACATCATCCATAGGCTGATTCTGTAAAAGCTTATGTCATAGAACCTCAGCAGAGCAAGATGGTCACCAGAAGCTGAGGAGCGTGGTGGGGACAAAGGGATTTAGAGAAGCTTGTTCAAGGCAAGCAAACACACAATTAGAGAAGAAGAATAACTTCTGGTTTTGTACTGCTCTGTATGGAATTACAATTAACAATAATATGTTACATATTTTAAAATAGCTAGAGCGGAGGATTCAGAATGTTCCACCACAGAGAAATGATAAATGTTTCAAGTGATTAATTATTTACACAATTTATAAATGCATAGAAATATAAAGTAATACTAATAAAGTTGTATAATTACATGTTATTAAATATAAATCAATAACTAAATATTAAGTACCAACTACATTCCAGGCATTGTATCAGTAATCTGTATGAGGTTAAAAAAAGTCAGCATTATCCAAATAGAGAGAAAGAACATTAGCAAAAATGGTTAAAAATCACCTAATATGTCCCATGGTGATGGGTACTAAGAGGAAAAATAAAGAGTAGAGAGGTTGCTGTACTTTTATAGCAGTGCAGGGAAAACCAGCAGGAAGAGGGTCGTTCAAACAGAGACCACAAGGAAGACAGAGCAGGAGCCACAAGTCATCCTCAGTGGTGTGGTCTTCAATAGGGGGACAGTCATGCCTGAGGAACATGCTTTATTTGGAAAACCAAGGCCTAAAAGAAAGCCCATGGCCAGAGAAGGATCAAGTAGGAGAGTGATGAGAAATGGTGCCAGAGAATGTAGAGTAATGATCTGGTCTCATTTATTTCTGAGGCTACAAGGTATAGGGAGTCCTTCATCCACACCCGGAACCTCTTACCCAATTAAATTTGCTGCAAACACATTCTGTGAATTGCAAAGGATTCCCTCCTTGCTACCACCTGAGGGTTAATTTCTGACCTCTAGCTGCTAAGTGTCACCTGCAATATATAAGCTCAGGTACCACTTCTCTGAGCCCTCCATGAGGCACATAAACACACACACACACACACACACACACAGGAACACAATTCTTCCCTGTGTTTAAAGAGGAGCATGAAAATCTGTGCAGTCAACAGAGGGAGGAAGACAAGTAGAGAAGGATGGGGAGTGACAGAAAAGGAGACAGAAGGCAAAGGGGTGGACACAACATGAAGAGGTCAGGGCAGAGACAGAGCTGACGTGGACCCAGGGGAATAGGATCTTGCAAGCCCAGGTGTCTCCTCTTCAGGAGGGAAAGGCTGCCTTGGTCCTGGCAGCGTTCCAAACCCAGTGACCCTAGCTGGGTGCTCAGCTAAAACCATAAACAATAAAAGTATGTTTTCTAAAAGAACAAAGTAGTGACATTGTTTTTTTAACCTAGTTTTTAAATGTTTTTATTATTGCATTGCAGTGATACATACGGTTGGGGCTATTTTTTGAAAGTATTTTTATCGGTAGGTAGACACAATACCTGTATTCTATTTACTTATTTTTTGTGTGGTGCTGAGGATCCAACCCAGTGCCTCACACAGGCCAGGCAAGTGCTCTGCCCCTCAGCCCCAGCCCCAGCCCCAGCCCCTTTGGTGTCATTTTGACACAATCTCACATGCAGGGAATCTGTTTTGCTCCCCTTCAGTCCCCAGTACTTTCCCTCCTTCCCCTCCTCCCTCCCACTCTTCCTCATATCAAGGCGTCTGACTGTTCATACGCATTAGAAAAAATGACCAAAGGTCAAAAATCAACAATAGACAACAGGAGATATCCAAAGTACCTACAGCAATGTGGGGAACTTTTAATAGGAAACAGCAGATCTGTCTTCCTGTGGCTGTTCCTTTCACCTGACCTATTGACTTTTCCCTAGATTTGCAGTAGATATGGCAGGCCTCTTTCTCCCTGTTTTCCAATTCACACAGCATCATTGTGCCTCTTCACTGAGTCTATAGATGATAACCCACTACATGTGTGTGCTGTGTGATGATCAAATCAGGTTAAGGAGCTTTCAATCTCTTTATCACTGACCATTTCATTGATTCCATTTTTTTTGTGTGTGTGTATGTGACATCAATTCTGGTTATCTTGTTTTTTTTTTTGTCTATTTTCTGATAAGTGTTATTTGTTAGACACATAATAACTGTATAGTTTTATTGTGTATATTGTGATATTTTGATACATTTATATGTTATATAGTGATCAGATCAGGGTACTGGGTATAAAATGTAAAAATAAATTGCTAGACTCTTAGAAATAAAAGATCAGGAAGTCAGATATAATGGTGTGATTTATCTAAAGAAAAATAAATTCAAATTTACTTGTGGATGATGGACATGATCTTTAGTGAAATGATGAAGAGGAACAACTTCCAACAGCTGTCCAAAGGTGATGAGGCTTCTGGAAATACACCTGTGTCAAAGTGAGGAAAATCAAGAGGCACAGAGACATAAGAGATATATGGAAATAATTTGGCAATATGTAGAAAATTTGTCTTATTAGTTCAGAAGAACTTTTACCAGCATTTTTGATTAAGTGGGGATTCACAAGAAGAAATATCACATTGTTGAGTCAGATCCTTCAGAATGAAAAGCCCTGGCAGGAGCCCAATAACAAACACTCATCTGTTGGAAGTTATTAAAATCTTTAGACTTTCAGACACTCCCCACAGATACATCTCCACCTGGGTGCTGTGCTCATGGAAAAGGAACCAGTGGAACACCAAAATAAGTGAAAAATATTCTGTTTGAAAGAATAAAATGCAGGAAATAAAGAAAAGAAAAAAATGGGAAGAAATACCCTCCAATTCAAAGCCAAGTGTTCTAAAAATCTGAAATAGAGAAGTCAACATCCTTCCAGTGCACTTACTTGATAGGTTATGAAATAATTGTAATAAAAAACTCTTTAGCGTACCTATTTTTCACTTAAGTAAATTTATTTTTCCTGTGGATAATACCAAGAGTGGAAGAAGATTCAGTGATATATCTGTATTAAGAGTTTCTGATGCAGAGATTTATTTACAAAAAAAAAAAATCCTAAATCTGGAACTTTCTCACAAATATTAAAAATGTGCTGAAATATGCTCCATTATAATTTATTTCAAAAGGATCTCCCACCAGTGTACATCCCTGTGCTGTTCACTCTGGATTTTCCATTCCCCTTCCTTGCAAAGGTACTCAGACTTACATTTACTGTGATTCAAACCTTCATACCTCCCATCCATCTTCTAAATGAGCTTATGCTACTGTAAGTTGATGGTCAACAATGACCTGTGTTGCTAATTTCTGAGACATTTTTAGTATCTTATAAATCCATTAATAAATCAATTAAGCTAGCAAGAGACACCACCATCTCTGGGCAGCAGGCCAGGCTAGTTGGGCTCTCAGGGAACCTCAGGTGAAAACTCTTGATTCCTTCTCTTCAGTTCTCTCCTACAGCGTCTGCTGGGTCCTCAGGCTCACCTGGGTGGCATCCCTGAAGGGAGGGTCTTCATGAACATGCATTAGTTCTTCCCTGGATGTTGAAAGGTGCAGAGTGAGGCTCTGACCCCAGACAAGAGAATAGGAATGGGTCCAACTTTGGTCCTCAGGTCAGATTTGAAGATCCTGAAGAATGAAGTAAGTCCCAAGGGTGTGCACTCAGGGAGAGCAGGAGCAATCACAGCCTACAGCTTTCTCTATCTGCTCATTAGGCACATGTCCTTCTTTTTACTCCAACCTCTAAGCACCCTATTTCCCTGCAGGACTGTGGTCTAGACAAGAAAGGAACAGTTCCCATGGATTCGTCAGGGAGCAGAGTGGAGTCAGGTGCATCAGCCCATATTACCACCAATCTATGGTCCCCATCTTCCCAAAGTCAAAACCTCCTGTCACCATATCCCTCCTGTGAGTTAGAGTTTTCTTCCATGTGTGAAACTAAGAAATGTGCCCTGGTTAGTTATCTTGTGTCCTCAAAACACTGACTCATTTTGGGGACACAGTCTCTGGTGTCTCCAGAAATTTTTTCTATCCCTATTTAACAGAGGAGTGAGCTCTTTTTGTATAAAATGTGAATTCATAAGATAACACCTCCTGTATTCATCTCACTTTGCCAACAATACCCACAATGTCATGCATCTGACAAACTCACATGTTTCTAATGAGGGACCAAATTATGGCTCTTACCTTAGGATGTGAGTATGAGTTTTAAGAGATAAGAATCTTCAGGCACCAAGACTTGAGCTCCCTTCTCATTTCATGCTCATTGAAAGTAGGCTCTTTTCAGATCTCTTCTCTCAAATTTCGAAATGAAACATTATTTTGTTTGTACTTGAATATTTGTGTGGGTGGATGTCTCAACTCTTAAGAAAATTACAAATCCATGGGCACACATGTCGTATTCACACCTGGTACCATGACGACTTTCTGTGGACCCACAAAGTATTTCCACACACTTCATTTATTCCTCACAACATTGTTCTAACGTTATGCTTGTTTCCCCAGATTAACTTCAGAATAAAGGGCACTGGGAGGTTTAACTTTCTTAATATTAAATTTTTAATGGTGCCATTTTAGTATCACATATATTTAGGGAATTATATGAAGTTTCCATACTTTTATACACTGGCTAATGACTAGATCAAGGTAAGCATATTTACCACCTCAAGATTTATCATTTGTTTGTGGTGAACACACTCCAGACTGGTAGAAAAAAAGTAAGGTGAAATAGGGCACGGAGAGTGAAGGGAAAGGAGAGGTACTGTGGGTTAAGTTGGAGCCAATTGTATTCCAAGCTTTATGATTATGTCAAAATGAATCCCAAAATTATGTACAATTATAGAGCACTAATTGCAAAGGATATTGGATTCCATCATTTTTGAAATATGCAGGACCTTATCATGACCATACTGTGTGACAGAACAGCAGAACCAATTCCTCCTACCTGACTACAACTTAGTACCCTGGGGCCAACCTTCTCTGTCCCTCCTGCTCCCTTACCCTTTCCATCCTCTGGGAACCAGCATTCTGCTCTGTGCTCCTGTGAGAGCAACTTCTGTACCTTGTACATGTGAGTGAGGTCCTGCCATACTTGTCTCTCTGTGCCTGGCTTATTGTCCTTCACATGGTGACCTCCAGTTCTCTCCATAGGATCAAGGATGACAATTTTATAACAATTAAATATAAAAACAATTAACCCTTATTGAACACTTTCTTCAACTGAGCACATGAGGGGAACTGTTTATAGTTACGTTTTATATCTTTTTATGAATAACTAGGAAAGAGGAGGTCAAACTCTCCAGAGGAGAGGTCGTTAGGAGGAGATGGGAGTTTTAATTGACATCAATGTATCAATAGTTACTGTGCACAAGTAATAAATTATTACACTGTACCCATACCAACATGCAATTATTACATTTTAATTATACGTCTTTCTGAAATTGTTTAAGAATATAGAATTGTTGATTATCCTGACATGATCATTACACACTGTAAGCATGGATGGAATTAATATGCCATACTCTATTTGTACAATTAAGAAAATAATTATTGAATAAAATATTTTAAATTATGCAAATCACAAATGATAATAGAATAAATCAGACATTATTACCCTATGTGCATACATGATTGTATGACCTATGTTACTACTTTACATCATGTAAACCTGATGAATGAGAAGTCTTACTCCATTTATGTATAATGTGTCAAAAGGCAGTCTACTGTCATGTATAATAAATTGGAATGAATTTTTTAGAAATACATTTAATTAATTTTTAAGAAATTTTTAAAAACTAGGGGAAGTTTTTTTTATACTGTGGATATTTTCCTCATTATTGTAATCATTTACTACGTGTATTTACCCTATAACAAACCTCAAATATGAACAATAAGACTCATTCTAAAATAAATTAAATTTAAACTAAATGAAATCCCCAAAGTCAAAATAGGCATATACAAATTATTTCAAAACAATTACAATTTTTGAAATGCAAGAAAAAATGGTCAATGTGCCTGAGTCACTGACCTAAAAGAATAGATATAAATGGCTTAGGAACATGAAAATGTGCTTAATTTCATGAGTACACAGAGAAAATCACATTAAAATCATCAAGGGGACTTTGAATATGTTTCCTTGGTGTTTGCTGTAGTCCTAAATCTGCAACACCCAGAAACAGAAAAATTCTTTGTTGGGGAGAATCCCAGAAGCAAGAGTTTGTATCAGAAGCTCTTGTTTCCTCTGAACTTAATTTATACTTTAGTAAAGCTTCTCTAGAGCCATCTTAACATGAGGTCTGGGACCATGGCCTACCCTCGGTGACCTCAAGCTCATTGCCAGGTGACCATAAGGTCCTGCTACCTGGTGAAGGAGTGACCAGGAACCTCCAGAGACAGTGTGTATCAGATGGTCCAACAAAGTGGCAAATGCTGAGTGGAGTTTTAAAGTCTTAATTTAATATTTATGGAAAAGTGATTGTACATATCCATAGGGTGAACATGATGTTTTTAGCACATGCACACAAAGTATGCTGAACAAAGAAGCTTAAGGGAACTTTCCCTCCCCGTATCATTACATTATGATTCCAGGTCTGCACTCCTCACTTCAGATCTTCATAAAACACATGACAAGTTCTGGGCACTGCAGCCCCAACCCACCCCCACTCACCGTGGAACACCAGGACTGGGTCTTCCTATTCACCTGTGTTCCTGTACCTGTATCCAGCCTCCATCCTCCTCTTCCTCCTGCCTCCCCAGCCTCCAGGGCCAATATTCTCTATGTAGATTGAGGATCCTTTGGTCTCCACATAGGGGCACATGCAGTGTTTGCTTCTGTCTGGCTTCTTTCATGGGACACAATGGCCTGTCCCCTTTATTCTCTTGTAAATGACAGGATTTCATTCTTCTCAAAGCCCGAAGAGCACTCAGTTATAAATATACCACATTTGACTATTGTGAAGACTGCCCCTGGAACATTGGGTAGAGAAGCTACATCTTTGGAAGCTAATTTCATGCCCTCTAATTTTTTATTATCAAGGTCTACCTCCATGAGTCTGGATTTTTTTCTGCCTCAAAGCCTCTTAGTTAACCTGCCCATGTGTAGTTTTGTGGCTCAGACTCTCTCTTCTTTCTCTTCAGCCATCTCCTAATTTTTATTCTATTCAACTAAAATTCACAGAGGACAAACTCCTTACCAGGAACTGTACTAGACATCATGGTTGCAGGAACAGATGAGATAGAGTTCAGAATTTCTAGGAATTCATAGTGTGGAAATCTTCACTAAGTTGAGGATGATGGGAAGGAAAGAGGATCCAACAAAAAGGCAGGAAATCTTCAGAGTTGGTCTCATTTGCATCACCTCAGAATACATCTCTGCAAGTGAGTTTCCAGAGCAACAAGGCCCCCTGAGCACCACTTGTGAGGTTACGTGTTAAAGGTATAAGATTTGCTTTGTTAAAATTAAAGACAATCCCTTATTTTAGATAACTGGGAAAATGCCCTGTTATTTCATACAACTGAGATTTCCTGGGTGAAAGTTAAAAGGCTGATCTAATGTGAAACCTCAGGAATAGTCCTGAGGACAGGGAGCTCCTGTGGGGAGACCCCAGGGAAGAGTGGCTTTACAACCCGTGGAAGCTGAAGTCGTCAAAGGGCTGGATGGAGGATTCCAGGCTCTCAGGCCATTGATGTTGTGCCCACTGCTGCTCAGGAGAGTCCTGCCATGGCATTCACTGGGGCACCATCCATCTGACCCCTCCAACTCCCTGCTCCTAAGAGTGTAGACAAGGGGCTCAACATGTGGCTGACACCAAGGCCACATCAAGGTCATCTAGACAACAAAGTGCCTGCAGAACTGAGGAAGACCTCAAGGCCAGTGCTACAGTTTCAATCTTAAGTGTCACCCAAGGCCCTGTGTTAAAGCTTAGTCCCCAGCTTGGTGCTAATGGAAGGTGGAGGAAATGCTAAGGGTAAATTCTAAGTTCATTTGAGAATGAAAAGGATTGTAGGACCCCCATCTTTCCTCTATCTTTTCCACTTCCAGGACATGAGGTCAGCCCCTTTCCTCTTCCACATTCTTGCCACCACTCTTCATGGGCTCATTGCAATAGGGCCAAGTCATGGGGCCAATCCATTACAGATTGGAATCTTGAAAACTGTGAGCTAAAATAAATGTTCTCTCCTTATCTATCGATTATCTCAGGTGTTGTGTTATAGTAACATAATTCTGACTCACAAAGAAAGTGCATGATGAAAAGACATTACCCATAGTTTATACCCACATGCAGAAAAGGCTTTGAACTGGTTCCTGACTGTCAAAATTCTAGAATGATAGAAGCTAAGTACATTGCTATGTTATTGATGAGTTGCCTGAATAGGGAAACTCAGGACACTGGTAGATCACAAAACAGTGTGGGGTTCCCATATTTGTGCAGAAGGGAGTCAGTAGAAGATGTTCTGTTAAGAAAAAACCGCAGTGATAATCAAAGGTTCTTCAGTATTGTCTTCTAGGGTCTACACAGTAGAGAGCGAAAACAATGAAATGTCAAATACCAACATTTCTTATTGTTTCAAATATGTTTATTTCAATATCCAACATTTTAAAATTATCTTGAAAGCAAACTTCTTCTTCTCCAAAATCTTCTGTACATTTTATGTATGGATTGACCTAAAACCATAGTACATTACCAAGAAGACAGTCTTCTCTTCATTTGCCTACTCTCTTTAGAAGAATGTACACAGGGTAATTTTAAGCATGGTAATTTTAACCATGACAGCAAGGACAGCTTACAGTTACATGAGAGAAGAACAGAAATCCTGAGTTCAAGAGGAAAGGGAAACACATCAACATATAAACTGTTTACAAACACTTGCCCTGCTAACTTTCAGTTTTTTTATATTTATAATTGTTAATGGACCTTTTCCTTTGGAGAAAATTATGGATTAACTTGCTGTCGTAAGGAAGGACCCTTTAGTCAGTTTCCACCATGGTAACACAGAGCAAAATATCACAGCCAGCATATTAGCACTGATAATATGGAAATGAAATCATAGAGCAAAGAGAAGCACCCTGCCCATGTCTTACAACATCATTCACACAGGCTCAGATATGGAGTCAATCTAAGTGCCCATGACCAGAGGAGTGAAGGGGAAAAACGTGGCATATATACAACATGGAACACCCTTTATCCTTATGTAAGGATGAAATCCTGTCCTTTGGGTAAATGTGGATGGAACCAGGGCACATTGTGCTAAGTGAATAAGACAGATACCAAAAGAAAAGTACTTCATGTTCTCTCACAAATGAAGAAGATAAAAAAAGGTAACCTGAATGCAGAATAGAGATTACTAGAGGTAAGGAAGGGGTTGGAGAGGGTGGAGAAAGGGAGGTTGAATTTGATGAGTGCACACTGTGGGCATGTGTGGAAATATCAGGCTGAACCTCCTTAATGTTTACAATTAATTATTTTCATCAAAATAAAATACAGAACAGTTCCAATCAGTCAAGGATCCCAAGTTTTGCCCTGTTAGAGTCCCATCCACCTCCCTCCTGCCCAGTACCTGGATCCTTAGAACCATCAATCTATTCACCATTTACATATTGCTATCTTTTCAAAAATGTTATCTAGCACTTAAAAATACATGCCTGGAAAAAATGTTGTAGTTGATACCTCTGGAGACCTGTTTTGCCCATCCTATGTTAGGCAGTGTGGACAAAATGTTGAAATAATAACAGGATCCAAAAGATGAGAATAAACCCTAATTACCATCTAACACCTTGATTTGTTAAAGGCTACCTCATCAAGGATGGATGTTATGGAAGTAATATAGGAAGAAAATCATGAACACACACAATTGAAAACCTATTCTCACCTGAGCATGGTGGTGCATATTTATAACACCAGCAATTCAGGAGGCTGAGGTAGGAGCATTGCAAGTTCAAAGCCAGCCTCAGCAAATTAGTGAGGTTCTAAGCAAGACCCTGTCTCAAACAAGAAACAGAAAGGATGGGGATGTGGCTCAGTTGTGAAGCATCGATAGGTCCAATCCATGTTACCAAAGAAGATTTTTCCTCAGATTTTCATCCTCAATAAAATTATAAAAATAACCTTAGTTGTTATGTACAGTTCTTTCACATGAGAATACAAACTATGACTATTTTAGCAACATAAAAAATTATTTAGGATGGCATATATCATTTGAGATTGAATTATTTCTAAAAATATATCTTGTGGGATCAATAAGCATTTTCAAGCATTTCTCATCAAAATATGGGAATGATTTTGGAAAGTTAGAAAATGACAAATGAAGGGCATTGGATGTCATAGAGATCAGAAAGTATAACAAAGTGAATGATGAGTGGAATTGAATCCAGAACTCAAAATCAAAGAAATAGAAACTCTGCATTAACATAGAAGGACCAAGTTATGCTTCCTTCTAAAAAAGAATCCCAGATTCTGACTCGGAGTCTCAGAGCCCTGCAATCAGGGGCACTTATTCAGGCTCCGAAGAATTGACACTTTTATCTTCCTGTGTCACAGAGTCTTCTCAGAGCGCTCTTGATGTCCTTGTTCCTCAGACTGTAGATGAAGGGGTTCAGCATAGGGGTGACCACAGTGTACATCACTGAGGCTGTTGCAGTAGAGCGTGAGTTTTGGGTCACAGCAGAACTGAGGTACACACCTAGGCTTGTGCCATAAAATAAGGAGACCACAGAGAGGTGAGATGCACAGGTGGAGAAGGCTTTGTACTTGCCCTGAGCTGATGAGATTGCACGGATAGAGGACACTATCTTGCAGTAAGAGTAAAGGATGCCAGTGAGAGGGCCACCTCCCAGCAAGAGAGCAGCAAAATATATCACCACCTCATTAAGAAAGGTGTCAGAGCAGGCATGCTGAATTACCTGGTTAAGTTCACAGAAAAAATGTGGGATTTCCAAGTCTGTGCAGAAGGATAGCCGCAACATCATTAAGCTTTGCAACAATGCATATAAGACACTAACAACCCAGGACACCAGAACTAGCAATCCACATATTCTGTATTTCATGATGACCATGTAATTCAAGGGGTGACAAATGGCCACAAACCTGTCGTAGGCCATCACAGTCAACAGAAAATTGTCCAGTCCTGCAAAGAGTACAAAAAAGTGAATCTGGGTGATGCAGCCTGCGTAGGTGATGGCCTTGCTCTGTGTCTGGATGTTCACCAGCATCTTGGGGATGGTGGTGGAGGTGAAGCAGATGTCCACAAAGGACAGGTTGGAGAGGAAGAAGTACATGGGCGTGTGCAGGTGGGAGTCTGAGATGGTGGCCAAGATGATGAGCAGGTTCCCCAGCACAGTGACCAGGTACATGGACAGAAAAAGGCCAAAATTGAGGAGCTGCAGTTCTGGGTCCTCTGCAAGTCCCAGAAGAAGAAATTCTAAAAGTTGAGTATCATTCCCTGGTTCCATATGCATGTGACTACCAGAAATGAGAAAAAGAGCATAACTAATTTTCCTATGGACAGATATTACTTACATCATTGAAGTGAAACAATACAAAATTAACATTTTGTGCAAGTACCTAGGTTCCATCCTTATCTACAAAAGGACAAAGAAAAATCAAGGAAAAGAAAATAAATCACCTTCTATAGAATATGAGTGGTTCTTGTACTATAAGGAACACTGTGCCATCTCTGATGATGAATTCCTGTTTCACTCTCAAAATTTCCCTAAGAAGTCATGCATTTTGTAATTCTAAAAAAAAGTTTTCCATGCATTTGAGAAATAGAAATGAAACACTCTTGATTAACACTTTGATTTTTTTTGTACCTGGCTGTTGTGAATTGTGCATCAGTAAACATGGAAGGGCAGATATCTTCAAAATACCCATTTTATTTCTTTGGCTACACACCCAGTACTAGGATTGCTGCATCATGTGATAACTCTATTTTAATTTTTGTGGAATCTCTGGATTGCTTTCTATAATGATTTCATTTGTTTGCATACCTACCAAATCTGGGACAGGATTCCCTTTTTCTCCACATTCTCACTGACCCTTGATATCTTTGGTCTTTTGATCATAGCCCTTCTAACTGGAGTGAGGTGATATTCTACTGAAATCTTGGTTAGCATTTCCCTAATAATTGGCAATTTCAACCATTTTTCATACGGCTATTGGCCATTTGTGTTGGGTGCAGATACAGAGTGGAATAATATTCAGTTATTAACAAAAGATTGAGTCCTGTCTTTGGGGACAACATAGGGGAATCTGGGGGATATTATGTGAGGTGAAATAAGCCAGGTACAGGAACACTAAAGCTGCATGACATCATCCGTCTGCAGATTCTTCAAAAGCTGCTCTCATAGAAGCTCAGCAGAGCATGATGTCACAAGAAGCTGAGGAGCATTTTGGGAACAAAGGGATGGAGAGGAGCTTCTCAAGGGGGACAAAGTTACAAGCTGAGAAAAGGAATAACTTCTGGTGTTGTATTGCACAGTCAGGTAATTATAATTAACCATAATATATTACATATTTTAAAATAGCTAAAGGGGACAGTTCTCAGTGTTTCACCACAGAGAAATGATAAATGTTTCAGGTAATTAAACTAACTACCCCTATGCAATTGTTACACAGTTTATACACATACAGAAACATAAAGTTATTCCTATAAAGTTCTATAATTATGTTAATAATACAATAACTCATATTGAATATCAACTATATTCCAGGTAATTTATCAGTAATACGTATAAGGTACAAAAGTCCCCGTGATCCAATGAAAGGGAAAGAACTAAGCTAAAATTTTTAAAATCACATAATATGTCACATGGTGGTGGGAACTATGAAGAAAAAGAAGGAGTAGAGAGTTACTGTACTTTCATAGTAATGCAGGAAAACAGGGCAGGAAACAAGTTATCCTTAGCAGTGTGACCTTCACTGGGGGAATAGCCAATGCAAGGTCCCCAGAAATTTGCTTGTTTCAGAAGATCAAGGCTCAAAGGAATGCTGTTGGTGAGGAGAAAAAAACCAGAAGGAGAATGATTAGAAAGTTGTCAGAGAATGTTGAGGAATGAGCTGGCCTCATTGCTCTCTGCAGCTACAGATACAGGGAGTCCTTCATACACAGCTTGTACCTCTTAAAATTACTGCAAAGACATTCTGTGAACTGCAGAGGATTCCCTCCTTGCTGCCACCTGAGGGTTAAGTTTTGACCTCTAGCTGCTAAGAGTCACCCTGCAATATGTAACCTCATATAATTCTTCTCTGAACACACCATGAGGCACATAAATGCGCGCGTGCACGTACACACACACACACACACACACACATATATATATATATATATATATATATATATATATATATATACACACACACACACATAAATAGGAACACACAACACACCCTGGGCTCTGGTCTTATTTCCGCTATGGCTCTCAGCCCCAGATACCCTGACAAGACTGTGAGTGTCGACACCACAAGCTGAGATGATCAGTTCCCTACAAAATGTGGATGGGGTACCTGGAGAGTCCACTCGAAACTCTTTCCATGAACAAATGAGCAGACCCAGTTAAGAATGCTGCTTCTCTTCCCTGTGTTTAAAAAAGGAGCATGAAATGCTGTGAAGTCAATAGAGGGAGGAAGCAAAATAGAGAAGGATGGGGAGTGAGAGAAAAGGAGAGAGAAGGCAAAGGGGTGGACGGAACATGAAGAGGTTAGGGCAGCGAGAGAGCAAGCTGACGTGGATCCAGGGGAACAGGACCTTGCAAGCCCAGGTGTCTCTTTTCCAGGAGGGAAAGCCTGCCTTGTTCCTGGAAGTGTTCTAAACTCAGTGACCCTCACTGAGTGCCCAGCACAAACCATAAACAATAAAAGTGTGTTTTCTAAAAGACCAAAGTAGTGACATTGTTTTCTTATTCTACTTTTTTAATGTTTTATTATTATATTGCAGTGATGCATAATGTTGGGGTCACTTGACATAATCACAGATTCATGGAATATAATTTGCTCCACTTCAATTCCTATTACCTCCCTTTTCCCTCCCCTCCTCCTGCCCACGGTTCACCTTCGTGATGTCAAGGCACCTGAAAAGTTGTTCACTTCCAGAGAAAAAATGACCCAAGATAAAAAAAAAATTAACAATTCACAAAAGGAGATATCCAAAGCACCTACATAATGTGGAGACCTTTTAATATGAACTAGCAGATCTGTCTACTCTACTCACTTTCTGCTCCCTTCACCTGACCTATTGACTTTTCCCTAGTTACGTAGCAGATAAGGCAAACCTCTTTCTCCCTGTTTTAAAATTCACACAGAATTATTTTGCCCTTTCATTAAGTATATATGTGATAATTCAATATATGTATATGATATGTAATGAGCAAATCAGGGCAATTAGCATTTCAATCTCCTTCAACATTTATCATTTCTTTGATTCATTTATTCTTGCTCTTGGGTTTGGGTTTTTAAATTTTTTATGTTTTATTTTGTTAGGCAAAATAATTATATAGGTTTTGGGGACACATTATGATGTTTTGTTATATAAATACATTGTAGTATGATCAAATCAGGCTACTAGCAATAAATGTAAAAATAAATTGCTAGAGACAAGGAATTAAAAGATCAGGAAATCGAATACAAAGTTATGATTGCATCTTTTCTAAAGATAAATAAACTCAGATGTATTTGTGTAGTGTGAAGATAATCTCTAGTGAAATGATAAAGAGGATACCTTCCCACTGTTGGCCAAAGGTATAATATAATATAATATAATAAATTTTATATAATATATAATAAAATAATATGATATTAATATAATATAACATAATTATAATATAATACAATATAATTGTAATATAATTGTAATATAATATAATATGATAATATATATTAATATGATATAATATAATAATAAAAACATTAAAGACGTAGGTTAAGAAAACAAAGGTGGCTTTTAGATTTACAACTGCATCTAACTGTGGAAAATCACAGGCACAAAAACATAACAGAGATTTGAAAATAAGTTGGAAGTATGTTGAAAAGGTGACATATTAGCACAGGAAGTGCAGAACAACTTTCACTAGCAATTTTTTAAAAGTGAGGATTCACAAGCGAAGAAATATCAGATTATTGAGTCAGACCTTTCAGAATGAAAAGCTCTGGTAGAAACCCAATGACAAACACTCATCTATTGGAAGACATTAAAATCTGTAGACTTTCAGACACTCCTCACAGATACATATCCACATAGGTGCTGTGCTTATGTAAATGAACCAAGGGACAATATCAAAAATCAATGGAAAAACCGTTGAAAGAATTTTTGAAAATTTTTTAAAGAATGGGAATAAATACTCTACAAGCCCAAGCAAAGGGTCTTTTTTATTTTATTTTTTTATACTTGTAGACGGACAGCATGCTTTTATTTTTATTTATTTTTTCATGAGGTGCTAAGGATTGAACCCAGTGCCTCACACATGTGAGGAAATGCTCTGCCACTGAGCCCCAGCCCCAGCCCTAGCAAATGGTCTTAACAATTTGAAAAAGAGAAGTTGACAGCCATCCCATTAGTTTCATTTTTAGAGGCTATGAAATAATTGCAAATTTAAACTCCTTAGCATACCCATTTTCATTTAGGAAGTAAATTCATTTTTCATGTGGATACCTAGAGTGGAAGAAGATATTGTGATATAGCTGTGTCAAGAGTTTCTGTTGCAGGAATTTACTTACAAGAAAGTCCTAAATGTGGATCTTTCTCACGAATATGAAAACATGCTGAAATATGCATATATATATATTTAATGACCTCCCTCCAGTGCATATCCCTCCATAGTTAATACTGAATTTGTCCTTTCCCCTTCATCATGAAGATCCTCAGACTTAAATTCTACTTTGATTTGAACCACTTCATACCTCCCATCCCTCTTCTAATGAGCTTCTGTTATCATAAGTTGATGGTCAGCAATGATCCTGTGTTGCTGATTTCTGGATCACTTCTTCTCTTAGTATCTTATAAATCCATTAATAAATTAATTAAGCTAGCAACAGACACCACTATCTCTGGGCTGCAGGTCAGGTAGTTGGCCTCTTGGGGAACCTCAGGTGAAAGCTCCTGGCCTTCATTCTCTTCAGTCCTCTCCTGTAGAGTCTGCTGGGTCCTCAGACTCACCTGGGTGGCATCTCTGGTGGGAGGGTCTTCATGAACATGCATCAGTTCTTCCCTGGAAGTTGAAGGCACAGAGTGAGACTCTGACCCCAGACAAGAGAACAGGAATGGGTCCAGCTTTGCTCCTCAAGTCAGATTTAAAGATCCTGAAAAATGAAGTAAGTCCCAAGGGCGTGCACTCAGGAGAGCAGGAGCAATCACAGCCTACAGCTTTCTCTATCTGCTCATTAGGCACATGTCCTTCTTTATACTCCAACCTCTAAGCACCTGATTTCCCTGCAAGACTCGGGTCTAGACAGGAGAAGAAAAGTTCACATAGATTCCCCAGAGATCAGAGTGGAGTCAGGTGAATCCTCCCCTTATTACCACCAATCTATGAGCCTCACGTTCCCAAATTCCTAAACCCCCACCACTATATACCTTCTGTGAGTTATAGCTTTCTTCCACATCTAAAAGTAAGAATCCTTCCCTGGTTAAGTATCTTGTGTTCTCAAAACCATGACTCACACTGGGGACACAGTCTCTGGTGTCTCCAGAAGTTTTCTGTTTCCCTCTTTAACAGAGGAGTGAGCTGTGTTTGCTTGAAATTTGAAACCATAAGATGGAACCTCCTGGACTCATCACACTTTGCCCACAGTACCAGGAATTTCATACTGGTTATGAACACACACGTTTATAATGATGGGCCAAGTAATGGCTCTTACCTTAGGATGTGAGCATGAGTTTGAAGAGATGAAAAAGGTCTCTTCAGGAACCATGACCTGAGCTCTCTTCTCATTTCATGCTCATTCAAAGTTGGCTCTTTTCATACTTATTCTCTGAAGTTTCAATAATAAAGACAGAATCAAATGTGATTTTGTATGTACATGTAGATCCATGTGGTTGGATAACTCAACATTTAAGAAAAACATATTACAAATCCATAGACACACATGATCTTATTCACACCCTGTACCTGTGACCACTTTCTGTGAACTCAACAAAGTATTCCCACACCTTTAATGTATTCTTCACAACATTGGTTTGAATTTATGCTTATTTCCCCAGATTACCTTCAGAAAAAAAGAGCACTAGTTGGGGTTAAATTTATTGATACTAAATTTTTAATGGAGTCATGTAAGTGTCACATATTACTAGGGTACCATGTGATGTTACCGCATTTGCATACATCAGGGAATGTCCAGATCACGGTAAGCACATTTACCTCCACAAGATTTCTCTTTCTTTGGGGCTGGTGTTGTGGCTCAGTGGTGAAGCAGTTGCCGAGCACATGTGAAGCACTTGTTTCAATCCTCAGGACCACATCAAAATAAATAAATAAAATAAAGATATTGTGTCCATCTACAACTAAAAATATTTTTTTAAAAAAAGATTTATCATTTCTTTGTGGTGAAAACACTCAAGACTGGTAGAAAAAAGGAAAGGGTAAAAAGGAAAGGGCAGGGAAAGGGGAAGTACTGGATTGGAGAAAATTGTACTCTATGCTCGTATGATTATGTCAAAATGAACCCCAATATTAAGTATAGTTATAATGGACTAATTTAAAAAAAGATATTTGCTTCCATTTATTTTTTAAACACACAGGACCTTATTATGACCCTACTTTGCGACAAAACATCAGAACTCCTGTCTCCTTCCCGAGTATAACTTGGTTCCCTTGGGCCAACCTCCTTCTGTCCCTCCTGCCCCCTTACCCAGCATAGCCTCTGGTAACCAGCATTCTACTCTGTGCTCCTATGAGAACAACTTTCACAGAGTCTACATGTGGGTGAGATCCTGCAGTACTTGTCTTTCTGTTCCTGGCTTATTGCCCTTCACATAGTGACCTCCAGTTCCATTCATAGCATGAAGCAAGGATCCCAATTTTAAACAATTATATATCAAGCTGTTAAACCTTACTGAGCACTTTCTTGAATGGCACACAAATGGAATCCTGTAGTGCATGCTTTTCATTGTTGTGGGGCTCTTGCAATTCAACAGATTGTGCACTTTAAATCTGTGTGGGTTGCTGAGAGTTATTATTATCTAATAAATTAATTAAAAGGAAAATCAAGTGGTGTGTGTCTCAGGGTACAATACAGGGCACATAAGGCTGGTCACACTTAACAAGGGTGGAACTGTCTTTTTTACCTGGGAGGGAAGCAAAGGTTCACATATAGATATAGGAACAGTGGCCTTACCTTAAGGTAGTTCATTCTTGTAAACTAGAAGGTCAACCTTGATTTAAAAATGGAGTAAATTGACCATAAGGGATTTCGAGACAGAACTGCTTTGTCTCTGCCCTCCACACCACAAGTGAGCCTTGGAAACACATTGAAGATGCTCACAGCTGAGTACAGACTCATGAAACAACTTCCACTTGATAACAATACTACATTCAACCATTTGATTTTAGGATGGCTTTATACCCACCAATAGCTAATGATACGATAATCAAAGGGAAAAAGAACTGAGTGAAATTACAATAATCTGTTACTTCAAATTTTGACATTTTTTTTCTGACATTTTATGATAGCATTCATAATTACTCTGCTGTTCAAGTTAGTTTCACACAAATGTATTAAAAATTGACTCCAGTAAGGTTCCAGCTGACCAGGAGATGTGGGAGGACATGCACTTTTGAGTAGGAATACGGTTGACTCTGAATCATATGACTGGGCTGGAGTTCAGGCTCTCGTGTGCTTCATCAAATGATCATAAAGGTCATTCACAGCCCCTGTGGCGATTATGATAAACTTAAGAAGATGTAAAGAGTATATATCTGGAGCAATAGAGTCATGTTTACAGACAGTGCTAGACATATCCAAGCAGCAACAGGAAGATTTCAATGAAATTTTGACATAAAGTCCATCAACAATTTCTGAAGCCAATGAATAAACCCTCTCACATGGCAACAATCAGCTTCCACACTTCGGTGATTAGAAACAGAATATGAAAAGGAAATATTTTCCATAGCAATACAATTACCTGTTTTAAAAGTTTGGTTTTGGCTGGGATTGTGGCTCAGGTTGAGTGCTCACTAGCATGGGTAGAACCCGGGTTTGATTCTCAGCACCACATTAAAAATAAATAAATAAATAAATAAATAAATAAATAAAGGCATTGTGTTGTGTCCATCTATAAAAAAGATTCTCTCTCTCTCTGTTTCTCTCTTTCTCTCTGTCTCTCTCCACTCTCTCTTAAAAAAAAAGTTTGGTTGGTCATATTTAAGGTCATCCCTGATGGGTCAAACCCTTATTCAAATTCATCTTTCAAGTTAGACTCCCCTTAGAGACACACACTTGATAATCAATTTTTGGCAATAACTTTGGTACTCAGTGTGCATTGAATTGAATAAGAGAACATGATCATATGAGAGAATAAAATGCAATGATAAGTTACAAAATAAACCAGAGTGTGAAAATGTACATTACCAGGAGGAGCAGTTAACGTCATGGTGTAGAAAATAATGATAGGAGCTGGGGTGCAACTCAGCAGTAGAGCAAGCCTGCACGAGGACCTAGGTTCCATCCCCAGCTTAAGAAAAAAAGAAAAGAAGAGAGGGAGTGAGTTAGGGAGGGAGAGAGAGAGAGGAAGGAAGGAAGGAGAAGGAAAGGAAAGGTGAAAAGAAATCACAGAAGCTCATATGGAAAACCTATTTCAGATTTTTGTATATTGCAATTTTAATTGCCTTGGCTTCCATGTGTAGTCTTTTCCTCAGGAATAGTAAAACTCATGACTATTATGTTAGCAAAACACAAGAAAATATTTGTTATTGAAGAGGAAATTATTCTTAAGAAGTCCATGTTGTCCCATGGTATGAGTGGGAATTTCCAAATACTTCTGACACAAAGGTGGGAATGGGTTTGGGAAAGTGGGAAATGACAAAGGCAGACATTTCATTAGAGACTAGAAATAACAGAAGCCTAGTCAAGCTAGTTCTGTTCATTGTGTAGGAAAGCTGATGTCAAAGAAATGAAAACCATGGTAAATAAAATGAGCAAGTTTTCATCCTACAATCTGATCAAAGAATTATGGTTTCTGACTCAATAACTTTGAGTCTTGCAAGCACAGGCAAGTCTACTGAGGTGGATGAATTGGTTCTCTTCCAGATGTCCTCCCAAGGAGCCTTCTCAGAGAACTCTTAATGTCCTTATTCCTCAGACTGTAGATGAAGGGGTTCAGCATGGGGGTGACCACAGTGTACATCAAAGAGGCTGTTGCAGTGGAGTGTGAGTTTTGGGTCACAGCAGAACTAAGATATACTCCCAGCAGTGTGCAATAAAATAAGGAGACCACAGAGAGGTGAGACGCACAGGTGGAGAAGGCTTTGTACTTCCCCTGAGCTGATGAGATTGCATGGATGGAGGACACTATCTTAGAGTAAGAGTAAAGGATTCCAGTGAGGGGGCCAACAGCCAGAAACACAGCTGTGAAATATATCACCATGTCATTAAGAAAGGTGTCACAACAGGCATGGTGGACCACCTGATTAAGTTCACAAAAAAAGTGGGGGATTTCCAAGTCTGTGCAGAAGGACAGTCTCAATACCATGAAGCTATGCAACAAGGAATTCAGGAAACTCATGATCCAGCATGCCAGAACCAACAGTCTGCAGAGGCGGTGGTTCATGACGATCATGTAGTGCAGGGGGTGACAGATGGCCATATATCTGTCATAAGCCATCACAGTCAGCAGAAAGATGTCCAATCCTGAACAAAGCAATAAGAAGTACATCTGGGTGATGCAGCCTGCATAGGTAATGGTCTTGCTCTGTGTCTGGATGTTCACCAGCATCTTGGGGATGGTGGTGGAGGTGAAGCAGATGTCCACAAAGGACAGATTGGCGAGGAAGAAGTACATGGGTGTGTGCAGGTGGGTGTCTGAGATGATGGCCAGGATGATGAGCAGGTTCCCCAGCACAGTGACCAGGTACATGGAGAGGAACAGCCAAAAAATAAGAAACTGTATTTCTGCTTCCTCTGAAAAACCCAGAAGAAGGAATTCCAAAATTTGTGTATCATTTTCTGGTTCCATGTGATTGATATGACTGCTAAAAAAAGGAGAGAAAACAAGAACAGGACACAAGAAAGCATTACTCACCCATCACAATGCTGCCTGTTTTATGTGTTTGTGTGTGTGTGTGTGTGTGTGTGCACATGCTGGGCATCAAACTCACTGTTAAGCAAGCACTCTACCATTGGGCTATGAATCATCCACAATCTTCTACAGTAAAGCAACTGACTTCTACATTGGTGTATGAAACTTGTCCCCTTCACAGTATTAATTGTGTTATCTCTGATTAGAAATTTCTGCCTCATGTTCAGCATCTACTCAAAGATCATGTATCCAAAAAATGTTTAATGTTTTTATTACATAAGTGCATTATAGTCATACATAATATTGTGGTTAATTCTGACCTAATCATACATGCATGAAATTTCTCCAATTAAACCCCCACTACTTCCCCATTCCCTCCCCTTCTCCCTCCTTGTTTCCTTTTATTTGTTCTATTGGTCTTCCTTCAATTTATTTATAGTTTTTAATCTAGTACTTTATAGATATACACAAAGGTGTAATTCACTGTGGTGTACTCATACATGTATGTGGCAAAATTTGGTCAATCTCATTCCACCATTTCTCCCTTTTCCCATCCCTCCTGCCTTCCAATCCACCCCCTTCTCTACTCCAATGATCTCTCTTCTGTTTTCATGGGACTCCCCTCTCGTCCACCTTACTTTGGTCTTGCTTCTGCATATGAGAGAACATTTGCCCTTGACTTTCTGAGTCTGGATTATTTCATGTAGCATGATGTTCTCCAGTCTCACTTATTTTTGGTGAGAAATTCTTCTATGCATTTGAGAAATAGAAATATAATGAGGCACTGTTGACACAATGTGTGAAAAAAACCAAAATCCATACACCATGTGAAGGAGAAGGAAAACTGTATTTGTCACCTGCCCATCACTGTAAGAAATAGTTGAGAAAATCAAGTTTTATTCTGGCTCTCAGTTTTGAAATTTCCAGCTGACCCAGCAGCTTTGGGCCTGTGGTGAGGCAGAATATCATGGAGGGAAGCCTGTGTGGAAGAAGTCCACTCCTCTATGACAGGAAGCAAAAGAAAGCAAGGAGGAGGCCACACCCCCATCAACCTAAGGAATCTCACTAAGCCCCACTTCTTGAAGGTATCACCACATCTGAAAGTACCTCTCTGAGGACCAAATCTTTAACACATGGGCATTTGGAGATAGTCAAGATCCTATACATTCAACTATATTGCAAGTGCAATAAAAAATAAATAATAAGGAGAGAGTGGATGCGGGTATTATTTTACTGGGTGTTCAGGGAAGACTAGCAGACAAAGTGACGTTTGAACAGGGACTTTAAGGAATACAAGATGGGAGCCAGGAGGTACCTCGGACTGTGTGCACCTGGAAGGAGGAACAGCCAAGGCAAAGTCCCCAAGGAAGATGCATGTTTCAATTATTCAAGGCTAACAAGGAAACCATTGTGGTGAGCAGAGTGAAAAATGGGTGAATGATGAGAAATGGTGTTGGAGAGTGATGAATGAGCCTGTCTTGGTGGCCCATAACCATGATGCCAGCTACTCAGGAGGCTGAGGCATGAGGATTGCGAGTCTGAGGCCAGCATGGGCAACTTTATGGAATGTTTCAAATGTAAAAGCAGAATGGCCAGGTGCATAGCTCAGTGGCAGAGTGTTTGCCTAACATGTGAAAGACCTGAGTTTATCCCCAGAGTGACAGTCAATGAATCAGTCAAGAAGCACTGGGTACTACTGTCATGTGTAACTAATTAGAACACATTTTTTTAAAGTAAGAGAAGTTCTGGGTGGCCTTAAAGAAACTTGTTTTAAACTATGAAACATCTTCTCAATGAACACAGAGAGAAGAATTAAGCATACACATGGGGTTACAAAAGAAAGAAAATATCTAATGAACTCTGGTTGTTCCTGAGAGAATAGAAAAAAATATAATAATTTTCTTAATTACAGGTGCAGCCCAACTGCTGCTCTATGCCCTTGACACTCCTTAAAAATAATAAACAGCAAAAATACATCTACAGATAAGACAAAAGACATGATATCTTTTCAGTGTCAAGACACTTGCAGATTGAACACCCCAACAGAGAAAAAATCAAAGGGAATAAATCAACAATTCAAAAGAGGAAAGAGATGCAGAAAGAGAGAACTGAAACATTTTATATGAGACAATGAAAGGTTGGCTCCTCTGGTGCCTGGTCCGTATCTGTTTAACCCACTGGTTTTCATGTGGTCTGACAACGGGCAGCCAGAGCCTCTTTCTCTTTTCTCAGGTGACATCTTCTCTTTATTATTTGTAGGTCAGAGGCTTGGATATTTTACTTTACTTTTGAGTCCCATGGGTATATTCTAGCCTTCAATCTTATCATGGTCAATAAGACTCTATAAAATTCCATGCCAGGTCACCACAACAATTCTCCATTTAGCTGATAACATCCTTCCTATAATTAATCCCTGAGGGCATTGTATCATCCATGTTTCATCATTCTCCGACTTCACCACTATAGTTTAAGATCCAAAGGTGGAGAATTCAATTGCTTTGCTCATCTTCAAGTTTTCACAAAAGTGTGAAAACATGTACATTATGTAGAAACAAACTTAAGAAAAATAAAAAGTTAGAATGGCAAGGGTATAAAACCAAGCCAAACTGAGTTGTTTCCAAGCAACAAAATCAAAAGGACCATTTCATAATGAACTGAAGCAGAATACGAAATGGCAGCAATTTAAGTGATATCAAGATGGATTAATAATTTAATTTTCAAAGACCTAGATGTAAGAGAATATCATAAAGTTGTAACCATCTAATTTTATAATTTTATCTCATATCAAAATATATGAAGGGATGGGAATGTACTCAGTGTTGGAGCACTTGCCTACCATGTGCAATGCCCTGCTTTCAATCCCCATGTATATAAATTTTTTATATATATATATATGGTAGAGGTTATATAATCAAGTGATAATGTCTTCCAAATGATGACCAAAATGAAGGTGACTTGAGGAAATAGATCTATCAAAAAAGACCAAAGTCATAATGAAGAATAACAGACATGTGAAAACGAGTTGGAAATATGCATGAAAGGCTAATCACTTACTCACATCACACAGATGAACTTTGTTCATTTAAAAACCAATGTGGCAAATACAATGTAACCACAGACTTGATCCCACAAAATACTTATAATTTCATAATTGCCCCCAACACTCCTATACATACATAAAAATCTAAACGGCAATGGTGATGAAAAACTCTAATTCTTATATTTGAAATACAACAAAAAAAGTGAACATAAAACACTCCAACCCCAATATACTCAAAGAAGTTGCACAATTCACAATAAAATAAATGGCTAATGAGACCACAAGTATATCCACACTCAGCAGTAAGAAAATAAATGCAAGGGAAGCTTGTTGATATGCCTTTTTCACATTATAATTTTTTTCATCTGATTACCTTGCATGAGGGGAAAAATTGCAAAACATATGCCTCATGAACAACTATTCTAAGGGAGTATTTGCAAGCAATTAACTGGTCTGGTCTTTTCTTATGGATATGGAGATATATGTAAGTACATCCCCTCTTAAAAAAAGACATACCCTCACCTCAGTGTGTATTCCTCCACAGCTAATACTGCCCAGAATTTCAGAAAAATCTTTGTATTTACATTCTACTTGTATGGGAACCACTTTATGCCAACCATTCCCTCCTTTAATTTGGCTTTTGTCACTATCACTTAAATGTCCATGATCACCCCTGCATTGCTGAGTTCAGCTGTTACTATTCTTTTCAGCATCATAAGTAACCACACTAACAATCAAGCAAGCCTCTGGGCCATGCTGAATTGCTCTCAAGGAAACTTTCTCAGCTTTCTATGTCTCTGGACCCTTCCTGCAGCACTGACTGAGCTCCTGAACTCACCTGGATGTGAGGAAGGTCTCTGTGTGGAAACATAGACTCTCTCCTGAATGGTTAAAATGGTTAATTATGGAGACTGAAACTCAGTTCCATAGCAGGACAGCAGGAAAGAGTGAAGCATCAGTCCCAGATCCATACAGGTCTCCAAAATGAAAACCTGTCTTGTCCAATAGAAGATGGTACATGCTAAAGCACAGTAGTGGAGGAGATATTCATAGCTCCTGAGAGCTTATCCCTTGGGTATATTCCCCTCATGTCCCCCTCTTGTTATTCAATCCCTGAGCACATCATGTCCCTGGGGGCACTACTCTGCACAGAAGAAAAAAACAATTCTTTTTTTTTGCAGATTCTGTCCTCAAGAGTCGAGGTGAAATCAGCCTTCATTGCTCCTCAGTGAACTCTTGGTTTCCAGAGATCTGACCTCCTAACACCTTTTCCCAACTCTGAGTTGACATTTTCTCCAAAGCATAAAATGAAAGAAACTGTCTTCACTATGCCTTTAAACCACCAAAGCAGTGATTCACTTTAAGGGACACAGCCCCTGATATTCTCAAAAATTGTGATTTTTCTCTTCAACACGGGAGAACTCTGTTCCTGTGATATGAGACTGTAGGTATGACATTCCTTGGCTTTGTGGTGCTTTTGACAAAACAATTAAGAGGTTAATGCTTGTAAAACTAAGATAAAGTCAGGGCTGCCATTTAGTTCTTCACTTATGAAGTGTTTGGTAATTATGAGAGTTATATTTGGATCTTTTTATGCACCTTGTAGAAATTAATGACTTATAAGGTGTTACAATTCAAATATAAGGTATTACCAAAAGAAGCTCATGTATAAGACAAAGCAAGAAATTTTAGAGGTGAAATGGTTGGGTTCTAAGAGCACTAATCCAATCAGTGATTAATACCCTGAGAGGGACTATCTGGGAGATGACTGCAGGTGGCGAGAGTGTGGGTGGCTGGAGGAGGTGGGGCCTTGGAAGTGCACCTTTGGGATATATATTTTATCTTTATTGAGTGGAGTGCTTCTCTCTCTCTCCTCCCTCTCTCTCTCTCTCTCTCTCTCTCTCTCTCTCTCTCTCTCCTTCCAATCATCATGCTTAGAGCCACTTTCTACATCACACTAACCCATCATGATGTTCTGCCTCATCTGGGGATAAAAAGGGTGCAGTTGGCCACCCATAGACTGAGATCTTTGAAACTGTGAGACCCTTTAATCCGTGGCCAGTGCAGATGGTGTGAACGGTTTGGTCACACGGGAAAATCCTCAGGGAGTTTAAATTAAAGACACACACACCATTTTACCTTAAAACCAGGTCAAGGATGGCTCCTCAAACCCTCAGCCTCAAGCTCCCCAGGGCAGGCAGTGAGGTTTTGCTGAAGAGGCGAGAGAGAGAGAGAGAGAGAGAGAGAGAGAGAGAGAGAGAGAGAGAGAGAGAGAGAGAGAATATTAGGAAGAGGGCTTTTATTGGGGAACAAATAATTATGGGGAAAATACCATCTAATGAAGGTCGAGGGGGGCCATGTGGCAAGGTCAGGTGCAATGATTGGATCTTTGGGGCAGTGATAAGACATGCCTCCACACTGAGAAACTCTCAAACCCAAGAAGGGTGGAGAAAGCTCTGCCACATTAAAAGTGACTGAGCACCTCACACCCATCCAGGGAGGAAACTCGGTCACATGCAAGGATGGTCTCCCACATAGTCCCTCTTTTTTCTTTGAAAAGCAGGTGATGATTTACTCTCTTGAGTCCCTGAATTTTGCTTTGAAAACTCGCCATCCTATAATTACAACACAAAAGAGAATTAACAGCAAAGAGAACAATGCAAAAATATACCAGGCAGAGTGTTTAAGAAAGTTTCTGGGGTTAAAGCCATTTAATTCTTTTAATAGTTGATTAGCTAAGGAAGATGGATCCGAAAAATCAGCTCTATTATTTTGACTATCTTGTATATGATGATGGAGCTCCAAAAGATCCAAGCTGTTATTAGTATTTTGCCAAATACTCAATAATTGGTTTTTAAACTTCTCCCAACCCCACAGGGAGCTATTGTACTTGGCGGCTGTAACACACATATTTATAACTTGCATGGCAATTAGTCTTTCTTTAAACTTTAAAGCCAAAAGCTCATTACCTATATTTATGGCAGTTGCCTCTAAGGCATTTAACTTAGTCTAAATTCTTTCATCAATATTCATTTGATTGTGAAGAGCCTTGGAAGTATTCTGAGACAAATTATTAAGAAAATTTGCATGTTGAATGTTTTGAGATAAAGCCTCCGAAGCTGTGTCTGTTGATACAATAAAGGAAACCAAGGCAACAACTCCCACTATTATAATTCCAATGGCATGTTTATGTCTCACTAGCTGGGCATGTATTTGTTGTAAAACTTGAAAACTAGCATCAGCGTACCATGGCTCTGAAATAGTAGCTGGCAATAAGACAAAAGAGAGCTGATGAAATATCAGCACTCCTTTTCCTCTATTATATCTGATATTACAAGTAGTTAGATTACATTTGTTATATGTTATAATATATCTATCATCTATGCCCATTTAACTTTTACATTTCCAATAATTAAAACATAAGGAGATTAAACACAGGCTCATAAGCCATAGCAAGAACCTTCCTTGAAGCTTTTGCCAACAAATTCCGGTAAAGGCTTGTCTGTATAATGTAAAAATTCTGAGGAAGCAATTAAGTGACAAATATTCTTCTAAATACCACCCTCACTGTAGGTCAAAATATTGCTAACAAATCCTTCAGGTACCGTAGCAGAACTTTTTTGGAATTGTCTTTTATCAATTTTTGGAGACCAATCTAAAATATACCCACTATCTTTAGACACCTTATTTTGTACTGGAAAGGTATTTACACAATCTATCCATCTAGGAATGGTGCCAATTTCTATTGCAGAACTGTTAGGGCAATGAGGTACTCAAGGAGGTTCTGCAGAAATGACTGGTTTGTTATGAAAAAGTCCCATTTTAATAACTGATGTAGTATAAGGTTTTAAGGCTCCATTAATAGTATGATTAATTAGTCTAGGTTTTCCAATTTGCTGTCTTTTCCTCAAAAGGTATTCTGAGACAGCCAGCATGTTTATCGTGGGACCAACACAAAGGTAATTGGACACTACAGCCAGAATAATTAAACCTAGTTACATTATTGGGAGTAATATGAGTATCTGTAAATCCTTCCATCATAAATGAGTCATTAGTAATACTGGGATGGATTCTCCAGTCCACACGACTGGGTGTACTAAAGGTGGATCTGGAAAATAGGTCCACTAAGTGACTGCTTGACTCCCTTTTACCTGACAGCCCAGTAAGGCTATTACTGCAGCAATCATCTTCATTGGAGTCTTATTTCTTCCTAGGAGCTGAATCATTCATGAAGTGTGTGTTGTCAGCTTCTTCAGGTCTTCCCACGAGATCAGCTTTTCTGCTGGTTCTTGCTGGGTCATCTTCTTCCTTCTTCAAAATCTCTTCCTTTTGAGGGAAGGCTTCTCTGGGGCGATCTTCAGTTGTTTGAATCTTGGTTCTATTTCCTCCATGTCTGATTGCATATTCAGGCACCCAAATAGGATGAAAAGCACCTTCTGGAAAAATACAAGCATGACCTCTGCCCCACATAATCACTGGATCTGGACCTTTCCATTGACCAGTCTGTAAGTCTTTCTACAAAACTTGGCCTAACGGGCCTGTTGCTGTGGAAGTCATGTGTCTCTCAGCTGTAATGTGACCTCCCGTGTCACAATTTAAAAAAATTAAAACAAACAGAGCATGATTGAGGTTATTTTGAGGAGTCATAACCCTTTCTCCCCCCTTTTAATATCTGAAATTGCAGCTTAATAAATGAGGTCATTCCACAATGGCTTGACCTTGGGGGTTAGAAGGAATAGCTGTTTTATGGTCAATCTGAAACTCTTGGAAAAATTGTTGAAAAGAAGAGCTTACATAAGCCGATGCATTATCTGTTTTAATCTCTAAAGGACATCCGAATACTGCAAAGGCAGCTAAGCAATGAGAAATGACATGCTGAGCATTTTCCTTTGCATGGGCTGTAGCAAAAATAAATCTGCAATGTGTGTCTACTATTTCATGGACATAACACTGTTTACCAAATTGAGGGATGTGAGTTACATTCATTTGCCATAATAGATTTGGATTTACCCCTTATGGCAGAGATTGGGTGTGTATAACATACTTGGGGCAGTAACTTACAATGGTAATATTAAAATTTTTAAGTAAACTAGAATCATTTTGATGATGTAAAGAATGTGAGGCTTGTTCATAATTATATGGAGACATTTGCTGACAAACAGCTACCAATTTATCAATTTTGTCATTACCTAAAGACAGAGGTCCTGGAAGATTAGTATGAGACCATATGTGGCCTATAAAACATGGGTGCTTTCACATTTGCACCACCCTTTGTAAGTTATGAAATAATTTAAATAACTCTTGTGATGATGTATACACAATAACTGAAGTTTCAATATTTTTAGTAACTCTGATTGCTTATAAGCTGTCAGAATAAATGTTAATAGGCTCATCTGCAAAGTAATCTAAGGCACAAATGAGAGCTTGTAGCTCTGCTCTTTAGGCAGAAGCATATGAGGTTTGCATCACCTCTGTATGAATATGACTATAAAAACCTGCTTTACCTGAACTTGAGCCATAAGTGAACACTATTAGAGCATCATCTATAGGTTGCACATGTACAATCTTTGGAAAAATAAATGGCATTATTAATGCAAATTGAATAATTTTATCATGAGGATAATGGCTTTCTATCTGACCAGGAAAATCATCAAAAGCTATTTGCCACAAATTAGAAGCTTGAAAAAGCCAATTATACTGTTGAACAGAAAATGGAATGATTATAATATCAAGTTCTGATCAACTAGTTGTAAAACTCTTGCTCTGCCTTCTATTTCTAATTGAGCAATAGAGTCATGAAAAGGATTTAATGTCTTTTGGGGAGAATGGGCTAAATGAATTCACTCAAGAACTCCCGATATTTGCCATATAGCTCCTGTGGGGGCACAAGCAGTTGGGAATATTAATAAATATACCAGCTCTTGAGTATTAATTCTAGTAAGCTCTGCATTCTTAATTGCAATTTCCACGTTTCTTTAAGCTGCTCTAGCCTCTATTGTTAGCTGAATATAAGTTGGAGAAGGATCTCCTTGTAATATCTGGAAAAAGGACTTAAATCAGAAGTAGTTAGCTTCAAAGATGGTCTTAGCCTATTAATATCTCCTAATAATTTTTGAAAATCATTTAAGGTATGTAACTCCTTATCTGTAAGTTTTAAGGACGAATTGTATGACCTTCAATTACATGGCCCAAATATTGAAAAGGATGCATCTTTTGCACCTTTTGAGGCACAATGCACAAAACCATTGCTGTATGTAAAGTCTTTAATTGGGTAAAAATTTCTGAAAGTACTTCTGGATTAGCATGAGCTAATAATGTGTCATACATGAAATGAATAATATATGCATCAGGAAAATTATTTCTTACAGGTGTTGTTTCCTGAACCACAAATTTTTGACATAAAGTTGGACTATTATGCATTCCCTGAGGAAAAACCTTCCAGCAATATCCCTTAACTGGTTCTTTAAAATTAATTGTTCGGACACTGAAAA
This sequence comes from Marmota monax, assembly GCF_021218885.2. NCBI lineage: Eukaryota > Metazoa > Chordata > Mammalia > Rodentia > Sciuridae > Marmota > Marmota monax. Next base: position 23,633,237 of record NW_026695228.1, read on the forward strand.
CAAGTTTTTTCACAATCCTCAGGATGTAATTTTATTGAAAAGAAACAATCTTTCAGGCCTATTAAAATTAAGCTATAATCCAAAGAAATTGCTGTGGGGGAAGGAAATCCAGACTGTAATGATCCCATAGGCTGAATTGCATGATTTATTGACCTTAAATCCTGTAATAACCTCCAACTACCTGATTTTTTTCTTAATAACAAAAGTGGGGGTGTTCCAAGGACTAAGCGTTGATTCTATATGACCAGCTTGAAGTTGTTCCTCAACCAACATATTAATCATCTTAAGTAATTATCTCCCCTGAGATAGGCAACTGAGAAATCCATATAGGCTCTTCTGTGAGCCAGGTGATATTTTCTGCTGTCTTTTGGATCAGGGAGATACTCAGGGCACCTAATAAAAATTTTGATCTGGAGCATTTATTAATCTCTGTCAAAGAGACTGGTTTTAAATAGATATTTATCCTGTAGATTTCTTTCACTATCCCTAGGAAGAAACCCTTGATTAAATTCCTCAAATGACATAGCATTTGGAGTTATCAATAATAACCCCAATTTGCTTAGTACATCCCTTCCCCATAAATTTACTGGTAAAGTAAACACATATGGCTTAAAAACTTCACTATTTCCATTCTGGTCCTTCCAGCGAAGATATTGAGCACTTTGAGCAGGTATGAAATCTGTCTGATTCCTTCTAAATTGGCTGGTGCTGTATGTAAAGGCCAGTTCCTTGGCCAGAATTCGTGAGACAGGGCTGATCTGTCCACATCAGTGTCAATCACTCCTTTGAATTTTTATGATTAATTTTCAGTTCCAGGAGGGGGCAATCCTGTCACACTAATTGAGCCCAGTACACTCTGTCTGTGGGTTTGGGACCTGAGGTTTTATCTGGACAATCAGCAGAATTACAGGGCAAAAGAATTAATTGAGGTATTGTATTGTCAATAGAAAGCCAAATGGCATAATCTGATTTTACAGTAACTGTTATCTCAACCCTAAAATAAGTATCCACAATTCCTGGTAGTACCTTGATCGCCTGTTTTAAATTGCTACATCCCAAAATCAACCCTATGTTTCCAGTAGGAAGTGGCCCAAAATCTCCAGTAGGAATTTTTTGAGGATCCATTTCAGGTGTTAAGTCAGTCATCATGGCTGGTCAAGAAGGAGTCTCTGGGCTGGTTGTGTCAGTAAAAATGGCAGCTGGCCATGGCCAGCTGTGGTGATGTCAGGCCTTGCGACCTCTCTTTCATTTCCCCTGTTTTTTTTTGTTTGTTTTTTTGTTTGTTTTGTGGCCCAGGAAGGGGCCAATTGGAAAATTTTGACTCCCTATTAGGCGGAAGTGAAGGCCAAGATGGAGGAGGACTGACACCATATTGGTCAATTTCCTCCCCTGACACATGGCCTCTAGACCTATAATAGTGCTGACATGAAGCAGGAAGCGTCCTGGCCTTATGTCACCGGGTGTCACAGTCTCGTGAAAAAATGACCATTTCTTCCACAATTAATATACCGCCTTGGGATTGGCCTATCAGCTGCAGTTGAAATGTTTGGTTTAAGGCGGCTGCAAGGGTAAAGCCTTGTAATTGAGTTGGACCAATATCTGAACACAAACGGATAAATTCTGAAATTATTCCTTTCTTTCAATGGGGTCTGAGAACATCCTGACAAAGTTTTTTTACATTTTCAAACACTAACTGCTTGATGATAAATTCACAAGCACCTGGGTCTTTGATTGACCTGTTAGTCCTGTGATACAGATTGTCCGAAGGTCCACAAAGTCTGAGTAACACTGTTTGTGCTCTGTTTAATCTTAGTTAAAATTAAACTATACTGGTCCCGGGAGTAAATTTGTCACCATGCATGCTTAGCACATGCGGTTATCTGATCATAAACTGCAAATTCATGATTCAACTGTCTTTCTAAGTCCACACATTTCCCATCCTCAAAAACATGTCCATGGGGGTTTCAATATTTTGCCTTTGATTTCTCTCTGCTTTCTCTGAACATTAATCAGAGCAATATGACCTCCAAAGCAAAAAATCTCCACCACTTAAACAAGACCATGTGGATAGAGACCCAGTCACTTGGAGGGAGTGGCTTATGACTAATTCTTTCAAGCAAGCTTTGCACAAATGGCGAATTAGGACCATATGCATCACAAGCATTTTTTAACTCCTTGATAGTTTTAAATGGAATTACAGCATGGACGCATACATGCTGGTCTTGGTCATTAACCTGTTCACAAACTGGGAAAACTGAAATCCACTAATGTCCTTACTGGCCTCTTGTGCCTTCCTGAATCCACATTGTAACAGTGTAAGGAAGGTCATTGCTAGCTCAGAGTACCTATTAAAATTTGTCCTCCTAACTGAAAGCAGGCAAATCTGAATGGCTGGAGCAGGCCCTACTAAATGTAATCTGTTAAAATTTCCTGGTAATTCCTGGATTTCACTGTCTGACTCATCTCCCTGGGTCTGAGACTCATCCCTGTGTCCTTCCTCACTGCCATCTTGGCTTTGTTTCTCAAAGCCTCAAGGAGGACTTTCTACCTCTTTATGAATTTCCTCTTGAATCTCTCTCTCCAAGGGGGATTATCGATCCCTCTGGAGGCTTGTTCTCTATGGTTTTCCTTCCAAATTTCTTGGGAAAAATGTTTTTCTAAGTGACTAATTCAGTGTGATTTGGGTGCAGCTAACCTCTCAGTTTTGGGTGGGCCTCCAAGGTTATCTGCCTGATGGGTAATTTGAATGGAATTTGATTCTGCTCTCAACCTCAGTAAAAGAAGTGAGATTCTTTTAGCCTCAGGCAGTTTTTCCATTTGTATAGCTTTGATAACTCTCTGAATTCCTTCCAATAGATTTTCCAGGGGCCATGGACTCTGGTCCAAGTTATCAAAAAGGCAAATTTCTAATGCAGTCCAAACCCTCTGAATATTATCAATAGTACTGTTTGGTAATTCAGCAGAAAGACAAGCTTTATGTAATTTTCTTCCTAATCTCTCCCAAGTACATAAATCTGGTAAATCTTGATCTCAAAACCATGGACAAAACTCACAAACCATCTTTAAGAATTGTGCTAGCTAGGTCCTTTTGACCTGCTTTCTCTTCTGATTAATTACAGTCTCCAAAATAGTTAAATACATGTCCTTATCTGTTGAAGCTGAATTTCCCATTATTATCTTTAATGTCCATGTCTTCAAACTGTCTGCTACCTCTATGACTCTACAAAATTTGTCACTCTCCACTAAAGTTATATAGCATGCTTCTCCACTCAACCTAGGATTTAACACAAGTGCCCCTCATTCAAGGGAGCCACATTTAGTCTGCAGCCAGCACAGATGGTATGAAGAGTTTATCATGTGGGAAAATCCTCAGGGAGTTTAAGTTAAAGACACAGATACATTTTTACCTTTAAACCAGCTTTGGGAAGGCTCCTAGAACCCTCTATTGGAGAACAAAGAATTCTGGGAGAAATCCCATCCAATGAAGGACAAGGGGGGCAGTCTGGCAAGGTCAGATGCGATGACTGGATCTTTGGGGCAGTGGTGAGACACACCTCCACACGGACAAGCTCTGGACCCCAAGAAGGGTGGAGAAAGCTCTGCCACATTAAAAGTGACTGAGCTCCTCACACTCAGCAGGGGAGGAAACTCAGTCACGTGCAAAGATGGTCACCCATAAGCCCCAAAATAAAATTTCCTCCCAAATTGTTCTTTCCAGACTTTTGCTCACAGTGGTGAAAAAGCTGACTAAAACATAATGAGTGTCTTATTTAATGTTTGGAAAAGTCCATTCTCATTGTCAGTACTCTTAGGAACCTGATTCTAAATTTCCAGAAATGGGACTCAAGGTTTAAACAACCTGCCAAAAGCTACAAACTGAGTAATGGATGGGTTTTTAGTGGAACCCCATGAGATTTTTATAGTTCTTATTACAGTAGGCCTGTTGTCCTCAATCAGAGATGATATAGATTCAAAACCCATTTGGAAGTATCTTTAGAAATTTAGATTGACACATCTAGGAAGGTGCACCTGGTACCCAGTGGGTGAGGCTAGGGATGCTGCTCAACTCTGGCAATGCACAGAACATCTCCCACTGGGTTTGTGGAGTAGGGAGTTCCAGCCAGTGGCCAGGATGATAAACAGGTTCCCAGCCAGTGCATAGTACCAGGTACCTAGGCAGAGAGGGCATGCAACAGAGGAACTGTTGGCCTGGCTCCTTGGCAAATCCCAGAAAGAGAAATTTTCTCATTCCTACATGTCTTCCCATTACCATGAGACTGCTGTGTTTGCCCAGAAGGAGGAAAAAATCTACAATTTAATCCAAATATTCTTTTCTTGCTATAATATAAATTCAATCCTTCCCCCAAGCCTAGAGAGCTCATGAACTCTTTCACCTTGTGTAATCATCTCTTTGCTGGAAAGCTGTGATCACCATCACAATCAAGAAAAATTATCTCTAGGTCATACTAGTTCTCAAACAAGATTCCCTGGTACAGCAACATCAGCATCACCTGGGGACATAATAGAAACACATATTTTCAAAGCCCCATGGACCTAGTGAGTCAAGTGCTCTGGGAGGGTGTCAGTAATCTGTTCTTTCAAAGCCCTCCAGGGTCCTGATGCATGCACAAGTTTTGAGGACCACTATGTAATGCTTGCTTGTACCCCAAAGCAATCATCCCTTCTGCACCATCCAATGGCTGGCTCATGCACTTCCCACTCAATGTCTGTAAGAATGATGAATGACTGACCCTAGCCAGGTGTTTCAAGGGCCTGTCTGAAGCTAGATCTGCAGAGGAACATGACAGACCTTAGCAATTCTTCCATTCTGACTTACTCATGGTGGTATTGCACTGGCTAGCCTCTACATCTGGTCTGTGCGGATGCTTTACTTCCACAGTTAACACAGTTAGAATGTTAGAACATCCCCCAGCAGTTCTCAGTCCAGAGAGGAACAACTGAATGCTATCACGCCATCACAAGACTGGCAGATACAGAGACCTGCAGCTTAAATGGTACAGTGTGTGTGTGTGTGTGTGTGTACGCACACTTGTGTCCATGCATGTGTGTGTGACTTACCCTTAGGAATTCCTAAGGTCCGTCACAATGTCATCAAATTGATATCAGAAAATGACTGGCTAAATATTAGGAGAGAAGATGATGTGCCAATGGTAAGTATTGCTGTATATATCCATATATCTATAGAGTAGAGGAATGGAAAACACTTGAGGAAGAATTGAGGATGGGAAGGGGAAAGTACTGGAGACTGAAGTGGAGCAACTGATAATTTTTTCTACATAATTATATCAAAATGGACCCCAAAATGATGTTTATAATGTACTACTAAAAACAAAATATATCTATAAAACTTTTTAAATAAAATTTTAATGAAAGCACTGCATGAACATCAAATGGAAATAAAAGTATCCAGCGTCATAAAATAACTCAACTGGGGATAAGATTTAGTCTTGATAGAGAAGAAAAAGAATTTCTAGAGAAGATGCATATGAGCTGAGACATGGAGAGTGAGTGGGTGGTCAGGGATGGGAGGAGTTGTAGAAGTTCCCTTTCTCTGAAGCCCCACTACAGTTTCTGTCTGCACTGCATTGGCCCTCACCCCTGAAGCAGGCAAGGCAATGATAGTGGAGCATCAGGTGCCAAAAATTCTTAGTCCGGTGATGGTGTTCTTTTCCTTCTCCAACAATTTTACACTATGTGAAAACCAGTCTTCATCACAGAATCCTGTACACCCACCCAGTCCCACATCTTCTAGAACAACACAGACACCACATACCAGAATGACAACACTCATTTTTAGTTGATATGCTTTTATCATAAAACATTTATTAAGGTGATTTTTAAGTTTGACACTCCTTACAAAAGCATGAGATGGTGGAAAAATACATGGGGGAATTAGGAAAGAAATACAAGCCCAAGGAGAAAAAGGAAAGTTGTCAGTGTTCCTACTACTGGAGAAAACCTTATTCCTGTATTGTTAACTTTTCTCATTTACAGGTTTTAATTACATTTTGTTTTTGATCAATTGTAGATGAGCATGCATGTGCAAGAAATGACACAAAGAGATCCATGCACCTTTTGGTTCCCCACAAAACTAGAGGACATTATCACGTCCATGATATCAACACTGATAACATCAAAATACAGAAGTGTTCCATCACCCAAGATCCCTACTATCACCCTTTAATAGGCACTTCCAATCCTCCTTTACTGGTGTATAAAACCTAAGAATCACTATCTATTTAAACTTTGTATATTGTTATCACTTCAAAGATGCTATCTAGAGTATAAAAATAACCATCCAGAACAAATGGTGAGTAGACACCAACTCACCATTGATAACAACAAGAATGAGTGTTATCATTCATGTATGCTGTGCCTATGTCTCTGGGGGCCTTTCTAGCCCAACACTTTGGAAGGTGTCATGGACACTAAGCTGACATTGAAGCAGGACTCTGCCTATGAGAGCAATGTCAGAGCCAGGCAGTTGAAGGATGTGATCTCTTATTCTATGGCACAGAGGGGTAAACACAGCTAATAATAATGCATAATATATCTCAAAATTCTTAGAAGAGAGGATTTTCAATATATTTACTATAAAAAATGATTGTTGTTTAAAGTGATGAATATACTAACTATCTAGAGTTGACCCTTGCCTCATGTACACATGAATCAAAACACATTATTTTTAGTATAGATATACATAAAATGAGATTCACTGTGATGTGTTCATACATGCCCAAAGTACAGTTTGGTCAATTTCATATTAAGCTAATTTTAAAAACACCTATCAATAAATAAAGGAGAACAGGGGAGGAAAGGGAAAAGGTCCGGGACCAAAGTTGAGCAAATTATAGTTCATATTTTTATGATTATGCTAAAATGATCCCTGATGTTATATATAACTGTAATGCACTAAAAACTACAATGCACAAATATACAGCTCCCAAGTATGTAGAAGTATTGTGTCAATTGAAAAATTAAATAAATGACTCTTGTAAACCACAGTGACCAGTTCTTCAAAACACTACTATGCTAAAGTCTACATTATCAAGCAGAGGAGTCCAAGTTGTGATATCCAAAGGAATGAGAGATACAAAAGAGAAAAATTGACCTCAGATTTACCTTGATGACAAATTGCATTAATTGCCTCATTAGTCAATTCTATCTTTCTTCCCTGGACACAGTAAAACTCATGACTAATTTTAACAGTAAAATGAAAGAAACATTATTTAATAAACTATCCCATGGAAGAATTACTTATTCTTAAAAGATCCTTCATGGTCTGTGACATAAGTGGAAATTTACAAATTCTTCTGCTCCAATATCTGGAATAATTTGTAGAGAATTATAACCAAAAACAAAGCTAAAACCTGATGGATATCAGAACACAAAGCTTAATAAAGAAATCTGGAAGTATAGACAGGTGGAAATTGAGTTATGAGGACTCCAGGAAGCAAATGGAAGGAGAAAGTTGCACATTCACAATCTCATCAAAGAACAACAACTCCTGGCTGTAGGCTTTGCTACCTGCAGTCATAAGCACATGCTTCTGAAGCCCCAGGACAATGGATCTTTTACATTTTTCCTCCAAAGAGCCTTAACAGGGCCCTCTTTACATCTTTATTCCTCAGACTGTAGATGAAGGGTTTCAGCATGGGGTGACCACCGTGTACTTCACTGAGGCTGTTGCACTGGAGTGAGCTGTGGGACATGGCAGAACTGAGGTACACACCCAGGCCTGTGCAGTAAAATAAGATCACGAGAGGTGGGATGCTGAGAGCCACAGCCGAGTCAGAATGGCCCCTGGCATTCCATTAATTGGTTGAGAGGCAAGCCATTAAGATGATGCTGGATTGATTCAATTGTATATTAGACCTTTAATGTCTGCCTTGGCCTGTTACTTTGGAGTTCTCATGCTACTTTTGAGTTCTTGTGGGGATTCTTGGAGAGTTCTCATTGGTTGGGGAAGTTCTGGAGGAGGGATTTCCGGTTGGTGTGGTGTGTCCCGGGAAAAGGCCGCATGCGTGGCGTTTGAGGGAGTGTGGAGAATAATAAAGGAGTTCCTGTTTTGAACCTACAAGGCTGTGTGGCAGCTCGGTTATTTTGTGCCCAGCCAGATTGTGGCATTTGGCGGCCTGTGCGGCGAACGCCTGAAGCTTGGAGGTAAGTAAAATTGCTCGCCCCTGAGGGAAGGCAAGAGAATGGGTGACCATCTCAAAAAATAATGAGCTCTTGTTTTGATTTGTTTTGTTTTTGTTTCAAGCTGCCTAACCCTAGAACTTTCTGAGGCAAACTGGGAAAAATGGTTGGCTCAAGGTTTGAAGTTGTTCGGCCCTGAGGAAGAGATAGAGATGGACCACAAATATACAATTCAAAAAAATAGGAAAATTGATACAACGATTTTTTGTTCTGTTTTTGTCTCGTTTTGCTTCGGTTTTGATTTGAATTATCTGTTTGAGTTGCGTTATCCTTGTAGCAGAAATATGGGGTCAGAAAGTAGCAAAAAATAAACTGAAAGAATGTTAAGTAAATTGTTAGAGGAAGGAGGCACCCCAGTAAAACCAAAAAGAGTCAGGGCATACATTGATACAATACAAAAATGTAGCCCATGGCTTTTTAAGGAGGAATTGTTAAATATATCACAATGGGACCATCATGGTGAAGATTTAAGGGATAGAGAAAAGAAAAACCCAGGAACTCTGCCAGTTGGCACATTGCCATTGTGGATGATGATATGATTTTGTTTGCCTAGTCCAAAACTTTCAGTTCAGATTATGGTAGAAGACATATTAGATCAGGAAAAAGAGGAGGCCTCTCAAAAGAAAGAGGAAGAAAGTTTAGAGCAGAAAAAGCCATCAGGGGAAAAGTTACAACAGGAGGCTGCTACTAACACCTTTCTATCACCAGAGGGCGTAAGTATCCAACCAACAGCTCCGCCTATGGGGCCCTCAACCCCCGTAGTTGATAGATGGGATCCTGATTCAGGACCTCAAAGATTAGCATGCCCTGTATTTGAACAGGCAGGAGGGCAGCAAATTCACCATGTTTTAGATTTCAAAATGTGAAGCAGCTAAAAGAGGCTGTAACAACCTATGGTCCTCAACCACCCTTCACCATAAGCCTGGTCGAATCCATTACAAACTTGAACATGACACCAACAGATTGGACTAGTATGTGTAAAGCTGTGCTAAATGGAGGACAATACCTGTTATGGAAGGTTGCCAATGAGGAATTTTGCATGGAGACAGCTAGGCGAAATGCAGCAGCTGGTTATCCTCAGAGAAATCTAGATATGTTGTTAGGAAAAAGGACCTTATGAGGGTCAGCAGCAACAAATTGCATATGATCCTGCTATATATTCACAAATTGCTGCAGATGCGGTTAGGGCATGGAAGACTTTACAAGGACATGGAAATTTACAAGGTCAATTATCTAAGGTAATACAAGGAGCTAATGAACCTTACGCTGAATTTGTAGATAGGCTTATTCAAACAGCTACCAGAGTTTTTGGGGATACAGAGCAAGCATGCCATAAACAGCTAGCCTTTGAGCAAGCAAACAGATGGTGCAAGAAGGCCATTACACCATGGAAACATGGAGATTTAAACACATATATCAAATTATGTAGAGACATTAATGAACAAGGGCAAGTCTTGGCAGCTGCAGTACAACAGGCTTTAGATGCCAGGCCGAAAACATGCTACAAATGTGAACAAACAGGACATTTTAAAAGGAGTTGCCCCATAGGAGGAGGGTTTAACAAAGCTAGGTGTCAAAGGAGTAGAATACCGGGTATTTGCCCATGATGCCATAAAGGGAGACATTGGTCTAATGAATGCCATTCTCAAACCACCATAGAGGGTACTCCGTTATCAAAAAATGGACAAGGACCAGGTGTTTACCCACAATATTGTGGAGAAAAGCAACGGGCTCCATTGCCAAAAAAAGGACAGGGGGGCCCAATGCTCGGGGCCAACAACCACAAATATATGGGGCACTGGAGGAACCCAGCAACACCATCAGGGTAGTGCCCAGGACACATTATCCATTAGATCCCTCATCAGACAAACCAGAGGGAGCGCAGGGTTGGACATCTGCGCCTCCGCCAGAGCAGTATAACTCCAGAGATGGAAGTTCAAATCATTCCCACAGGAGTAAAAGGACCTCTTGGGATGCAGTTCTTCCATTCTAAAAGGGCTTATGATAATTCCTGGGGTAATTGATCCTGATTATGATGGTGAAATGAAAATTATAGCTAGTTCTCCAAGAGGTATATCAGTAATTTCACCAGGAGACAGAATAGCACAGTTATTAATAATACCCAGCCTGCATGATAAATTTTCCAGTCATACTATAGAAAGACGTTCCAGGGGATTAGGCTCCACAGGTATAGATTGGGCTATGCTGTTTTTAAATTTGGATTCTCACCCAATGCTAAAACTAAATATTCAAGGACATGAATTTAATGGACTACTTGATACAGGTGCAGACCTTAGCATCATCTCTCGTCAAGAATGGCCAAAATATTGGCCATTACAACAAGCCACTCAAAGGCTTTGAGGCCTAGGAGTGGTGACTAATCCCCATAGAAGTGCAATGCTATTAGATTGGAAGGATCCTGAAGAATGTGAAGGAACTATACAGCCATATGTATTGGATTATCTTTCTATAAATTTATGGGGATGAGATGTCCTAGATCAATTAGGTTTGACATTAACAAATAACATCAATCTAAATGTGCCCATTATTAGGGCTAGACAAGGTTTTAGGAAAGAAAAAAACGTTTAGGAGAACAAGAACAAGGTATAGCAGCACCAATTCAAATAGATCAAGGAATGAATAGACATGGATTGGGTTTTCAGAAGGGTCACTGAGACAATAAAAATTACTTGGAAATAAGAAAGACCAGTATGGGTTCCTCAGTGGCCCCTGACTAAAGAAAAGATACAAGTAGCCCATGACCTGGTCATACAACAATTAGTGGAGGGACATATACAACATTCCATATCTCCCCATAATATTCCCATTTTTGTCATTAAAAAGAAATCTGGTAAATAGAGATTATTGCAAGATTTAAGAGCCATTAATAATAAGATGGTTATTATGGGACCTGCTCAATCGGGGATTCCCAAATTGTCTGCTTTGCCAAAAATCTGGAATGTTTTAGCTATAGATATTAAAGATTGTTTTTTTTTCAAATCTAATTCATCCTGAGGATAGTCCAGGTTTTGCATTTACTATTCCTGCACTGAATCATGAAGGTCCTGATCAGAGATATGAATGGAAAGTACTCCCTCAAGGGATGGCTAACAGCCCAACTATGTGTCAAATTTTTGTTAACAAAGCAATCCAGCCACTTAGAAATCAAAATCCTGAACTACAAATATTTCACTATATGGATGATGTATTATTATTATTAGCACATAAAGATAAAAACACATTGCTAGAATGATATGCCACACTTACAAACTTATTTAAAAATTATAATCTAGAGATAGCAATAGATAAAGTACAATTACATTTTCCAATTAATTATTTAGGAGTTCTATTATCCTCAACCATGGTCCATCCACCAAATATTCAAATATGAGTAGATCAACTCAAATCATGTAACGACTTTCAAAAGTTATTAGGAGACATTTTGGATAAGGCCTTATCTAGGCATACCAACAGGAGAGTTGGGACCTTTATTTGATATCCTAAAAGGTCCATCAGATCCAAATTCACCCTGCATGTTAATGCCTGAAACAAGAAAGGCATTAAAAATTATTGAAACATATAAGGAAAATATGCATTTGGATATAATTGATATAAGTTTGCCTTTATTATTTATTGTAATACCAACAAAAAATATTCCTACAGGAGTATTTTGGCAAGAAGGTCCATTATTGTGAATACATTTATATTATTCTCCTAACACTATTCTTACTAGGTATCCTGAGGCTTTAGGACAATTAATACTCAATGGAATAAAAGCAGCAAAGGGAGTGTTTGGAATTTATCCCTATAAAATTATTACTTCATATACTATGGATCAAATTGATGAGTTAGATAATGAGTTAAATACTTGGGCAATAATCATGTGTAAATCTAATGTTTCATTTGATAACCTCTTACCATCTAATCCTTTGTTGTATTTTTGTTCTTCACATCCTGTAATTTTTCCAAAAATGACAAGAAAAACACCTATCATGAATGCTCCAAATATATTCACTGATGGGTCAAATAATGGTACAGCAGCAGTAGTTACCTCTGATCAAACTTTTACATTTTTAGTACCCAAAAAATCAGCTCAAATGGTAGAGCTTAATGCTGTATTATAAGCTTTTGTGATGTTTAAAGATTCTGTATTTAATTTATTTTCCTATAGTCAGTATATAGTTAATGCTATAGTATTCCTTGAAGATGCTGGTAGGATTTCCCCTTCCTCTACTGTTTTCTCTTTGCTTTCCACTATACAAAGTCTAATCTGGGACAGAAAAGTTCCATTCTTTATAGGACATATCAGGGCACATACAGGATTGCCTGGAGCCCTTAGTTTGGGCAATGATTTAGCAGATAAAACTACACATGACATACATATTTTCTCTACACTGGAAGAAGCTACAAATTTTCATAAAAGGTTCCGTGTCAATGCTAATACTTTACAAAACCGTTTTAAAATAACTAAGGAACAAGCTAGACAAATAATAAAACAATGTCAAAATTGTGTGACCTTTTTACCACAAGTTAATCTTGGAGTCAATCCTAGAGGACTGATACCTAACCATATTTGGCAGATGGACGTCACACACTTGCCAGAATTTGGAAAGTTAAAATATTTGTATGTTACAATTGATACTTCTTCCAAATTTTTGATGGGCTCCCTTCATGCCAGAGAAAAAACTAAAGATATTATAGCTCATTTCTTACAAAATGTTGCCACTGTGGGCATTCCAAAACAGTTAAAAACAGATAATGGTCCTGGTTATACTTCTACCTCCTTCAAACAATTTTGCTCATCATTTGGGATTACTCATATAACGGGAATCCCATACAATCCACAGGGACAAGGCATAGTTGAAAGAGCTCATCAAACTATTAAAATGTACTTATTAAAGCAAAAAGAAGGAATTGAAAAGGGGTATATATCCCCCAAAGATAAACTTAAAATAACCATTTTTACTGTAAACTTTTTAAATTTGGATTCATCAGGGCTTAGTGCTGTGAAAAGGCATATGTATCCAAAAAATGTACATAAGCCCAAGGTACTTTTGGAAGGATATTCTAAGAGGACAATGGAAAGGTCCTGACCCAGTGATTGTCTGGAGTCGGGGTTCTGTTTGTGTGTTTCCACAGGGAGAACAGCAGCCAATTTGGATTCCAGAGAGACTAACCAAAGCGATTTCTACAGACCAAAAAGAAGATGATTTGACTCAAATCCATAATAGCTGATATCCAGAGCTCAAGCTTGGCTATTCTTAAATCTGCAACAGTGGTTCTCCCACACCTGGAGGCTAATGAATAATGAACACCATTAAAGCCTATTTCAATTGTAAAAAATTCTTGGGGCTTGCTTGTGGGAATACCTTCAGACCCATTATGCAAATTACAGGACAAAGGATGGGATATCCAAAAAAGAATCAAACCCAGGTGGTAACCAGGATGTCTTTTTCAATATCTATTTTTATTATTGCCCTTTACCACATAATAAAGTTCTATTTTATTTATTGAGCTCATACAGACCTAGGTTAATGTTTTTCTGACCAGTTTTATTTTTTGACTGTGGAGTTTTTAAACATTGCAATGGAGATTTCACCTGTGTAAAGCTACAAGGCCTTTACTATTGTCTTATGTGTTGTATGTAATGTGTGCACACTTGTGTTTTGTGATGTATGTCTGTGTGTGCAAATGTCCATATATCATATATGAGGAGCACTCATGAAAAAATTCATCCAAATATTTTTATTATTCACATGATTTAAATGATTTAATTTAAATTGGGTAAACAGCTGTTGAGGATTGTTTCAATATGTGAACAAATAAGGAGGTTAACAGATCTGTTTGTTTACTTTCATCTTTCTTTTTCATCATATTTAATAATTCTGTTCAGGATAATGTAAATTGTTCAGAAAATTGTTTTCTTAGTACCTGTTGGAATGTTACATAAGTTTCTTTTAGACTTCATTGCCAGAATTCCTATCTTCATCCCAGTGTTGGTGAAGACAAAGATAAAACCAAACTACAGCTTCTACGATAGCTATTACAAAAAACTGTATAAACTGATGCATCAATGAATAATGTAACGCAACAAGTTATGCTCAGTCAAGGAGTCGATTTACTTTGGGAGGAAATGGACATATTAATGGATTCCTCTGCTTTGAACTGCTTGCAGAACTTGCGGGACTATGTATCACTTGTATGCATTGTGACCTATCTATTGGTGCAGCGAATTGTGGTAATGCTGGCATATCTTTGCAAATGGTGTCATCGGTGGTACAATTTTTCCAATTTTTCATTTAGCTTGGTGTTATGGCATTTTGTATCCTCCTCCCTTCTGCTAGTGATGGTCTAAAATTTGGGGGCCAACAGAGGTGAGACAAAGAACCTCACCCCCCACTGGCACCAAGGCCAAATTTGGGGGCCAACAGAGGTGAGGCAAAGAACTTCACACCCCCCACTGGTGCAAAGGCCAAATTAGGGGCCAACAGAGGTGAGGCAAAGAACCTCACCCCCCCACTGGTGCAAAGGCCTATCCACAAGTATGGCTGTGTACTGGACCGGTATTCAGCGACGGATAAGATCCAATTGCAGTGGTACCAACCTAAGACAGGAGGCTGATGCCTTGAGGTTAGCTCATCTGATGATGGGTAAGGAACATATGTAGTATTGGACAACCTAACAGGCATGGTCCCTAAGCCACATTGCTTGTTGTTTAATTAAACAGAAGGGGGGAGATGCTGAGAATCACAGCCGAGTCGGATTGGCCCCTGGCATTTTGCCAATAGTATTGGTTGAGAGGCAAGCCATTAAGATGATGCTGGATTGATTCAATTGTATATTAGACCTTTACTGTCCGCCTAGGTCGGCTACTTTGGAGTTCTCGTGCTACTTTTGAGTTCTTGTGAGGATTCCTGGAGAGTTCGCATTGGTTGGGGAAGTGCTGGAGGAGGGATTTCCGGTTGGTGTGGTGTGTCCCGGGAGAAGGCCTTGTGCGTGGCTTTCGCGGAAGTTTGGAGAATAAAGGAGTTCCTGTTTTGAACCTACAAGGCTGTGTGGCAGCTCGGTTATTTTGTGCCTAGCCAGACTGCAGCAGTGGGAGGCATAGGTGGAGAAGGCTTTGTACTTGCCCTGAGCTGAAGAGATTGCACAGATGGAGGAGACTATCTTGGAGTAGGAGTAAAGAATGCCAGAGAGGGGAAAAGTAGCCAAGAGCACAAGTGCAAAATTCATCACTATGTCACTAAGAAGGTTGTTAAAATAGGCAAGTTGGACCACCTGGTTAAGTTCACAGAAAAAGTGGGGGATTTCAATGTCTCTGCAGAAGGACAGTCTCAAGACGACCATTAAGCTCTGTAACAGGGCATGCAGGACACTCAGGATCTAGCACAACAGAACCAGCAAACCACAGAGCCTGGGATTCATGATGACCGTGTAGTGCAGTGGGTGGCAGATGGCCACAAACCGGTCACAGGCCATCACAGCCAGGAGGAAGTTATCCAACTCTACAAAAACCAAAAAAAAAGTACATCTGGGTGATGCAGCCTGCATAGGTAATGGCCTTTCTCTGTGTCTGGATGTTCCCCAGCATCTTGGGGATGGTGGTGGAGGTGAAGCAGATGTCCACAAAGGACAGGTTGGAGAGGAAGAAGTACACAGGCGTGTGCAGGTGGGAGTCTGAGATGGTGGCCAGGATGATGAGCAGGTTCCCCAGCACAGTGACCAGGTACATGGAGAGGAACAGCCCAAAGATGAGGGGCTGCAGTTCTGGGTCCTCTGAAAATCCCAGCAGAAGGAATTCTGAGACCCTTGTATTGTTTCCTGATTCCATCTGGTGGATGTGCCTACCAAAAAGAGAAAAATAATATTACTCCTCATCACACATATGGACACTACTGATATGGCTGAAATGTTACAATTTGTATTTTCCAGTAAGTAAATTAATTTCTGTTTTATCATGAATCTCATCATTCTAGGGCATTCCTAGCACCAATATAGTTATGAATTCCTGTCTCACTCTAAGCCTCTCCCCAGGAGTTCATGCATTGTACAGTTTTAATGAGAAATTACTTCTTACCATGGAGGAGCACATACAGAGTGCTGGCCATGTTCCAGGCACTGTCCAGGCCTCTACAACAAAATTTCCTCATCCCAATGATGGGCAAGAATGTATGCACATAGGCATATCACATTCTATTGCAGTTTTGTGCTAGTGATATATCACATGCATTGGCATGTGCACCAACTCACTGAAGTATGCACATCAAACACATATGTTCCTCTGAATATTAATTGTAACTTAATAAAGCTATTTTAAAATAAATAATCACATTACATGCCTGATGATGAAGCAGATATGATAAAAACAAAGGCAGATAAAATGGAGATGCAGATAAGAGGTTGTATTTAAATGTGTGTATGTGTGTGTGTGTATGTGTGTGTGTGGGTGTGTGTTGCTTGGGATTTTACCAAGGGGGTTGCCTGTGTTAAGCAGGAGCTCAAGGGCTCTAGCACTAACTCACATCCCCAGCTCCTAGGACTGCTATTTTTTGTAGGTTACCAGAAGCTCAATAGAGAACATGATGATTGAACAGAGTCCTCAGAGGATAGGGCAGGAGCCAGCAGGTCAGCAGGGAATTTTACCTGGCAGAAGAAATTGCCAGTGGAAAGGCCCTGAGGGAGGAGTGTGTTTTGGATGTCCAAAGGCACCAAATGGCCAGGATGAAGAGGTAAATGAGAAGGAGGAAGAGTGATCAGAGATATTGTCAGAAGATGCTGAAGAAGGAGGGGGCCTCCCTGATGGAGCTGAATCTGTATGACAAGGAGCCCTTCCTCCACACTGTACCCTCTTGCATATTATTAAATTCCTTCCCTAGGCATCTTTTTGAGTTGAAATGGACATGCTACTTGATACCCTTTACTGTGGAGTTGAACTATGTTCTATGACCATCCCCCTGAGCCCCAGTGCCCTTTCCTAAGGTTGGTACACATGCATACACACCACACTATCACCCCTGTGGCCTCTGACCTTCACACCACACTGTTAGGCTCCTCATGTATGCAATTCAAGATCAAATTACCTTTCCCCTAATGTAGAAATGGCAGCCAGAACATCCATTTTTTAAGCTTCTTATGGACAAATAAACACAGGGCAAATGCTGTTCCGACCAACGGGAGGAAATCACTCACTTGGTTCTAGCAGCATTTCAGCCGGGTCTGTCTCCTAGGTACCCAGCAAAATAAGAAAAGAGCAGAAATAAACACATCCAAAGTCAAAAACAGAGATGTCTTTATGGTTTGAAAGTGATATAGAAATGATCCAAAGATAAAAGGACAAAAGGGGAATAAATCAACAATTCAGAAAATTGTTCCATAAAAGTACAACAGAATCTTGTCATGGTTTTATATGAAAGAGGACCCCTTGTTTTTCTTGTGCCTCTTCCAGGTCTCCTTGACCAGTTGGTTTTGATCTGATGGCTGAGGAGTCCTCTTCCTCATTTTTCTCATGTGACACCTTTTTTGTTGTTTTTTTTTTTTGGGGGGGGGGTGTATTATAATTTTTTAAACAAAGCCCACAGGTGCACTCTGGCCCTGGTTCTGGCCTTCAGCCAAGCAGCAGAGGTCTCCCCAGCTGCTCTCCACAAACCCATGCCCATGTCTTGATCCTCCTTTCCTTTTTCTCCCTTCCCATGGCTGGGGCATTGTGTTATAACATATTATCTCTCTGTTCTCAGTCTATGACCTGATAAAACCAGATACAGGTGAGCAGAGACTTCATCCGCTCTGTTCACCTTTTATTTTCACAAAGGTAAAGAAGTCTATCTGCAATTACTAGAGAAAAATGTGACAGTAGTAAGTTAGGCAATTCAAAAAATGCAAGGAGAATTCAACCAGGCTCCATAGAACTGCTTACAAACAGCTATGTTCAACAAATTGAACCCAGCCTCAAGAGCTAGCAAAAATGAGGTGACAGTGTGGCTAAGTGGTAGAGCCCTTGCCAGCCTGACCAAGGGTCCAGTTCCATCCCTTGCAATGCAAAAGCAAAACTAACCAAAACAAGACATAAGGCAGTAACAAGTCCAAGATATCAACATGAATTAATAATTAAATTGGCAAAATATTTAGCAGATCAGAATATAACATGTAATGTTTCTATAATATTCTGACAATAAATTATTTGCTATCACTTGTTGAATGAATTGAGTCTGAGTGTATGTCAACATTTCATATATGATAAAGTTTCATTTCAATTTAGTAGAAGATTAGACTGTGGATTAAATGTTCACATAAATGTCTGGAAGAAAATGAAGTTGGCCCCCTACCTCACATGTTAATAATAACCAAACAGGTAAAGACCTGAGTTTAAAAACACACAATTGATTTTAGATGAACATCTAGAAATTAAATTAATAATCCAAGTGAGCAAGAACCTACTAAGGCAAGAAACTCAGATGTAAGAAGACAGATATGTACCACTAAAAAAATTAAAATGATTTTTATGGTCAAAAGTATTACCTGAGAAGCTAAAGGAGAAACAATAATTTGTAAAAATCACTCACAATACTAATACTGATAGAAAATGTGCAGATGATTATAAAGAGAAGTCAAAATAGCAATGAAATATACAAACATATGCTCAAGGTCAGTAATAGTTTAAGAAACATCAAGAAATATTTTTTCCACAACACCCAGCCTTAGGAAAAGTCCCTGAAGAGCTGTTCCATTGATTGTGGTTAGAATTTTTAAACAGAAATCTGAAGAAACCTACAAATGCCAAAAGGACAGATATTCTTTAATTCAAGGTCTCTGGATCTCCCCATTGTAGACATTCTGGGACAAGTGATTCTTTGAGGTGGAGTCTGTCCTATGCATTGTGGGAGGGTGAGCAGTATCCCTGACCTCTCATGACTCCATTCCCACATAAGAGCCCAAAATGTCTACAAAACTTGCTCAGTGTCCCTTAGGGCACAGGGAGGGAGATGATTGCTTCTTTTGAGCAGCACTTGTTTGAACTTAATAGCTCCATATTTTTGGCAACATTGAAATAATACTGAATTAATGAGAACAAATTTGAAAGTATGAGTAGCACAGCCCCATTATGAAATATTGTGCATCCTTTGAAAAGCATACAGTGCATTGAGTTAGTCATCTGCAGGAAGTCCACAGGAATTATAGAGTGAGAACATAAGGAGGGACAAGCTAGAAAAGAATTCTGCACCAAATGCAGAGAGCATTTATGATGTGCATGGGACTGTACTCACTCGTTTGCATAAAAGTATATGAGCATGTGTGTATGCATAATATAGAAAGAAAAACTTTAAAATAGACTGAGAATTGGGCTGGGATTGTGACTCAGTGGTAGAGTGCTCACCTAGCATGGGTAGGACCCGGGTTTGATTCTCAGCACCACATAAAAATAAAGGCATTGTGTTGTGTCCATCTACAAAAAAAAAGAGATTCTCTCTCTCTCTCTCTCTCTCTCTCTCTCTCTCTCTCTCTCTCTCTCTCTCTCTCTCAAAAAAAAAAAAAAAATAGAATGAGAATTTACAGAAGAAAATGATAGCATTTAGTATAGTGCTTTTCTCCTTAAGGCATGAGTTCATGGATTTATTTTTGTCTTAAACATTTATTTAATATCCTCACATCAATTTATTCATTAAGTTTTGGTTTTTGTTTTCTTTGGCAAAGTTGAGTATCAAGCCCAAGGCCTTGTGAACGCTAGACAAGCTCTCCACAACTGAGCTGCAACCTCATCTCGATATTCTAAATTGATACATAGGACCTGTACATGTTAATAGGGTACAGTGTGAGAATTCAGTGTATATATTCAATATGCAATGCTCAAATCAGGATAGTGAGAATTTCCTTGTCATTAAATATTTATCAATTTTCAGTGTTGAAAATCTTCTAATTCCTTCTATCTAATTCTTTATAAGAATATAAATTTAAGCCTGTAATCCCAGAAGTTTCAGAGGCTGAGGCAGGAGGATTGGGAGTTCAAAGTCAGCCTCACCAAAACCGAGGTGCTAAGCAACTTGGTGAAATCCTGTCTCTAAATAAAATGCAAATAGAGCTGGGGATGTGGCTCAGTTGGCGAGTGCCCCTGAGTTCAATCCCTGGTACCCACTAACCCCCCCCAAATATATATATATATAAAATTAAAAGCTGGTCTACTATTTTGAAGTAATTTTATGTTTTTCCTATGAATATAAAATTATGGCTATAAAAATACAGAATAAGATGAGCTGCAGTCATTGTCCTGTGAAGATTGGGATTTATGGCTCTTATGTAAGTGTGTGTGTTTGTGTCCACCAACAACCTCCTCCTGACTCTCCTCCACACTTCCTCCCCTCTACTGAGCACACATTTTACTTTTCACTATTTAAGTTTTTAGTTTTTTTTCATTTTTATTTGTGTAAATTCATTGTGCATATTAATGGGACTCATATGACTTTTCAGTACCAGCATACAGCTCACACTGATTGAAGCAAAACTGGATGAAAATCTAAAACATCTAAAAGAAAAGTTATGAAATATTAATGATTTAATAATATCCACCCAGGTTCCTAACTCAGGAATAAACTGCCAAAAACTCATAAATATTAGAATTTGAAGGAAATCCTCTACAATGCACAGTGGTAACAATGTTGAAAGTCTGAATTGGTTTTATATAAAGATAAGTGTATCCTAATACACACAATATAGATAAGAGGAGCTTTAATCAAATGGGAAGGAAGCTCCAATGCCTTCCCAGGGAGGGCTGGAGCCAACGCCTCTCTGAGAAATGTTCCTAATCACAAAAAGCTAAGGGTCACAATAAGCAACAACAGACATGTGAAAACAAGTTGGAAATACACATAAAACACGACCCATCAGCACCAGAGATGCACTAGAACTGTGAAGCAAGAACTCACAAGTAAAGAATATCAGTTCATGATTCTTTCAGAAATAAAGTGGGAACATAATCCAACTGAATGACTGGACTACACAAAGTTCATAAATTTTCACACATTCCTACAAATATCTCTATACACACATGAAACAAACTAAAAGGCAAACAGGGAGTTTGGGGTGAGGGCACTCCAATACTTTGTAAGAATACACTGAAAAATGGGGAAAATGCCCCTGCAGTGTCTACGTAAGTGTCTCCAGGGAGACACTTTGCAATGCAGAGGTAACTGGCTACCAACCCACACAAATGTGCAGCCTCACAGATATTTCAAAGTAAGGCTCTTAGGCATATCTGTACTCAGCTCTGACATATGCCTTTGAACATCAAAGGGGGAAATAATACTTTCAGAAGTGAGTTCATGAACTTCTGTTGTAAGATAATACTTGCAAGATCCTTAATATGGATCCTTGCCAACAATGCATAAATGTAATCAAATATTTCTCATCTTAAGCACACACATTTTAAAAATGTCTTAAACTAACTTCTTCTCCCTTCACAATTAAAGCCTATTCCTCTACTCCCTTAATTGCAAAGATCCTTGGGTCTCTGTTCTTTCTCTGGGAGCTCTGGACGCCTCTGTATCATCTTCTCTTCAGCCTCTGTGACCTCCATTTCATGGTCAGCAGTGAACCCTGCATTAACCAGTGCAATGTTCACTTCTCAGCTAAGTGTTATGATTCAACACAGCCTTGTGAATAAATCATCCATCAGGACAGCATGTGGCCACAGCAGCCCTGCTGTGGGCTAGCTCAGCCTGGCTCTCCTCTGAGATCAGCTAAAGAGTCTTGGGTTCCATTCTCTCTGAGGCTCTCCTGCAGTGTCCACTGAGCTCTCAGACTCACCTGGAGACCAGCTCTGGGAGGAAGGTCTCCCTGTGGAAGTGCAAGGTCCTGCCTGGGTGGGCTTGTTGGTGACTGAAGCTCTGTCCCCAGAAAACACAGCAGGAAGGAGTTGAGTGCTGGGCTCCTAGGCAGACTGAAGACCTCAAAGACACCTCCACGTCCTCCTGTCCAGCATAGGGCTGTGCACTGAGGGACCACATCAGAGCAGAGAGCCACAGCTCTCTATATCTTTCATTAGCTCATTTTCCTCTTGTTCCCCTGAGGGACACTGGCCTGGAAAGACAGGAAATTCTTCCTGCTAATTCTCTGTTCCCAAGAGGTCAGTTTATAAGCAGGTTAACCTGGTTTTTATTGTTTCTCCATGGAATCAACTGCCTTCCAGAGGTCCAGCCTCCAGGCACATCATCCTCCTGTGACCCAAAGTATTTTCTAAGCCTGACACTGATGAGCTCATCTTGACTGGCGCTCATTTGCTTAAAAGCATGAACCAGTGATGGGAACAAAAGCACCAGAAAACCCAGAAAATGGCCGTGCCCTCTTTAACAAGGGTAAGCATTCTGTTCCTGTGGTATAAAGCCTTGGACACTATACTTCTTGCCTTCATGGTCCTTTCCCAAACTATCGGGAAATATAGTGTTCTTTAAAATCTTATTGTATTGGTTCTTTTTAGACATACATGAGAGTAGAATGTATTTTGGCATAATCCATACATACGGTATAACTTAATCTAATTAGGATCCTATTCTTGTGGTTGGTGGTGAAGAGGGGAAGAAAGAAATCCATTGGATTAGACAAAGGGAAGGAAGGGAATGAATTGAGAAGGAAATAGGAAGGACAGTAGAATTAATCAAACAAAGCTTTCCTCTCCTTGTATTTGAATACAAAACCAGGGTAACTCCACATCATGTACAATCACAAGAATGTGAAATTGATAGTTTTAACACATGTTAAAAGCTCCCATTCAGTGCCTCGTTTTGAAATATTTATTAAGAACAGATGCACTAAGTTCTTACTGTGCTCCATAATCTGAGATAAGCATCTGATAAGAATCATGCATTTCACATTTAGTGAAGTCTATTCCATGAAGTCTATTTTGGGTAGTGACACTATTGTGAACTCCATCTCCACTGCAGAAACTGGGCTGACAATGCTGCTACATTATGGAGATTTGGGACCATCATTTGAATTCTGGCATGATGTTTCTGCTTCTCAAAACATGGGCCTCTTGATTTCAACTGCATATATGTTTCCCCTGGGGTTATTTGGCAATGACGGCAAGGTGGTAGTAAACACCCAGGATAGCTCCCAACACAAATAATCACCCTGCCCCCACGTGTCAGCAGTGAGGAGTTGCTCAAAACCAATTCAAGACCAACTTCACTATGCATAAGAATTAACAGGGATGTTACTTCCAGTGCAAATTTTTAAGTCATAGGTCTCCTGAAACTCCCTATTATAACAAGGTCCAAAGTGGTCCTTGTTCTGAAGTTTCCTGGTCCATGGACCTAACTTGGAATAGCAAGACTGAGATGCTCTGTGGAGTCTGGTGTAGATAGTTTCACATCTTCTCCCCCCAAATTGTCTTTGTGTGTTATTCTGAATGGAAGTGCATCCACTCATTCTAGGGATCTGTAATGATCCCTTTGTTCTGTTATTATTATATATTCTTTCGTGTTAGTGAGGAGTGAAGCCAGAAGTGACCTACCGGTGGGCTACACAACTGGACCTTTTATTTGTTTGTTTGTTTATTTTGAGCCATGATCTCCCTAACTTGCCCAGCCTCAGCCTCCAAGTCAAAAGGATTAAAGGCACGCACCACAATTGCCAGAAAATCATCCCATACAGGGCTCTTGAGTGACAACTAATGTAATTATGAAAAAGACATTTTAGTAGGCAGAACAATGATCTCCTAAAGATGTGCAGAAACTAATAAAAAGAAACTTTGAATATGTTGCATTAAAAATTATTTTCCCTTTTTAATGACTTATTATTAGTACATTAGAGTGATATATATTACAGTGGTGCTCATTTTGACATATTCACACACACAGAATATAATATGCTCCATTTCAGTCCCCAGGACTTCCCCTTTCCCTGCTCTCCTCCCTCCCCTATTCCCCTTCCTGTACTCCACCGGTCTCTATCTATTTATTTATTGTATTTTTAGTTGTCATCTTATACATAAACATGAACACTGGAACTCGCTGCAGTGTGTCCATGTGTGTATGTGACACATTGGGGTCTATTTCACTCTGCAGTCCCCCCTTTCCCCATCCCTCCTCCCTCCACCTTCAGCTCCTTCCTTGACACCACTGTTCTCCCTTCTAGTTTCATGAGATTCCCTTTCTATTCCTCATTTCTCTGTAGCTTCCACATGGGAGAGAGAACGTTTGACCCTTGATGATCTGAGCCTGGCTTTTTTCATTTAGAACCATGTTCTCCAGGTCCATCCACTTACCAGCAAAGTCCATAATTCAATTTCTCTTTATGGCTGAGAAAAACTCCATCATATGTATATACCATATTTTATTTATCCATTTACTTTGAATTTTTAAAACCATAATGACTTTTAATAAACTACATTAGCATAATAAATGCAAAATGTTCAATAAAAGTAGTTAAAATGCTCACACACACAGGAACAATAATGCAAAACAGAGAAACTGTGGCCTAAGATTTTGCTCAAGTACAAATTGCAAAAATTGTTCTCAGGTTCCCAGTGCTGCTGTTTCCATGAACATAGTAAAAGACATGATGATTTTATCAATAAAACAGAAAAGAACCCAAATCAATACAAGATATGTCAGGTGGGAAGAAATTATCTGTAAGAAACCTTGGGTCTCTGTGACTTAATGTTTCCTGTTTGGAAGAAAAGGTGAGCGGAGAAAGTGCAAAACCTCTTGCCTTTCAGAGAAATCAGGAAGCTGGGTAAAGAGAGATGGTTACATTGCACAGAAGTCAAAACCAGAATCATGTGACCTCCAGGGGGTAAACTGAATGAAAGGGCGTTACATTCACAATCAGATCAAAGATCCGCAACTCTGGCTCTGAGGCTTTGCTGCCTGCAGTTCTGGGAATGTGCTCCTGAACCCCAGGACAAGAGTCTTTCATAATTTCCCTCCAGAGAGCCTTCTCAGGGCTCCCTTCACATCCTTATTCCTCAGACTATAGATGAAGGGGTTCAGCATGGGGGTGACCATGGTGTACATCACAGGGGCTGTTGCACTGGAGGGTAAGCTCTGAGCTGCAGCAGAACTGATGTACACACCAAAGCCTGTGCCATAAAATAAGGAGACCATGGAGAGATGAGACGCACAGGTGGAGAAGGCTTTGTACCTGCCCTGAGCTGATGAGATTGCATGGATGGAGGACACGATCTTGGAGTAGGAGTAAAGGATGCCAGCCAGGGGGCCACCTCCCAGCAGCACAGTTACAAGATACCTCACCAAATCATTAAGAAAGGTGTCAGAACAGGCAAGTTGAACCACCTAGTTAAGTTCACCGAAAAAGTGGGGGATTTCTATGTCTCTGCAGAAGGACAGTCTCAAGACCATTAAGCTTTGCAACAAGGCATGCAGGACACTCAGGATCCAGCACACCAGAACCAGCAAACCACAGAGCCTGGGATTCATGATGACAGTATACTGCAGCGGGTGGCAGATGGCCACATACCTGTCATAGGCTATCACAGCCAGGAGGAAGTTGTCCAACTCTCCAAAAATAAAGAAAAAAAAAACACATCTGGGTGATGCAACCTGCTTAGGTAATGGTCTTGCTCTGCATCTGGATGTTCACCAGCATCTTGGGGATGGTGGTAGAGGTGATGCAGATGTCCACAAAGGACAGGTTGGAGAGGAAGAAGTACATGGGCGTGTGCACGTGGGAATCTGAGATGGTGGCCATGATGATGAGCAGGTTCCCCAGCACAGTGACCAGGTACACAAAGAGGAACAGCCCAAAGATGAGGGGCTGCAGTTCTGGGTCCTCTGAAAGTCCCTGGAGAAGAAATTGTGAAATTCTTATATTGTTTCCTGCTTCCATGGGAGATGTCACTATCAGAGAGAGAAAAAAAAATATGTGACTACTCTTCACACATATGGACACCACAGATATAGTTAAGTGTTACAATTTGTCTTTTTCAGTAAATAAATTAATTTCTGTTTGGATTCTGGGTCTGGTTATGCCAGGACATCCCTAATGCCATTGCTCTTTAAGAATTCCTGTCTCACTCTAAGTCTTCTCCCCAAGAGCTCATGCAGTGTACACTTTTAAGGAGAGATAACTTCTCACCATGGAGGAGAACATGTCGAGTGTGGGCCACATTCCAGGCACTGTCCAGGCCTCAGCAACCAAAGCTCCTACATCCCAATGATGGGCAAAGAGCATATGTTTGATAGAAAAATCACAGATATAATTCCTCTTTGGGTAGAGCGTATGGCCTATATTTGCATATGCATATTTGCATTTCCATATGCATAACTCCTATTGTACACATTAAATACAATCAACAAAGCTGTTCAAAAAAGAAATCAAGCTATATCAGCTGCAGGGGTCCAAGTAAATAAATAACACACACACATGTGGAGAGTATACAGGAGGTGTTTTTTTAAGAGTGTGTGTGTGTGTGTGGTGTGTGTGTGTGTGTGTGTGTGTGTGTGAGAGAGAGAGAGAGAGAGAGAGAGAGAGAGAGAGAGAGAGAGAGAGATAGGCTAGGTGGAACTCTGGGCCTTGTCTGTGCTCATAGGCACTCTACACTAACCAATACCCCAAGTCCCTGGGTATTCTATTTTTATGGTTTTCCAACAAAATAAAAAAGAAACTTAAAGAATCAAAAAGCATATTATACAGTATGTTGAAAATATAAACACGAAAAAATAATTAAATTGATCAAGATTTTGATACAATAGGTTATAACAGATACTGTTCCCATGACAACTGGCAGGTGATAAATATGCTCAGTTATCACTTGTTGAATGAACCAGAAATGAAGTCTACTGCATGTGAACACTTCAAATAACACAGTTATGACCTCTTCCTTTTAGAGAGCAAAAAGTCTCTCTGGACACTGCTCAATGTACCCTGGGTATATCACTCAAGATTGAGAACAACTTTGAAATTAACAATAGAAAAATATTTTTTGCAGCACTGATGTAATAGTAAATCAATGATTAAAAAATAGGAAAAACCACCAAAGGCATGGGTAGCACAGCCTCATTGTGAAATATTGTGTATTTTTTTAAATATCTAAAGTGCATTATGTTAGTTGATTTGAAGAAACTCAGCAGGCACTTTTGAGAGAGCGGGAAAGAGGGGACAAGCTAGAAAAGACCCCAGCACTAAACAGAGGGCATGTGCAATGTGCATGGGAGCCTATTCTTGCAGTGTACACTTTTTTGTATGAAGGGTGTATGAACCTGACAGGATGCCAAGTACAGGAAGTAAAACTCAAAAGTAACTAAGAACTTCTAGAAATACAGAGTGACTGTACTAGTAAATTTGGTATAATATAGTTTTTTAATTTAATGCAATGACTTTATGCATTTTATTTCTGTTTCCAAATTTTAACTAACATCTCACATTGATTATTTATTATAGTATTCTATTTTTTGTGAGCCATCCTTTTTTGATTTTTTGTTTTTATTTGAATTGCTGAACTCAAACACAGGACCTTGCACATTATAACCAATGCTCTGACAGAGGTTCACCTCAACCTGAACTTTTTAACAGACAAATAATAACTGTACATACAACAGGGGAAAGTGTGAAACTTCAATACGTGTATGCAACATAGAATGCTCAAATCAGGATAATTAGCATTTCTGTCTCCTTAAACATTTGTCAATTCTTTGTGTTGGGACCTCTCTAACTTCAATTTTCTTATTTTTATAAGATGTGTGTTATAAAGCTAGATTGTTTTTTAGAATAATTTTGAGTTTGTTTTTTAGAATTATAAAATTTTGGACATAAAAATACATGAGAAATGGCTTTGGAATGCAAACTTCCCATGGTGTGGAGCAACAACAGGGCCTCTTCCTCCTGTGACTGTGGACAGCTGCGGTTATCAGGCCTCCCTGGCTCCTCCCCTGGCCTTTCTTACCTCTGCTGAGACCAGCCTACATTCTAACACACTAGTCTTAAATTTTCAACTATTCTATATTAAAAAATGTCCTTTGTACTCGTTGACGGGGTTCCATGTCACTTTTCAATTCATTCAGCTGAGGTGATTGAAACAAAACAGAAGGAAAAATCTAAAACATCCAACAGAAAGATGTAAAATAGGAATTATTTAATCACATCAACATGGGTTACAAATTCAAGACTAATTAACCACACACCTGGAAATGATAAAAAATGAAGGAAGTCCTATAAACTGCACGTGGGTGAAAATATGTAACGTTTTAATATCTCTCATACAAAAATATGTCATTACAATATACTAAGTAAAGACAAAATGAGCTTGGAACAAGAGGGAAATAAGCATGTCTTTCAATGATGCCTAAAAAGACAAAACACACAGTAAACAATAACAGCAATAAGAAAAACAAGTTGGTATTCAGCCATAGAACAGGTAATTTCAGGCTGCAATTCGCCTGCGGCTTGCAGACAGATTGCTAGGGTTCAGCGCCTGGGGGCTTCTTAAAATCTGATCTTATCGGAGTGAACACGGAGCGCGGGGCGGCCGAGTCCCGGCTCCCGGAACCGTCCCGGAACCGCCCTGGCTCCGGGCTGCGGAGCCTGCAGAGGCTGCTTCTTGGACCCTGCTAATATCAGAGCAAACACGAAACACCAAGAAGCCGAATTCCAGCTCCCGGAACTGAGCCCGCGGGGACTGCTTCTTGGAGCTTACACTTATAGGAGCTTACACCGAGCACAGAGCGGCCGAGTTCCGGCTCCCGGAACCGTCCCGGAACCGCCCTGGCTCAGGGCTGCGGAGCCCGCGGAGGCTGCTTCTTGGACCCTGCTACTATCAGAGCATACACCAAACACTAAGCGGCCGAATTCCGGCTCCCGGAACTGAGCCCGCGGGGGCTGCTTCTTGGAGCCTACACTTATAGGAGCTTACACCGAGCACGGAGCGGCCGAGTTCCGGCTCCCGGAACTTCCCTGGACCGGGGCTAGGAGCCCGCGGAAACTGTGTCTCCGTCCGGGTCCTGCTGAGGGCAGGTCAGGACTCACCCATTGCTTGGGTTGCCTGGCAAGGGGAACGAAATGCTGCCATTCGCATAGGATACCAACATGGCAGAGATCTGATGTCAGCAGAAAGCGGTGGAGGAGAGATCTTCATCAATACCAGCGGTGACATAAGCAGTTGGTCTCCTGGTAAGGGGGGTGAGGCTCAGTCACCCGAGTCTCCTCAATTTGTCCTCGAGCCAGAGGGAAGGAGCCGGGCCGCCGCCAGCCCCCGGAGCAGGCCCAGCGGCTCGCCAGCGTGGTGACCGCGTGACCCCAATTGGAGAGGGGGCGGAGCGGAGCCGCCACCCACACCCGCCAGGTGGGCAGACCCACGACCCAGTAGTACATGGGCGTGGTAGGAGGGGCAGGGCAGAGCCGCCCTTCGCGCTTGCAAGGTAAACAGACCTGTGACAGCCTGGCGGGTCAGGCCCAGTGGCCTGCCAGTGTGGTACACACGTCACCCCAACTCGAGTAGGGGCAGAGCAGATCCTTATCCCACGCCCGGATCAGGCCCTGCCGGTGTGGTGGTCACGTGACCCCAATTGGAGTGGGGGTGGAGCGGAACCGCCACCCGTGCCCGCAGGGTGAGCAGACCAGTGATCAACCTGCAGATCAGGCCCAGGGGTCCACAGGCGTGGTAGGAGGGGCAGGGCAGATCCGCCGCCCGCGCCTTCAAGGTAGGCAGACCTACAACAGACCGGCGGATCAGGCCCAGGAGCCTGCCGGCGGGGTACAAACACCACCCTAATTGGAGTAGTGACAGAGCAGAGTCGCCTCCCTTGCCAGGAACAGACCCAGCATCCTGCAGGTGGGGTAGTCACGACACCCCAGTTGGAGTAGGGGCAAAGCAGAGCCTCCACTCGTGCCCAAAAGGTGGGCAGATCTGCGACCGACCAGCAGGACAGGCCCAGTGGCCTGCTGGTACGACAGACACGTCACCCCAATTGGAGTAGGGGCAGAACAGAGCCGCCACCAGCTCCCAGAACAGGCCCAGTGACCTGCCGGCGTGGTAGCCACGACACCCCAATTGGAATAAGGAGAGAGCAGAGCCGCCGCCCGCACCTGCAGGAAAGATACGCAAGCAGTATGAAAAGACAAGGAAAGAAAGGACCACAAGCAATGCAGGTCAACGCAACTTTAGAAGAGGTAACAGCTGCAGCAGATGGAATGTCAGATAAAGAATTCAGGATATACATGCTTCAGATGATCTGGAGTATCAAGGAAGACATTAAACAGCAAAATCAGACAATGAAAGATCACTTCGACAACGAATTACGCAAACAAATCCAGGAAGCAAAGGATCAACTATACAGGGAGATAGAGGTTATAAAAAACAAGCAATCAGAAATCCTAGAAATGCAGGAAGCAATAAACCAACTTAAAAACTCAATGGAGAATACTACCAACAGAGTAGAACACTTAGAAGATAGAACATCAGACAATGAAGACAAAGTATTTCAACTGGAAAAGAACATAGACAGCTCAGCAAGACTGTTAAGAAACCATGAGCAGAACATCCAAGAAATATGGGATAACATTAAGAGACCAAACTTAAGAGTCATTGGGATACAGGAAGGTACAGAGCTCCAAACCAAAGGAATGAGCAGTCTATTCAATGAAATAATACAAGAAAACTTCCCAGACTTGAAGAATGAGACAGAATCCCAAATCCTAGAAGCCTACAGGACGCCGAATGTGCAAAATCATAAGAGATCCACACCTAGACACATTATAATGAAGATGCCCTACATACAGAATAAGGAGAGAATTTTAAAAGCTACAAGAGAAAGGAAGCAGATTACATTTAGGGGCAAGCCAATCAGGATAACAGCTGATCTTTCAACACAGACTCTGAAAGCTAGAAGATCCTGGAATAACATATTTCAAACACTGAAAGATAATGGGTTCCAACCAAGAATTGTGTATCCAGCGAAATTAAGCTTCAGGATGGAGAATGAAATTAAAACCTTCCACGATAAACAAAAGTTTAAAGAATTCGCAGCTAGAAAACCATCTCTTCAAAACATCCTAGCCAAAGTATTACAGGAAGAGGAAATGGAAAATAACAATGAAAACCAACAGTGGGAGGTAGGACAGTAAAGGGGGGGGGAAACAATCAAAGAGGAAAACAAACAATGTTTAGTAACATAAATAAACAAATATGGCTGGAAGAACAACCCATATCTCAATAATAACCCTAAATGTAATGGCTTAAACTCACCAATTAAGAGACACAGGCTAGTAGAATGGATCACAAAACAAGACCCAACAATATGCTGCCTACAGGAGACGCATTTGATAGGAAAAGACATACATAGGCTGAAGGTGAAAGGTTGGGAAAAATCATATCACTCATATGGACTTCGGAAACAAGCAGGCGTGTCCATACTCATATCAAATAAAATAGATTTCAAGCCAAAGTTAATCAAAAGAGATAAAGAGGGACACTACATACTGCTTAAGGGAACCATACACCAACAAGACATAACAATCATAAATATTTATGCCCCAAACAATGGTGCAGCTATGTTCGTCAAACAAACTCTTCTCAAGTTCAAGAGTCTAATAGACCACCACACCATAATCATGGGAGACTTCAACACACCTCTCTCGCCACTGGACAGATCTTCCAAACAAAAGTTGAATAAGGAAACTATAGAACTCAATAACACTATTAATAACCTAGACCTAATTGACATATATAGAGTATACCACCCAACATCAAGCAGTTACACTTTTTTCTCAGCAGCACATGGATCCTTCTCAAAAATAGATCATATATTATGTCACAGGGCAACTCTTAGACAATATAAAGGAGTAGAGATATTACCATGCATCTTATCTGATCATAATGGAATGAAACTGAAAATCAACGATAAAAGAAGGAAGGAAAAAGCATACATCAATTGGAGAATGAACAATAGGTTACTGAATGATCAATGGGTTATAGAAGACATCAAGGAGGAAATTAAAAAATTCTTAGAGATAAATGAAAACACAGACACAACATATCGGAATCTATGGGACACATTGAAAGCAGTTCTAAGAGGAAAATTCATTGCTTGGAGTTCATTCCTTAAAAAAAGAAAAAACCAACAAATAAATGATCTCATACTTCATCTCAAAATCCTTGAAAAAGAAGAGCAAAACAACAGCAAAAGAAGTAGAAGGCAAGAAATAATTAAAATCAGAGCTGAAATTAATGAAATCGAAACAAAAGAAACAATTGAAAAAATTGACAAAACTAAAAGTTGGTTCTTTGAAAAAATAAACAAAATCGACAGACCCTTAGCGATGCTAGTGAAGAGAAGAAGAGAGAGAACTCAAATTACTAGCATACGGGATGAAAAAGGCAATATCACAACAGACACTTCAGAAATACAGAAGATAATCAAAAACTATTTTGAATCCTTATACTCCAATAAATTAGAAGATAGTGAAGGCATAGATAAATTTCTTAAGTCATATGATCTGCCCAGATTGAGTCAGGAGGATATAGAAAACCTAAACAGACCAATATCAATTGAGGAGATAGAAGAAACCATCAAAAGACTACCAACTAAGAAAAGCCCAGGTCCCGATGGGTATACAGCAGAATTTTACAAAACCTTTAAAGAAGAACTAATACCAATACTTTTCAAGCTACTTCAGGAAATAGAAAAGGAGGGAGAACTTCCAAATTCATTCTATGAGGCCAACATCACCCTGATACCTAAACCAGACAAAGACACTTCAAAGAAAGAAAACTACAGACCAATATCACTACTGAACCTAGCTGCAAAAATCCTCAATAAAATTCTGGCGAATCGGATACAAAAACATATCAAAAAAATTGTACACCATGATCAAGTAGGATTCATCCCTGGGATGCAAGGCTGGTTCAATATACGGAAATCAATAAATGTTATTCACCACATCAATAGACTTAAAAATAAGAACCATATGATCATCTCGATAGATGCGGAAAAAGCATTTGACAAAGTACAGCATCCCTTTATGTTCAAAACTCTAGAAAAACTAGGGATAACAGGAACATACCTCAATATTGTAAAAGCAATCTATGCTAAGCCTCAGGCTAGCATTATTCTGAATGGAGAAAAACTGAAGGCATTCCCTCTAAAATCTGGAACAAGACAGGGATGCCCTCTCTCTCCACTTCTCTTCAACATAGTTCTCGAAACACTGGCCAGAGCAATTAGACAGACGAAAGAAATTAAAGGCATAAAAATAGGAAAAGAAGAAATTAAATTATCACTATTTGCAGATGATATGATTCTATATCTAGCAGACCCAAAAGGCTCTACAAAGAAACTATTAGAGCTAATAAATGAATTCAGCAAAGTGGCAGGATTTAAAATCAACACGCATAAATCAAAGGCATTCCTGTATATCAGCGACAAATCCTCTGAAATGGAAATGAGGACAACCACTCCATTCAAAATATCTTCAAAAAAAATAAAATACTTGGGAATCAACCTAACAAAAGAGGTGAAAGACTTATACAATGAAAACTACAGAACCCTAAAGAGAGAAATAGAAGAAGATCTTAGAAGATGGAAAAATATACCCTGTTCATGGATAGGCAGAACTAACATCATCAAAATGGCGATATTACCAAAAGTTCTCTATAGGTTTAATGCAATGCCAATCAAACTCCCAATGGCATTTCTTGTAGAAATAGAGAAAGCAATCATGAAATTCATATGGAAAAATAAAAGACCCAGAATAGCAAAAACAATGCTAAGCAAGAAGTGTGAATCAGGCGGTATAGCGATACCAGACTTCAAACTATACTACAGAGCAATAGTAACAAAAACAGCATGGTACTGGTACCAAAACAGGCGTGTGGACCAATGGTACAGAATAGAGGACACAGAAACCAATCCACAAAACTACAACTATCTTATATTTGATAAAGGGGCTAAAAGCATGCAATGGAGGAAGGATAGCATCTTCAACAAATGGTGCTGGGAAAACTGGAAATCCATATGCAACAAAATGAAACTGAATCCCTTTCTCTCGCCATGCACAAAAGTGAATTCAAAATGGATCAAGGAACTTGATATCAAATCAGAGACGCGCCGTCTGATAGAAGAAAAAGTTGGCTACGATCTACAGTCGGTGGGGTCGGGCTCCAAATTCCTCAATAGGACACCCATAGCACAAAAGTTAATAACTAGAATCAACAAATGGGACTTACTCAAACTAAGAAGTTTTTTCTCAGCAAAAGAAACAATAAGAGAGGTAAATAGGGAGCCTACATCCTGGGAACAAATCTTTACTCCTCACACTTCAGATAGAGCCCTAATATCCAGAGTATACAAAGAACTCAAAAAATTAGACAATAAGAGAACAAACAACCCAATCAACAAATGGGCCAAGGACCTGAACAGACACTTCACAGAGGAGGACATACAGTCAATCAACAAGTACATGAAAAAATGCTCAACATCTCTAGCTGTCAGAGAAATGCAAATTAAAACCACCCTAAGATACCATCTCACTCCAGTAAGATTGGCAGCCATTAGGAAGTCAAACAACAACAAGTGCTGGCGAGGATGTGGGGAAAAGGGTACACTTGTACATTGCTGGTGGGACTGCAGATTGGTGCAGCCAATTTGGAAAGCAGTATGGAGATTTCTTGGAAAGCTGGGAATGGAGCCACCATTTGACCCAGCTATTCCCCTTCTTGGTCTATTCCCTAAAGACCTAAAAAGAGCATGCTACAGGGACACTGCTACATCGATGTTCATAGCAGCACAGTTCACAATAGCAAGACTGTGGAACCAACCTAGATGCCCTTCAATAGACGAATGGATAAAAAAAATGTGGCATTTATACACAATGGAGTATTACTCTGCATTAAAAAATGACAAAATCATAGAATTTACAGGGAAATGGATGGCATTAGAGCAGATTATGCTAAGTGAAGCTAGCCAATCCCTAAAAAACAAATGCCAAATGTCTTCTTTGATATAAGGAAAGTAACTAAGAACAGAGTAGGGACGAAGAACAGGAGAAGAAGATTAACATTTAACAGGGATGAGAGGTGGGAGGGAAAGGGAGAGAGAAGGGAAATTGCACGGTAATGGAAGGAGACCCTCAGGGTTATACAGTGGAGGGGGTAGAGAGAGAGGAGGGGAGGGGAGGGGAGAGGTGGGGAGGGGGGAGGGTGGATGATGGGAAAGGCAGCGGAGCACAACAGACACTAGTATGGCAATTTGTAAATCAATGGATGTGTAACTGATGTGAATCTGCAATCTGTGTATGGGGTGAAGGTGGGAGTTCATAACCCACTAGAATCAAAGTGTGGAATATGATATGTCAAGAAATTTGTAATGTTTTGAACAACCCACAATAAAAAATTAAAAAAAAAAAAAAAAAAAAAAAAAAAAAGAAAAACAAGTTGGAAGGACATATCAAAGTTGACGCAGCACTAGGAATGCACGAGAACATCACTACCTTTTTTATTTCAAGTAAGGGTCCAGAAATAAACAATATTTGATTAGATACTCAATACTAACACACACAAAAATCAAGTGCAAATACAGCCAATGAATAGATTTGAATTTACAAAAGTCATAAGTTTGTAACATTCCCCAGAAAAATATTTCTACTTACATGAAAATAGGCTGTCTGTGAAAGAAAACTCCAACAATCTCTTATAAAGAAGGCAATGGAAAAGCGAGGGGATAAAACCTCCCAGTATACAGTAGAGAAACTGACATAGACTCTGTGGAATAATAAGTAAAATGACCAAGAAACTCACAGACATATTCAGACATTGCAAATTATGGCTCTTATGTATATCTCTAGTGACCTGTTCAATTATGGTTTTTAATGAGACTATAGAAACAAACATCAAAACTTTGTCACATAAACTTTGTAGTAAGATAATTTCGGCAAGATCCTTGCAGGAACTTGTCAACAGCATATAAATACAATCATAATATCTCATCTTAAGTACACACATATCAAATACCCACTAACTTCACTATTTTATCCACCATAATTCAAGCCGATTGTTCTACTCCCTTAATTACAAAGATCCTAGGGCCTCTGTTCTTTCTCTGGGAGCACTGGACGCCTCCCTCCCTTCTTCTCTTCAGCCTCCATTAGCTCCATATCATGGTCAGCAGTGAACCCTGCATTAACCACTGCAATGTTCACTTCTCTGCTAAGTGTTACAAATCAACGCAGCCTTGTGAATAAATTATCAGTTGGGACAGTAAGCAGCCACTGCAGAACTGCTCTGGAATGGGTTAGCCTGGCTCTCCACTGACCTCAGCCAAAGAGTCATGGGATCCATTCTCTCGAGGGTCTCCTGAAGTGTCCACTGAGTCCACTGAGCTCTCAGACTCACCTA
Organism: Marmota monax; assembly: GCF_021218885.2. Classification (NCBI taxonomy): domain Eukaryota; kingdom Metazoa; phylum Chordata; class Mammalia; order Rodentia; family Sciuridae; genus Marmota; species Marmota monax. The sequence goes on from NW_026695228.1 coordinate 23,669,790, forward strand.
GAGACCAGCTCTGGGAGGAAGGTCTCCCTGTGGAAGTGTAAGGTCCTGCCTGGGTGGGCTTGATGGTGACTGAAGCTCTGTGCCCAGAAAACATAGCAAGAAGGGGTCATGTGCCAGGTTCATAGGCAGACTAAAGACCTCAAAGACACCACCATATTCTGTCCAGCACAGGGATGTGCACTGAGGGACCACATCAGAGCAGAGAGCCACAGCTCCCTATATCTGCTCATTAGCTCATTTCCCTCTTGTTCCCCCAAGGAACACTGGCCTGGAAAGACAGGAAATTCTTCCTGCTGATTATCTGTTCTCAGGAGACTCATTTATAACCCAGAGAACCTGGTGTTTGCTGTTTCTCCATGGATCTTCCTGCCTTCCAGAGGTCCAGCCTCCTGGTACCTCATCTGTCCTTTGACTGAAAGTGCTTTCTAAGTCTCACATAGATGAGCTTGTCTTGACTAGAGCTCATGTGTCTTCAAATCATGAACCCGTGGTGGACAACAAGCACCAGACCTCCCAGAAAATAGTCATGCCCTCTTTAACAACGGTCAGAGTTGTGTTCCTATGGTATAAAGCTTTAGGCATTACAGTTCTTGCCTTCATGGTCCTATTATATATTATCATTAAATCATAGTTTTAACACCAGTTAAGAGCTCCCATTCAGTCCTTCACTTAAAAGTTTTTATTGAGATATAATTCGTTCTTTTAAGGAATCATAATCTGAGCTTAATACTTGATGGGAAATGGGCAACTTCATTTTATTGAAGCTTGTTCTATGGAATCTATTTTATGTAGAGATACTGTTATGACCTTCATCTCCACTGCAGGAAATGGGCTGAAAAACGTTATATATTGAGGAGGGATGGGACGTTCATCTGAATTCTGGCATGATGCTTCCACTTCTCAAAATCTGAGCCTATGTTTTTTAACTAGAGACATATTTTCCATGGAGATATTTAACAATGTCTGAATAGTGATACTTAACCATTCACAACACCCAGAGCAGCTCCCAACACAAATAATCACCCTGCCCACCAAAGTCAACCATGAAGAGGCATTCAAAACCAATTCTATATCACTTTCATTATGCAGAAGAATTACTAGGAATACAAGTTTAGGTGAAAATTCTGAGACCACAGGTGTACTGTGGTTGCAGGAACTCTCCATTATACCATGAACAAGGTGGTCCTGGTACTCTGTGGTCCTGCTCTGTGGACCCGTCTTTGAGAAGCAAGGCTGTGATGCTGTGTGAGAGTCTGGTGTAGGTAGTTTTCAATCTTCTCCTCCCAAAATGTTTTTGTGTGTTATTATTTTTGTGTATTATTTTTGAATAATTTATTTTTTAATAGAAGTATGCTCACTCACTCTAGACAATATATTGATTTCTGTGTATTGTTGTTATTGTTATTATTATTCATGGTACTGGGAATTGAACCCAGAAGTAGCCTACCACCAGGCTATATGCCCTGACTCTTATTTATTTATTTATTTAGCCTGGATATCCCTAACTTGCCCAGGCTGGCTTCACAATGATGATCCTCCAGTTTCAGCATCCAAACTCTTGGTTTAAAAGTGTGCTCCATCATGTCCAGCCAACAATTCCATACAACGACTCTTGAGAGACAATTAATAACATTCTGAAAAATAACCTACAGTAGGCAGAATAATGATCTCCCACAGATGTTTCCATCCTAATCCATAGAACTTTTGAATAAAACAGCTTAAATTTGTAAATTAATTTTCAGGCCCCAATAATCTGTCAAAAGTAATACCACTATACTAAAGTCCAAATTATCTAGAGGAGGTGTTGAAGCATTGACACACGCAGGATTGATCATGCAAAGGAGAAACACTTCAATGCCACATTTCTTTTTACTACACATTGCAAAATCTGCCTCAGGTGTCCAGGGCTGTTTCTCCACAGACAGAGCAACACAAATGAATGTTTTTCATTAAAAAGAAGAAACATTAATCAGTACACTATATTTCAAGAGGGAAGAAATGATTTGTAAAAAATCCTTCCTGTCCCAAAACTTCAATATTTCTTGTACAACATTTGGAAGAATTGAGAAAATCAAATGAAGTGAAAAACTATTGAATATCAGATAAACCAGGAAGCTGAATAAAGGGAGTTGTTAAATGGTAGAGAGAGAGGTTGAAATCAGAGCAATAAGACTGCAGGAAATAAATAGAAGGTAGAAGCTTTACATTCCCAATCTCATCAGAAACCCCAACTCTGGCTCTGAGGCTTTGCTGCCTGCAGTCCTGAGCATGGGCTTCTGAACCCTCCTACAGGTTCCCTCCAAAAGAGACTTCCCAGGGCTCCCTTCACATCCTATTTCTCAGGCTGTAGATGAAGGGGTTCAGCATGGGGGTGACCATGCTGTACATCACCGAGGCTGTTGCACTGGAGGGTGAGCTCTGGGCTGCAGCAGAACTAAAGTACACACCCAGGCCTGTGCCATAAAATAAGAAGACCACAGAGAGGTGAGATGCACAGGTGGAGAAGGCTTTGTACCTGCCCTGAGCTGATGAGATTACACAGATGGAGGACACGATCTTGGAGTAGGAGTAAATGATGCCACTGATGGTGGCACCTCCCAACAACACAGTTACAAAATACATCACAGCATCATTCAGAAAGGTGTCAGAACAGGCAAGTTGGATCACCTGGTTGAGTTCACAGAAAAAGTGGGGGATTTCTACGTGTGTGCAGAAGGACAGTTGAAACACCATTAAGCTTTGTAGCAGGGCATGCAGGACACTCAGGATCCAGCACACCAGAACAAGCAAACCACAGAGCCTGGGGTTCATGATGACAGTGTAGTGTAGCAGGTGGCAGATGGCCACAAACCAGTCATAGGCCATCACAGTGAGGAGGAAGTTGTCCAACTCTATAAAAAAAAAAACAAGAAAAAGCACATCTTGGTGATGCAGCCTGCGTAGGTGATGGCCTTGCTCTGTGTCTGGATGTTCCCCAGCATCTTGGGGATGGTGGTGGAGGTGAAGCAGATGTCCACAAAGGACAGGTTGGAGAGGAAGAAGTACATGGGCATGTGCAGGTGGAAGTCTGAGATGGTGGCCATGATGATGAGCAGGTTCTCCAGCACAGTGACCAGGTACAAGGAGAAGAACAGCCCAAAGATGAGGGGCTGCAGTTTTGGGTCCTCTAAAAATCCCAGCAAATGAAATTCTGATACTCTCGTATAATTCCCTGGTTCCATGTGGCAGATATAACTACCAAGAAAAAATAAATAACATGACTTCTTTTCACACATATAGACACCACACAATTTAGCCACACATGGTGGAAAATACCTATAATCTCATGGGCTCCAGAGGCTGAAGCAGAAGGATTGCAAGCTCAAGGCCAGCCTCACCATTTTAGCAATGCCCTAAGCAATTTATCAAGACCCTGTCTCAAAATAAAAGGACTGCACTGTGGCGCAGTGGTAAAATACCCCTGGGATCAAATCCCAGTCCCATAAAAACAAAAACAAAACCAGAAATGGGAGAATTTATATTTTCCAGCCAAGAAATTCATTTATGTTTTACTTCTGGGTCTGGTCACCCTAGTGCCTCCTTAGTACCATTACTGAGTAGGAATTTCTGTCTAATTCTAAGCTTTTATCCACAGCTCATGCATTGCACACCTTTAATAAGAAATTGCTTCTTACCATGGAGGAGCACATGCAGAGTACTGGCCATGTTCCAGGCACAGGTGAAGCCTCTACAACCAAAGCTCCTGCATCCCAATGATGGACAGAGTACATCCACAGAGGCAAATCACAGTCTATTGCATTTTGGTGCTAATCACATATCACATGTATTGGCAACTGTGCCCCCTCACTGAATTATACACATCAACTCCATGTGGTCCTTTAAATATTAATTACAACTCAATAAAACTGTTTTAAACAGAAATAATCACATATGATGCCTGAGGGTGAAGCAAATATGATAAAAACAAAATCAGGTATAATGGAGATTAGAGGTTCTGTGTGTGTGTCTCTGTGTGTGTGTGTGTATATGTGTGTGTGTGTTGTGAACTCTTGGCCTTCTCTGTGTTTGCAAGTGCTCTCCACTAACCAACATCCTGAGCCACTGGGGCTGCTATTTTTGTGGTTTTCGAAACAAAAAGAAACTGAAAAAGAACTGAAATAACTGAAAAAAGGTAATATACAGCATGTTTAAAATATCAGCATGAAATAATAATCAAATTGACAAAGTCTTTGACACACTAGGATATAGCAGATAATGTTCTTCTGCCATTGTGGCAGGTGACAAGTGCTCAATTATTTCTATGAATGAATCAAGAGTGAAATCTAGAGTATGTGGACATTTCATATAACACAGTTAAATAGCCACCTGATAGGAAAATACTAGATGGTAGGATAAATCCTTATTAAACAGCCATCTGTCTCAGAGAAGATGAAGTTAATCTCCTAGCTCACATATTTACCAAACATCAGATTAAAGACCTCAGTGTAAAAATGAAAAAAAAAAAAAGTTGAGGATGTAGATCTAGACATTATACATAAAATTCACAGTGAAATACTTCATCATAAGGCAAAACACTCAGGTATAAGAAGACAAACACGTATCACTAAAAACAATTTGAAACTGTTTAATAGTCAAAAAATTACCCCAATAGTCAGTGGACATAAAAATATATGAGAAATGGCTTCAGATTGCAAACTTCCCACTGTGCTGAGACAGGGGGCCCCTTCCTCCTGTGACGGTGGACAGCTGCAGTTATCAGGACTCTCTGGCTAATCCCCTGGCCTTCCCTGCCTCTGCTGACCACCAGCCTACATTCTACTACACTGAGTGTTAAATTTTCTCTTATTTATTATTCTGTACATGTTGATGGGGTTCCATTCATTCAGCATGCACTATTTGAAACAAAATAGAATAAAAAAATCTAAAACATCCAAAGGAAAGATGTAAAATAGGAATTATTTAATGATATCAACATGGGTTATGAATATTCCAGAGTACACTGCCAAAGCCCAGAAATAATACAAAATGAAGGAAGTCCTATAAACTGCACATAGTGAAAATATGTAAAGTTTTAATAATCTCTCATACAAGAATAATGTACATTAGAATATGATAAATAATGACAAAATGTACTTGGATCCAGAGGAAAATAAACATGAATGTTTTTCAATGATGCCTAAAAGTGATGCCTTTCTAAGCAATGAATCTGATCAGAAAATGACAAAAAACACAGTAAGCAACACAGAGATACGAAAACAAGTTGGAAATGTTATGCAATGTGACATAACAATAGGGGTTCACAAGAATGTTCACTACCATTTTTATTTAAAGCAAAGCCAGAAAAAGAATGAATATTCATCACTCATAGTTTCAGAAAAGGCAAATACAATTACTAGATAGACTAGAATTTAAATTAGTCACCTATGTTCACACTGTCCTAACCAAAATATCTCTATATGCGTTAAAATAGGCAGTCTGTAGAAGAAAAGAATTCAAATAATCTCTTTAAAAGGCTATCTTGGAAAGCAGCGGGGTGGGGGACTCCTTTCAAATACACCATAGAGAAACCGACACAGCCCTTTGCAACACACAGGAAATAGCTAACACACCACAGGGATATTCAGCATCACAGGGTTCAAATCATTCCACAGTAAAGCTTTAGGCATATCTCTATTTGCCTATAAATTATATTTTTCAATGTTACTATAGAGAAAACAGTACTTTAAAATCTGTGCTCCATGAACTTTTATAGTAAGTTTTAATTTTTGCAAGATCCTTAACCAGGGTTTTTGTAAATAATAAACAATCAATCAATTATTTCTCATCTTTAGCACACACATTTTAAAAATGCCCTAAAATAACTTCTTGTCCCTTCACACTTAATCCCTATTCCTCTGCTCCCTTAATTCCAAAGATCCTTGAGCCTCTGTTCTTTCTCTGGGAGCACTGGACGCCTCCCTCCCATCTTCTCTTCAGCTTCTGTTAGCTCCATTTCATGGTCAGCAGTGAACCCTGCATTAACCAGTGCAATGTTCACTCCTCAGCTAAGTGTTTTGAATCAGTGCAGCCTGTGAATAAATCATTCATCAGGACAGTAGGCGGCCATAGAAGCCCTGCTCTGGGCTAGGTAGGCCTGGCTCTCCATTGACCTCAGCTAAAGAGTCTCAGGTTCCATTCCCACTGAGGCTCTCCTTCAGTGTCCACTGAGCTCTCAGACTCACCTGGAGATCAGCTCTGGGAGGAAGGTCTCTCTGTGGAAGTGCAAGGTCCTGCCTGGGTGGGCTTGATGGTGACTGAAGCTCTGTGCCCAGATAACACAGCAGGAATGAGTCCAGTGCTGGGATCCTGGGCACCCAGACCTGAGACCTCAAAGGACATCACCATATCCTGTCCAGCACAGGGCTGTGCACTAAGGGACCATGTCAGAGCAGAGAGCCATAGCTCCCTATATATCTGCTCATTAGCTCATTTCTCTCTTGTTCCCCCGAGGGACACTGGCCTGGAAAGACAGGAAATTCTTCCTGCTGATTCTCTGTTCCCAGGAGACCGATTTATAACCCAGTGAACCTAGTTTTTATTGTTCCTCCATGGACCTACCTGACTTCCAGAGGTCCTGCCTCCTGGTACTTCATCCCTCCTGTGACCCAAAGCATTTTCTAAGTCTGACACTGATGAGCTCATATTGGTTAGAGCTCATGTGTCTTCGAATCATGGAACTATGGTGTGCAAAAAGTACCAGGAAATAGTCATGCCATCTTAACAAGGGTAAGAATTGTGTTTCTGTGGTATAAAGCCTTGATCATTACACTTCTTGCCTTCACAACCAAAACACTAACAGGAAATTTGTAGTTTTAACAGAAGTGAATAGCTCCCATTCAGCCTCTCATTTTGAAATATTTATTAAGATGAGGTTGTTAGTTTGTATGCACCATAGCCTAATGATAACACCTGATAGGAACTGAGCAGTTTCACTTTTACTGAAGTCTACTCTATGAAGTCTGTTTTATGTGTTAGTATGATTATGAACTACATCTCTACTGCAGAAACAGGGCTGACAAATATTTGACATCAGGTAGGGACTGGCCAGACAAGGTGGCACACACCTGTCATCCCAGCCACTCCAGAGACCCAGGCAGAACAATTATAATTTCTAGGCCAGCCTCAGGAACTAAGTGAAACACCCTGTCTCAAAATAAATATTTTATAAAGTACAAATGGGACCTTCATTTGAATTTTGACATAATATTCCGAGTTCTCAAGCTCTGAACCTGTGGTTCTCAACTGGAGTTATTTTTCCTTGGCAATGTCTGCAGGGAGTGCCAATCAACTATGATGCACAGGAGAGATCCCTGCCCCCAAATGTCAGCAGAGAGGAGATGATCCAAGCCAGTTCTAGACCAACTTCATTATACAGAAGAATTACCAGGGATGCAAGTCCAAATGCAAATTCTGAGGGCATAGGTCAACTCTGGTCCCAGGAACTCTGCATTCTAACATGACCAAGGTGCTCTTGTGTTGTAGGCCCAGGTCTGTGGATCGTGCTCTGCATAGAAAGGTTATTATGGTCTGTGAGAGTCAAGGGTAGGTAGGTTCAATTCCTCTCCTCCCAAAGTGGGCTTTGGGTGTGATTTCAAAAAGTCAGAGTATTCACTGTAATAATTTTTGTGTTATTATTATTATTATTATTATTATTATTATTATTATTCTGTGGTACTGTGGAGTGAATCCAGAGGCAGTCTAATACTGGGATCCATAACCTGACCTATTATTATTATTATTATTATTATTATTATTGAGCCAAGGTCTTGCTAACATTCCCAGGCTCAAAGTTGCCATCCTCTGTCTTCAACCTTGGATTCAAATAGCTGGGATTAAAGGTGTGTACCACCTTTCCTGGTGAATAATTTATTCCAGGGATATGAATGACAACTCATATAATTCTATAAAAAGGCGTTTAGTAGGCAGCATAACGATCTCCAAAAGAATTCTAGATCCTACTCCATAGAGCTTTTGAATTTGTTGGCATAAAAACAATTTTTCCAAAACCCCAATAAAGTACACGTACATATTAAGTAGAAATTATCAAGAAGAGCATTTTTCTTTTTCAATTTTTTTATTAGTACATAAAAGTTGTAGATAATATCTGGGTTCATTCTGACAAGTCACACATGCATGGAAGATAATTTGCTCCACTTTGGTCCCTGGTTCTTTTCTTTTCCATTTCTCTCTTTCCTCTATCTTCCCCCTTTTCTCTACTCTACTAGTCTTTCTTCTAATATTTACAATTTTTAATTATTGATTTATAAACATACATAAAGGTGAAACTCACAGTGGTATATTCATATGTGTACATAGCATAAATTCATCAATTTCATTCCACCATTTCTCCCTTTTCAAATACCAATATACAAACAAATGATAATGTAAAACTGTGACCTTGGATGACTTTCTATTACAAGTTGCAAGAATTGCCTTAGTTCTTGAGGATAGGTTTTTAAACAGAGAAAAGACAATGCTTTCATAGAGGGAAAGACTCAACACATGTAGGAAGATGTTAATTAGAAGAATTTTTTTGCTAACTCATGAGAGAAATGGTAATTTTAAAATATTTCTGGTCTGATATTCAGAATAACTTTTGGAATAAATTTAGAAAATCAGGACAAGAAAGCAAAAATTGTTGGATTTCAGAGAGTTCAGGAAGCTTAATAAAGTGATTTGGACATAATTGTATAGAGAAGTTGAATTCAGAGTCATGAAAACTTCAGAAAATAGATTGGAGACATGATGAGCATTTTCATTCACAATCTAAACAAAGAATCACAACTTGGGGCTCTGAGACTTTGCTCCTGCAATCAAAGTCAGGTACTAGTGAAGCCCCAGGGCAAGAGGCCCTTCCATAGTTACCCTCCAAAAAGACTTTTCAGAGATTGTTTTATGTCCTTATTCCTCAGGCTGTAGATGAAGGGGTTCAGCATGGGGGTGACCACGGTGTACATCACCAAGGCTGTTGCAATGGAGTGTGAGCTCTGGGCTGCAGCAGAACTCAAGTACACACCAAAGCCTGTGCCATAAAATAAGGAGACCACAGAGAGATGAGATGTGCAGGTGGAGAAGGCTTTGTACTTGCCCTGAGCTGAAGACATTACACGGATGGAGGAAGCGATCTTAGCATAAGAGTAAAGGATGCCAATGAGGGCAATAGAAGCCAATAACAGGGCAATAAAATACATCAACATGTTATTAAGGATGATGTCAGAACAGGCAAGTTGGACCACCTGGTTGAATTCACAGAAAAAGTGGGGGATTTCTAAATGTGGGCTGAAAGATAGTCATAACAACTTTAAGCTTTGTAACAGGGCATGCAGGACACTCAGAATCCAGCACACCAGAACCAGCAAACCACAGAGCCTGGGATTCATGATGACCCTGTAGTGCAGTGGGTGGCAGATGGCTACAAATCAGTCATAGGCCATCACAGCCAAGAGGAAGTTGTCACAACTCTCCAAAAACCAAGAAAAGGCACATCTGGGTGATGCAGCCTGCGTAGGTGATGGCCTTGCTCTGTGTCTGGATGTTCACCAGCATCTTGGGGATGGTGGTGGAGGTGAAGCAGATGTCCACAAAGGACAGGTTGGAGAGGAAGAAGTACGTAGGTGTGTGCAGGTGGGGGTCTGAGATGGTGGGCAGGATGATGAGCGGGTTCCCCAGCACAGTGACCAGGTACATGGACAGGAAAAGGCCAAAGATGAGGGGCTGCAGTTCTGGGTCCTCTGCAAGTCCCAGCAGAAGGAATTCTGAGAACCTTGTATTGTTTCCTGATTCCATGGAGTGGATATAACTACCAGAAAGAGAAAAAAATAACAGGACTTCTGGTCACACAGATGAACACCACTGATATGCTTAAAATGTTACCATTTATATTTCCTGTCAGGACTGGATTTCTACACTTTGTTTATGTATCTGTCCTCTTAGGACATTCCTCGAGCCATTACTGCTGAGGAACTCCTGTCCCACTCTGATCCTTTTCTCCAGAAGGTCACTTATTCTGCAGTGATAATGATAAATTATTTCTTAACATTGAAGAGGTTTAAATGAGTGCTAACCATGTCCACGAACTGTCAGTACTCGAATAACAAAAGCTCCTACATCCCAATAATGGGCAAAGATTATATGCAGATAAGTAAATCTTAATCTATTGCCTTTTTGTGCATATTCTTGCACATGATAACTTTTTACCTTTGGTCTCCAGATTGCACACATTAAACACAAGTGGTTCTTTGAATAATTATGCCTCAAGAAAGCTGTTTAAAAAAGAATCTCCTAGCATGTCTGATGGTGAAGGAGCATGAAGGACATGAAGCAGATATGAAGAAGAGAGCGGGGCTGGGGATGAAACCCAGGGCTTCCTGTGTGCTGAGCAGGCGCTCCACCACAGACCTGCACTCCCAAGACCTAGTGCTGCTATTTTTTTAAGGGTGTCCAGGAAAGATCAGCAGAGAATGTAACATTGGAACAGAGACCTCAAGAGCGTGGTGCAAGAGGCAGGAGGTCATCTGCTGGGGTTTAGCAGAGAGAATAGTCAGTGAAAAGGGCCTGAGACAGAAACTTGTTTCAGGTGTTCAAGGGACTCAAAGACCCACTGTGAAGAGGCCAATAAAAAGAGGTATGTATGTGTAAGGTTTTTCATACACAAGTGTCTTTATATAAATAGCTTTATAATCGGCTACCTGATGATAAAAGATATTGCTCATTTACATTTTTATAATACATTTTAAATGTGTTATTTTTAAAAAGGTATAATGACAAGATACGGTGTCAGAGGACACTGAGGAACGAGGTGGTCTCTCTGCTGGGGCTGAAACTGCCAGATACCAAGTGACCTTCATCCCCTTTATGTAAACTGTTAATCTTGTTAAAAGGCAGCCTGGGAAATGAAATGGACAGGCTACTTATGCCACCAACGGTCACATCATAGGAATCGCCTTGGAATAGGAGTCCAGTGCCCTGCCCTGAGGATGGTGCATACACACACACACACACACACACACACACCACTGCTGTGGCCTCTGACCTCACCACTCTGTTAGGCCCCTAGTGTATACAGTGCAAGCTGGCCAGATCAGATTAACTGTTCCCTGATGCAGAAATGGCAGCCAGGATGTCCTTCCTGTAAACCTCCTGTTGAGAAATAGACATGGGGAAAATACTGTTACAGTTTGCTACATTATGTTCTGCATTTTAAGATCATGAGGGAGGGGGTGGGAGAGAGAGAGAGACCAACAAATACAGAGAAGAATAGAGAAATTAACTGGGCATTGGTGGCTGGGGAACAAGGCAATGACCTCAGAAGGCCCCTGAGAGACTGAAAGGAAGAAAATGCTCCTTGATTCTGGCTCTAGCCCAGGGCCCACCCCCTGCAGGTCCTGCAAAAATAAGAAAAGAGAAAGAAATGTATCCAACGTCAAAAGTAGTGATGTACTTATGGGTTCAATACTTTATAGAAATATGACCCCACAACAAAAATGACCAAAGGTAACAAGTTAACAATTCCTCAAAGATATAGGCAAGGGACCACAAGTTCACCACAGTTTGCCTGGAACTGAAGAATCTGGTTTTCCTGCACGTGTCCCCTATTTGACTGATTGGTTTGGAAATTGCCCAAATGGGCGAGCTGGGCCCCTTTCTCACTTCGTTCATGTGGTATCTTTTCTTGGTTGCTCTTGGGTTTGGGGATTTAATCTCTCTTTTTATTTTTTTGAAAAATCCTATAGGTTTCTTCCAACCCTGGTTCTGCTCCCTGTCCAACCTGAAAATGTGGTGACAATTCCACCCTGATATGTCCTAATGTGATGCCGAGGGCACTGTGCCATGACATGGGTGTACTGCCATCGTCAATCTATACTCCTGTCATTCAAGATGCAAATCAACAGAGTAGTGCCCCTTAGTAACCTTTCCATTTTCAGAAAGGTTTGCAAAGTTAGGTTCAGTGACACAAAACAAGTGTAAGAAAGTGAGAGACTGAGTATAAATATGAGGAGGATGAAGCCAGACTCACCAAGGTTGTTTCCAAAGAACTGTGTTAAGCAAAATTGAATGGAGCCCCCAAAATGAACTAAACCAGGGGTTGGGGGTGAAGTTCCATGTTGGAAAACCCGCCTCACATGGGGTGAGGGCCTGGACTGGATCCTCTGCACCTCAGAAGAACAAAAAAGTAACAGTTAACTGACACCAGACAGAGAATAGCAAAAGGTTCAGGATTTAAAGGTGGATTAATAGTTACACGGACAAAGGCTTTGACATCTTAGAATATGGCCTACAATGCTCCTGTGATACTCTGGCAGGTACTGAATGCTCCATTATCACTTGTGAGATGAATCAGGATTGAATCTGAGTGTATGCAGACGTTGCATCTATGACAAAGTTAGTGAGAAATGTTAGATTGTGGAATAAAAGTTTAGATAAATGGCTCTATGGAAGGAAAGTAAGTTGGAACCCTCCCTCGTATATGTTAACAATAATCAGAGAAGTTAAGGACCTCAGAGCAAAAAATACAAAATTCACTTTAACTAAACATCTAAAATTATGTGTAAAATCTCCAGTGAGCAAAATCATTAAGGCAAGAAACTCGGGAGTAAGACCAACATAGGGCACTAAATAAAATATACAATTTTATGATCAAATGTATCATCCCCAAAGTCAAGGAAGAAACAATAATTTGTAAAAAAAAATCATTCAAAATATTGACACTGGTAGAAAAACGAGCCAATAACAATAACAGGGAAATCAAAATATTGATGAAACATACAAATATTTGCTAAAAGTCAGTAAAAGTTCAAGAAAACAAGAAACATTTTTTTCACTTCCTCTAGCCACAGAAGACCTGTACCACTTATGGGGGTTGGGATTTTTAAACAGAAGAAAAGGGGAACCCTAATTTGGTGGCAGCAATGTGCCCTTATGACAGGTATTGGGAACAATCTGAAGACAGCCATAAATCGTAAAAGTGCAAGTATCTTTAACTCAAGGTCTGTCCATCTCTCCAATATTGACATTCTGGGACAAGTGATTCTTTGAGGTGGGGGCTGTCCTGTGAATAGTGGGATGGTGAGCAGCGTCCCTGACCTCTCATGACCCCTCCCCTGTATGACAACTGAAAATGTCTCCACTCCTTGCTCAGTGTCCCCCAGGAGACAAGTAACACTCCTGGTTGAGAAGCACTGTTTGAACTTAACAATAGCAACATATTTCTGCAGCATTGGTATAATAGCAAATTAATGAGAAAGACTAGAAAGTCCATCAAAAATATGAGTAGCACAGCCTCATTGTGCAAGATGGCCCATCCTTTGAAATGTCTGACTTGCATTATGTTAGATGATTTTCAGGAAGCTGATAGGAATGATTGAGTGAGGAGGGAAGGAGGGATAATTTAGAAAGCATTCCACACTAAATACCCAGAGCATTGACAATGGGCACAGGATCTCATCCAGACATTTGTATTAAAGGTGTTTTGTGAGTGTAGGCCAACCTAATAGAGAGAGAAAATGTGTTAGAGTGAGAACTAATACAATGGAGAAGGACAATATTGATTGAATTAGTGTAACAGTAGCAGTTTCTTTCTTTAAAGTAATGAGTTTGTGGATTTTATTTTTTATTTTATTTAATATATCACATCAATTATTTTTTTTTTATGTTGGGTTTCTGTTTCGGCATTTTGTCTTCTTTTGCAGTGCTGGGACCAAACGCAGGGCCTTGCACATGCGAGGCAATCGCTCTACCACTGAAGAACATTCTCAGGAAAGTTCTTTTTTTAATGACACATAACAGCTGTACAGGTGACTGTGATAATTAAATATGTGTACACACATGCGATTCTCAAACCAGGGTAATCATCACTTCCCTCCCCTTAAACATTTATCAATTTCTTGTTTTAAGAAACTTCAAAATCCTCTCTTCTAATTCTTTAAAAAATATATAATCAAAAACTCACTTGGCATTTTGTAAGTAATTTCGTGATTTTATGATAAAGATCATGGATGTAAAGATATGGGATACTTTGTTGTGACCTGTAATCCTCCTCCTGCTTCATACATCACCAGGACTTATTCCTCCTGTGTATCTGTGTACAGGTGCCCACTGTGCAACCTTCCTCTCTCCTCTCTCATCCTACTCTTCCTGACTTCTGTGACTGTCATTATACTCTTGATGCTATTTTTTAAATGTTCTCCAATTTATTACCATGAACTTGTGTCTGTAAATGGAGTGCAGTGTCATATTTCAATGCACCCATGCAGCATGCACCAATTAAAATAAGATCGAAGGAAAATATAAAACATCTAAATGATATAACATAGAAATTACTTAATGATATCAACCTGGGTTACTAGTTAAAGATTAAATTTCCATAGACTTGGAAATAACAAGGTTCTGAAATCCATGATGATAACAGTATCTAAAGTGTTAACTTGTCTCATATAAAGATATGTGTACTCGATATACTTAATAATGACACAACGAGCTATAATCAAATGGGAAAGAAGCATGAATGCATTCCCAATGAGTGCTGGAGGTTTTGCCTCCTATAGCTCCCTATATTTGTTCATTAGGCCTATTTCTAATCAGAAAAAGCCAAAATATAATAAGCAATAACAGAGATGTGAAAACAAGTTGTAAATATTAGCATTAAGGTGCACAAGAACCTTCATGATCTTTTTTATTTAAAGTAAGGGTCCACAAGTAAAGAATATTATATTAATACTTCAAATCTTTTAGGAAAAAAAGCAATGCACAAACATAATATGATTGATAGATTTGGCACACAAAATTCACAAATTCTTAAACGTTCCCCACAAATATCTCTATGCATGCATGAAAGAATTAAATGGCAAACGGGCAGTTTGTGAAAGAAAAAATAAATCTCAATCTTTGTTTGCAAGAATATTGCAAAAGGCAGTGGGAGGGAGCTAATTTTTCCACTCCACATACAAGGGCATGCCTTGCTTAGACACTTGGCCATGCAGCAATAACTGCCTTCCAAACCACAGACACATTCAGCCTCACAGGTATTCAAATCACTTCAAAGTAAGGTCGTAGGCATCTCTCTGTTGACCTATGAAATCATGTTCTTCCATGTGAATGCTCCAGGACAGAAATAATACTTTAAAAAATATTTGAACTCCTGTTCTTCTGACCTTTTTCTTCAAGTTAATATTTGCAAGCTCAGGATCTTTGTCAGCAATATATAAGCATAATCAAGTATGTCAACTTTATCTCATCTTACACACAAAGAGTCCTAACTTCACTTCATGTCCCTCCACAGTTAATTCCTATCCTCTATTCCCATTAATTTCAAAGATCCTTGGATCTATGATCTTTCTCGGGTAGCACTGGGTTCCTCCCTCCCATCTTCCCTTCAGCCTTTGTTAGCACCACTTCATGGTCAGCAGTGAACCCTATGTTAACCAATGAAATGTTCACTTCTCATTTTGTTGTGCAAAATTATGACTAAATCATCAGGACAGCAAGCAGCCACAGCATCCCTGCTCTGGTCTAGTTGCCCTGCCTCTCTGCTGACCTCAGCTAAAGAGTCTCAGGTTCCATTCTCTCTGCTGCTCTCCTGCAGTGTCCACTGAGCTCTCAGACTCACCTGGAGACCAGCTCTGGGAGGAAGGTCTCCCTGTAGAAGTGCAAGGTCCTTCCTGAGTGGGCTTGATGTGACTGAAGCTCTGTCTCCAGAAAACACAGCAGGTAGAAGTCAGTGTCAGGTCCACAGGCAGGCTGAAGACCTCAAAGGACTCCACCACGTCCCATCCCGCATAAGGCTGTGCACTGAGAGACGACATCACAGCAGAGAGCCACAGCTCCCTATATCTGCTCACTAGGCTCATTTCCCTCTCGTTCCCCTGGGGGACACTGGCCTGGAAAGACAGGAAATTTTTCCTGTTGTTCTCTGTTCCCAGGAGACCCATTTATAGTCCAGTTAAACTAGTTTATATTGTGCCTCCATGGATTAACGTGCCTTCCAGAGGTCCAGTCTCCTTGAATAGTCTGATACTGATGAGCTCATCTTTATTGGATCCCATGGATCTTGCGAGCAGGTATCTGTAGTGAGTACAAAGCACCAAATACCCCTGAAAATTGTCATGCCATTTTTAACAAGAGGGAGAATTGTGCTCCTCTGGTCTAAAGGTTTGGGAAATACACTTCTTGCTTTCATGGTCTGTTTCTCAAGACTAAAGTATTTTATAGTTTTTGCAAAAGTTAAAAAGGGCTCATCTTAATAATATGCATTACATTCTTTTTGAGCACTATAACCAGAGATTAGTACCCTCTAGGAGTTGTGAAATTTGATTTTTTTATCCTATTGTGTGAGATAGTTTTGCTATTATGAACTCCATTCTCCAGTGCAGAAATGGAGCAAAGGTTGCCAATCAAGTAAGCGATTTGGCCAGAACTTGAATTCTGGAATAATGGTTCCAGTTCTCAAACTATGGTGCTCAACTAGAGATATATTTCCCCTGGGGATAGTTGGCAATGTCTAAAGGATGATGCAAAGAACAAATCCCAACACAAATAATTGTTCTGACCCCAAATATCAACAGTGAAAAAACGTTTTAGACCAATTTCACCATGCATAAGAATTCCCAAGCATTCAAGTTTAAGTGTAAATTCTGAGGCCATAGTTTTGCTCAGCACCTTAACCACATCCCTGGTCATATTAGGGCTAGAGGACCAAGTCCATAGGCCACTCTGAGTAGCAAGCCTATGACCTTGTGTTAGAATTAGGGTGCAGCTCAGTAAGTACAGCATTAATCTAGCATGTGCATGTCCCTAGGATCCAACCCTAGCACCCAGAATAGATAAAAAATCTCAAGTGTGGATGGTCCTAGGTCTTCTCCACCATGAATCATCTTAGCATACCATTTTCAAAGAAAATTGCATTCCTTGCTCTCAGTGGTGTTGCAGATTTTGTTTTCAAGTGTTTTTTTAAGGGCCTTGGGTGACATTAGCTAATATACTTTTGAAAGAGCCTTAGTAGCACAAAGAATATGGGGTCTCCAAAAGAGGTCATATCACATATGAACCTGCTCTGTTTCTCTGCATTCAGCTTCGTTTTTCATTCCACATGCAAGAGAAATCATGGAGTATTTCTCTTTGTGGCTCTGACTTATTTCATTCAACATGATGTCTTTCAGTTTTTCAGTCTGTTCTTCCAGTTTCTTGAAAAGTGACATTAGGTTATTTGATACCTTTTCTTTTTCTTAATTATAGGTGTTTATTGCTTGATGGTATAAAATTAGAAATTTTCACATATTTCCTTACACAAACATTTCTACACACATATGCATAGAGGAACTAAGAAGCAGCATCAAAGTGGGTGAAAGTGTTCATTTTTCTATGAAAAAATTCAGTAATATTATATAGAAATCAAAATACTCTAACCCCAATGCAAAAAAAAAAAGATGGCAGAGAATTTGCAAAAGAGAAAGTCAACGGCTAACAAGTCCACACATGTTTTTAACCTCACAGGTTAAGAAATAATTGCAAATTAGAGCTCTTTAACACATCCTTTTTCACCGAATAATTAATTTTTTTCATGTGAATACCCAGTGTGAAAGAAGATATTGTGAAATCTATGTCTCATGAACTGGTGTAAAAAGGTAGTATTAACAAGCATTCTCTTGGTCTGGAACTTTCTTGTCAATATGGAAACATAGTCAAATATACCCTGTCCTTAAAATTTAGCAGATACGATCCACATCTCTGCATATTCCTACACACCTAATACTCTATTTCTCTACTCATCTTAATTCTTTTTAAAGAGAAAGAGAGAGAGAGAGAGAGAGAGAGAGAGAGAGAGAGAGAGAGAATTTTTTCAATATTTGTTTTTTTAGTTTTCGGCGGACACAACATCTTTGTTTTTGTATGTGGTGCTGAGGATCGAACCCAGGCCGCACGCATGCTAGGCGAGCGTGCTACCACTTGAGCCACATCCAGAGCCCTACTCATCTTAATTTCAGAATTTCTTGGACTTAGTTCTACTTCTACTGGAAGCTCTATATGTTCCCCAAGCACTCATACAATTGAGCACTTATTACCATTATTTCATTGCTAACAATGACCCCTGCCTTGTTGGGTTCAATGTTCACTTCTTTTTTCAGCATCACTAGTAAATGTGTTAAGGATTTAAGCAACAAAGCACAGGGCTACAACTGTTCCCCAGATATGGGTTAAGCTGGTTCAGCTCTCAGCTGACTGTAGGTGAACAGTCTCAGCCTCCCTTGCCACGGGGCCTTTCCTCAAATGTGTGGCAGGCTCTCAGACTTACCTCGACAGGTGGCTCGGAGTGTGAAAATTCCTCCCTGGTGTGGGGGGAAAAGGCACACTCACACATTGCTGGTGGGACTGCAATTGGTGCACATGGAGATTCCTCAGAAAACTTGAAGTGGAACCACTATTTGACCCAGCTATCCCACTCCTTGACAAATACCCAAAGGATTTAAAATCAGCCTATTTCAGTGATGCAGCTATGTCAATGTTTATGGTAGCTCAACTAAGAATAGTCAAGCTATGGAAGCAACCTAGATCCCTTCAAATCACCACAGCTCCTACCATGGCTGATACCAGTAGCCTCTGCTGTTCTTAGTTCTTAGTATCTTTTGGCATCTTAAGAGTGGCAATACCACCAGCCATACTTTCTATGTGAATATTATCTTTTTCTTTCACCTCTAATGCATTGCCACAGATGCTTCCTGGGATTTTATGCTGTGTAGATAGTTTTAGGTGGGATGATGAAGCTGTTATCTCCTCCACGATCCTGATGATGTCCTTCCTGAATGATGTTCAAAGAAGAAAAGACTGTTCAATGATTGCATTCGAAAACCCAGTTCCACTTACAATAAAGTTCAGAGCTCCAGGGCCCTTTGGGAGTCTACCTAAGGCATTTGGCCTTCTTTTCTGATGATTTTACACATTAAAATAATGAAACATGTATCCTCACCCAGAGGTTAAAGTGGAGCCACAGACTAGGTTCCATGATCTACCACAGCCAGAGGAGGGAAGAGAGAGTGTATTGATAACAAGATAAAGGACATGGATAAAATAAGCACAGTCCAGTCCTCAAAGAACACTCCTTCCTGGTCTGTAGACCAAGAAAACACTCAGCCACATGGATCTCAAACAGAAATCTCTGCACGTTATCCTCTTTGGCTCTAAAAAAGGATTTCACAGGGTTGTTTCCTGTAATACAACTTTGTAGAGACTCATGTCTACGTGTCCTATGTGAGTGAGGAATGGCGCCCTTCCTGAGGGGAAGGAAATGGGCAATGAACCCAGGGGTACAGCATGGACCAGGCAAGTGCTCCAACTCTTGAACACCTGGGCATTGGGAGCCCCCAGTAGGTTGCACCTTCTGAGGGCCTCACCTGTTGGCTACTCCTTCATGCTCAGCACAAAGATGTGAAAGGAATGCTTAGTGTCCTACTCTTCCAATTTTGTGGAACTGATTTTTCACAATGCTTGGCATGGCCTGTAAAAGGCAGTGTCCTGGAAATTGTTAGAGATGGTCCTGACTCTCTGACTTGGAATACTGAGGACCACACAAGGGACTTGTTGTGAGCCTGTTAAGGAAGCTGTGGATTCATGCAGACCCCCACCTGCACAAGCTGCTCTCTTTATATTTCTCTAACCACACACCTGGAACCCTGTCTACACTGCACCTTTGGTAGCAAGGACAGAAGCTGTGACAGTGAGGGAGGGGGTCTAGGACAGGTGTGTGTGGGCTTTGAAACAGTGTCTGCTCTGGTCTGTGACAGACACACTCTGAATCACTTATTAAGGAGGTGCTCATGGGGAAAGACAAGGATCTGCTGAGATCAAGTTCAGGGAGAAAGCAACGCCATGAGCCAAGGGCCCCAGGGGTAAGAAAGGTATGTGACCCAGGGACGCAGAACTGGCTGCATGCAAAATTATCTTTCTAGTTTGGTTTTCTCACTTATGGAAACTCAATTGCTCAGAGAATAGAATAACAATGTAACAATTAATTTAATGAGCGTTCATGAGAATTCAACCTCCCAGGCCCTGGAAATAGTAAATATGCCCCTGATACTCTCAACCAAGCTCAGCTCTGCCAGGAATGAGAGGATTCACCAGAACCTTGAAGAGCACTCATGCCTGAGGCCACCTCCTGCATTTCCTCAGGACTGAGCTGACCCTCATCACCCAGGGAAGGAAGAGCAGGACCTCACCACCCCAAGGGCTGCTGATGTGGGAGCAGGTGGGAGGCAGCACAGCCTCACAGAAGGAGATTTGGAGGCTCAAGTGAGGACACTGTAGTGAGGAGGGGCCCTCACCCCGAGCAGTCTATGCAGTCAGCTCTCGTGTCTCTCGACTTCTGTCCCTCTCCCTCCCCTCTCATCTTATTCTCTTTTCTGGTACCCAGATCTGAGCATCTCTCACCTTCCTGATGGAACTGACCTTCTCTCAAGTGTTCCCTGCACATCTCCACCATTGTTCTGGAGCCACTAGAGGGGACTTTCTTCTCTTGTATCAGAGAAGCTTCTTTTTCTTTTATGTATGAAACTACCCCTTCATTATGTCACAGTACCTTCTTTTGTATATTGTATAGTTAACTCAAGTCCAGCCATACATCTTCTGACATCATGTTATCGAATGTTTTTTGTCTCAGTTTCAATATTCATGAAATAAGGATCATAAGAGTGTTTACTTCATAGGAATCATGTTGGGATGAAATGAAAGTAAATCAGGTGTGATAAAGTGATAATATTCTCTAACAGGAAGTGAGTGCCTACATTTGTTCATTATTATCATTGCATTATCATAACACATTTTGTTTCTGTTATATAAAAACAGCAATGATGATATAATGAATCAAGTTATATAAATCATAACACAAGGCAGGTCCTCAAGTAATTATACAGGTTAAATCTCCCATATGCTGTATGTTTGTAAGGTTCTGGTCTCCATTCTAGGTATTGTAAATTTCATTAATATTTGGCATGTTGGAGATCTATTTCCTAATAAATTCTCTGCATGTAAAAATGCAACATTTTGCCCCTTCTGCCCACATTTTATTTTTTAATAAGTTAGATGCGTAGAAAAGTTACAGAGAATACTGAGACTTCTGGGATAGAATTCAAAATGGAAATTCAGAACTAGAAAAAAGCAATATTTGCCAAAGATCTCAATGTGCTATCTGCCTCCACGCCACCTACAGTGACCTCTGCTTTTTACACACTGGCTTTGTGTGAACAGACTTAGAAAAATCACACCCAGTTACAATAGGTCTGAAGCCACCAATCTGTCATCTGCAGCCACTCTATCCTCCATAAACCACACCTTGCCTTTTCCCTGTTTCTTACTGATGCATTTTGGTTGTACATAGTTGGGATTTGTTGGTACATATTCGTACATGCACATGTATAACAACAGAATTTGGCCAAGATCATTCCCCAGTAGACACTTTGCCTTTTCCATATTCGGGTCTCTGGTGCCTTTTTCTCCATCTATTGCATTGGTTTGCATTTACAGGCTACTGACAAATGATTAGTGATAAGAAACTTAGTTTTCTTCTTTACTTAAAGAAGAATTCTGCTTCTGCTCCCACCTAAAGGTCCGGCCAGAGCATTTTTGGTGGTAAGTCTTGTAATTTTTTGGCTTTTTTCCTTGGTTGTTGATTTGTTATCTTCCATCAACTTAGGACAATTCCTAGAAATAAGTTCTACTTTGGAACAGTTACATACTTTTTTTTCCATTAATTTTATTTATTTTTTATTTGTTCTAATTATTCATACATGACAGTAGGATGCATTTTGACACATCATACATAAATGGAGTACAACTTCTCACTCTTCTGATTGTATATGATGTAGAATCACACAGCTGGGGTATGCATATATGCACATAGGTTAATAATGTCCAATTCATTCTGCTCTCCTTATGACCCATATATCCTCTGTCCTCCCTTCTCTCCCTTCTGTCTAACCCCAAGTTCATCTATTCTTCCCTAACCCCACCTGCTTACTGTGAATTAGTATATGCAACTTAGAGATGTAAGAAATATTATCTTATAAGTTTGAGCATTTCCTTACCTCTGTGTTCATTTTTCTCATTCCTAACTCTAGAAATTTCAATTCACTTTTTGTCTTTTTTTAAAAGTTTTTTTTTCTAACCTTTGTTTTAATTTTTTATTTATATATGGTACTGAAGATCGAACACAGTGCCTCACACATGCTAGGCAAGCACTCTACCACTGAGCTACAATCCCAACCCATCACTTTTTGTCTTTTTGAAGGGTTTTATTAGTGCATTGCAGTTATGCATAATATTGGGGTCATTTTACATAATCACACATGCATGGAATTTACTGCACCTTACATCACACCCGTTCCTTCCTCCTCTTGTCTCCTTTAATCCATTTCATTTGATGTCTGACTTTTTCTGGTTGTGGATGCTATAGAATTAGATCTGGAATTTGTTTTTCTATTCTAGGGTCTTTCTCCTTTTAAGTTCTCTAGCTCTGTTTTTACCTTCATTTTATGCTTCTTTCTGCTTTAGTTTTGCCTAATGTTATTTTTATTTCCAAATTTTTTAAGTTTTAAGGTTGCTATTTTTTAAGGATTGATGACATATGTATTCATTTGCAGTTTTTATATGACACACCAAGAAACAAATCCAAAAAGAAACAACGATGTCACTACTCAGGAGATCCCTGGTCATATGCTGGTGACTCTTGTAGAATTTATAAAAGGGCTATTTGATGATTTAATTTCTGCATCCCAGAAAGGCGGACCAAGTATCCTCTCATATCAGTACCTGAAATGTTACTTCCTTTCCCCATCACAGAATTTGGCATGGCTACCTTTTTTTAAAAAAGGACTTCTCACTTACTTCCATGAAAATGGAATCTTATTTTTATTACACTTTTATAAATTAATGGTAAGAATGAAAATCTTCTCAAACATTTAATTTTAATATCCCTTTAATGAATCTTTAACTCTCTCAACCTTTTACCAAGCAATACATTAATCTTAATTTATAAGTGAGATTTTATTAATGAAATATATTAACATTGACTAACCAAGTAGATTATTTTTGCAGTTTTCTACGTGGTGCCCTTTTCCCTCCAGATGATTTCAATATAAAGTTATAATTTCTGAAGTTTTTTTTTTACTTCTACAAAAATTTTTTTAGTCAGTTCCTCTACTTTTAGAGATTTTTCATGCCCATGTATATGTTTACTTTATTTTTATATTGTGTTTTCATTATGTAGCTACTTTGGTCTTTTGCTCCACATTAAAGGCTTGAAATTTATTTAGAAACATGGAGACTGCAATCAACATTATATTTAAAAAATGGCTAGTAAGTCATTACACTCTGATGAAAATTTTAAAAAGCTTCTTCAAAGTATGCAGGGATAAACAATGCATATTAATGGGATAAAAATAACATAGTTAATATTATACCATTTAATATGAGTTGAGCAACATATTATGTGGCAAAAAAAGAATTCCCTATCTTACACAAAACCTTAACAAGGATCTGGAATTAACCAAATAAAAAGGTTAGGTGTTATAAAGTGATATTATTTAGTCAAAGTAGACTTTTTTTAAAAATCATGAAATTTTTTTTAAAAGTTCATAAATTATGGACATCTCATCAACACAAAAAATACAAATGCTTTCTGAATATAATCACAATAGTGGATATGATATTGCGGACCATCATTCCTAACAGCATTAAGGCTTAAATATACTCAATATTATCAACAAGAAATGAACATGATCTACATTTTCTTTTAAAAACCATAAATATTTACCTAAAAATGGATTGAAATACATGGAGAGAAATTCTTGCTACTGATATGAGAATCTGAATGTTGTAATGATGTCATTTTTTCCCAAATTACTTTAAAACTTTAAGGAAATCTCTGATAAAATTCCAATAGTATTTTACTTCCAATGGTGCTGATTCTAACATTTATCTACAAGAATAAGCTGGAACTAGAAATCAAAATCTGATATAAATAATGCTAGGTGACTTTCCCTACTAAACTCTTAAGTACATCATGAAGATGGACAATTTTTTACAATATGGATCTGGCAGCCTGATGAATGGTCAGTTTAAGTCAATCATTTATTTGCATGTAAAAAAGAAAATACTTGATTTTTTTTAAATGGCAGAAGTCTTTTGCAGATTATTGTAAAAGAAGAAAGTATATACTTAAAATTAACCTTAACTGTCTTCTTTATAGAGAAAACTAGAAAAGTAAATGTCCAGAATGGGCAAGATTTGAAGAGCCATTTCCCCATGGTGGAATATTCTGTTGTGATTTTAAAAATATGCCTAAGACTCATGCCTATTTTTAGAAACTCTAGGATTTCTGTATTTAGAAATTCTATCATTTCTGAATGCATATAGTTTAAAGTCATAATTAAAATGAAATGGAAACTATAATAATAATAGTAGAGGCTGTTGGGGGCTCTAGCAAAAGGACCACACATGTCCACAGGATATGACATGTAGATATCACAGAAAAGCAGCACAGTAAAATAGAGAGCTTCCCATGACAGGACAACCTTCCTGGAACTAGGAGATGCTCATTCCCATGTTTATCAGGCATAACACAGCAGAGCACCTGGGGAATGAGGATTGGGTGGGGATGCAGGCAAGATCTAGAGCCCTGGTTCCCAAGCAGGAGTGGGCCTCTGTTCCTGACAGGGCTTCTTAAAACAGAGAAGGCTACTTCACACCTACAGCGTGAGGTTCAGGTATCAGGTGAGGTGTGCATGAAAATGCACTTTTCAGCAAGATTCCAGGTAATGCCCAGGTGGGTATTCTTGGGGACACCATTTGAGAACTACTGACATAGAGGAACGTCTTCATTTGTTGCTTTCGCGGTAAAAATGTTAAATGAAACTTGTCAGCAAAGAGACTCAAATGATAAGACAAAATAAATGATTTTCTGAGTTCCCAAGGTTTCAATAAAATACACTGGGAAATCCATGGGAATCCCTATTTGGAAATATATATATATATATATATATATCCAGTGATTGAACATAGAGGCACTTAACCACTGAGTCACATCCCAGGCACTTTTTTATTTTTTATTGTGAGACAGGATGTTACTAAGTTGCTGAGTCTGGCTTTCAACTTGCAGTCCTCCTATCACAGCCTCCCTAGCATCTGGCTGAAGTAAATTTGGGGTTCCTTCTGGGAAAATACACCAGCACTATGGAAAGAAGAAACCAAACAGGAGCTGGAGACTTTGTCCCCCTGGGATTCACAGATGACCGTGACCTGACTCTTTGGCCTGCTTCTGGCCATGTACCTAGTCACTGTGCTGGGGAACCTGTTCATCATCCTGGCTGTCGTCTCAGACTCTCACCTGCACACGCCCATGTACTTCTTCCTCTCCAACCTGTCCCTGGCTGACATTGGCTTCACCTCCACCACCATCCCCAAGGCTCTCAGGAACATCCAGACTCACAGCAAAGAAATCACCTTTGCAGGCTGCGTCTCACAGATATGCTTCTTTTTAGTGTTTGGATGCCAGGACAACTTGCTCCTGACACTGATGGCCTATGACCGCTTTGTGGCCATCTGTCACCCCTTGCACTACATGGCCATCATGAACCCATGGCTCTGTCTGCTCATGGCTCTGGGGTCCTGGTTGGTCAGCATCCTAGGCACTCTCCCAGACACCTTGAGTGTTTTGAGGCTGTCCTTTTGCACCAACATGGAAATCCCTTACTTCTTCTGTGATCTTCCTGAAATCCTGAAGCTCGCCTGCTCTGACACTCTCATCAACAACATAGTGGTGTACACTGTGGCCATCATCCTAGGTGTCTTCCCTCTCACTGGCATCCTCTTCTCCTACTCTCAGATTTTCTCCTCCATCCTAAGGATCTCATCAGCTGAAGGGAAGTACAAAGCCTTCTCCACCTGTGGATCTCACTTCCTTGTGGTCTCCTTGTTCTATGGCACTGACCTTGGGGTCTACCTCAGTTCTGCTGCTACACCATCCTCTGGGATGAGTCTCATGTCCTCAGTGCTCTACACCATGCTCACCCCCATGCTGAACCCTTTCATCTACAGTCTCAGGAATAGGGAAATCAAGGTGGCCCTGGGGAGAGTCTTCAGCAAGATGATGCCTCTCAGGGCACGTCTCACCTGATTCCCAGTGTGCACCATAGTGGAGACCAGACACCTCACCCCTTCCATCCAACACTGGCTACCTCTTCTTGGTGTACATCAGGGCAACTCATTCTTTGCATCTTCCTTTGGGCTCATTTCCACCTAGGGACTCTTCATTATGCAACATATTATATCACCTGTGCACTATCTACCCAATCATTGTAATTTTGCATGAATACAACTGGGCTTTTTTACTTGCAAATACTTACATTGAGCCATGGGCATTGTATTTTTATTGATACAAAATATTTGCATATGTTGATGGGGCCCTGTGTATAAAGAGTAGTGATCAAATCAAGGTAATCATCATTTCCATCCACTGAAATATTTATCATTTCTTTTACTGGGATATTTGATGCTCCTCTCTTCTGGTTTTCTAAAATTATACAATCAATTTTGTGAAATATTGTTCTCTAATGTGCTGTAGAACTTTAAAAATCATTTTTGTTATGCAACTGGATTTCACGCCCTCTACCTAACCTCCTCTTCACCATGCCTGACTTCCAAGGACCACTGTTATACTCTTGACTTGTGTGATATCAACTTCATCAGCTTCCTCACCTGAGTGAGAACTTGTAGTCCTTGCTTTCTGGTTTTTTGAGTGACATATATCCTCAGAAGTGAATGGACATGTACCTCTGGTGTTGTGAAAATGCTGTCTTGAATACTCATTTACAGGAATGTTTTCTGAAATGAGGGGAAAAAATAACTCTAAGTTTTCCCCCTTATATCAGACCTGTGCTTCCCATCATGCTGATTATATTGAATTTTCTACTTATCCTCTGTACAGAATCCTCAAATTTGAGAATTGGCTCTTTCCTAAGAAAGTTCATTGAATCTTTATCAAATGAAATAAATATTTGACAGGCAGGTAATTAAATGTAAAATAGAATATGGACCATAAAATAAAAAGTTATAAATTGAAATAAATATTTTGAATTTGAAAAGAAATTCAGAGTTACTAATGCTGATATTAATTACAACACTCAGTATGTTCTAGCACTATTTCCATGTTTTATACACATCATATCACTAGGTTTCCCAATGTCACTTTATGTGATGTATTAGTCCACTTGCATTGCTATATCAAAGTGCCAGAAACTGGGTACATTATAAACAAGTCTATTTATCTCACAGTTTGGGGTTCTATCAAGTCCTATTAGCATGACTACATCTCTGGGAGGAGGCTCTGACTTCATCCCATCTGGGTAGAGATAGCTATGCCAGGAGCCCTCCCAAGAGGGAGAGATCACATGGAGAGACCAGATCCCAGAGAGATATGGGGGAGGGACAAGTCCTTCCCTTTTATCACAGCCACTTACACAAGCTTAGTATGACATCACCAGGTGATGAAATGTTATGAGATCACATTTATGTCTGATGGAGAAGGTACCAAAACGTGCTTATTCAGGGCACAATTGTATTTTAATTTCACTTCCTCTTTGAATCTTCTATGCCACACTCAAAAGTCCTCACAAGAACAACTTATAGCAGGAAAAGTTTATTTGGGCTTGTAGTTTCAGAGGCTCAGCCCATGGTCAGCGACACTATAGCTCTGGGCTTGGGTGAGGCCAGACATCATGATGAAAGGAGGTCAAGGAGAAAAGTGACTCAGGACAGGTCACCCATGAAGCAGAGAGACCTCCACTTTCCAGGAACAAAGTATAAACCCAAGGGCACACCTGAGATTGATGGGCCATAAGTCCTTGCACAGCTTTTAAGGAGGAACCACAGACTTGGCCCTATGATCTATGACATCAGAAGGGAGAAGGGGGACTATGTGTCACAACACTCAGGACATTGCTATAAAAAGCACATATGAGTTCTCCCTAGAGCAAGCATTCCTGATACATGGACAATGAAAACAGTCACATTGTTCCCAAACAGGGGTCACTGCACATTACACTCTATGACATTCTCCATTGAATTTCTTTCTTTGAATCCAACATTAGGTTTCTACAGGCTGTTTCCTATAAAACGCTTTTGTAGTGACTGATGTCTCTGTAAGTGTGAGCAAGGGATGGTTTCATCCTGAAAGGAGGAGAATGGAAAGTAGATCCAGGAACACAGCGTGGACCAGGTGTGTGCAACCCTGGAACACATGGGCATCAGGAGCCCCGTGGTAGGCCTTCCCTTCTGGGGAGAAGCTCTCACCTGTTGAATAATGCTTCACACTAAAGAGAGTACCTAAAAATAATACTCTGTGTCCTACTGTTATAATTATCTGGAATTGTTTTTAAAATGCTTGACTTGTGGTGTGAAGATCAATGCCTTGTGAATTGTAAATGATGGTCCATACTCTCTGCACTGGAGTAATGAGGACCATGCATCCAGCTTTTGGGAAACTGAAAAGCTCTAGAGTCTACAGATTCCTTCCTGTCCAGCCAACCCACCTCTCACTGCACTTCCCTAACCAGATGCCTGGAACTTCATCTGCACTGAACTTGTGATGGTGAACATAGAAGATTTGGCAAGGTCATTGGAAGGGCAAGGTCATTGGAAGAGCTGTGTGTGGAGTTGTATGTGTCCTGTACACAGCTCCCACTTGAGGTGCAGGACTCACATGGGCTTGGATACTGCCTGCTCATGCCTGGGAGAGACCAAGGAGCTCCATCTCACATTTGAGGAAATACTCATGGGGAAGGACAATCATCAGTAGAGATCAAGTCCAGGGACAAAATGACATCATGAGGCAACAGCCCCAGGGGAAGGACAGACATAGCTGGAAAACAAGATGGTCCCAGAGGTGCAAAACTAGCATCATGCACAATTA
The DNA here is from genome assembly GCF_021218885.2 of Marmota monax. NCBI lineage: Eukaryota > Metazoa > Chordata > Mammalia > Rodentia > Sciuridae > Marmota > Marmota monax. The sequence continues at coordinate 23,698,777 of NW_026695228.1, forward strand.
CCTTTCTAGTGTTGGATCCTCAGTCATGGAAACTCAATTGCTCAGAGAATAGACAACAACGTAACAATTAATTTAATGAGCATTCATGAGAATTCAACCTCCCAGGCCTGGAAATAGTAAATATGCCCCATGATCCTCTCATCCACAGCTGAGCTCTGCCAGGAATGAATGACTTCACCTGGACGTTGAAGAGCACCGATGCCTGACCAAGTGTCCACCACTCGTAGCTGTGTCTTTCTCATGGTGGAATTTTGCAGTTACTGTTTTTAACAACTACTTCTTAGAGAAAATGGCATCTTATATACATTCCCCTTTCAGAGATTAATGGTAAGAATGAAAATCTCAAGAATTTAATACTCTTTGTACATTTCCTTTCATGAATCTTTAATATTATCTGCCCTTTTCTAAGAAATGCATTAGTCTTTCTATAATTTATCACTAAGACTTTATAAATCTAAGATACTAACTTTAACTAACCAGGTTATTTTTAAGTCCTAACTATCTGCATGTCACTTTTTCTCCTTCAGATGTTTTCAATCAAATCACTGAACTTTACTTTTCTTATTTGTACCAAAAAAAAAAATTAACTCAGAAATGCTTCCACTTTCCATGGTAATGTGTGTCCCTGTATAAATTTATATTATGTATATACTTATGATTTCTTAAGTTAGCTGCTATAGTTTCTTGTTCCACATCAAATATTTGAAATTTATTTGAGGATATACAGATTGGATTTAAGATTATGTTTTCAAAATAGTTAATTAACCATGACACATTTATTGATGACTTTAAAGAGTCTCTCTAAATAATACAGGAATTTTAAAAATGCTTGTTAATGAAATTAAAATTACACATTGAATATGAACGCTTGAATATGAGAATGAGCATCATATTAGAAGACAAAACTCTAGTGTTATGCCCTTAAAAGAAAGGAAAAAATAGAAGACTTTCATATCTTACCAAAAAAAAAAAAAAAAAAAAAAAACCTTTACAAGGATCTGGATTTTGGATACAAAATAATGAAACTGAAATGAGAGATAACATGTTACAAATTAACATCACTTAGTCAAAGGAGACTTTTAGAAAACATCATAAATTAATGCTAAAATGCCAAGAAATTGCATGACACTTCATCGATGAAGAAAAATAAAAAGATCTCTGCATATAATAGCAATGGTGGAGATATAATGTGGGGAATAATCATTCTTAACAATGTTAAATCAAAACTACCCTCAATATTATTAATAAGAAATGGACATAATCTAATTTTGTTTAGAAGAAAAGTTTGCTCATAAAACAATGGAAATATCTAGAGGTCAATTGTTGGAATGATAATCTGAACATAGTATGATGTCATTTATTTCTAGATTAATTTATAAATTTGAGGGGATTTCTAATGAAATCCCAGCCACATTGCTCTTACAACAGAGCTTAGTCATTCTTAAATTCACCTTTGAGTATAATCTGGTAAGAGGAATAAAATTACAGTAGAAACAATACTAAATGACTTGCCATACTCCCTCTCCATTAGGAAGAGAGACACACTTTTTTTAACATGGGGCCAAAGATCTCACAACCTGATAAATGGTCATTTTTAATCATTTATTTATAAGAATGTGACTAAGATTATATCTGAATTTTTAAAAACTGACAGAGGCCATTTACATCTTAAGAGAAGGAAGTATAAAATTAAAATTAATCCAAACTGTATTTGTCATAAAGAAAACTGAGAAAGAATGGGCAGGATTTGAAGAGCCATTTCCAAGTGGTGGAATAATTGGATGTGATGAGAATCAGATGATGGAAAATATCCATAAGATTCACATTTCTATTTAGAAACGCTAGGATTTCTTTATTTAGAAAAACCCTTGTTGGTTGGATTTATAAAAAACAAAAAAGTGGTAATTCAGAGGAAATGGAAACAAGGCTTAATGATAGCAATGCTTTTTATATGTGTTAATAGAAGGGCCACCAAAGGTCGGGATACACACCTAGAAATTCCAGAAAAGCAGCACAGTAAAACAACAAGCCTCCAATGCCTCACAGACCTGCCTGGAGCTAGGGCGTTCTCATTCCCATGTGCCTGTGGCAGAACACTCCAGAGCAGCCAGCAGGGGTGCTGGGGAGGGAGGATGCTTAGGGAGGCTCAGGCACTGCAGCCTCAGTCCTCCTATGGCTGTGAGCCTCCAAATCCCCAGGGGGCTTGTTAAAACACAGAGTGAAAGAGAATATGCACATATGCAGCAAGTTCCTAAGTGATGCCCATTGGGAAACCAATGACCTAGAGCCAGTTTCATCAAGTAACAATGATAACTACAATTTGTCAGCAAAGAGACCCGATGATAAGACAAAACAAATGATTTCTTGAGTTCCCAAGGTGTCAATAATAGACATTGGGTTCATCCTGGGGAATCCCTATTTGGAGTGAATTCAGAGTTCCTTCTCTTCCTCCTGGGAAAACACACCAGCACCATGGAAAGAGGAAACCAAACAGGAGCTGAAAACTTCATCCTCCTGGGATTCACAGATGACCCTGACCTGCAGTCCCTCTTCTTTGGCCTGCTTCTGGCCATGTACCTGGTCACTGTGCTGGGGAACCTGCTCATCATCCTGGCTGTCATCTCAGACTCCCACCTGCACACGCCCATGTACTTCTTCCTCTCCAACCTGTCCCTGGCTGACATTGGCTTCACCTCCACCACCATCCCCAAGGCTCTCAGGAACATCCACATTCACAGCAAACTGATCACCTTTGCCAGCTGCATCTCCCAGATTTATTTTTTTGTTTTGTTTGGATGCCAGGAAAACTTGCTCCTGACAGTGATGGCCTATGACCGCTTTGTGGCCATCTGTCACCCCCTGCACTATGTGGACATCATGAACCCACGGCTCTGTCTGCTCATGGCTCTGGGGTCTTTGTTGGTCAGTGTCCTGGGTGCCCTGCCTGGGCCCTTGAGCATCTTGAGGCTCTCGTTTTGCACCAACATAGAAATCCCTCACTTCTTCTGTGATCTTCCTGCAGTCCTCAAGCTCGCCTGCTCTGACACACTCATCAGTCACATAGTGCTGTACTCCGAGACCATCGTCCTGGGTGTCTTCCCTCTCAGTGGCATCCTCCTCTCCTATTCTCAGATTTTCTCCTCCATCCTGAGAATCTCGTCAGACAGAGGCAAGTACAAAGCCTTCTCCACCTGTGGGTCTCACCTCCTGGTGGTCTCCTTGTTCTATGTCACTGGCCTTGGGGTCTACCTCAGTTCTGTAGCCACATTGTCTTCTAGGATAACTCTGATGGCCTCAGTGATGTACACCATGGTCACCCCCATGCTGAACCCTTTCATCTACAGTCTAAGGAACAGGGACATCAAGGTGGCCCTGGGGAGAGTCCTCAGCAAGATGGTTCCTCACAGAGAAAGGGTCCATGCACATCTCTCCTGAGTCACAGTGTGCACCATATTGGAGACCAGAGACCTCACCCCTTCCATCTAGCTGTGGCTACCTGTGCTTGGTGCACTTCAAGGCAAAAACTCATTCTTTGCATCTTCCTTTGGGATTTTCCTGCCCTAGGAATTGCTCAATATGTTCTATAGTGTACCACCTTTTTTTTTACTAACTACACAGTCATTTTAACTTTGTATGAACTCAACTGAGCATTTTCTGTCATCAGCAATATTTATTTGTTTTTTTCATTTATGTATGTATCTTATTGATTGGGAATAATGGCACATATTGATGAGGTACTCTGTCATGATCAGTACATGTGCCCATGAATAATGATAAAAAAGAGGGTCATTAACATTTCCATCTTCTTAACTTCATTGTTTTGTTTTATTGTCAAGATGTGGACTCTTTTCCTTTAGCTTTTTGTAAAATGTATACTAAATTATTGTGAACTATTGTCGCCCCACTGTTATGTGGAACATTAGAACATTCTTCTCTTGTGTAACTGGATTTTATCCTCTTTCTTGGGCCTCTATCCCACTATCCCCCCTACTCTTTGTAACTCCGGGAAACTATGGTTATGAAATCTTTTTGTTAGCTGAACATCTGAGCAAGAATGTGCTGTGCTTGTCTTCCTGGATTTCTTTATTTTTTTTCTGTTATGGTGATAGAACCCAGGAGTTGACACATGCTAGGCCAATGCTGCTCCATGGAACAACATCCTCAATCCCTTTTTTTGGAGACCAGCTCTCACTAAGCTGCCCACACTGGCCTTGAACTTGTGAACCTCCTGCCTCAGCCTCCTAAGTAGGTGGGATTGCAGGCATATGCCTCCATGCCTGGGCCTGTTGTGGGCTTATTTATGAATCAAATCTTCTGTGTCAGCTATATATGCTCAGCAGTGATGGGGTGTGTAACTATGGTATTGTAAAAATGTTGTCTGGCATCTCCTTTACATTTCTGAAGTGATGCAAATAAACTTAACTCAAAGATTTTCTCTTCCTTTTGGTCAAATCAATATTATTGAATTTATGGACTCATGCAAAATATGGACTCATAAAATATCAAAGCTGTATCTTTTCCACCTTTCCAACTACAGTGCCTAGTATGGTTCCCATTTATTTCTTTGTTTGTTTGTTTATTTATTTATTGTAGTTGTAGATTGGATGCCTTCATTTGATTTGTTTTAGTTTTATGTTTGTTTGTTTTGGTACTCAGGATTGAACTCAGGGGCACTCAACAACTGAGCCACATCCCCAATCCTATTTTGTATTTTATTTAGAGGCAGCGTCTTGCTGAGTTTCTCAGGACCTCACTTTTGCTGAGGTTGGCTTTGAACTGTGATCCTCATGCCTCAGCCTCCCAGTGGCTGGAATTACAGGCCTGCACCACCACCCGCAGCTCTATCCATTTACTTTTTTATGTGGTTCTCAGGATTGAACCCCATGTCCCACAAGTGCTAGCCAACTGCTCTTCCACTAAGCTACAGTCCCAGGGCCCAGTATGGTTCTTGGTAAGTAATTTATGCTCAGTAAATATTTGTCCAATGAAGTGGAAGTCAGATGTGTGGCCAGCAAGGGGCCAAAAGGTCACCTTGCAGGGCACAACTGCCTTCTACTTTCACTTCCTTTGATGGTGGACACTTTCCTGTAGCTGTGATCCTTCTTCATTCCTGCTTTATTGAAGTTTAACTGACAACGTTGCACACATTCAGGTGACGGTGTGATCACTTGACGGACTCAAGCATCGTTTCATAATTTCCTGACCTTTATTCCTTGTCTATTTTGGCTCACCTTCTTGGATCACATATATTAAATATTGCCATTTTAATTCGTTAAAAAATTTTCTACATTGCTATGTTCTAAATATGTTCCCTAGGGCTCCAGGTTTTTTCCCATTTCTTTCTATTCCATCTGGGTTTATGCTCCAAGGGTTCATGGGTACTTTCTCCTGAGAGCCTGCTTCTGAGAGTCTCTGCATTGTGATTCTGGGGCTCAGCCACGATGCTGTATGAGGCCATCGACTCTTTTGTCTTGAACCAATTTATGGCCATTTTGTGCCATTGCTCTATGGGGTTGGTTTTTGTGTTGGTGAGAATGATCCAGACTAGGAATGCTGGCAACCTTGCAGCAGTGATTTGTGAGCCACATATACCATGACATCATCTCTCGTGCCAGATATTTGTGGGAAAATATGAATTGAATAGTTGAAATGAGGGTGCTGAAGAACCTCACTCAGCCAGGACTTCCTCACTCCACACACTGAAAGTACTTATCCATTTTCTCATCAGCTAATTTCCATATTACAATTTTTCTGTGAGAGACCTTTCTTTCCTTCCTTAAGTAAAGGGAATTTGGGCAGTTTTTATTCCAGGTTTTTTTTTTTTGTTTTGTTTTGTTTTTGCATGGCTTCAAAAAAGAATGTTTTTTTTCCTACCCACTTCCTGTTTGCCTTTTTAAAAATGTTCATATACATGTATCTATGGGGAATTGTGAACAGTGATGTGCTTTGTGTGGTAAACTCTGCCAGTGGCTGGGATGTAGCTCAGTGACAGAGGGAACTCTCAGCAGGTTCAGGCCCCATCCTGACACATACCTATCAGTGAGCTAAATACAGCTCCCTCATTGGTTTTTAATTTTCCTATTTTTTCTGACGAGCTATTATATTAATATTATTCACTGCAAACCAGTGAGAGTAGTCCTTGTGGCAGAGGTAACAGATAGAGTATCCCAATGCTTGCTCCACTCATGGAGTCCCACCTCTACATACACTTGTACTTCTTTTTCTCCAACCTGTGCTTTTTCTGACATGTTTTGATTCCATTACCTTGAAAGATGTTGGTGAGTATAGACACACAGAGCAAAGTCATTGATGGGAAGGTCACAGCACCCACAGGTACTTTCCCAAAGACTTTTCAGGGTTGTTCAACTTTCTACTGATTGTGAGTTAGTTCTCATGCTGTGAGTTTTGGTAAATTGTGTCTTTTAAAGATTTGGTTCTTGTCTTTTGTTACCTGGCCCCTGTTCTTTGCAAGTGTTCTCAGCTCTCTTTATGCTAGGTGAGACAAGAAGCTGGATATTTCTGATTTTTCTTTCCCCAAATTGGGTAAGACTCTGGTAAATGTGTCGCACAGAGATTTAGAATTTATTTATGAGAACGACTGGTATATTGACCAAAGTTTGCTTTCTTTTGATATTTTAATTGTCATCTAATAATTGTACATTTTTATGAAGCACAATGTGGTAAGTAATTCAATGCATGCATAAAAGGTATACTAACCCACTTGGGATAATTGGCCAATTGAGTTCCTCTAACATTTACCATTTCTTCTGTTGAGCATGTTTCAACTTCTCCCTTCTAATGTTTTAGAAAATACATAGTGAACAATTATAAACTATTATCACCTTGCTTGCTCCAGAAGACTAGAATTTTCTCCTGTCTGACCCATTATTCAACCTCCCTCCTCCTTGCCTGTCAGCTAATCAGGGTCTCTATGCCACACTCTGCTTCTGTGATAGCAAAGGACGTTTCTTTTTCCAGCAGATTCTCTATTCCCAAGAGACGGGGTTAAGGTCAGGAGAATTCATCCTGTTACTCCCTCTCAGGCCCTCTTTCGCCTTCCAGAGATTTAACCCCATGACGCCCTGAACGGAAGTTCTCTCCCAAGACTCCCTCAGGAACCCCCTTTCTTCTCTTTTTCTACAGGGTTGACTCCTTTAGTTTCCTCACCTAAGTGACATCATGCAGTGTTGGTCTTTCTGTGCCTGCTTATTTCCCTGCAGAGTGTCCCCCGTGTGTCCTTTCACATTTTGTACTTGACAGCTGTCTCTTCTTTCTGAAGGCTGTGAAATATTCCAGTGTGTATAGATGCCTCTTTTTTGTTGTTGTGCACTAAAATTATACATGATATTGGGATATGTTAGGACATATTCAGATATGCATGGAACCTGATCCAATCAAGTTTATTCCCAGTACCATCCTTTTCCCTCCTGCCTACCTTCCCTCATGTGCTATTCTACTCTGCTGATCTCTCTTCTAGTTTGGTTTCTATTGTATAACCAAATATAAGTGATTCACTGTGAGTTTCCATTCCAGGTAAGAAGGGAGATGGGGAGATGGTTGTAGGGGAAATCCCTCGTGCTCCTTGCCAAGGCTCAACAGGGCAGGATTCAAGTTATTTCTCAAGTCGTCCTTTGCTCATGAGCACTGAAGAGAGTTTAGGACATAAAAGATGAAATGAAAATGAAGGTACAGTAAATGTTCACGCAGTTCACTCACGTGCACATTAATGTTTACAACAAAAGTTGTATTAGGTGAGTTATTTTTTTTTAATGTCAAGGTATAGAGGCATGTTTTTCATCAGCACCATGAATTTTTAAGCATCTCTGATTTAGAATCCCAGTCCTACCCTCACCTTTACCCAACAGATTATGTATTCAATTTTGAATTTATTTTATGAATTTAAGAAGTTTAATTGAGTGGTGATCATGTTCCAGGCAATATCTACTGAATCATGGACCAAGACTAAGAAAGCAAGTATTCCTAAGACCTCAATAGGAGAAATAATACAAGCACATATAAGGAGGGGAAGAAATAATCATGTGGCAAGCCAAATGGTAACAGTTACTATTAAGGGCAAAAAGCAACTGTGAATGAGAAGGTCAAGAGGGAGTCTGATTTTACACAGGGTGTCCAGGCACGACAGGCCAATAAGTGGCATTTGAAAAGAGACCTCCAGGAAGACAGGATGGGAGCTACCATCTGCAGAAGCCTGTGCCTGGCTGGAGGTATAGCCAGTGCAAAGGCCCTGAGGAAGGTGCCTGATGCAAATGTTCAAATTCCCCAAGTGCAAAGAGAGGGTGACATGAGCTGGTATCAGAGAAGAATGAAGAACAAAGCAGCCTCCCACTTGCTGCAGGTTCAAGAGGCCAGGAGCTTCTGTACAGGTGTTCCTGCCTTGGCCTTTAATTAAGTTGATTGACAAGGTATCTGTGTGGATTGAAATGTAATCCTGGTTTATTTATTTCTCAGGGTCTCACTGAGTTGAGGTGCAAGTGGCTGGCTTTGAACTATGATCTCCTGCCTCAGCCTCCCAAGCCACTGGGATTAGAGGCATAGGCCACCATGCCTAGGTCAGATGGAATATTCATTTAGAGAAAAGTGTGAAGGGAATAATACTTCACAAGTTCAAAAAAGGAAATACACAAAGAACAAAAAAATGAACATTTTTATATGAAATATTAGAAGGGAATTTTTTTTCGGTGACATTCAATATTGATTTCATTGACGGCTTTTTAATTTTTTATTGCATTTTTACAACACAGATTACACACACTTAGGATGTATGACTTGAAGTTTCTCTACATGTATACATTGTGTCCTGATGTTCTGACCTCTGGAGTATAAAGTGACTTTGGGAATATATTAAATCCAGGTCCCCCTTTTCTGAAACCTGCTCTCACCTTTATAGGCAGACACACACTCCACATAAACAATTTATAAGAGGATGTAATTTCTTTATCAGACACATAGATCTATCTTTTTATAACAAGAGGACTCCTTTTCCACTTAATTTGCAGGGTCTTTTTGATGAGAAAATTTATACAATTTTGATGAAGTCCAGTTTTTCCTTTTTAAAAATAATTTTTCTTTCTATGGATCAGTACTTTAGATCACAAGAACCACTTGAGCTCAGAAAGTAATAGAGATGGTTCCTCAACTTACTTTTCTTTTCACTGAAGGATGATGGTAATGTGATGGCATTGAGTAGAAATGTTTCATTGAATTTTGAATTTTTACCTTTTCCCAGGCCAGCACTTTGTGGCCCCGGGCCAAGTAGCGCCCAGTCAGACACATGGTCAGCACGACCAACACAGATCCCCTACAGCATAATCAGCCATGGTGTTCGGTGGGTTGGGTGTGTAAATCCATGTGTGACTTATTGTTTTAGTCAGCTATTTTACTGCTGTGACTAATTGTAGAAGAGGAAAAGTTTACATGACGGCTCACGGTTTCAGAGATCTTGGTCCATACAAGGCCAGCTCCATTCCTTGGCCCTGGAGGTGAGGCTGAACATCATCATGGAGCATGTGGCAGAGGGAAGGAGCTCACATGGTGACCAGGAGGCAGAGAGAGAGACTCCACTCCTCAGTTACAAATATATACCCAAAGCCATGCCCCCAAATCCCACCTCCTCCATCCACACCCCATCACTTCAGTTACCACTCAGTTAATCCCTATCAGGGGATTAAATCACTGATTGGGTTAAGACTCTTACCACCCAATCATTTCTCCTCTGAACCTTCTTGCACTGTCTCACAGGTGAGCTTTTGGGGGACACCTCACATCCAAACCATAGGACACCTATGATATTTGCAATTTATGATGGTTAATGGGAGAATCAGCTGGATACAGTAGCCAAAAGAGAAATCACTGACCTTCCCTGAGAAGGTGTGTTTCTGCTGTTTCTGTGATCCTGCATTTTACATACACATGATTGTTTTGCTGATCAGGAGCCAGGCCCCTCCCACATGTCTGGCTGCTCTGGTACAACTGAGCTGTCACTTTGGCTCAGGCTGCCTTCGTGACACCCTGTGGCTACATCGGACATCCCACAACACCCCAACAGACTAGAAAAGCTTGGGATGTCCCACCACTGACCCTCTCAGATGTCTCTGTCTACAGCCTCTCTGGATGACTCCTCCCATTTGCAGCCGCTTCACCTCTCCTCACTCCAATCCAGAGAACTGCCTTCCCTACCCGTGAGCAGAAAATCTGGGTTGAGCCAGCTAGACACTGTGCCTATGCATGAGCCTGACCTTTTTATCTATACAACTGACCTTCCTCTAGCATTACTGGGTCAGTGCATGTATAACTTCCCCTTATGCTGCAGCATGGGTTCTAAAAGAGATTCTTTCAGATGGTTCATTTTGCTTAGTAATTATATCTGTCTCAAGTAAAGTAAAAAAAAGAAGTTTGCTGTAAGATCAAGTGGCACAAAAGACTGCTCACACTCCAACAAGCTAATAATACTAAGAGCAGCTAGTAGTAGCCAGTGAGCAACATAGAACTCCTTTGAATTGCCAAGAGCTGCTTCCTCCAGCCACTAGGGAGCAATGAGGGGATTTGCTACCTGAGAGCTGCTGGTGTTCAAAGCTCAGAGCTGCTAACACTAAGAGAGCTGCTTTTTGCCTCTGTCATTTCTCTCTAAATTGAACAAAAGAACCCTCAACCAATTGGTAACACCAATAATTAGTATTAATTGCATTTTATAGGCTTTTAAATAAATCATTAGAGAACAGAAGATAGTGACCATGATTGCATTTAAAAATGTATTCAAAGCCTTAATCTTTAACTTTTTAAATAAATTATAACTTTAATTGTATATATTTATGGGATAGAGTGTGTAATTTAGTACATGTATTCAGTATGTACTTGTCATTCAGAGTGTTTAATATTTTAATCTCCTTCAAAGTTTTTAAGTTTTGACTAAAATATTGAAGTTGTCCATATTAGGTGTGGTCTGATATTTCAATACATGCATATATTATGTACTGAACAAGTCAGGGTAATTAAAATGTGTTTGGAGTCCCCAAGCTGCTCACTTCTAGTTGTACATAAATTTTATATGTTAGGATATTGAGGACAATAGTCACCAGACTGTGCTGTAGGAAACGTGGACTTTTGGTACTGATTATCCACCTTCTCTACCCATCTTCACAGTTAATTTTTAATTCGCATTTGCATGACACCCAGCGATGCAGACTAGAACAAGCTTGTAACTGCGGTGTCCAGCTGGCTGGTAGTAAACAATTAAATATTTTTTAACACAATAAAAGGGTGGTATGGTTCATGTTTTCTCTCATAACAAACAGTGCCTCAAATTCCCATGCTTTCATATGAAGAAAGAGGAGTCCCAGTGACATTGCATGGGGCTTCAGGGCACGTTGCCCTGTCCTGTGTTCTTTGCTCCACAGGTGGCATCAGTCTGGGAATGGGGCCACAAAAACAGCCCTTATGTGAGAGGTGCCCACTCTCCTAACAAGGGAAGAAAGGAGAAGCAGTAGAATCTCATAAGCCTCTTACAACTTCTTTTTTTCTTTATTTTTTTGCAACTTCTTAATCTCTGAGCACATCATATCAGCACATGTTCTATCACCTAAAGCAGGTGCTTTGTTTTGTTAGTCAGGGTTGTCCAGAGAAAAATAACAAAGACGAGACAAGAGAGGGACTCACAGGATGATAGTTAGAGATGCAGATATTAGATAGAAGATTGACCCACAAAATCACAAAGGCTGAGTATTTCCACGACTCTCTGTGAACTGGGGGCCAGAAGAGCCAATCTTGTGACTCTACCCAAGAAGGTGAAAGCTGCAGAGCCATGGAGGTCAAGGGTGCAGCCCCTGGTCCAAATAAAGACTAACAAGACCCCCGACTGAAAAAATTAGAGTCTGAGATCTGGGGGTAGCAGCAGGAGAGAACATGCCCTGCTCAAGAAGGAAAACCCAGCGAGAGTTTCCTCTTGTTCTCCCTGTCACATCCACCCCCTTGACAATGGAGGTTCCCCCTACTACACACATTCAGGATCGATGGTCCTCACCCACCCATTGACCCACACACAGCTCTTCTCTGGAATCACCCTCACAGAAACACTCAATTCTTGAGGAATCCCTCCAGGCAATAAGTTTCGTATCCCAAATCGATCATCATGTTGTCCAACTCAAAAGGCACAAAGACATGTGTTTCTATCATGTGAGGCACTGTCTAGACCCAGGTAGTGGGTGGGGTGGTGCAGTCTTCCTGTAGAAAACACAAGAGTGACAACCAACTGTGAAATGGAAAACAGGTGAGGCATTTCACACTCCTTCAAGCATCAAATGTTTACTAATTGTGTGTTTTGGATTTGCAACAAGGAGGATGAGAAGAGTGGGAGAAATCACTTAATGCGTCAAGAATCATCAGCTGCATTGATTTCCTAAGAGTGTAAAATAGTAGAAAAGAATCTAACAATCCTTCATGGGCCTACTTGGAGCCACCATGAGCAGGTCAGACATGGCGCCCATGAGTCCAACTTTGCACAGGGTGGTGGAATCAGGCTCTGTGTTGCCTGCCTGGGTCCTGGGAACATTCTTAGGCATTTCATCTTCAATCATATCTCCTTGAGGAAGAGCACAAATAATTTTAAAAAATTAAAAATTTCTCAACAACAAAAGCAATCATATGTTTTTGATGCCAAGACACCTACCAAGGATCATCTATATGGGAAAAAAATAAGAGCAAAGAAAAGAAAAACAATGAGAACCCATGAAGGGGAACTACACAAAGGCTGACAAAATTTGTAAATTACTACATAGAATATGAAAAGACATTTCTATGACATTTCATACTGAGAAGAAAAATTGGAGTTTATGTTTAATTTTTATCAACACAATAATTGTTCAAAAATACTAATTGTAGATATTTACCGGGATGAGATGTGAAGTTTCATTACATGTATACATTTTGTAATGCTCCTATTGGGGTACGTAGCAAGTCCATCACCTCAAATATTTGTAATTTATTTATTTATAATGTTATTGTGCTGAGATTATTGAAACGCTCCCTGTGGGTAGTTTAAAATATGCAATACATTATTGGTAACTAGAGTTGCCCTACTGTGTGACTGAATACCAAAACTGACACCATGCATGGAACTGTGACCTGGTACCTGGTGATCCACATTTCCCCCTCTCACTTCCCAGGCTCCAGTGACCACTATTCTACTCCCTGCTTCTATGAGACTAAGCTGGCAAGTGTCAACTTGTTTAGGCAGAAGCTGAGCTACTGAGTCCATATCTGACCACCAGAACTGAGGTGGTGGAGGCCTTCAGAGTGGAGAAGGCCTGGGAATGCCTGTCCTTGACTCTGACAGTGGAGCACACTCTGTGCTCAGTAATGGAACCACCATGTGATGATCTGGAAATCCCACCTCTAGTATTGTTTTAGTCAGCCTTTTCACTGCTGTGATCAAAAGACCTGACAAGGAACACATAGATGAGGGAAAGTTGACTTGGGGCTCATGTTTTCCAAGGTCTCAGTACACAGATGGCTGACTCTATTGCTCTGGTCCTGAGATGAGGCAGAACATCATGGCACAAGGGTTTAGAGAAGGAAAGCAGCTCATGGCATAGCAATCAGGAAGCAGAGAGAGCTCTACTCTCCATAGCCAAAATATAAATCCCAAAGTCATGACCCCAGTGACTTCATGCTTCCAGCCACATCCTACCTTCCCACAGGTAACACCCAGTAAATCCCTATCAGTGAATGAATGCACTGATTAGGTCAAGTCTCTCATAACCAAACCATTTCACCTCTGAATGTCTGTGCTATTTAACACATCAGTTACTGGGACACACCTCATATCTAAACCATAACAGTATTCATGCAAAAAAGTGAATATCTCAAAGAGACATCTGCACTTCTATATTTGTCACAGCATTCATTATTCAAAACAGCCAAGACATGGAATCTACCTAATCTACCATCAACTGATAAATGGATAAAGAAAATACAGCACATATACACAATGGAACAGGATTCAGCCATAAAAATAGATGAAGTCCTGTCCTGTGCAACAAAATAGATGGGACTAGAGGTAATAATGTTAAGAGAAATTAATTTCAATTTCATGGAACTAAAGATTCGAATGGTAGTGACCAGGGATAATGTGGTTTAGGGGAGGGAAATTTGAGAAAACGCTATCAAAGAATACATATTTCCATGAGATAGGAGGAATACATTCATGAGATCTACTGCACAACATAGTGACTACAATTAATAACATTGAATTTTGAACACTCAGGCTGTATTTTTTGCTCCCTATCACTTTGGACAAAGTACAGTTCATCCAATTCCAGGTGCAGCACCAACTCCTCAGTTTACAGACACAAACTTTCTCTGAACATCACCAGTGTCTCCAGGAGACCTCACCCTGGTGGAGGACCACTGCCCTGGAGCATAACAGGGACATTCTGAGTCAAGCTCATTCTTAACTCAAGTTGTAACTTTAGGCAGATCACTTAACTTCTCTGAGCTCATTTTTGCAAAAGTAAAGTGGGTCCCTAATAGTACTAACTTCTTATAATGTACGTGTAGAAATTAAATGAGATTACCCTTGTAATTTTCTAACATCATTCCAAGGTGCATAAAAATATAAAATATCTCTTATAATTACCAAAAGTTTCATAAATGAAGGAATCTATGAAAAAAATTTTTGCTCCAAGAATGAAACTTCTACATGTTTTGTAAAAACTACCATGAATCCAGGAGTTGTAGCTACTTATCACAAATTTTATTTAAAAAGTGAACACAGTTCTCTCCTTCTATGAAGTGGGAATAGCAATTTTCAAAAGATGTCAAGATCGGTGTCCCCTTTACAAGGCAGTGATTAGGAGTTCTGAGGAATCTAGCAAATTCAGATAACTCAGACTTTAGAGAGAATTATAAGTAAGGATTGGGCAAAAGTGTAAGGAGGTTAGACTTCTAGATTGAAGGGAAATTCATGGACAAAGAGTAATAAAGACCAGATTCACCCGATTTCTATTCTCGTGTCTTAGTAACAGAGAACAATCGGGATTTTTTTTTTTCTGCTCAGACCAATATCCCACAGGGACATCAGGTACTACTCAGGGGTTGGAGTTAACAAGAGGAACTGTATGTACTTCATGAGAAGAGATAGGGAGCTATAAATAGAGCCTGGGATGCTGTCCCTTAGAGAGGCACTAGACAGAACAAGGTGGCTTCTTTTGGTGTCTGAGATCTGTTTAGGGGACCAGGGCTTCACTCCTTCTGCTGCTTGTCCAACTCCATCACCAAACAACCAGGGAGAAATCCAGACTTCCACCGAGTTCTTCTCTCTAGACAATCCATCCAGGTGAGCCTGAGACACTGACAGGTACTGTAGGAAAGGGTCAGCAAGGATGGAACCTGACAAAATGGACCAGAGGTCACTTGAGAACCAAGCCAGCTCAGCCCAGAGCTCAGAGACTCTGTTTCCTTACTGGACTAATTTCAATTCATTCACTGTGTTAACAAGATAAGTGTCTTTAAACTCTGCAGTGCATAGATCCTGGGAACAATTATGTAGTGAGCATAGAAGTCCAGTGGGGTGAGACTCATGAATAAGTGGTAGGAAACATTCCCATAGAATTAGACCATAGTCAGGGAGATTGTCAATAAGGAAGTATAAGGGAGTATCAGGTTGGGGGAGAAGTGCAGTGAAGTGAGGGTATTATTTCTTTAATTTTTAACATGGAGTGTATTTGAGCCTGTTTTCCGTATCCGTTTCTAGTATCTGACTCCTGCTTAGCTTACAATTACTATCTTACAACCACAGTTTTTGAGACATACATTGCACAATATCTTCTCTCATACATGGCATTCACATGAAAAGAAGTTTTGATAGGTCAAAAGAACCAAAGGAACTTTACCTTGTATCTCCTTTTTCTTCTGCTGAAATTGAATATATTTTTGAGTGGGTTGTTCTTTCCTTCCTCTGCAATTCCAAATTGTTTATGCAAAATGTTTGCTTGTATGAAAGTTGTTGTCATTGCTTTCTGGCATTCTTTTGAAGGAAAAATTGGATATTTTTTCTAAGTTTTCTGTTTGCCATTTCTTTTACTTAGGTATACAAATATTTGGGGGAAATGATATATAAACTTTGGTGAAATCTATCAGCCAGGCATATTACAGACTCTTTTCCTCTATGCTTTCTAAGTATGGAAAGTTCCCCTGCATGACTAGTAGTCATCAATTACCTCCTGTGCCCTTTTCCATCTTCTTGCCTATGTTTTTCCTGATCACTGCCTTTCTGCCTTGGGTGATTACTTCTATTTGGACGAGCAGCAATCATCTTCTGCAATCCTGTGGAATGTATGTTTTTCACTCAACTGAAGCTTGCCTGCTTCTTTATTGGAGCTTACATTTTACACATAAAAGCACCATTATGTTTATGGAGTTTCCCTTTCTGTATGATAGGTATAAATATTCATTCTTTTAGTTGAGGAATAAGTGAGATAATACATGTAATGGATGCAGCTCAATGCATGGTGAGACTCCTAAAGGGAGCTCTGAGAATATTTCAATCACAGATGTGACTTAATTTCATTATTCTTGCTATTGTATCTGGGGTCATAAGCACATCTGGATGCATTTGTTGTTATATAGGATGAGATAATAACGTTGGATATTATTTCTTCCAATGGTCCTAAAGAAGTACCTATTTTTATTATTTTATTTCCAAGGGTTTGCCAATGCAATGTTGACTCGTGTTGTTGGTATTACATTATTTATACTTCAGATCTTTTTATTAAAATTTATTTTAAATTTTCATTTCATTTAATGCAGTTGTTGTGAATTCATTTATTCACCTGTCATTCTTTATTCTGCAGACCTTTAACTTCAAAATCTTTTCTATGTGTTCTAATTTTTTTTAACCCTTGTGAAAGTAATGTAAGTGAACAAAGCAGGTAAGATTTTTTGCTCATTTTCACCTTATATTATAGTGACCAAAGGAAGAGTGCAGGGGAATAAGTGCATCTGTGGTAGAACGTCCACAAGAGTACATCACAGGAAGAGGAGGTCGGAGGGCCATGGCAGGTGCGGACTTTTATAGAGATTCATATACAGTGAGCAGACCTCAGAGCCAGGGCCCTTGAGCTCATGTATTCCAAACTGTTAATAATCTTCCTACATGTTGTTGAGTTCATTTTGCTTGTATTTTGTTGGGAATTTTTACATCTATGTTTATTAAGGATGTAAGCTTTTAGTTTTTTTGTACAGTTGTTGTCTGGCCTACATGTGACTATTATAACACAGCCATCTGAATCCTAAATAACTGAGAGATATTGGGAGGGATCCACAGGAGTCCTTTAAAATCAAAATACTACATGATTCCATGTGCATGATCTGTAAAGCTGTCAATCTCACGAATGCATGGGACAGTGCGGTGTCTGGGAGGGCAGAAAGGAATGTGTGGGCTGATTTAGTGGGTATATAGTCAGTGTTATATAAGATCATTCATTTCCAGACACCTGCCGTGCAACACAGGGCTAGGCAGTAACAAATGACTCTACACTTGAAGTCCTGCTATGAGGATAGATCTGGGGCTAATCGTTTTTACCACAGAAAACAACAAAACAAAATTAAAAAGCACACTCTGGGAGGTGATGTGTGTGTCTATAGCACTGACTGCATAAGAGGCACCAGGGTTCCGTGTGTCTGAACTCATCAGATTGTACATATTATACAAGCAGCTCTTCAGATATAACTACCCTTCAGTAAACGTTCTTAAAACAGAAGATAAGAACAACATGTGGATAAAGGACCCTCTGCATCTTGAAATCACAAACTTTCAGCAGTGTCAAGGAGGCCACCTCCTTCCTCCCTGTTCTCATACTGGGTCCTTCCCCCATCTCCTCCTGTTTGTTCTGGTTGACAGCATGCCTTGCTTTTGAAAGAGCATCACCCACAGGACCTTTGCACTGCTCACTCCTCCAGACAGGCACACACCTCTGTATACAATCTCATCATTCCATCTTGGGATCTCTACTTAAATAACATCTTATTAACCTGTCTTGCCTGTGCCCCATAAATAATAGCACTTCCATCCACTCTTTTTACCTGTCAATGATTTCTTTATGACAATTATTACCATCTGACATGTTATAGGATCGTTTCTTTCTTGAAATATTTTTAATGTTTGTATTAGTGCCTTACAGCTGTACATAACAATGAGGTTTATTTTGACATAATCACACTTGCATTGAAAATAATTTGTTCCATTTCAGTTCCTAGTCCCTTCTCCTTCCCCTTTCACCTTGCTGGACAACGCCAGCCTTACCCCCATCTATTTATTGTTTTATAAATTGGTACATTATAGGTATATACAAATGTGGAATTCACCATATGTTTTTAATATTTTAACTGATAAAGTGAAACTCTATGTATTTAGGGGATGCCATGTGTTGTTTTAATACATGTAGACATAACATAAAGTTAAAATCTATCTGCTCAAATATGTATCATTTCTTTATGGTGAAAATTCTCAAAATCTTCCTTAAGCTCCTGATTTTTATTCATTTCCTTACATACTTGTATTTTTTCTGCAAGAATATTTTATTTTAAAATCTTACTGCCTAGAAAGTGCAATTATGGTTGGACCCAACTAATATCCCATACTTTCAAAAAAGTGTTGTTCATAAAACTGTATAGTATATGATCCATTGGTGAAAAGTGGACAGGGACCGGAATTCCTAATTAGAGATGGCATGGGGGATGCCTTAAAGGGAACCAGATAGAAAAATTAGTGATGTTAATTTTCTCTTTCCTGGTGTAAATCAAAGCACATGGAAGCACAAAATGACACAAAAATTTCAGAATTTCTTCTTCTGGGAATTTCAGAGGAACCAGAACTGCAGCCCCTCATCTTTGGGCTTTTCTTCTCCATGTACCTGGTCACGGTCACAGGAAATCTGCTCATCATCCTGGCCACCATCTCAGACCCCCACCTGCACACACCCATGTACTTCTTCCTCTCCAACCTGTCCTTTGTAGACATCTGCTTCACCTCCACCACGGTCCCAAAGATGCTGGTGAACATCCAGATGCAAAGTAAAGTCATTACCTATGCAGGCTGCATTATACAGATTTACTTTTTTGCATTATTTGTAGGACTGGACAATTTCCTCCTGGCTGTGATGGCCTATGACCGGTTTGTGGCCATCTGCCATCCCCTGCACTACATGCTCATCATGAGCCCCAGGCTCTGTGGATTTCTGGTGCTGGCATCCTGGGTCATGAGTGCTCTCCATTCCTTATTGCACAGCTTAATGGTGTTGCGACTGTCCTTCGGCACAGGCTTGGAAATCCCCCACTTTTTCTGTGAACCTAATCAGGTAGTCCACCGAGCCTGTTCTGACACTTTCCTTAATGACCTGGTGATATATGTTGCAGCTGTGCTGCTGGCTGGTGGCCCCCTCGGTGGTATCCTTTACTCCTACTCCAAGATCGTATCCTCCATCCGTGCAATCTCATCAGCACAGGGCAGGTACAAAGCCTTCTCCACCTGTGCATCTCACCTCTCTGTGGTCTCCTTATTCTATTGCACACTCCTGGGAGTGTATCTTAGTTCTTCTATTACCCAAAATGCACACTCAAGTGCCACAGCCTCTGTGATGTACACTGTGGTCACCCCCATGCTGAACCCCTTCATCTACAGTCTGAGGAATAAGGACACCAAGAGAGCTCTGAAAATACTCTTTGAGAAACTATAAAAGCTCCCATTATCCTGGACCTTCAAAACTACTGCTGATTGCAAGGTTTGAAGCCTCAGAGCAAGAAATTACAATATTTTGACCAGATTGTGAAATGAGACCTGTCTCCTATTTACTTTCTGAAATCTCCATTTCTTTGATTTTAACTTCTCCAAAAAAATGTAAGGTATCTAAATCACCTTATGAGATTTCTGCTCTGACATCTGCATAGCATTCACTGTTATTTGGTTGCACACTCCCTCAAATTTGTTTTCCATCATGGGTTGGAAAGATTGGAAAATCCCATTTATTTATGGGAAAACATGAATTTCTGAAGAATAATTTCTTTTAAGGACATAGATCATACCAAGTTAACTTTGGTTTGATTGTACAAAAATACTTTGCCATGTGCTGTGCTCCTCAGGTGGAAAAATCCCACACTTGACAATGAAAGTCATTTTCATAGTTTTATCCTGGAGGAGAGGCCAGGTTCAACAGTTTTATCTTGGAGTCATCATTAATTTGTATCTCACTGTCCTTGTCTGCTCTTCCTAAGAATGTGAGTTTTTAACCAATATATTTATTTAATTTTTTTTGTACCTGGCAGAAGCTTTTTTCTCTTTATTGGGATTCTGTTTTCTTATGCAGCTTGGTGTCTGCTGTATCTACAATTACCACAGGAAAAAACAGTTATGTAATCTCCATCTCCAAGAGAAGGCTACAACAGAAAGTAAATGAGAAATAATAGGTTGATTTATCTCACTTCAGAATCAGAGAGGATCTTAAATGTGATGAGATAGACTTGTACATTGCATATTGTATTGCTATGCAAATATGAATTTCATACTGTAAGTAATCACTAAAGAGTGGAAGAGTACTCTACAAGTGTAAGGGGTTTTGCTCATTGAATATCGGTGAGCAATTCTTATTTTCCATTTCTACTTGAAAATTTCTAGTGCTGTCTAGAAAAAAAATGAATTCTTCTGTTGTTCTAAGTGAACTATCCACAATTTTCTGAATTTTTTCATAACAACTAAAAGGGTAGTGAATGAGCAATATCAATATCATCCATTATAAATGTCCTTCATACTCAAGAATCATGTCAATCATCCCAACCAGAGCATAACTTACAAACAATCCTGGATTCTTGCACAGTATTGTGATAGCAGGCCACAGATCTCCTGCACAAACACGCATATACTTTTACTGAATCAAGCTCAGAATAAGTCCTCCCATCAGGTCCCATTTGAATAAAGCCATTACATGAAACTCTCAGCATTTAGAAATGTTTGTTATGCAACAATATCTAACCATCACAATAAACAAAGGAAACAGAACAGAGGGCATTTATAATAAACAGCTATTTTAATTTTTGGCATTCACTATAATCTTTAAAGACAACATTCACAGTTTTATGCTAAAGGTCAGGTAACACAGTTATAGGTTGCAAGGATGAGCACTTGGACACCTGTGCTGGACTCTCATCTATCATATCTAACATCCACCAAGGAGCTCTTACCTAGGAAAGCTCACACCCACAAACACACACACAGACACACAAACACACACACACAGAGAGAGAGAGAGAGAGAGAGAGAGAGAGAGAGAGAGAGAGATTGAGAGACATTCACTAACATGGTTCCCAACTTGCCTACTTGCTTGAATGGAGTGGCCATCAAAATTCTGTGAAGGGGCAGATAATAAATGTCTTGAGCTTCACAGGCCAAATGGTCTCTCATACTGACTCAGCTCTGCCATGAGGGTGGCAGCCATCATAGACAACACACAGATGGGAAGGTGTGACTGACTCCAAATAAAACTTTACTTATGGAGACCAAAAGTTAGACTTGATGCAAATCAAAATCACAGTGAGATGCACTTCACAGCTCTTCAAATGAACATAGGAAAACTAATCAATGTGATTTCACTGACAGGTGGAATCTGAAAAAGCGGATCTCATGGAAGCTGAAAGTGATTAGCAGGGTCTGGACAGGAGAGGCAAGAGGGATAAAGGGGAGAAGTTAGTCAATGGATATGTTAGATGGCAGGAAGAATTGTGGTGTTCTGCTGTATACTAGGGTGACAAAAATTAATAGTATATCAAATGTATCTTTAAAAAGCTAGAAGAAAAAATTTTGATTTCATCACAAAGAAATGATAGATGTTGCAGGTGAAAATATGTAATTATCTTCATTAATCATTATGCAAAGTCCATATTTATCCAATATCATATTGTATACCCCCAAATATATACAATAATTGGTCAATAACAATAAAATTAAAAATTAAAAAGTAATAAAAATTTTTAAAAGGAAAATAGCAATGTTGGTGAATTAATAATTTGGAATCCTCATCCATTATTCCTGGGAATATAAATATTATAGCTACTGGAGGAAAGAGTTTGGCAACTTCTCAGGTTAAATATAGAAGTGTCATATCACCTAGCAATTCCACCTTGTGTGTATACACACAAAAGAAGGAAAAACAGGGTCTCAAAAGAGACTTGATCACCAAGATCCAAAGCAACACAGTAGAAAAAGGTGAGGAAAATGGTGTCCGTCAACAGACACCTGCATAAACACAATGCTGTGTACTCAGGACAAAAGGTCAGTCAGCCAGGAGCAGAAAGGACCTTCTGACACATGCCACAGCCTGGGTGGATTTGGAGGCACCTAAGATCACCTGGGGAGTGTGTTGCTCTCATGTGCAGAAAACAAATCATACTCCAAGTCAGAGTGCTTTCCTCAAGTGCAGACCTCAAGGTGTGTGGCTCTGACCCAGCTGTGTTTGCCCCAGGTGTGTCATCATTATGGGAGGGTGGCTGAGGAAAAGGCCCCCACGTGAGAGGAGCCCACCCTTCCAACACAGAGGAAGAGGAGGCCGTGGCGGAATCCCCCAAGCCTCTTACAGCTTCTTCCCATGGAGCAGGTCATGTCTGCCCACATCCTATTACCTGATGCAGGTCACTTTTGCATTAGGCTTTTCCAGAGGAAGTGGAGAGTGACAGATGGAAACACAGGTTCAGATATGCGATGGACTCCCGTGATCACAGAGGCTGAGTGTTTCCACATTGGCTGTCTGCAGCTGGAGAGCCAGAGAAGCCAATCACGTGACTCAGTCCAAGAAGCCAGAGGCCTCAGAACCAGGGAGGACAATGGTGCAGCAGCCAGTCCAGGAGGAGAGACGCCAGGACCCAGAGGGAAGCTGGGGCCAGTGCTAGAGTCCAGAGGCTCCAGAAACTGGAGTCCGATGTCCAGCAGCTGCAGCAGGAGAGAACATGCCTGCTCCAGAGGGAAGAATCAGCAGGGAGCTTCCCCTTGTTCTGTCTTCCTGTTCAGTGCAGGGCCAGACGTCTGGATGGAGTTGCTCATGGGGAGGGAGACTCATCACTCTGTCCAGTGACTCAATGACAATCATCTTTGGAAACACTCTCCCAGAGGCACAGAGACCTAAAGATTTACCAGTTCTCCTGGCATCCTTCAATCCACTCAAATAGACCCCCAAAATTAACCACTAACTTGTCCATTTCCAAAGTCACACAGGAGGGACATGCATTCATATCAGGCAAGGCAGGGCCAAGACCCAAAGTCCTGGGTAGAGTTGGTCAGTCATCCTGTAGAATATGTGGGCATGATGACTAATTGTAAAA
Source organism: Marmota monax (assembly GCF_021218885.2). NCBI lineage: Eukaryota > Metazoa > Chordata > Mammalia > Rodentia > Sciuridae > Marmota > Marmota monax. Next base: position 23,722,153 of record NW_026695228.1, read on the forward strand.
TATAAAACAAGTTCTCTGAGGGGCAGAATCAGAGAGGAAAGCATTTCTACTTCTGGTGGCATCAAAAAAAGTTTATGAATTATCTTCTATGGATTTACATGAGATGAGAAATAAGGGACAAATAATTTGATGCACCAAGAAATATCAGTTTTTTAGATCTTCCCAAGAGAAGAACATAGTAAAACAACTTAAAAGAGTCTGAAAACCTTTACTGTGGCTATTTGGACCATTCCTGAGTGGGTCAGAGATGCTGCCCATGAGTCCAACACAGCACAGGGGGGTAGACCAAGGCTCTGAGCTGCCTGCCTGGGTCCTGGGAGGATGTCCCTGCACCACCTCTCCCTGTCTCCCAGGAGACACTCAATGCTGGACTCACTTTCTGTGCCAGGAAACGCTTGTGATGTCACAGTGACCTGAGCCAATGAGGAGCAAGGCAATGGTCACAATGGCTGCTATCTGTGGGATATCTACTCACCACAGGTCATTTCATGTGATCTTTAACCTATGAGTAAGTTCACACAGACACTCCATGAAGAAGGGGAGTCTACCAAATTTGTAGATAAGGAGCCAAGGACAACAAGTTTCATTTCCTATCACACAAGGGAAGCCTTCAAGAGGCAAATGTCAACTTATTTAGGCAGAAGCTGAGCTACAGAGTCCAGCACCTGACCACCTACATTAGAACTGAGGTGATGAAGGCCTTCATGGTGGAGAAGGCCTTAGAATGCCTGCACTTGACTCTGATGCTGGGCAATAGCCTCAGTGGTCAATAATGGGAAAACCAAATCGTGTAGCAATTGCATCACTGGAAATGTTCATCCAAAGGAAATGAAGCTAGTCTCAGAGACTTCTGTACTTCCATATTCACTTAGCCTTATTCAGATAAGCAGATATGGAATCCACCTATGTCTGGCTACATGGATGGATGAATTAAACATCTTATGTATACTCAGGGGAGTATGGTTCAACCATAAAAATGGATGAAATTCTGTCAGCTGTGACAACACAGATGGAAATGGAAGTCCCCAGAGAAGTGAAAGTGAGACAGAATGACAAATGCTGCATGATCTCACTCACCTGTGGAATCTAAAACTTTAATTTTATGGATATAAAAAAAGTGAAATGTTGGTCACCAAGGACTGATGTGGTTTGTGGGAATGTGCGGAGAGATGTTGGTCAAAGGATCTGAGGTTCAGCTAGACAGGAGGAAGAGTTCAGGAGACCTACAACCTGGTGACCATAGTTAGCAACAGAATCTTTAACAGAGGTGAAGGGATATCGAGTGTCTCACCACAGAAATAATAACCACAGGAAGTGATGCATGTGATGATTAGCTGGAGCAGTCACTCCACAGTGCATGTGTTCTTGAAAACATTCTGTTATAGGCCATTATCACAATTCAAAAAAGGAAAACAAAAGAAGAAGAACAAGGAGAAGGAGAAGGAGAAGGAGAAGGAGGAGAGGAAGAGGAAGAGGAAGAAGGAGAAGGAGAAGGAGAAGGAGAAGAAGAAGAAGAAGAAGAAGAAGAAGAAGAAGAAGAAGAAGAAGAAGAAGAAGAAGAAGAAGAAGAAGAAGAAAGGAGAAGAAGAATGGTCCACCTACCATTCTTGTAGCCTGACTGGCAACTCTTGCAAAAGCACAACCTCTGGCCACACCAAAAAACCTGTCAAATCACAACCTGAATTTCAACCAGATCCCCCAAGTGATTCATATTCACACTGAAATTGGAAACATTCTGGTCAGAAAAGTATTTCTCAAACTCCCCACTGTTGACATTTGTGTAAAATAACACTTTGATGTGTGGTGTCCTGTGCTTTCTTGGCCACTGAGAAGGATCCCAGGCTTCCACCTCCTAGGTTCTGTATAAATCCCAAGTGATAAAAATCCAAAATTTCCTCATCAATTGCCACCCGTTTCCAGCAGGCCTGATCATGCCTGGTGGAAGACCGGTACCCTGGAGCAGGAGAACAGGGAACAAGCTCATTCTAACTCAGTTCATAACTGGAGGCAGATCTATTAGCCTCTCTGGTCCCCATTTATACAAATATAAAATGAGTCATGACACTATTGACCTCATACAATATACATCTATAAAAACTAAATGAAACAATTCGTGTAAGATTCTAACTTCAGTCCATGCTGCAGGCACTTGCACAAACACACACACACACACACACACACACACACAAATACCTAAGTATATCACTAATAATTGCCTAATATTTTATAAATAAAGGCATGAATGACAATTTTTTCCAAGGCAAACTGTGACACTATATTCTATTTTTTCAAATGACAGTTTTTAACTTTAGTTCCAAGCATGAAATAACTAAGTGCTTTGTAAAAAGCATCATGATTTCAAGCGTTGTGGTAAATTTCCAAGACTTTATAACAAACACTGTTCTATTCCCTGATGAAGAGACAACAGCAATTCTCTGAAGGCATTGGGGGCTGTGTCCCTCCAAGCCAGTGCTTGGTCAGTCCATGAATCTAGCAAAGTCAAGTAGCTTGGAGGAAATCGTAGCTAAGGATTGCGCAAAAATGCTAAGGAGTGTAGATTTCTGGAAGGTGGAGGATTTTATGGAGAAAGAAAAACAAAGACCAGATTCACCTAATTGCCCTGATATCTTGGGAATATAGAATAATCAGGAACATTTTACTTTCTGCTCTGACCAATATCCCCCAGGAAAGTCAGGAACTCAGGGGATGGAGTGACGAGAGGACAGTATCTAATGAGCAGAGAGGGAGCTACAAGGAGCTGCCCTGATCTTGTCCCTCAGAGTGTGCAATCACAGGCTGAGCAGGACATGGTGGCTTGTTCTGGAGTCCTAAGTTTGGATGGAGGGCTAGGGATTCACTCCTCCTGCTGTCTTGTCTGAGAACAGAGCTTCAGTCTCCACCATCAACTTCCACAAGGACTTCCACAAGGATACCTTCTCAGACACCCCATCCTTGTGAGTCTGAGACCTGGTAGGTCCCGCAGGAAATGTTCAGCAAGAACAGAAGCTGACAACATCGACCCAGCCAGCCCAGAACTGAGAGAGCTGAGTGCTGACTCACCCACCTGCCACTGATTAACATGTTAAAAAGAGAAGGGACTCTCAGACTCTGCAGTGCTTAGATCATTGCTGACAACTATATAATGAGATCAGAGTCCAATTGGACAAGACTGGGAAAGTGTATCAAGTATTTTCCATAAAATGAGAACATATCCAGGGAGCTCCCCAATAACAGGTTGGGCAAAATGAGTCTCAGGGATGGCAGGTTGTGCAGTGAGGTGAGGTCATTTCTTTCTTTAATTTCAGCCTGGAGTGTATTCAAGCCATTTCCATACTCATTACAAAGGTGAGACTAGGACTGCTTACAAATACTGCCTTCAGGGGACACACATCTCACAGCATCCTCTCTCATGCTAGGTGGTCACATGAAATAAGTCTTACTTAATACGTTAGTGTAGAAAATTAAAGAGCTTTATTTTGCAATTTTTATTGCAAAGGCTGAGTCTATTTTAGCTTGTTAGCCTTTTCTTTCTCTTTGCAATTGCAAATACTTTGCTTTTATGGGAACTGGGTATTTTTTTTAACTCTGAGAAGAATTGGAAGTTGTTTTCACTAAGATTGCTGTTTGCATTTAATTCTTTTATATATGTATTGCCCTTTCGAGGGAGAACATGTGAGTTAATAAATTTCATGTGGCCAAACCTATGAGTTGGTCACATTGCTGACCCACCCCTCCATTGTTTTTTATACTAAAGTTCTTCTTCATTATCGGAAGTAATTAAGTCCCTTTTATACCATTTTGCATCTCATTTCTTATCTGTTCTTCCTTATTACTCCCTTTTTGCTTTTGAGTTGGTTCTATTTTTATGAGTAGCAATCACCCCCTGCCTCTTGTGGAAGATATTTCATTGCAATCAAGTGAAGATCACCTGTATCTTTCTCATATGCATGTTTCATACACAGGAGTTAAGTTACATCAACAGAGATCCTCTCTCTGCACAGTTGGAATAGGCACCTGACTCCATGGGCTTACTGTTGGGAATAGGTGGGAAGATGCAGGTAGCACTCCTGGCCCACGTGCATGGTGGGAACTCATGAGGGGAGCGGTGGTGACACTCTAACCTTGGTTGTTACTCCATCGCTCCTGGCGTTATGTCCAGTGTCTTAAGCACATATATACACACTTATGTTTTTACAGGATGAAATCGTACCTTTGGATACCACATCTTTCACTGCTCCTAAAAAAAGTATCTTTTTTATTATGTATTTCCAGGTCTTTGTCAATATTTAATTAGAGAATCATTGTGATAGTTATTTTAGTTCTTTTGATGAAAATTTTACGTTGGATTTTCATTAATTTCATTTAATGAAGTTGATTTGCAACCATTTATTCACCTGATTATTCTTTTCTTACAGAAACTCTAAATTTATTAATTTTTTTTCAATTAAACTGTCCACATTTGTGAAAACACAAAATGAAGAGAAAATTGTAGAATATCTTCTCATTTGGACCTTAGATTATAATGGCAAATGTAGACTATACAGAAACCAATGCATGTATGTTATAATGTCCTCAGGGATAAGTCCTCTGAGGAAAGAGGGCAAAATATCAGGAGAGGGGCAGGATTTTATGGAGGGTATTATAGATCAGGGGCAATTCAGTTCTTTTATTCCAAATTGTAATAATCCTCTTACCATGTCATTGAAAGTATTTTGCTTTTATTTTGTTGAGGTTTTTGCCTCTACATTCATCTAGCACAATGGCCTGTAATCATTCTTTTCTTGTTTAGTACTTATCTGGCTAAATTTAGCTTGTTCTAATACGGACTCCTGATCCCATCCAAGAGAGAGAAATGAGGAGGGACACATTTTGGCCCACAGGATACCTTTGAAAGTAGAATAATGCATGATTCTACAAGCGTGAGATTTCTAAAATTGTCACACTCATACACAGACTAGAACTGTGGTGTCAGGGAGTGGAGCAGGGGAAATGTGGGCCCTGTGTTTGCGGTTGGAATGTTAGAGTTATATGTGGTGATTAATTTCCAGACACCTGCTATACCACATAGTACTAGGACTAATGATATAATATTGTGCATATGAAAATGTTCTGGTAGGGTAGACCTTAGGGTAAATGGTCTTGCCCAAGAAAAAATCAAGAAAACAAGAAACAATAGAGACCCAGGGACACTCTTGGAGGCGATGTTTACATCTATGGGTTGAAGGGACAGCCAGAGTTCACAGGTGTCTAAACTCATCCTCTCATCCACATAAAGTATGTTCCACTCCTTTGGGGTCAGTTCCCTCAATAAAACCACCTCCAGCAACTGTCAGGAGAAAGCAGGGGAACAAAGGCCCCTCCTGAGAATCTCCACATCTCCCCAGAAGCCAGGAGGCAGCTCTTCCCTTGTGGCTTCCTTTGAAATGAGAATGTGCACAGAAAGCACTGTCCTCAGGACCCTGCACCGCTCACCCCTCCTGCCAGGCCCAGGTCTCTGCAGACCACCTCAGGGCGCCCTCCTCTCTTGCAGGCCTCGGCTCAAGTGTCACCTTTGACCCCTTTACCTGGACCCTCTGAAGAACAGCCCCTCTATCTCCCTCCCTTCTGATCTGTCCTAGTTGGATTCATATTGACTATACCATGTGACATTATGAGGACATATTATGAAGATGTTTCTTTTTAATTTTATCCATTACATAACACTTACACATATGCATGTTGTGCCTTGTGATGTGCTTATCTAGGTACACTCTGATGTTTAAATCTAGCTCCTCAATAGGTATCATAAGTTTATGGAGAAAACATTAGAAACTCTCTTCTAGAGCTGCTTTTCTTTAAAAAAAAAATTATAGCTGTGGTTGGACACAATATACCTTTATTTATTTATTTTTATGTGGTCCTGAGGATCAAACCCAGGGCCTTAACGTGCTTGGTGAGCACTCTACCACTGAGCCACATCCCCAGCCCCAAGAGTTGCTGTTTTTAGTAATTGTCTATATACATTTGTTCTCCATAATGAAAACTTAGGGTCTTCTATTTTTCAGCACCCTGTGCCCATTGCAGAGCCAGGGCCAGGAACAGGATCAGAACTCAAGGCCCCTTCCTCAAGGACATGGAAGGATTGTTCATTGGTAGAATACAAACTATGCTGAGGAAAAGGTAGTTAAGGACTGAAACTTCTAATTAGGAATAAATCAGCTTATTAGGGAACAAATCTGCTAACTAGGAACAGCACTGAGGTCATCCTAAAAGGGATTAGTTACAAAAACTACCCATGTTTAATTTTTTTCTCTTCACAGCACATGGAATCAAAGAATTTCACACAAATTTCTGAATTTCTTCTTCTGGGATTTTCAGAGGACCCAGAACTGCAGCCCCTCATCTTTGGCCTTTTCCTGCCCATGTACCTGGTCACTGTGCTGGGGAACCTGCTCATCATCCTGGCCACCATCTCAGACTCCCACCTGCACACGCCCATGTACTTCTTCCTCTCCAACCTGTCCTTTGTGGACATCTGCTTCACCTCCACCACTGTCCCCAAGACGCTGGTGAACATCCAGACACAGAGCAAGGCCACAACATAAGCAGGCTGCATCGTGCAGATTTACTTTTTTACATTGTTTGTAGAGTTGGAGAACTTCTTCATGGCTGTGATGGCCTATGACCGGTATGTTGCCATCTGTCACCCACTACACTGTCATCATGAACCCCAGGCTCTGTGGACTGCTAGTTTTGGTTTCCTGGATCACAAGTGCTCTCAATTCCTTGTTACAAAGATTAATGACGTTGCAACTATCCTTCTGCACAGACATGGAAATACCACACTTTTTTTGTGAAACTAATCAGTTGGTTTATCTTGCCTGTTCTGACACTTTCTTGAATAATATGGTGTTCTATCTTGTGGCAGGGCTGCTGGGAGGTGGCCCTCTCACTGGCATCCTGTACTCCTACTCCAAGATCATTTCCTCCATCCATGCAATCTCATCAGTTCAGGGCAAGTACAAAGCCTTCTCCACCTGTGCATCTCACTTTTCCGTGGTCTCCTTATTCTATTACACACTCCTGGGAGTGTACCTTAGTTCTTCTATTGCACAAAATGCACACTCAAGTGCAACAGCCTCAGTGATGTACACTCTTGTCACCCCTATGCTGAACCCCTTCATTTACAGTCTGAGGAATAAAGACATCAAGAGCACTCTGAGAAGACTCTTTTGGGAAGAAATTATTAAAGATCCCATGTTGGTGGGTCTTTAAAAATTGCTTTTGATCACAGGGCTCAAAGCCTCATAGTGAAAATTTAGGAATTTTTTTTTTTTAGAATTTTGAAATATGACTTGTTTCTTCTATCCATTTCCTGGAGTTTCTCTTTCTTCACTTTCAACTTCTCTATGAGAATAATAAAATACAGATGCTAAGCTTTTACTCCCGCTGATATCTGAGCAGTCTTCCTCTTTATTATCTACATACATTCTCAAAATTATTTTCAATCGTGAATTAGAGATATTGGAAATTCACACTTATCTCATGGGACAACATAACTTCTGAAAATCTTTTTTTTTCCTCAAATGATGAATCATACCAAGTGACTTTTCTTTTGTTGATACTAAAACACACAGTTGTGCATGATACTCCTGTGGGGGAATGCATTTGACAGTTAAGACAGCCTGTGTAATAATCCTATTCTGGAGGGAGTCCCACAGCATGGTTTTGCCCTTGTGGGTCCCTCATGCCTCCGCAGGTTTGAGTGTCCCACAATAAAACTTGACTTATGGAGACCAAAATGTGAATTTGATGCAAAATCACAATGAGATACTATTAACATTCCTTAAAATGAACCTAAAATCACTGATTTCTTGGAAGTGGAGAGTAGAATAAAGGTTAGCAGTGAATGGACAGGGGAATAGAAAAGGGTAATGGAGACAGGTTGCTTAATAGACACAAAGGTACAGGCAGACAGGAGGAATGCACTCTCTTGTTCCATTGCATATGAAGGTGACTAAACAACAAAATTATGCTCTATATGTGTAATAATGATTGTAATGCATTCCACTGTTGTCGTGTATTTTAAAAAATAATAAAATCAACAAAATAATAAATAAATAAAAGATCACTGGATGAGAGGATTTTGGATGATCTCAGCACAAAAATATGATACCTGTTTAAGGTGATGGATAGACCAATAACCTTGAATTAATCACTACTTAAATGTATACATATATCAAAATATCATTTTATAACTCATAATTACATAAAATTATCATCAATCAAAAATAGACTAATAATTCAAAAGTAACATAAACTTTTAGGAAGAAAATAATAATGTTGATGAGAAGGGGGAGAACCAGGAATCCTCACGCATTACCACCAGGAATGGAGAATGGCTCCACTACTGGGGAAAACGCTTGGGCAGTTCCTCAAAACAGAATTATCTTACACCCAACAACTCCACCCCATCAAAGAATGGAAAACAGGGACTCAAATAGACACTTGTACATCAGTGTCCACAGCAGCAATATTTGTAGTAACCAAAAATGGGGGAAGACAGTGTCCACCAACAGACACTGGCGTGAACATGGTGTGTGTTCATCACAGATCATTCAGCCAAGGAAAGAATCTACATGCTGACACTTGCTGCAAGGGTGAACTTTGCAAGCATTAAACTAAATAATAAACTAAAACAGAAGGACACATCTAGTGGGATTCCACTCATATGAAATAGCTAAAATATGCAAATTTGCAGAGATAGGTAGTAGATGGGAACTGAGCCATGGCTGGGGGAGGGAAGTGAAGAGCTCTTTCTCAATAGTTACAGAGTCTCTTTGGAGTGACGATAACTTTTGGAAACTGTAGTAATTGTGAAATGTATTTCATTCCACTACAATTAACATGGCAAATTTCATGTTACATGTTTATATTATATGTCTTAATCACAGTAAAAAAATAATTATTCAATTTGAGTTTCATACAATTTTCAAGTGTCACAATTACTGCTCTTGCTTTTATTTTTTTCAGCCACTTGAAAACATAAAACCCACTCATGTCTCATTTCAAAACAGGGGTAAATGAGTTTGTCCTGTGGACTGTGGCTTTCCAGCTCCTCTTCCGAGGTGCTCAGGATTAGAGAGTGCTGTCCCAGAGCCATTTCTGATCTGGTGGGCTCCTGGGTGGATGGCCTGGGGGAAGGTGTGGGGGTTTAAGGTTGGGGAGGATGATTGGAGACAAGGCCCGAATGGAGCTGGGATATTGGGTGACCCAGTCCTTCATGTCCCCAGCTGTGGAGGAGTGCTGCTCTGTGCAATGCCAGGGCCACAACTCCACCTGCTGGGTCAATGTGAAGGGCAGCCAGAGATGCCACAATTGTCATGGATAGGTGGCTGCATACAGGCCCCTGATTGGCTAATGTCCATGATTTATGAAGGTGTATGACCCTGACTCACAAGCATGTGTGCATTGATATACACACTTGTGTGCTCACAGATATGTACACATACACTCTGTTCATGGCTATATGTGGGAGCACACTTGTATGTGAGAAAACAGAAGCATACATGGGCACACACATTCATGAGCAAACGAAAGGCAAGCACATGTAAGCATGGGTGCACACATGCTCACACTCACGTGCACACACACCCACACACACCAATGTGTGCTTCTGCAGTTTTTTTCCCACAGAGGTCCCTACTCTAAGTGGACACCACCTTATGGAGGCCACAGCCTGTGAGTAGAAGCCACAGCAGAAGACAGTGCAGAGAAGGACTCTCACGTACACCATCTGCTCTGTTCTCTGCCCCAAGGTCCCCATCTCTGGCTCTGACCCCCTCTTCCCCGTGTTTCTCCCACTTCTTTCACAAATCCTAGAGTTGTTCTGAGACTTCCTGATGCTCAGCCAGTAACTAAATGTTGGGTGACAGTGCAAAGGAGGTGAGACTTCAGGAAAGCAGGAAGCTTCATGGACAAGCAGCAATAGATGCTAGCTCTGCCTGAGATTCACCTAATGAGCAGGAGAGGGAGCTGTCAGTAGAGCCTCTGATGCTGTCACCCAGAGTGTGCATCTTGGGCTGGATAGGGACATTGTGGTCTGTTTGGGGGTCCTAAATCAAGCTAGGGGTCAAAGGCTTCACTCCTGCTTGCTTGTCTGGGGACATAGTTTCAGTATCCATCCACCAGGCTAGAATCCAGACTCCCACCCATGGACCTTCTTTTCAGAGACCCCATCCAGGTGAGTATGAGACCCCAGTAGATACTGCAGGAATATTCAGCAAGAATGAAAGTTGGCAGAATTTACCTAAGGTCACCTGGACCAAGCCAGCCTAGCTGAGACATCCCTGTCATTGTGTGCTTGACTACTTAGCAATTTATTTAATGTGTTAAAATTATACTGTTTTTTAGAAGCTACAATGTGTGGATCATGGTTGACAATTATACATTGGGAATAGAAGTCTAATTGAATCAGACTCAATAAAGAAGAAATGAAACGTATTTTCCATAAAATTAGAACATATCCAAAGGAGTTTTACATTATAAAGATCAGACTATTGGACTGCTGACAAATACCACTTTGCAACACAGCTCTGAGATGGACATTCCACAGTATCTACTGTCTTGCTGGGTTTGCACAGGAGCAAAGAAACATTCACTAGGTCAAAGGGGAAACTACATTGCTTTACATTGCAACACTGCTGAGGCTGGATATATTTTGTGTGTATTGGCCAATCTCTTTCTCTGGATTCCATATTGTTTGTGCAAGTTCTTTTTTTTTTAGTTTATTGATTTTATTTTATTTTACTTGTTTAAATACATGACAGCAGAATGCATTACAGTTCTTATTAAAAAAAAAAATACTCTTGGAGATCCGTTTCTTTCTCTTCTCATCCGGAAGGTGGGGATGTCTCATCCAGTAGGTGTCCCGGCCTCTAGGATGGTGTAGGTAACCAGGGTGTGAAGACTGGACCTGGTGTGGAGCGTCTAGGAGCGGGGAGTGCTCCCCACCAATCCCAGCAGAAAAATTGCACCTCACGGGTCTTTTTTTTTTGTGACCACTCATCTGACTTGAGCCTCCGGTATTGTCTCCCTCTCTTGTCTGGAGATTTCCCAGATCCTGGTCTCTCTGTTTTGCTCCAGACTTTAGTCTCCTCCCCTCTCTTACTTATCACGTCCCAATTGCGGAACCTCTCACCCCCAGGCTCACATCAGGTGGGCAGTGCCCTGTTTTCACTGCACTCCTGTCCAGCTGAGAGCTGTTTTTGTGTTGGGTGGTCACTGTGTAGAGTTACCACTGCTGTGGGGGATGGGGACTGGAAGTCAGGTACCTGCTCAGATGGCGATGGATCTGATAGCCCAGCCCACCACAAAATGGTGAAGAAGGTTTTCCAAGATGGAGTCGGTCTGCTTCCAGTGCTGGGGTGTCTGGTGAGGTGGGGGGAGCTGGGCGATGGCCTTTTGCTGTGGGTAGGTAGTGGCTAGGCTGCTTGGGAGCCATGTGTGAGCTTAGCACTGAGGGCTTTGGATCCAGAGTCCAGAGACTCACTAGAGCCCAGAGGCTCTGATTTCTGCACAGGTGGTTCAGCTCTGGTGGTTTCTGTGAAAATCCGCTGTATAGGAGTCCTCTCACACTCTCTGAGATGTTGTACTCAGTCTAAGCAAGACCTTGTGGAGAAGCTGCCTGCCTGCCTTCTTGGTTTCATGCCACGGAGCAGCCAGAGACAGGACCGCCTGTATTCCGCCATCTTGGATCTCCTGTTTGTGCAAGTTCTTTTTTTTTCTTTTCTTTTTTTTTTGGTGGGAGGGGAACCGAGTGTTGTAACTTTTGATTTTGTTCTTTCACAGGATTAATTGGTTTTCCACTGTTTGCCATTTACAATTTCATTATCTTATATATTTGGGGGAGGGGGCATGTGAGAGATTATAAACTTTTTGTGGTCAAACCTATGTCAGTCACATTGCAGACCCAATCCCTCTGTAGCTTTTTAAATCTAGACAGCTCCTCTGCACAGCTTTTGGTAATCAATTGCCTCTTTTGCTTTTTGCTACCTTATTGCACATGTTTTTCCTTATTGCTTTCTGGGATTGATACTATTTATATAAATAGCAAACATCTCCTGCCACATGTTGGAACCTGTTCTTTCACATTCAACTAAAGATTGCCCACATCTTTCTCATGAGCATATTTTTATACATAGAAGCTTTACTGTATTTATGGAGATTCCCTGTCTATACAACAGGTGTAAATAATTGGCGTCATAGGATTCCTATGAGGAACAATAAGAAGATGTATGCAACGTGTCTAGCTCTCACACGTGGTTAGAACTCGGAAAGCAATCCAAGAGTTTTCATCATGGTTGAGACTTAATTTTATCATTCTTGCCATCATGTCCAGAGTCATAAGCTCTTTTGAATCCATTTATGTTTATATAGGATGAATGCCGCAGTCTGGCTGGGCACAATCAGGAGCCACTTGTCAAAAGAAACTAACTTTATTTTTAGAACCACACACGACAAACAAAATAGTCTCTCAGGAAAAACCCTCAGAGCCTCAACTGCCACCACCGGCTTTCCCCAAGCCTCTCTCTCCCACACAAGCTTCTCTCCACCTCCCACAATCCTCCTGCTCTTGAGGCCGATTGGCTGGGTCACGTGGGCAGAGCCAAAAAAGTCCCCCAATGAGCAGCTCCGTGGTCTGAAAGGGCAGGGAAACAGCCCAATGAGCATCACCGCAGAGGAGCCAATCAGCTAGATGTTGCTGGGGCCGAGGAGCCAATCAGCTAGATGTTGCTGGGGCCGCTGTGAGCCAATCATCAGCCAGCAGCTGGAAGTTTGCTGGCAGCTGGAAGTTTGCTGGGGCCCCTTTGGCTGTGGCTCTCAACATCTCCCCCTCTCTGTTTAAACAACAAGCATGTGGCTTAGGGACCGTGCCTGTTAGGCAGTCCAATTCAACATATGGTCCTTACCCATCATCAGATGAACTGACCTCTAGGCGTCAGCCTCCTGTCTTAGGTTAGTACCACTGCAATTGGATCATACCCGTCACTGACTACCGGTCCAGCATACAGCCATACTTGTGGATAGGCCTTTGCACCTGTGGGGGGGTGAGGTTCTTTGCCTCACCTCTGTTGGCCCCCAAATTTTAGACCATCACTAGTAGAGGAGGATGCAAAATGCCATGACATTAAGCCAATTGAGGGCTCCTTTGAAAAATTGTACCACCGGTGACATCATCAGCAAAAATACCCCAACACTACCACAAGTCGCTGCACCAACAGATAGTTCACAATGCATACAGGTGAGCTCACAATGTGTCCAGGCAAGTTCTGCAAGCAGTTCAGTGATGGCTATTGTAGAAGCTGTAGATTGGTTTTATCTTTGACTTCACCAGCACTGGGATGAAGACAGGAATTCTGGCAATAATGGCTAAAGAAAAAATTATGTAACATTCCAGAAGGCACTAAAAGAAAATAATTTTCTTAACAATTTACATTATCTTTAAGAGAATTATTAAATATAATGAAAAGGAAAGGTGAAAGTAAACAAACAGATCTGTTAACCTTCTTTTTTGTTTACATATTAAAACAATCCTCAACAGTTGTTTACCCAATTTAAATTAAACCATATAAATCACGTGAAAAAAAAATATTTGGATCCATTTTATCATGAGTGTTCATCATATATGATATATGGACATACGTACATTCAAACATATAACACAAAACACAAGTGTGCACACATAATATAATACATACAACACATAACATTATAGTAAAGGCCTTATAACTTTTTACAGGTGAAATCTCCATTGCAATGCTTAAAAACTCTATAGTCAAAAAATAGAACTGATCAGCAAAACATTAACCTAGGTCTGTATGAGCTCAAAAAACAAAATAGAACTTCATGATATGGCAAAGGGCAATAATAAAATAGATATTGAAAAAAGCATCCTGGTTCTGTTGCAGATGTAAGAATAGCCAAACTGGAGTTTTGGATATCAGTTGTTATGGATTTGAGCCAAATCATCTTCTTTTTGGTCTGTAGAAATCGCTTTAGTTAATCTTTCTGGAATCCAAATCGGCTGCTGTTCTCCCTGTGGAAACACATAAACAGACCCCCGACTCCAGACAATCACTGGGTCAGGACCTTGGTTAATCTCTCTGGAATCCAAATCGGCTGCTGTTCTCCCTGTGGAAACACACAAACAGACCCCCGACTCCAGACAATTACTGGGTCAGGACCTTTCCATTGTCCTGTTAGAATATCCTTCCAAAGTACCTTGGGCTTATGTACATTTTTTGGACACATATGCCTTTCCGCAGCACTAAGTCCTGATGAATCCAAATTTAAAAAGTTTAGAGTAAAAAGGGTTATTTTAAGTTTATCTTTGGGGAATATATACCCCTTCCCAATTCCTTCTTTTTGCTTTAATAAGTACATTTTAATAGTTTGATGAGCTCTTTCAACTATGCCTTGTCCCTGTGGATTGTATGGGATTCCTGTTATATGAGTAATGCCAAATGTTGAGCAAAATTGTTTAAAAGAGGTAGAAGTATAACCAGGGGCATTATCTGTTTTTAACTGTTTTGGAACACCCACAGTGGCAAAATTTTGTAAGCAATGAGCTATAACATCTTTAGTTTTTTCTCCGGCATGAAGGGAGCCCATCAAAAATCCAGAAGAAGTATCAACCCTAACATGCAAATATTTTAATTTTCCAAATTCTGGCAAGTGTGTGACATCCATCTGCCAAATATGGTTAGGTATCAATCCTCTAGGATTGACTCCAAGATTAACTTGTGGTAAAAAGGTCACACAATTTTGACATTGTTTTATTATTTGTCTAGCTTGTTCCTTAGTTATTTTAAAACGCTTTTGTAAAGTATTAGCATTGACATGGAACTTTTTATGAAAATTTATAGCTTCTTCTAGTGTAGAGAAAATATGTATGTCATGTGTAGTTTTATCTGCTAAATCATTGCCCAAACTAAGGGCTCCAGGCAATCCTGTATGTGCCCTGATATGTCCTATAAAGAATGGATCTTTTCTGTCCCAGATTAGACTTTGTATAGTGGAAAGCAAAGAGAAAACAGTAGAAGAAGGGGAAATCCTACCAGCATCTTCAAGAGATACTATAGCATTAACTACATACTGACTATCAGAAAATAAATTAAATACAGAATCTTTAAACATCACAAAAGCTTGTAAAACTGCATTAAGCTCTACCTTTTGAGCTGATTGTTTGGGTACTAAAAATGTAAAAGTTTGATCAGGGGTAACTACTGCTGCTGTACCATTATTTGACCCATCAGTGAATATATTTGGAGCATTCATGATAGGTGTTTTTCTTGTCATTTTTGGAAAAATTACAGGATGCAATGACCAAAAAGACAATAAAGGATTAGATGGTAAGTGGTTATCAAATGAAACATTAGATTTGCACATGATTATTGCCCAAGTATTTAACTCATTAGCTAACTCATCAATTTGATTCATAGTATATGGAGTAATAATTTTATAGGGAGAAATTCCAAACACTCCCTTTGCTGCTTTTATTCCTTTGAGTATTAATTGTCCTACAGCCTCAGGATACCTAGTAAGAATAGTGTTAGGAGAATAAGATAAATGTATCCATAATAATGGACCTTCTTGCCAAAATACTCCTGTAGGAATATTTTTTGTTGGTAGTACAATAAATAATAAAGGCAAACTTATATCAATTCTATCCAAATGCATATTTTCCATATATGTTTCAATGATTTTTAATGCCTTTCTTGCTTCAGGCGTTAACATTCGGGGTGAATTTGGATCTGATGGACCTTTTAGGATATCAAATAAAGGTCCCAACTCTCCTGTTGGTATACCTAAATAAGGCCTTATCCAATTTATGTCTCCTAATAACTTTTGAAAGTCATTAAGTGATTTGAGTTGATCTACTCGTATTTGAATTTTTGGTGGACGGACCATGGTTGAGGATAATAGAACTCCTAAATAATTAATTGGAAAATTTAATTGTACTTTATCTATTGCTATCTCTAGATTATAATTTTTTAATAAGTTTGTAAGTGTGGCATAACATTCTAGCAATGTGTTTTTATCTTTGTGTGCTAATAATACATCATCCATATAGTGAAATATTTGTAGTTCAGGATTTTGATTTCTAAGTGGCTGGATTACTTTGTTAACATAAATTTGACACATAGTTGGGCTGTTAGCCATCCCTTGAGGGAGTACTTTCCATTCATATCTCTGATCAGGACCTTCATGATTCAGTGCAGGGATAGTAAATGCAAAACGTGGACTATCCTCAGGATGAATTGGAATTGAAAAAAAACAATCTTTAATATCTATAACTAAAACATACCAGGTTTTTGGCAAAGCAGACAACTGAGGAATCCCTGATTGAGCAGGTCCCAGAATAACCATCTCATTATTAATGGCTCTTAAATCTTGCAATAATCTCCATTTACCAGATTTCTTTTTGATGACAAAAATGGGAGGATTATGGGGAGATACAGAAGGTTGTATATGTCCTTCTGCTAATTGTTGTTTGACCAGGTCATGGGCTGCTTGTATCTTTTCTTTAGTCAGGGGCCACTGAGGAACCCATACTGGTCTTTCTGATTTCCAAGTAATTTTTATTGTCTCAGTGGCCCTTTCTGAAAATCCAACCCATGTCTGTCTGTTCCTTGATCTATTTGTATTGGTGCTGCTATACCTTGTTCTTGTTTTTCTAATCTTTTTCCTTTCCTAAAACCTTGTCTAGTCATAATAGTGGGTGCATTTTGGTTGATGTTATTTGTTAATGTCAAACCTAATTGATCTAGGACATCTCGTCCCCATAAATTTACGGGAAGATGATCCAATACATATGGCTGTATAGTTCCTTCACATCCTTCAGGATCCTTCCAATCTAATACCATTGCACTTCTATGGGGATTAGTCGCCACTCCTAGGCCTCGAAGCGTTTGAGTGGCTTGTTGTAATGGCCAATGTTTTGGCCATTCTTGACGAGAGATGATGCTAAGGTCTGCACCTGTATCCAGTAGCCCATTAAATTCATGTCCTTGAATATTTAGTTTTAGCATGGGGCGAGAATCTAAATTTAAAGAAAGCATAGCCCAATCTACACCTGTGGAGCCTAATCCCTTGGAACCTCTTTCTACAGTACGACTGGAAAATTTATCATGTAGGCTGGGTATTATTAGTACCTGTGCTATTCTATCTCCTGGTGAAATTACTGATATACCCTTTGGAGAACTGGCTATAATTTTTATTTCACCTTCATAATCGGGATCAATTACCCCAGGACTTATCATAAGTCCTTTTAGAGTAGAAGAGCTGCGTCCCAATAATAAGCCTACTGTTCCTTTGGGAAGAGGTCCTTTCACCCCTGTGGGAATGATTTGAACTCCCATCTCTGGAGTTAGTACTGCTCTGGCGGAGGCGCAGATGTCCAACCCTGCGCTCCCTCTGGTTTGTCTGATGAGGGATCTGATGGACAATGTGTCCTGGGCACTACCCTGATGGGGTTGCTGGGTTCCTCCAGTGCTCCGTATATTTGTGGTTTTGGGCCCCGGAGCATTGGGCCCCCCTGTCCATTTTTTGGCAATGGAGCCCGATGCCTTTCTCCACGATATCGTGGATAAACACCTGGTCCTTGTTCGTTTTTTGATAATGGAGTACCCTCTATGGTGGTTTGAGAACGGCATTCATTAGCCCAATGTCTCCCTCTACGGCATCGTGGGCAAATACCTGGTATTCTACTCCTTTGATACCTAGTTTTGTTAAACCCTCCTCCAATGGGGCAATTCCTTTTAAAATGTCCTGTTTGTTCACAATTGTAGCATGTTCTTGGCCTGGCATCTAAAGCCTGTTTTACTGCAGCTGCCACAATTTGCCCTTGTTCATTAATGTCTCTGGCATCTAAAGCCTGTTTTACTGCAGCTGCCACGACTTGCTCTTGTTCATTAATGTCTCTACATAATTTAATATATGTGTTTAAATCTTCATGTTTCCATGGTCTAATGATATCTCTGCACCAACGATTCGCTTGCTCATAAGCCAGGTGTTTTAGTAATGGCATTGCTTGTTCTGTATTCCCAAAAACTCTGGTAGCTGTTTGAATAAGCCTATCTACAAATTCAGCATAAGGTTCATTAGCTCCTTGTATTACCTTAGATAATTGACCTTGTAAACCTCCATGTCCTTGTAAAGTCTTCCATGCCTTAATTGCATCTGCAGCAATTTGTGCGTATACGCCAGGATCATATGCAGTTTGTTGCTGCTGATCCTCATAAGGTCCCTTTCCTAACAACATATCTAGATTTCTCTGAGGATAACCAGCTGCTGCATTTCGCCTAGCCGTCTCCTTGCAAAATTCCTCATTGGCAACCTTCCATAACAGGTATTGTCCTCCATTTAGCACAGCTTTACACATATTAGCCCAATCTGCTGGCGTCATGTTCAAGTTGTTAATGGATTCGACCAAGCTTACAGTGAAGGGTGCTTGAGGACCATAGGTTGTTACAGCCTCTTTTAGCTGCTTCACTGTTTTGAAATTTAAAACTTGGTAAAACCGCTGCCCTCCTGCCTCAAATACAGGGCATGTTAATATTTGAGACCTTGTCTCAGGATCCCAACTATCAACTGCGGGGGTTGGGGGCCTCCCAGCATATGGAGGTGGCGCTGTTGGTTGGACACTTACGCCCTCTGGTGATAGAAAGGTGTTAGTAGCAGTCTCCTGTAGAGGTGGTGCTGTTGGTTGGACACTTACACCCTCTGGTGATAGAAAGGTGTTAGTAGCAGTCTCCTGTTGTAACTTTCCCCCTGATGGCTTTTTCTGTTTTACACTTTCTTTCTCTGTCTGACTAGCTTGAGAGGCCTTCTCTTTTACTTGAATCTTTTCCTCTGTCTGACTAACTTGAGAGACCTTCTCTTTTACTTGAATCATTATGTCTTCTCCTTCCTCTACCATTGTCTGAACTGAAGGCTTTGGACTAAGCAAACAAGATACGAATGTCCACAATGGCAATGTGCCAACTGGCAGAGTTCCTGGGCTTTTCTTTTCTATTCTTTTTAAATCTTCACCATGATGGTTCCATTGTGATATATTCAACAACTCCTCCTTAAAAAGCCATGGGCTACATTTTTGTATTGTATCAACGTATGCTCTGACTGTTCTTGATTTTACTGAGATGCCTCCTTCCTCTAACAATTTACTTAACACTCTTTCAGTTTGTTTTTTACTAATTTCTGATCCCATATTTCTACTATAATACAACCCAACAAGATGACGCCAAACAAAACCGAGACAGAATGAAATAAAAAGGGAACAACAAAAAGTCATTATAGCCTTTCTATCCTCCTGACATGTGCATCCGTCCTTTCTCCCTATCTGTTCCTCAGACGTAAATAGTTTTTCCTCAGATGTGAGCGGTTTTTCTTCCGTCTCACTCATCTCCAGGGACAGGCAACTTAAAACAAAAGTGAAGCAAAATAAAAGAGGAATCTTAAAATGGCTACCCATCCTCTCGCCCTGCCCTCAGGGGCGAGCAGTTTCACTTACCCTCAGTCGCTCCCCGTGCGAGCCACCAAATGCCGCAGTCTGGCTGGGCACAATCAGGAGCCACTTGTCAAAAGAAACTAACTTTATTTTTAGAACCACACACGACAAACAAAATAGTCTCTCAGGAAAAACCCTCAGAGCCTCAACTGCCACCACCGGCTTTCCCCAAGCCTCTCTCTCCCACACAAGCTTCTCTCCACCTCCCACAATCCTCCTGCTCTTGAGGCCGATTGGCTGGGTCACGTGGGCGGAGCCAAAAAAGTCCCCCAATGAGCAGCTCCGTGGTCTGAAAGGGCAGGGAAACAGCCCAATGAGCATCACCGCAGAGGAGCCAATCAGCTAGATGTTGCTGGGGCCGAGGAGCCAATCAGCTAGATGTTGCTGGGGCCGCTGTGAGCCAATCATCAGCCAGCAGCTGGAAGTTGATGTTGAGAGCCACAGCCAAAGGGGCCCCAGCAAACTTC
This sequence comes from Marmota monax, assembly GCF_021218885.2. Taxonomy (NCBI): domain Eukaryota; kingdom Metazoa; phylum Chordata; class Mammalia; order Rodentia; family Sciuridae; genus Marmota; species Marmota monax. The sequence goes on from NW_026695228.1 coordinate 23,742,169, forward strand.
CAGCTGCTGGAAGCTGGAAGTTTGCTGGGGCCCCTTTGGCTGTGGCTCTCAACAGATGAAATGATAATTGTGGGTGCTTCTTTCACTGCTCCTAAATATCTGTTTTTATTTTATATTTCTAGGTCTTTGCCAATTCAATCTTGAATTAGATGCTCATGTTGACAGAATAAGATTATTCTATCAACCTTTTGATTGAGAATTTACTTGAAATGTTATTCAATTTCATTCAATGCAGTTATTTGGGACCCCTTTAAATACTCAGTCATTCTTAAAATACCTTTATTTTATTTATTTTTATGTGGTGCTGAGGATTGAACCCAGTACCTCACACATGCTAGGCAAATGCTCTACCACTGAGCCACAACCCCAGCCCCAAATACTCAGTCATCCTTTTCAGTGTATAAACTAACTTGCTTCAATCTTTTCTGTATTTTCTAACATTTTTTTCACCTTTGTAAAAAAACATAAAGAAAGCAGGTAAGATCTCCATTCATGTGGATCTTACATTGTAGTGGCAAAGTGTCTGTGAGACAACATCCGCAAGGATAAATCACATGAAGTGGACAGAGTGTCTTGAGGGGGGAAAGATGCTATGGAGGTTATAGAGAGTGGTCTTCAGAGCTGTGGTTCTTGAGCTCATGTATTCTCAGTTGGAATGATCCAACATTTCAAGGTGCTGTTGAATTCATCTTGTGAATATTTTGTTGGGGGTATTTTTATTTATGCTCATGAAGAACATCATCCTGCAAGTTTTCTTCTTCATAGGGTCTTTGTCTGTCCAGATCATCACTTTTAAATACAGATGCGTGAAACAAACAAAGGAATCCACTTGGGTCTAGAGGATGCCTTTGAAGTCAAATACCACATGATTCCACATAAATGAGAAGCCTAAAGTGACCAAGCTCATCGAGCACAGAGCAGAAGGGTGTTGGGGGAGTGTGGGAGGGAACATTTTGCTACTTCTTTGGGTTTAAAGTTAATTATATAAGACATTTGATTTCTAGATACTTAATTACAATATAGTGCCTGGCACTAGCAAATGATATTGAAAACATTCCATGAGGACAGAACTGGTGTTAATTATTCTTACCACAGACAAAAACAAAGCAAAAACCAAAACAAAACAAAACTCAGGAAGGGATGGATGTTTCTAGGGCATTGATTGCATGGGGGCACCAGGCTCTGTACATGTCTGAACTCAACAGATTGTGCACATGACATATATGCAGTTCTTCAAATATAACTAGGTCTCAAGGAAGCTGCTTAAAACTAAAGTATAAGGGATGACTTGTTTCTTCCATCTGTGAGATCTCATCAGCTCAGGGAAAGTATAAAACATCCACCTGTGTATCTCACCTCTCTGTGGTCCCCTTATTTTATTGTACTATTCTAAGTGTGCACTTTTGTTCTGCTGTGACCCCAAACTCACACTCAAGTGCAAGAGCCTTGGTGACATACACTGTGGTCACCCCCATGCTGAACCCCTTCATCTAGTCTGAGGAATAAGGACATCAAAAGCACTCTGAAAGTATTCTCAGATAAACTATAAAAGCATCCACTGTCATGAGACTAAAAAGTTGCTGTTGACTGCAGAGTCTGAAGCCTCAGAACAAGAAATGGCCAGTTTGTTCAGATGGTGGAAGTAGAACTTGTTCCTTCTGTTTATTTTCTTGAGTTTCCCTTTCTTTGGTTTCAACTCCTCTACAACAGTTTCATAACTCACTTTGTGAAGCTTTCTGCTCTTTGACATCCTAACTGTGTTCACCTTTGTCTCTTTCATACTTTCTCAAAGTTATTTTCAATCGTGGATTGGAAATATTGGGAATTCCCATTTATCTCATGGGACAACTTGCATTTTTTAAAGAATAATCTCTTCTCAAAGGCCAGGGAACACATGAGTAAGTTTTCTTTCATTTTCTCTCAAAAGCACATACACGTGTTGAACTCCTCCTGTGAAGAAGATGGCAGCCTCTGTATATAGGTTGAGGCTCCATTGGCCTCCACATAGAAATGCTCACATGCAGTGTTTGCTTCTGGCTGGCATCTTATGTAACCCAAGGACCTGTCCCCTTCATTGTGTTGTAAATGACAGGATTTCATTCTTCTTGAAGGCTGAAGAGCACTCAGTTATGGATATACCTCATTTCCCTTTTCCATGCATTTACAGATGGGAAGCTCAGCTGCTTCCATACCCTGACTACTGTGAAGACTGCCCCAGGAAAGGTGGGGAGTGCAGGTACTTCGTTGGGTGTTGAGTTCACTCCCTCTCTTGCTTTATTACCAACATCTACCTTTATGAGTCTGGATTATTTTTCTGCCTCAAAAGCCTCTTAGTTCACCTACCCATCTGTAGTTTTTGTGGCTAAGGCTCTCTCTTCTTTCTCTTCAACCATCTCCTAATTTTTGTTCCTTTCAACTAACATTCACAGAGGAAAAACCCCTTATCAGGAACTGTGCTAGACATCATGGTTGCAGGCACAGATGAGATAGGGTTCTGAATTTCAAGGGATCATACTGTGCATGAGTAGACAAATTCAGTAAGCTGAGGATGACAGGAAGCAAAGAGAATCACACAAAAAGGTGGGAAATCTTTGAGTTGGTCTCATTTGCCTCACCTCAGAACACATTTCTGCAAGTGAGTTTTCAGAGCAAAAGCACACACAGAGTGTTACTTCTGAGACTGTTTGTTAAAGATTTGGTTTCTTAACAATCAAAAAAGAAACCATTATTGTAGATAGCTGGAAAAATGCCATGTTATATTCATACCACTTAGATTTACTAGATGACAAATAAAAAGGGTGATCAACATAGAACTTTATGAACAGAGCCAAGATCAGAAAAGATCCCAAAGGAAGATCCGAGGGATGAGTTTCTTCAAACATATAAAAGCAGATGTAGTCAGAGGGCTAGATGACAAAGGCCAGGCTCTCAGGACCTTGATGTCATGCATGCTGCTGCTCAGGAGAGTCCTACTATGGCCTTCACTAGGGGGCATGATCCTGCTGGCCCCTTCACATTCCTGTTTCTCAGACTGTGGACAAAGGTGGTCAGCATGTGGGTGACCTTCTCGAAAGTTACATCAAGGTCATCCTAGACAAAGAGAGCCCTGCAGTGCTGAGGTAGACCTCAAGAGCTGCGTTTTTAATCTTATGTGTCCTCCAAATACCCTGTGTTAAACATTGGTCCCCAGCTTGGTGCTATTGAAAGGTGGTAGAAATGCTAAGAGGAAGGTCTAGTGGGAGGTCTTAGTTCATTGGGAGATTTTCCTTGAATGGGAAATTGGTACCCAGGTCTCTTCCTCTTTCTTTTTTTCATTTCCTGGCCATGAGGTGAGCAGCTTTATTCTGCAACATGTTTGCCACCCCTCATCAAGGTCTCATTGCCACAGGGCCAAGCCATGGGGCTAATCCACCACAGACTGGAACCTTGAAAACTGTGAGCCAAAATAAATCTTCTCTCCTTACAAATCAATCATTGTTATAGTAACAGAGTGCTGACTAGCACAGCCAGGGCATCAAGCAAGACATTAGACCCACAGGTGAAAAAGGCTTGGACTAGCCCCGAGTAACAAAATTCTCAGGATAGAGGGGAAAACATTCTGAGAAGAAGAGAAGAGGATTTCAGTAAGAGAAAAAAAAAACTAGAATGAAAGAAACTAAATATACTGCTACTTTATTGATGAGGTTGCCTGAACAGAGGAATTCAGGACTCTGGCAAGAGTTCAGAAGAGTGTGGGTTTCTCATCTGTGTGCAGAAGGGAAGCAGTCAAAGAGGTTCACGTAAGTAAAAGCCACAGTGTAAATCACACGTCCGTCTGTACTGTATCCCCTAGTCTCTACACAGCAGAGAGTGAGAGCAAAGAAACATCAGATGCCAACATTTCTTATTGTCCCCAATCTGTTTATTTCAATATCCAACATTTTTACCCCAATCAGAAAGCAAAATTCACCACAGTCTTCTGTATATTTTATGTCTAGATTGACAGAAATCCACAGCCCATTACAGCATTCTCTTTCATTTACCAGGTCTCATTAGAACAAAGAACATGAGGGTAATTTCAGCATGGGATGCACCGTGAAAGCAATGACAGCTCGCAATTACATAGGAGAAAGTGAAAAGCAATCATGAGTTCAAGAGGAAAGGGAAACATATCAAAATTTAAACTGTTAACAAGTGGCTTCCTCAGGTATCATTCACTTTTTAAATAATTTTTAACTGAAATTTTAATTGGAGAAAATTATAAATTAACATTTTAATTGGAGAAAATTATAAATGACCAAGAGAGATCCAAGGTCCCTTTCATGAGCTTCCACAATGATAACACTGAGCAAAAATATCACAGCCAGGGTATTTACATTGATAACAAAGAAATTAAATTACAAAGCAAAGAGAAGCATCCATGCCCATGTTTATTGCATCATTCAAAATAGTAAGATATGGAGTCAACTTATGTGCCTGTAAACAGATGAGTGGAGATATAAAATGTGGTATATACACAACATGGAACATCATTCAACCATATATAAGGATGAAATTCTGTCATTTGGGGCCATGTGGATGGAGCTGGAGGACATTGTGCAAAGTGAATAATGCAGTTACAAGCTCTTCATGGTCTCTCTTGTATGAGAAGTTAGTAAAATACCAACTAGAATGTAGAATAAAGATTACTAGATATTGGAAAGGTGTTGGAGAGGGGTGGATAAATAGAGGCTGGATTTGAGGAGTATACTCATTGCATTATAGTTAAAGAATGAGTATATATATAAATATATAGGCACTGCTCCAGTTTCAGTAGAATTGACATTGGCATGTGTGGAAATATCAGGCTGAACCTCATTAATGTTTATAATTAATATATGTTCATCAATGCAGAGGATGGTTCCCATCAGTCAAGGATCCCAAGTTTTGTCCTGTTGCAGCCCCATTCAACCCCCAACTCTGCCCAGTGCCTAGACCCTTAGAACCATTAATCTATTCACCATTTACCTATTGCTATCTTTACAAAAATGTTGTCTAATGTGTAAAAATATGTGCCTGCAAAAAATGGTGGAGTGGATACCTGTTTTGTCCATACCTAATGTGGTCTCTGTAAACACCGTGTTGGAACAGAAATAGGATCTAAAAGATTCAAATAAAACCTAATGAACAGCTAACACCATGGTAGGTGAAAGGCTACCTTATCAAGAATGGAAGTAATATAGGAAAAAAAATCATGAATACACAATTGAAAAACTATTCTCAGGCAGACCGGGTGGTGCATGCTTGTAATCCCATCAACTCAGTAGGCTGAGGCAGGTGGATCACAAGTCCAAGGCCTGTCACAGCAATTTAGTGAGGCCCTAAGCAATTTAGCAAGACATGGTCTCAAACAAAAACCAGAAATGTCTGTGGATGTAGCTCAGTGGTTAAGCACCAGTGGGTTCAATCAATGCTACCAAAAGAAATTTTTTTTCTCAAATTTTCTTCCACAAGAAAATTATAAAAATAATCTTAGTTGTCAAATAGTTTTTTCACATAAGAATACAAATTGTGTCTATTTTGGCAAAATAAACTATTACTTAGTATGTTGTATGTCAATTGAGATTCAATTATTTCCAAAAAAGATGTATTTTATGGGATAAGTGAGAATTCTCAAATATTTCTTATCCAAATATGGGAATAATTTTGAGAAAGTTGGAAAATGACAAATGGAGGGGATTTGAATTCATAGAGATCAGAAAGTGACATAAAGTGTCTGATTCAGTGGAATTGTATGCAGTAGATGAAATCGAAGAAATGATAACTCAGGAATAAATTAGAAGGAACAAATTCTGATAAAGAATCCCAGATTTCAGACCAAAGGCTCTGAGCCCTGCGAATCATGGGCACTGCTCCAGTTTCAGTAGAATTGACACTTTTATCTTTCTCTCTCGTAGATTCTTCTCAGAGCACTCTTGATGTCCTTGTTCCTCAGACTGTAGATGAAGGGGTTCAGCATGGGGGTGATCACAGTGTACATTACTGAAGCTGTTGCAATGGAGTGTGAGTTTGGGGCCACAGCAGAACTGAGGTACACACCTAGGCTTGTGCCATAAAATAAGGAGACCATAGAGAGGTGAGATGCACAGGTGGAGAAGGCTTTGTACTTGCCCTGAGCTGATGAGATTGCACGGATGGAGGACACTATCTTGCAGTAAGAGTAAAGGATGCCAGTGAGAGGGCCACCTCCCAGCAAGACAGCAGAAATATATATCACTAGGTCATTAAGAAAGGTGTCAGAGCAGGCACGCTGAACCACCTGGTTAAGTTCACAGAAAAAGTGTGGGATTTCCAAGTCTGTGCAGAAGGACAGCCACAACATCATTAAGCTTTGTAACAATGCATGCAAAAAACTCACAACCCAGGACACCAGAACTAGCAATCCACAGAGTCTGCAGTTCATGATGACCATGTAGTGCAGGGGAAGACAGATGGCCACATACCTGTCATAGGCCATCACAGCTAAAAGGAAGTCATCCAACCCAACAAAGAGTACAAAAAAGTGAATCTGGGTGATGCAGCCTGCATAGGTAATGGCCTTGCTCTGTGTCTGGATGTTCACCAGCATCTTGGGGATGGTGGTGGAGGTGAAGCAGATGTCCACAAAGGACAGGTTGGAGAGGAAGAAGTACATGGGCGTGTGCAGGTGGGAGTCTGAGATGGTGGCCAGGATGATGAGCAGGTTCCACACCACAGTGACCAGGTACATGGACAGGAAAAGGCCAAAGATGAGGGGCTGCAGTTCTGGGTCCTCTGCAAATCCCAGAAGAAGAAATTCTAAACATTGACTATCATTCCCTGGTTCCATATGCATGCATTTCAGAAATGAGAAAAAAGAGCATAACGAATTTTCCCTAGACAGGTATTACTCACATCATTGAAGTGAAATGATACATATTTTTCTGAAAAGAATTAATTTAGGGAGTAGCTCAGTGGTGGAGTGAATGCCTAACATTTACAAGGTCCTGGGTTTCAACCTTAGCCCCACAGAAAAAGAAAAAGAAAAACCAAGGGAAAAGAGAGAAATTAACTTCCATAGAAGATCTGTGTATCTTATCCCCTAAGGGATCCTGTGCCAACTCTATAATGAATTTCTACTTCACTGTATGGTTCACTAGGAAGTCATATATTTCAGAATTGTAAAGATTTTCATGCATTTCAGAAATACAAATCAAACACCCCTGATGAACACTTTGTGTCTTGGCAACTGTGAATTATGCATAGTAAACTAGGAGGTCAGATATCTTCCCAACATACCCATTTCATTTCTTTGGCTACATAGCCAGCTGTGGGATATCTGGTTCGCAGGTTGACTCTGTTTTATTTTTGTGGAACCTCCCTATCTTTTTCCATAATGACTTCATTAATTTGCATTTCTACCAACTCTGAATAAGGATTCCCCTTTTCTCCACATTCTCACTGGCCCCCTCATTGATATCTTTGGTCATTTTGATAACAGCCCTCCTAACTGGTGTGAGGTGATATTCTACTGCAGTCTTAATAAGCATTTTCCTGATAATTAGCAATTTTAAGCATTTTTCCTATGGCTATTGGTTGTTTTATGTGATAGCAATACACAGTGGAATAATATTCATTATTAGTGAAAGATTGAATCCTGTCACTGGGGACAACGCAATGGTGTATTACTCAGTATATAATTATAGTTAACACTAATATATTACATATTTTAAAATAGCTAAAGGGGAGGATTTTGAGTATTCCACCACAGAGAAATGATCAATGTTTCAGGTAATTAAGCTGATTACCCTTATGCAATTGTTACACTATTTATACAAGTATAGAAACATATAGTTATACCTATAAAGTTGTACAATTATGTTAATTGATAATGAACAATAACTAATTATTAAGTATCAACTCTATTGCATCAGTAATATGTATAAGGACACAAATCTCCATTACCCAGTGAGAGGGAGAGAACATAAGAAAAATATTTTAAGATCACTTAATATGTCCCATGGTGATGCGTATATGAAGAAAAGAGAAGAGTAGAGAGGTGGTTGTACTTTTACAGCAATGCAGGGAAAACAGCAGGAAGAGACCACAAGGAAGGCAGGGCAGGAGCCACAAGTGATCCTCAGCAGTGTGGTCTTCACTGGGGGAATAGTAAGTGCAAAGATCCTCAGAAATGTGATTGTTTCAGGAAACCGAGGCTTAAAAGAAAGGCCTTAGCAAGGAGAAGAAATAAGAGGGGGAGAGATGAGAGATGGTGTCAGAGAATGTTGAGGAATGAGCTGGCCTCACTGCTCTCTGAGGCTACAAGGTACAGGGAGACCTTCATCTACACCCTGAATCTCTTGCCCTTAGATATTCTGAAAAGACATTCTGTGAATTGCAAAGGATTCCCTCCTTGCTACCACCTGAGGGTTAAGTTCTGTTCTGATGTCTAGCTGCTAAGAGTCACCCTGGAATATATAAGCTCAGTTACCCCTTCTCTGAGCCCTCCATGAAGCACATAAACACACAAACACACACACACACACACACACACACACAGGAACACACAACACACCCTGGGCTCATGGTTTTATTTCTGCATGGCCTCTCAGTCCCAATCACCCTGACAAGGCTGTGAGTGTCGACAATACAGCTGAGATGATCAGTTCCCTACAGAATGTGGACAGGGCACCTGGAGAGTCCAGTCGACAGACTTTCCATGAACAAATGAGCAGACCCACTTAAGAATGCTGCTCCTCTTCCCTGTGTTTACAAAGAAGCATGAAAATCTGTGCAGTCAACAGAGGGAGGAAGAGAAATAGAGAAGGATGGGGATTGGCAGAAAAGGAGAGAGAAGGCAAAGGGGTGGATAGAACATGAAGAGGTGAGAGCAGAGACAGGGGAGCTGATGTGGACCCAGGGGAACAGGATCTTGCAAGCCCAGGTGTCTCGTCTCCAGGAGGAAAAGGCTGCCTTGGTTTTAGCAGCATTCCAAACCTAGTGACCCTTACTGGGTGCCCAGCAAAAACCATAAACAGCAAAAGTAAATTTGCCAAAAGACCGAAGTGGTAACATTTTTTAACCTACTGTTTAATGTTTTTAGTAGTGCATTGCAGTAAAACCTAATGTTGGGGTCCTATTGACACAGTCACACATGCATGGAATATAATTGGGTCCACCTTGGTCCCCAGTACATTCTCATTCGGTCTTCTCCTCCCACCCACTAACCTTAACCCTTCCTGATGTCAAGGCACCTGACAGATTGTACACTTCAAATAATAAAATGACCTAAGGTCAAACATCAACAATACACAACAGCAGATGCCAAAGTACGTACAGAAAGTTGAGAACTTTTAATATGAAATGGCACATCTGTCTTCCCTGCTCACCCAACCTATTGGCTTTTCCCTAGATTCATAGCAGATAAGGCAGGACTCTTTCTGTTTTAAAATTCACACAGAATTATTGTACCTGTTTTTGAGTATACATGTGATAATTCAATATATGTATGTGTTGTGTGTTGATCAAATCAGGGTGATTAGCATTTCATTCTCCTTAGACACCATTTCTTTGATTCCATGAATTGTGGAATCAATTCATGGATGTTCTTGGGCTTGAGGGTATCTTACTTTTTATAAGTGTTATTTTGTTAGACACATTATAATGTATAGGTGTTTTATCAGATATTTTTAAAATGTTTGATACATGAATACACTATTGTATAATGATCAGATCAGGGTACTAGGAATAAAATGGAAGAATAAATTGCTAGAGACTTGGAAATAAAAGATGAGAAAGTAGAACATAAAGTTATGATTGCATCTTATCTAAAGATAAATAAACTCAAATTTATTTGTGGAGGATGGAGGTGATCTTTAGTGAAATGATGAAGGGGAATGCCTTCCAACTGCTGGCCAAGATGACGAGGCTTTTGGAAATGCACCTACATCTAACCATGCAAAATCAAGACACAGAGACACAACAGAAAATAAAATGGAAATGTGCTGAAAAGGTGACTTATTAGCACAAAAAGTGCAGAAAAACTTTCATCAGCATTTCCATTTAAACTGAGGATTCACAAGTGAAGAAATATCAGATTATTGAGTCAGATCTTTAAGAATGAAGAACCCTGGGAGGAACTCAGTACCAAACACTCATCTATTGGAAGATATTAAAATCTGTAGATTTGCAGACACTCTTCACAGACACATCTCCACATATGTTCTGTGCTTATGTAAAAGAAACAAGTGGCAACATCAAAATCAGTGAAAAATATTCTGTCTGAAAGAATAAAATGGAAAAAGAAAGAAGGGGAAGGAATACACTCCAACCCAAAGCTAAGGGTTTTAACAATTTGAAATAGAGAATTCAACAGCTTTCCAATTTACTTCATCTTGACAGTTTATGGAATAATTGCAAAATAAAACTCTATGGCATGCCCATTTTCACTTATTATGTAAATTTATTTTTCATTTGGATAATACTCAGAATGAAACAAGATTCTGTGAAATATCTGTATCAAGAGTTTCTCCTACAGGGATTTATTTGCAAAAAAAAAAAAAATCTTAAATCTGGATCTTTCTTACAAATATGAAAATGTGCTGAAATATGTTCCTTTGTAATTTTTTTAAACGAGCTCTGTCCAGTGCATATCTCTTCACTCTTAATTCTGGATTTACCCATACCCCTTTATTGCAAAGGTACACAGACTTACATTTTACTTTAATTTGAGCCACTTCATGCCTCCCATCCCTCTTCTAATTGAGCTTCTGTGACCATAAGTTAATGGTCAACAATGACCCCGTGTTGCTGATTTCTGAATCACTTCTCTTTTTAGTATCTTATAAATCCATCAATAAATTAAATAAGCTAGCAACAGACACCACCATCTCTGGGCTGCAGGCCAGGCTAGTTGGGCTCTCAGGGAACCTCAGGTGAAAGCTCCTGCCTTCATTCTCTTCAGTCCTCTCCTGCAGTGTCTGCTGGGTTCTCAGGCTCACCTGGGCGGCATCTCTGATGGGAGGGTCTTCATGCACATGCATCAGTTCTTCCCTGGATGTTGAGGGTGCAGAGTGAGACTCTGACCCCAGACAAGAGAACCAGGAATGGGTCCAGATTTGGTTCTTAAGTCCCATTTCAAGATCCTGAAGAATCAAGTGTGCCCCAGCACCACATACAAACAAAGATGTTGTGTCAGCCGATAACTAAAAAATAAATAAATAAATAAATAAATAAAAAACACTGACTCACGTTTGGGAGACAGCCTCTGGTGTCTCCAGAATTTTCCTATTTCCCTCTTATCAGAAAAGCATGCACTGCTTTTGTTTGTTGGTTGGTTGGTTGGTTGGTTGGTTTTTAAATGTGAAGCCATAAGACAACCCATCCTATATTCATCACACTTTGCCAATCATACCTAGAATGTCATACTTCTAATAAACTCACATTTCTAATAAGAGACCAAATTATGGCTCTTGACTTCAGATGTGAGTTGAGTGTGAAGAGATTAATAAAGATCTCTTCAGGCACCATGACCTGAGCTGTCTTCCCATTTCATGCTCATTCAAAGTTGGCTCTTTTCATATCCCTTCTCTCACATTTCAAGATGAAAAAATGTACATTTGTATGTACATGTGTATCCATTTGGGTTGACAATTCAACTTTTAAGCAAAACGGCTTACAAATCCAAAGGCACACATGGCCTTATTCACACCCTGTACCATGACCACTTTCTGTGGTATTTTCCACACATTTCATTTATTCCTCACAACATTGGTCTGAATTTATGCTTATTTCCCAAGATTACCTTCAGAAAAAAGGAGCATTGGGGAGATTAATTTTCTTGATATTAGAGTTTTAGTGGAGCCATATAAGTGTCACACATTTTTAGGGCACCATGTGATGTTTCCATATTGGTGTACATTGGGTAATGTCCAGATCAAGGTAAGCATATATACCTCCCCAAGATTTATCATTTCTTTGTGGTGATAACACTCAACCATGGTTTAAAAAAAGGAAAGTGAAAAAGGGAAGGGGGAGAGGAGGAAATGGGGAAGTAATGGGGACTGAGTTGGAGCAAATTGTATTCCATGCTTTATGATTATGTCAAAATGAATCCCAAAATTATGTATAATTATAAAGCACTAATTGCAAGGAATATTGGATTCCATCATTTTTGAAATATACAGGACCTTATCATGACAGTACTGTGTGACAGAACAGCAGAACTCCTTCCTCCTACCTGACTACAACTTAGTACCCTGGGGCCCACCTTCTCTGTCCCTCCTGCTCCTTTACCCTTTCCAGCCTCTGGGAACCAGCATTCTTCTCTGTGATACTGTGAGAGCAACTTCTGTACCTTCTACATGTGAGTGAGATCCTGCCGTACTTGTCTCTCTGTGCCTGGCCTATTGTCCTTCACACGGTGACCTCCAGTTCTCTCCATAGGATCAAGGATGCCAATTTTATAACAATTATATATAAAAACAATTAACCCTTATTGAACACATTCTTCAATTGAGCACAAGAGGGGAAATGTTCATAGTAACACTTTATATATTTTATGAATAACTAGGAAAGAGGAGGTCAAAGTCTCCAGAGCAGAGGTAGTTAGGAATAGATGGAAGCATTAATTATCTTCATTTTTATCAATACTTACTATGCACAAGTATTAAAGTATTACACTGTACCCATACCTACATACAATTATTACATGTTAATTACACGTTTCTGAAATTGTTTAAGAAAATAGACCAGTTGACTATCCTAACATGATCATTACACACTGTATACATGAATTGAATTAATATGCCACTCTCTAATAATTTGTAGAATTAAGAAAATAATTTTGAATGAATTATCTTAAATTATGCATATCAATAAATTGATAAGATAATAGAATAAATCAGACATTATTACCCTATGTGCATACATGATTATAAGACCTGTATTACTCTACATCATGTATAACCCCATGAATGAAAAGTTATACTCCATTTATGTATGATCTATCAAAATGCATTCTACTGTCATGTATAACTAATTGAAATAAATTTTTAAATACATAAATTAAAAGAAACACTGATAAGAAAATTTAAAAAAAACTAGGGAAAACATATGATATATTGTGTACTGTGGAAATTTGCCTCATTACTACTAATAATTTACCTACCTATGATGTTACCCCTATAACATCAAGTTTTAAACCTCAAATATGGACAATAAAATGTACCCTAAAAATAAAGTAAATTAAATCCAAAGTAGCAAAATAGACATGTACAGATTATTTCAAAACATTTAAAATCTTTAAAACTCAAGAAGAAATGATCAATGTGCCTGAGCCAGTGACCAAAAGAATAAATATGAATGGTTTAGGAACATGAACCCATGCTCAATTTCATGAATACACAGAGAAAGTCACATTAAAATCATCAAGGGAACTTTAAGTACCTTACCTTGGTGTTCACTTTAGTCCTAAAACTCCAACACCCAGAGATAGAGCGCTTCTTTGTGGGGAGAATCCCAGCAGAAGGAGTTTGTATCAGAAGTTTCTCTTTTCTTTGACCTTGAGCTTTAACATTGGAAGAGCTTCTCTAGAGCCAGCTGGACATCAGGTCTGGGAGCCTGGCCTGGTCCACACAGCTTGTGGGGGTGGGGGGCTCATCATCCCTTGTGATCTCAAGCTCGTTGCCTGGTGACCATAAGGTCCTGCTACCTCATGAAGGAGTGACCAGGAACCTCCAGAGACAGTGTGTATAAGATGGTCCAAACAAACGGGAAATGCTAGGTGGAGTTTTTAAATCTTTAATTTAATGTTTACTGACATGTGATTGTACATATCAATAGGGGTGATTGTGTTATTTTAGCACATACTATTGGTGTGTGCTGAATGAAACTGCTTAAGGAAACATTCCCTCCCCATATCATTACCTTATGATTCCAGGTTTGTGCTCCTCACTTCAGATCTTCATAAAACACATGTCAAGATCTGGGAACTGCAGCCCCCACCCTCTTCCAGTCACTGAGAAACACCAAGACTGGGTCTTCCTATTCACCTGTGTTCCTGTACCTGTTATCCAGCCTCCCCTGCTCCTCCTCCTCCTGCCTGCTTCCCAGCCTCCAGTGTCACTATTCTGTATATAGATTGAGGCTCCTTTGACTCCACATAGGAGCACATGCAGTGTTTGCTTCTGTCTGGCTTCTTTCATGGGACACAATGGCCTGTCCCCTTCATTGTGTTGTAAATGACAGTATTTTATTCTTCTTGAAGACTGAAGAACTCAGTTATGGATATACCTCATTTCCTTCTCTATGCATCCACAGACGGGAAGCTTGGCTGGTTCCATACCTTAACTACTGTGAAGAAGGTGGGGAGTGCAGATACGTCTTTGGGTGCTGAGTTCACTCCCTCTCTTGCTTTATTATCAACATCTACCTCCATGAGTCTGGATTATTTTTCTGCCTCAAAGACTTTTAGATCATCTGCCCATGTACTGTTTTGTGGCTCAGACTCTCTCTTTTTTCCTCTTCAATCATCTCCTAATTTTCATTCTATTCAACTAAAATTCACACAGGACAAACTCCTTACCAGGAACTGTACGAGACATCATGATGGCAGGCACAGATGAGATAGGGTTCAGAATTTCTAGGAATTCATAGTGAGTGAGTGGAAAACTTCAGTAAGTAGAGGATGATGGGAAAGAAAGAGGATCCAACAAAAAGGCAGGAAATCTTCAGAGTTGGTCTCATTTGCATCACCTCAGAACACATCTCTGCAAGTGAGTTTCCAGGCCAACAAGGCATCACTTGTGAGGTTATTTGTTAAAGGTATAAGATTTGGTTTGTTAAATTTAAAGACAATCCCTTATTGTAGATAACTGGGAAAGTGCCCTGTTATATTCACACAACTGAGAATGCCTGGTGAAAGTTAAAAGGCTGATCCAATGTGGAACCTTAGAAACAGTCCTGGGGACAGGGAGGTCCTGTAGGGAGACCCCAGGGAAGAGTGGCTTTAAAACCTGTGAAAGCTGAAGTCATCAAAGGGCTGGATGGAGGAGGTCAGGCTCTCGGGCCATTGATGTCGTGCCCACTGCTGCTCAGGAGAGTCCTGCCATGGCCTTCACTGGGGCACCATCCACCTGACCCCTCAAACTCCCTGCTCCTCAGTCTGAAGACAAAGAGGCTCAACATGTGGGTGATACCAAGGCCACATCAAGGTCATCTAGACAACAAAGTGCCTGCAGAACTGAGGAAGACCTCAAGGCCAGTGCTACAGTTTCAATCCTAAGTGTCACCCAAAGGCCCTGTGTTAAAGCTTGATCCCCAGATTGGTTCTATTGGAAGATGGTAGAAATAGTAAGAGGAAGGTCTAGTGGGAAATCTTAGTTCATTTGGGAATTGCCCTTGAAAGGGCTTGTAGGACCCCCATCTGTTCATCAATTTCTTCAACTTCCAGGCCATGAGGTCAGCGGCTTTCTTTTGCCACATTCTTGCCACCCCTCATCATGTGCTCATTCCAATAGGGCCAAGCCATGGGGCCAATCCAAAACAGATTGGAATCTTGAAAACCGTGAGCCAAAATAAATGTTCTCTCCTTATAAATCCATTATCTCAGGTGTTGTGTTAGAGTAACAGAATGCTGACTCGCATAGAAAGTGCATAATGCAAGGACCTTACCAATAGTTTACACCCACTTACAGAAAAGGCTTTGAACTGGTTCCTGACTGTCAAAATTCTAGAATGATAGAAGCTAAGGACACAGCTATGTTATTGATGTTGTTGCCTGAATAGGGGAACTCAGGATTCCGGCAAGTCCAGAACAGTGTGGGGTTCCTATGTTTGTGCAGAAGGTGGGGAGTAGAAGAGGTTTACTTAAGTGAAAGCCATATTCTAAATGAAATATTCATCAGTACTGTCTTCTCTCATCTTGATGTAGCAGAGATCAAGATCAATGAATTGTCATATGCCAACATTTCTTTTTGTCACAAATGTGTTTATTTCAATATCCAACATTTTTACACCAACCTGAAAAGCAGACTTCACCACAGTCTTTTTACATTTTGTGTGTGGGTTGACATTGTCATCAGATGGTGTTCTCTTTCATTTGCCAGCTCTCATTAGAAGAAAGCACATGAGGGGAATTTGAAGCCTAGGATGCACCAGGACGGCAATGACAGCTTGCAATTCCATGGGAGAAAGTGAACAGCAATCATGAGATCAGGAGGAAAGGAGAAACTCATCAACTTTAAAACTATGTACAAATGGCTTGCTCTGCTTTCCCTCTTTATTTATAATTCTTAATGGAACTTTCCATTTGGAGAAAGTTGTGGATTAACATGTTGTAGTAAAAAAAAAAAGACAGAGAGAAATCCAAAGAAGCTTTAGTAAGATTGCACCATGGTAACACTGAGCAAAATATCACTGGCAATACAAAGGAAATGAACACACAGAGCAAGGAGAAGATCCCTGCTCATGTCTTACCACATCATTCACACAGGCTCAGATAGGGAGTCAATCTAAGTGCCCATAACCAAAGGAGTGAAGGGAAAAAAAAACGTGGCATATATACAATATGGAACATCATTTATCCTTATGTAGAATGAAATCCTGTCATTTAGGCCAATGTGGATGGAACCGGAGCACATTGTGCTAAGTGAATAAGGCAGATGCCAAAATATTTCATGGTCTCTCTCAAATGAGGAAGACAAAAATAAAATAAATGCTAACTTGAATATAGAATACAGATTACTATACATCAGGTTGGAGAGGGTGGATAATGGATGGTTATATTTGATGAGTGTTCACCGTGGGCATGTGTGGAAATATCACACTGAACCTCCTTAATATTTACAGTTATTTACACTCATCAAAATAACAAACAGAACAGTTCCCAGGCGTCAAGGATCCCAAGTTTTGCCCTGTTACAGCCCCATCCACCTTTCTCCCTGCCCAGTGCCTGGCCCGCCAGAACCATCAATCTGCTCACCATTTATACATTGCTAGCATTTCAAAAGTGTTGTCTAGCACATGAAAATATGCATCTGGGAAAAAATGGTGGAGTAGATACCTCTGTGACATGACCTGTTTTGCCCACGACTATGTTAGGCACTCTGGACACCACGCTGAAATAGAAACACAATCCAAAAATGAGAATAAAACCTAATGACCAGCTAATACCTTGGGAATTTAAAGGTTACCTTATCAAAAATGGAGGTTTTGGAAATAATATAGGAAAAAAATCAAAAATACAAAATTGAATATCTATTCTCATCCATGCATGGTGCACACTTGCAATCCCAGTGACTCAGGAGTCTGAGGCAGGGGGATCACATATCAAAGCCATCCTCAGCAATGTAGTAAGGCCCTAAGCAACATAGCAAGACACTGTCTCAAACAAAAAACAGAAAGGGCTTTGCCTATGGCTCAGTGGTTAAACAGCCTTGGGTTCAATCCACAGTATCAAATTTTATTTTTTCAGATTTACTTCCACAATAAAATTATTAAAATTAACTTTAGTTGTTATATTCATTTTTACACATGTGAATAGTAATTATGCATATTTTAAGCAAAATGAACAATTCCTTAGCATGACATAAATAATTTGAGTTTATTTCTAAAAATATATCTTTTGGGATAAATGAGAGTTTTCAAGTATTTCTCATCCAAACTGGGAATAATTTGGGAAAGTTGGAAATGACAGGGGAAAGGGTTGAATTTCATAGGGATCACAGTGTGCAATAAAGTGAAATGTGTAGTGGGATTGTATGTCGAAGTTGAAATCAAAGAAATGGAAACTCTGTGTTAACATAGAAGGATCCAGTCCTGCTTCCACATTCCAGTGAAGAATTGCGGATTCTGCTACTGAGGCTCTAATCCCTGAAATCATGGGCACTTATTCAGTCTCAGCACAATTAACACTTTCATCTTCCTGTGTCACAAATTTTTATCAGAGCACTCTTGATGTCCTTGTTTCTCAGACTGTAGATAAAGGGGTTCAGAATGGGGGTGACCACAGTGTACATTACTGAGGCTGTTGCAGTAGAGTGTAAGTTTTGGGTCACAGCAGAACTGAGGTACACACCTAGGGTTGTGCCATAAAATAAGGAGACCATAGAGAGGTGAGACGCACAGATGGAGAAGGCTTTGTACTTGCCCTGAGCTGATGAGATTGCACGGATGGAGGACACTATTTTGAAGTAAGAGTAAAGGATGCCAATGAGGGGGCCACCTCCCAGCAAGAAAGAAGCAATATATATCACCACCTCATTGATAAAGGTGTCAGAGCAGGCACGTTGAATCACCTGGTTAAGTTCACAGAAAAAGTGTGGGATTATTTCCAAGTCTGTGCAGAAGGACAGCTGCAATATCATTAAGCTTTGTAACAATGCATGTAGGACACTCACAACCCAGGACACCAGAACTAGGAATCCACAGAGCCTGCGGTTCATGATGACCATGTAGTGCAGGGGATGACAGATGGCCACATACCGGTCGTAGGCCATCACAGTCAAAAGGAAGTCATCCAACCCAGCAAAGAGTACAAAAAAGTGAATCTGGGTGATGCAGCCTGCATAGGTAATGGCCTTGCTCTGTGTCTGGATGTTCGTCAGCATCTTTGGGACAGTGTTGGAGGTGAAGCAGATGTCCACAAAGGACAGGTTGGAGAGGAAGAAGTACATGGGTGTGTGTAGGTGGGAGTCTGAGATGGTGGCCAGGATGATGAGCAGGTTCCCCAGCACAGTGACCAGGTACATGGACAGGAAAAGGCCAAAGAGGAGGGGCAGCAGTTCTGGATCCTCTGTAAGTCCCAGAAGAAGGAATTCTAAATGTTGAGTATCATTCTCTGGTTCCAAATGCATGTGACTACCAGAAATGAGAAAAAGAGCATAACTATTTTTTACAGACAGGTATTACTTACATAATTGAAATGAAACAATACATACTTTGCTATAAAACATAATTTTAATGATGTGTGTGTAGGTCATGTTGGAGTGGTTGCCTAACATATGCAAGGCCCTGGTTACCATCCACATACCTCAAAAAAATAGAGAAATGCCAAGAGAATGGGGAAAATAATAACTTCTATAGAACATGTGTGGCTCTTGTCCCCTAAGGGATCTTGTGTCACCTCTGAAGAGGAATTCCTGTTTCATTCTGAAGGTTTGACTAGGAAGTCTTTCATTTCAGAATTCTAATAAGAAAGTTATTCAGGCCTTTGGGAAGTGTAAATTGAGCACCCCTCCTGAGCATGTTGGTTGTTTCTGTGTTTTGGCTACAGTGAATTTTGCATTAGTCAATGTGGAATGGCAGATCTCTTCAAAATACCCATTTCATTTTCTTTGGCCACATACCCAGTAATAGGATTGCTACATCAAGTGATAATAGTATTTTAATTTTGTGGATTCTCCATAATGTTTTCCATAATGGCTTCAATAACTTGCATTCCTACCAACTCCAGGTCAGGATTCCTTTTCTCCACCCATACACATTGGCCCTTGATATCCTTGTCTTTTTTGATATTAGCCCTTCCAACTGAAGTTAGTCCACAGTCTACCATAGTTTTGATTAGCATTTCCCAGATAATTAGCAATTTTGAGTACATTGCACACAGCTATTGCCCATTTGTAAGTGGTACAGATACACAGTGGAATAATAACAGCTATTAATGAAATGATGCGTCTTATCACTGGAGACAACATAGATGAACCTGGGGACATTTATGAACTGAAATCAGCCAGGTACAGGAACACTAAAGCTGCATGATATCATTCCTGTGTGGATTCTGAGAAATTTGATCTCATAGAATGTCAACATAGCATGATGGTCACCAGAAGCTGAGGTGCATTCTGGGCTCAAAGGGATGAGGAGAAGCTCCTCAAGGGGAAAAAAAATTACAGTAAGAGAAGAGGAATAGCTTCTGGTGATGTATTGCACAGTAGGGTAATTATAGTTAAAAATAACATGTTCCCTATTTTAAAATAGATAGAGGGGAGGACTTTGAATGTTTGTCACAGAGAAATGATAAATGATTCATAAAATTAAGCCAATTATACTTGTTCAATTATTATACAATTTATACATATATGTAGATATAAAGTTATTTTTGTGAACTTGTATAATTATATGTCAATTAAAAATAAAGCAAAAACTAATTACTGAGTACCAAGTACGTTCCGCACATTGGATCAGTAATCTATATGAGTTAAAACACAGAAGTCCACATTATCCAAAGAGAGGGAAAGCACAAAAGCAAAAATGTTTAAAATCACTTAATATGTCTCATGGTGATGGGTACTAAGAGGAAAAAGAAAGAGCAGAGGAGGTTGTAGTTTTACAGCAATGCAGGGAACACCAGCAGAAAGACGGGCATCCAAAGAGAGACCACAAGGAAGGCAGGGCAGGAGCCACCAATCATCCTCAGTGGAGTGGTCTTTATTGGGGGACAGTCAGTGCACAGGTTCTAAGGAACATGCTTGTTTAAAAAACTGAGGCATAAAAGAAAGCTGTTGGCAAGGAGGAGGAAAAAGACCGAGAGTGATGAGAGATGGTGTCAGAGAATATTAAAGAGTGAGCTGGCCTCACTACTCTCTGAGGCTACAAGGTACATCCACACCCTGAACCTCTTGCTCTTAGATTTGCTGCAAACACATTCTGTGGATTGCAAAAGGATTCCCTCCTTGCTACCACCTGAGAATAAGTTCTGGCCTCTAGCTGCTAAGAATCACCCTGGAATATATAACATCAGGTCGCCTTTTCTGAGCCCTCCATGAGGCAAACACACACACTCACACACTCTCATAGCCTGATTTATACCACGGCCTCTCTGCCCCAGTCAACCTGATAAGGTTGTGAGCTTCCACAAAACAAGCTAAGTTTGTCTTTTCCCTGAAGAATGTGGACAGGGTACCTAGAGAGTCCACTTGACACTCTTTCCATGAACAAATGAGTGAACCCACCTAATATGCAAACACAGATATGACAAATTGTGGTATAAAGGTGTATTAAGAAGTGTAATGCAAAAAAACTATCAATAAGAGTGCTCATGTATAATGGCATAATTTGTTGTGAACATACTTTATATACAGAGTTATGAAAAATTGTGCTGTGAATTGGTAATTATGAATGTAATGCATTCCACTTTTGTCATGTATGAAAGAAATAAAAAAAAGAATACTTCTCTTCTGTGTTTAAAAAGGAGCATGAAAAGCTGTGCAGTTAACAGAGGGAGAAAGCGAAATAGAGAAGGATGGGGAGTGAGAGAAAAGGAGAGAGAAGGCAAAGGGGTGGACAGAACCTGAAGAGGTGAGGGCAGAGATAGAGTGAGCTGATGTGGACAAAGGGGAACAGGACCTTGCAAGTCCAGGTATCTCTTCTCCAGGAGGAAAAGGCTGCCTTGGTCCTGGCAGTATTCCAATCCCAGTGACCCTCACTGAGTGCCCAGCAAAAACTTTAAGCAGCAAAATACATTTGCCCAAAACACCAAAGTAGTGACATCATTTTCTCAATCTACATTTTAAATGTTTTCATTATTGCTTTTCAGTGATGCATAATGTTGGGGTCATTAAATATTTTTAGTTGTAGATAGTCACAATACCTGTATTTTATTTACTTATTTTTTCTGAGAATTGAACCCAGTGCCCACACCTGCTAGGCAAGTGCTCTGTCCCTGAGTCCTAGCCCCAGCCCTGTTGGGGTCATTTTGACACAATCTCACATGCAGGGAATCTACTTTGCTCCACTTTAGTCCCCAGTACCTCCGTTTTCCCTCCTCTCCTCCCTCCCACTGTTCCTCTTCCTTGTGTCAAGGAACCTGGCAGACCATACACTTCAAAAGAAAAAAAAAAGGACCAATGTCAAACATCAGCAATTCACAAGAGGAGATATCCAAGGTACCTACAGGAAAGTGGGGAACATTGAATATGAAATAGCAGATTTGTCTTCCCTAGTTCTGCCCCTTTCACCTGACCTATTGTCTTGTCCCTAGTTATGTTGCAGATAAGGCAGGCCTTTTCTCACTATTTTAAAATCATTACAGAATCATTGTGCCTCTTCACTGAGTATATATGTGATAATTCCATATATCTATGTGCTATGTGACGATCACATCAGGGTAATTAGTGTTTCAATCTCCTTAAGTTCTACCATTACTTTGCTTGTTTTGTGTGTGTGTGTGGCATTATTTCATGATTGTTCTTGGGTTTGGGGCTTTTTAAAATTTTTTGTACATGTTATATTGTTAGACATAATAATTATATATGTTTATGGGGCATGTTGTGTTGTTTTGATACATGAGAATATTGCATAATGATCAAAAAAGAGTACTAGCAAGAAAATGTAAAAACAAATTGCTTGTGCCTTGGAAATAAAAGATAATGAAGTAGAATAAAAACTTATGATTGCATCTTTCATATTTAAAGAGAAACAAACTCCAATATACTTGTGGATGGTGAATATGATCTACAGTAAAATGATGAGGAGCAATCCCTGTATTGTATTGTGGAAAATCAAGAGGCACAGAGACCTAAGAGACACATGAAAAGAAGTTGGAAATATGTTGAAAAGTTGACTTATTAGTGCAAGGAGTGCAGAAGAACTTTCACCAGCATTTTCATTTAAAGCAAGTATTCAAAAGTCAAGAAATATGTGTTGAGTCACATCTCTCAGAATGAAAAACCCTGCCAGGAGCCCAATAACAAACACTGATCTATTGGAAAACATTAGAATCTGTAGACTTTCAGAGATTCCCCACAGATACATCTCCACTTATGTGCTGTGCATATGTAAATGAAAGTAGGGACAACATGCAAAATCAGTGAAAAAAATCTAAAGAATTAAAAAAAAATAGAATGAGAAGGAATACACTCCAACCCTAAGCAAAGGGTCTTAAAAATTTGAAATAGAGAAGTCAAAGGCCATCCCACTGACTTCATCTTGACAGGTTCTGAAATACTTTCAATGAAAAATTCTTTGGCATATGCATCTTCACTTATTAAGTTAGTTCATTTTCTTTGTGGATACCCAGAGAGGAAGAGGATTCAATGAAATATCTATATCATTATTTTCTCCTGCAGGAATTTATTTACAGAAATTCCTAAATCAGACCTTTCTCACCAATATGAAACTGTGCTGAAATATGTTTCATTATAACTTTTTTTAAAAAAAAATGAGCTCCCTCCAGTGCAATCTCTCTATACTTAATACTGGATTTACCCATTTCCCTTCATTGTAAAGGTATGCAGACTTACATTTTACTTTATTTGAACCACTTGTGCCTCTCATCCCTCTTCTAATTGAGATTCTGTTACCATAAGTTAATGGTCAACAGTGATCCCGTGTTGCTGATTTCTTGGTCACTTCTCCTTTTTAGTACCTTATAAATCCATTAATAAATTGAGCTAGCTGAGGACACCACCATCTCTGGGCTGCAGGCCAGGCTAATTGGGCTCTCAGGGAACCTCAGGTGGAAGCTCCTGCCTTCATTCTCTTCAGTCCTCTCCTGCAGTGTCTGCTGGGTCCCCAGGCTCACCTGGGTAGCATCTCTGATGGGAGGGTCTTCATGCACAGGCTTCAGTTCTTCCCTGGAGGTTGAAGGTGCAGAGTGAGGCTCTAACCCCAGAAAAGAGAACAGAAATGGGTCCAGCTTTGGTCCTCAAGTCAGATCTCAAGATCCTGAAAAATCAAGTATGCCCCAGGGTGTACACTCAGGGAGAGCAGGAGCAATCACAGCCCACAGCTTTCCCTATCTGCTTATTAGGCACATGTCCTTCTTTATACTGCAACCTCTAGGCACCTGTTTTCCCTGCAGAACTCTGGTCTATAATCAAGAAAGGAAGAGTTTGCATAGATCCCCTGAGATCAGAGTGCTATTAATCTGCCCCTTTTTACCACCAATCCATGAGCCTCGCCTTCCCTATATCCCACCACCCATCACAACATCCACCCTTTGTGCTCCACTTTTCTTACCATGTTGAAAGCTAAGAAACCTTCCCTGGTTATTTATCTCTGTCCTCAAAACACTGACTCACATTGGGGACACAGTCTTTGGCATCTCCAGAAGTTTTCTCTGTCCCTCTTTAACGGAAGAGTGAGCTGTGTTTTTTGAAATGCAAAACCATAAGACAGCACCTCCTGCACTCATCACACTTTGCTGACAATACCTGAAAGTTCATGCTGGTAATGAACATACATTTTTATAATGAGGGACTAAATGATGGTTCTTGATTTCAGATGTGAGTATGACTTTGATAGAAACTAAATACCCGGCTATGTTATTGATGAGGTTGCCTGAACAGAGGAACTCAGGACTCTGGCAAGATCTCGGAACAGTGTGGGCTTCCCATGTGTGTGCAGAAGGGAGGGAGTAGGAGAGGTTCTTAAGTAGTAAAAGCCACAGTGTAAATCACACTTCCATCTGTACCGTCTCCCCTAGTACCTACACAGTAGAGAGTGAGGGCAATGAAAATCAGAAGCCAACATTTCTTTATTGTCTCAAATCTGTTTATTTTGATATCCAACATTTATACCCCAATCAGAAAGCAAACTTCACCACAGTCTTCTGTACGTTTTATATCTGGATTGACAGAAAGCCACAGCACATTATCAACAGGTCGGTGTTCTCTTTCATTTACCTGCTCTTGATTGAAGAAATACACAGTGTAATTTTAAGCACAGGATGCACCATGACAGGAGTGACAGCTTACAGTTACATGGGAGAAAGTGAACAGCAATCACAGGTTCAAGAGGAAAGGGAAACACATCAAAATGTGAACAGTTTATAAATGGCTTCCTCAGATGTCAATCACTTATTATTTATAATTTTAATGGAACTTTTAATTGGAGCAAATTGTAGATTAATGGGCAGTAGTAAAAACTGACAGGGAGAAATCCAAAGCCCCCTTCGTGAGTTTCTACCATGGTAACACTGAGCAAAATATCACAGCCAGGTATTTACACTGATAAGAAGGAAATGAAATCACAGCAAAGAGAATTGTCCATGGCCATGTTTACTGTAGCATCATTCATAATAGCTACACTATGAAGTTGCCCAAGTGCCCATCACCTGATGAGAGGAGGAAAGAAACGTGGCATATATACAACCTAAACATATTCAGCCATATGTAAAAAAGAAATCCTGTTATTTGGGGCAATGTGGATGCACCTGGAGGATATTGTGCTCAGTGAAGAAGGCAGATACTGAAAGACAAGTACTTCATGATGTCTCAAGTGGAGGTTTAAAAAAAAAGTAAAATGTCACCCTGAACATAGGGTAGAGATTACTAGATGTTGGGAAGGGGTTGGAGAGGGTGGATAAGGGAGGCTGGATTTGATCAGTGCACCCTGTGGGCAGGTGTGGAAATGTCATGCTGAACCTAACATTTACAATAATTTATGATATTCAAAATAAAATACAGAATAGCTCCCATCAGTCATGTGTCCCAAGTTTTGCCCTGTTACAGCCCCATCTACTCCCCTCTATGCCCAGAACCTGGACCTTTGAACAAATAATCTAGAGTCTAGACCTTTGAATCGTTAATCTATTAACCATTAATATATTTCTATCATTTCAAAAATGTTGTCTAGTGCATAGAAATATGTGCCTGTCAAAAAAGCAAAGTAGATAACTCTGGGAACCTATTTTGTCCATGTCTATGTTAGGCACTGTGGACACTATGCTGAAAAATAAACAAGATCCAAAAAGTTGAGAATAAGACCTAATTACCAGCTAACACCATGGTGTGCTAAAGGCTACCTTATGAAGATTGGAAATTCTGGAAGTAATACAGGAAAAAACATGAATACACAATTGAAGATTTATTCTCTGTCAGGGATGGTGGTGCATGCTTCTAATCCCAGTGACTCAGGAGGCTGAGTCAGGAGGATCAAAGTTTAAAGTCATCCACAAAAATTTAGTGAGGCCCTAAACAACTTAGCAAGTCACTATCTCAAATAAAAGTCAGAAATGTCTATGGATATGGCTCAGTGGTTAAGCACCCTTGGGTTCAATCCATAGTACTAAAAATATTTTTTTTCTCAGATTTGCCTCAACAATAAAATTATGAAAACAGCCTTATTTGATAAATATTTTCACATATGAATATAAATCATGACTATTTTAGTAAAATAAATAAGTAAATACCATGACATATGTCATGATATTTACTTATTTATTTCTAAAATTATATCTCATGGAACACATGAGAATTCTCAAGAATTTCTCATCCAAAGATGGGAATATTATGAGAAAGTTCAGAAATGACAAAGAAAAGGATTGAATTTCATAGAGATCAGAATGTGCAAAAAATAATGATTCAGTGAAATTGTATGCAGAAGTCAAAATCAAAGAAATGGAAATGCAAGAATAAAGGAGAAGGAGCAAGTTCTGCTTCCAGAATCTGATAAAGAATCTCAGATTCTGAATTGGAGGCTCTGAGCTCTGCAATCAGGGGCACTTATTCAGTCTCAATACAATTGGCACTTTTATCTTTCTCTCTCAGATTCTTCTCAGAGCACTCTTGAGGTCCTTGTTCCTCAGACTGTAGATGAAGGGGTTCAGCATGGGGGTAACCACAGTGTACATCACAGAAGCTGTTGCAATGGAGTGTGAGTTTTGGGTCACAGCAGAACTGAGGGACACACCCAGGCTTGTGCCATAAAATAAGGAGACACAGAGAGGTGAGACGCAGAAGTGGAGAAGGCTTTGTTCTTGCCCTGAGCTGATGAGATTGCACAGATGGAGGACACTATCCTACAGTAAGAGTAAAGGATGCCAGCGATGGGGCCACCAGCCAGATATAGAGCAGCAAACTATATCACCACCTCATTGAGAAAGGTGTCAGAGCAGGCACGCTGAACCACCTGGTTAAGTTCACAGAAAAAGTGTGGAATTTCCAAGTCTGTGCAAAAGGACAGCCACAACACCATTAAGCTTTGTAACAATGCATGTAAAAAACTCACAACCCAGGACACCAGAACTAGCAATCCACAGAGCCTGTGTTTCATGATGACCATGTAGTTCAGGGGGTGACAGATGGCCACAAACCGATCATAGGCCATCACAGTCAAAAGGAAGACATCCAACCCAACAAAGAGTACAAAAAAGTGCATCTGGGTGATGCAGGCTGCATAGGTCATGACCTTGCTCTGTGTCTGGATGTTCACCAGCATCTTGGGGATGGTGGTGGAGGTGAAGCAGATGTCCACAAATGATAGGTTGGAGAGGAAGAAGTACATGGGCGTGTGCAGGTGAAAGTCTGAGATGACAGCCTGGCTGATGAGCAGGTTCCCCAGCACAGTGACCAGGTACATGGACAGGAAAAGGCCAAAGAGGAGAGGCTGCAGTTCTGGGTCCTCTGCAAGTCCCAGAAGAAGGAATTAAAAGGTGAGTATCATTCCCTGATTCCGAATGCATGTGACTACCAGAAATTAGAAAAAGAGCATAAGTAATTTCCCATAGACAGGTATTACATCATTGAAGTTAGACAATACATATCTTGCTGTAAAGAGATTAATTTTAGGAATGGGTGTGTAGCTCAGTGGAGGAGTGCTTGTCTAACATGTGCAAGGCCAATGATACCATCATTAGCCTCACAATAAACAAAAAGAAAAAAAAATGGAAAGAATATAATTAGTTTCTACAGAACGTGCATGTGTCGTGTCCCCCTAAAAGATGCTGTGCCATCTCTGTTGATGAATTCCACTTTTACACTCACGGTTTTAATAGGAAGTCATGTATTTCAGAATTCTAAAGGGAACATTAATAGTGCCTTTAGAAGTATAAAAGGAACACCCCTGATGTGCAATCTGGTGGTTCCTGTAATTTGCTACAGTGAATAGTGCATCAGTAAACATGGAAGGACAGATATCTCCTACTACACGCATTTCATTTCCTCTGACTATATCCCAATACTTTGATTGCTGCATCATGTGATATCTGCTTTTAATTTTTATAGAATCTCCGTATTGTTTTCCATAATGACTTCATTAATTTGCATTCCAAACAACTCTGAATAAGGAGGTTTTTTTCCTCCACATACACACTGGCCCTTATTATCTTTGAACATTTTATAATAGACCTTCTAACTGGAATAAGATATTCTATGGCAACTTGATTAGCATTTCCCTGATAATTGGCATGGAGTATTTTTCATATGGCTATTGGCCATTTGTATGTGTATAGTTCACAGTGGAATAATACTCAGCTGTTGATAAAAGATTAAATCCTTTCATTGAGGACAACCTGGATGAACCTGGGGGATATTATGTGAACTGAAATAAGCCAGGTACAGGAACACTAAAGCTGCATGACATCATCCATAGGCCGATTCTGTAAAAGCTGATGTCATAGAAGTACAGCAGAGCAAGATGGTCACCAGAAGCTGAGGAGCGTGGTGGGGACGACAAAGGGATTTATAGAAGCTTCTCAAGGTGAGCAAACACAGAATTAGAGAAGAGGAATGACTTCTGGAGTTGTACTGCACTGTAGGGAATTATAATTAACAATAATATATTACATATTTTAAAATAGCTAGAGCAGAGGATTCAATGTTCCACCACAGAGAAATGTTAAATGTTTCAAGTGATTAACTAATTACACTTATACAATTATTACACAATTTATAAATGCATGGAAATATAAAGTTATACTAATAATGTTGTATAATTAAGTCATTAAATATAAGGAAACAACTAATTATTGAGTACCAACTCCATTCCAGGCATTGTATTAGTAATCTGTATGAGATTAAAAATGTCTCCATTATCCAAAGAGAGGGAAAGAACATAAGCAAAAATGGTTAAAATCACTTAATATGTCCCATGGTGATGGGTACTAAGAGGAAAAATAAAGAGTAGAGAGGTAGTTGTACTTTTATACCAATTCAGGAAAAACAAGCAGGAAAAGGGGCATCTAAACAGAGACCACAAGGAAAGCAGGGAAGAACCATAAGGCACCCTCAGTGGTGTGGTCTTCACTGGGGGACAGTCATTCCTGAGGAACATGTTTGTTTTGGAAAAACAAGGCTTAAAAGAAAGCCCTTGGCCACAGAAGCATCAAGTAGGAGAGTGATGAGATGGTGTCAGAGAATGTTGAGGAATGATCTGGCCTCATTGCTATTAGAGGCTACAAGGTACAGGGAGTCCTAAATCCATACCCTGAACCTCTTACCCCCTTAAATATGCTGCAAACACATTCTGTGAATTGCAAAGGATTCCATCCTTGCTAAGACCTGAGGGTTAAGTTCTGAACTCTAGCTGCTAAGACTCACCCTGCAATGTATAAGCTCATGTACCCCTTCTCTGAGCCCTCCATGAGGCACATAAACACACACACACACACACAGGAACACACAATACACCCTTGGCTTGAGGCCTGATTTCTGACATTGCTCTCAGCCCCAATCACACTGACAAGGATGTGAGTGTCGACAACACAGCTGAGATGATCTTTTCCCTACAGAATGTGGACAGGGAACCTGGAGAGTCCACTCAACACAATTTCCATGAACACATGAGCAGACCCACTTAAGAATGTTATTCCTCTTCCCTGTGTTTACAAAGGAGCATGAAAAGCTGTGCAGTCAACAGAGGGAGAAAGAGAAATAGAGAAGGATGGGGAGTGAGAGAAAATGAGAGAGAAGGCAAAGGGTGGACAGAACATGAAGAGGTGAGGGCAGAGAGAGAGCTGACGTGGACCAAGGGAAACAGGACCTTGCAAGCCCAGGTGTCTCTTCTCCAGGAGGAAAAGGCTTCCTTTGTCCTGGCAGCATTCCAAACCTAGTGAACCTCACTGAGTGCCCAGCAAAAACTATAAACAATAAAAGTGTATTTTCTAAAAGACCAAAGTAGTGATTGTTTTTTTAACCTAGTTTTTAAATGTTTTTATTATTGCATTGCAGTGATAGATATGGTTGGGGCTATTTTTTGAAAGTATTTTATTTTTAGGTGAACACAATACCTGTATTCTATTTACTTGTTTTTTTTTTGTTTGTTTGTGTGTGTGGTGCTGGGGATCCAGCCCAGTGCCTCACACATACCAGGCAAGCGCTCTTCCCCTGAGCCCCAGCCCCAGCCCTGTTGGGGTCATTTTGACACAATCTCACATGAAGGAAATCTGTTTTGCTCCCCTTCAGTCCCCAGTAGTTTCCCTCCTTCCCCTCCACCCTCCCACTCTTCCTCTTCCATATGTCAAGGCGTCTGAATATCCATACACTTTAGAAGAAATGACCAAAGTCAAAAATCAACAATTGATAACAGGAGATATCCAAAGTATCTACAGGAAATTGGGGAACTTTTAATAGGAAACAGCAGTTCTGTCTTCCTGATGCTGTTCCTTTCAACTGACCTATTGAGTTTCCCTAGATTCACAGCAGATATGCAGGACTCTTTCTCCCTGTTTAAAGTTCACACAGTGCTGAGAGCCATAGCCAAGTAGGAATGAAGCATGGCAATTTCCTTGTCAGCCTACCCAATGTTGCTTAGAGGGAGGACTCTCCATTGTGGAAATGGGCTTGCCTTGGACCCAGGTCATTTGCAGTGACATTGCATGAATGTTTGAGAATTTTGATTTGAAAGGTGACCTTGCTCAGGGATTAGGGCGGATCCGGGTTTAGGGTGGATCTGGGTTTATGGTGGATCCTGCTGGGAATAGGGCGTATCCTGCTTCCTCAGGCACCCGTTCCTCAAGTTCCCGTTGAGTTCTCCTGGGATTCAGACAGTATTTGGAATGCAGAGCCCAGTGGAGGGGAAATTTTTCCCAGAACGTGTGTGTAGAGTGCCAGTGAGAGTTCGGGAATAAAGAATTGCTGTTTGAATCTACAAGGCTGTGTGGTGGCCTGGTTATTTTGTGCCCAGCCAGACTGCGGCATTTGGTGGCCCGTGCGGGGAAAGTCTGAAGCTTAGAGGTAAGTGAAATTACTTGCCCCTGAGGGAAGGCGAGAGAATGGGTGACCATTTCAAAAACCAATGTGTTCTTGTTTTGATTTTTTTTTTTTTTGTTTTTTGTTTCAAGCTGCTTATCCCTAGAACTTTCTCAGGCAAACTGGGAAAAATAGTTGGCTCAAGGTTTGAGGTTTGTCAGCCCTGAGGAAAAGAAAATTGATACAACGATTTTTTATTCCTTTTTTGTTTCATTCAGTTTCGGTTTTGTTTTGTGTTATCTTATTGGGTTGCGTTATCTTTATAGTAGATTAGAAATTAGTAAAAAACAAACCAAAAGAGTGTTAAGTAAATTGTTAGAGGTTCAGACCATGGAGAAAGACATTTTAGATCAAGCAAAAGAGAAGGTCTCTCCAGGTAGTCAGACAGAGGAAGAAAATTTAAAGAAAAAGGGCTATTAGGAAAAAAGCTACAACAGGAGGCTGCTACTAACTCCGTTCTATCACCAGAAGGCGTAATTCAACCAACAGCTCCACCTATGGAGACAGCTGAGTGGCCCTCAACCCCCGTAGTTGATAAATGGGATCCTGAGACAGGACCTCAAAGATTAGCATACTCTGTACTTGAGCAGGCAGGAGGCCAGCGAATTCTCCGTGCTTTAGATTTCAAAACAGTGACGCAGTTAAAGGAGGCTGTAACAACCTATGGTCCCCAAGCACCCTTCAACAAGCATGGTCGTATCCATTACCAACTTGGACATGACGCCAGCAGATTGGGCTAGCATGTGTAAATCTGTGCTAAATGGAGGACAATATTTGTTATGGAAGGTTGTCAATGAGGAGACAGCTACACAAAATGCAGCAGCCAATTACCCTCAAAGAAATCTAGATATGTTGTTAGGAAAAGGACCTTATGAGGGTCAATGGCAACAAAATTGAATATGATCCTGCTATATATGCACAAATTGCTGCAGAAACAGTTAGGGCATGGAAGACGTTACAAGGACATGGAGATTTACAAGGTGAGCTATCTAAGGTAATACAGAGAGCTAATGAATCTTACGCTGAATTTGTAGATAGGCTTATTCAAACAGCTGCCAGAATTTTTTGGGATACAGAACAAGCAATGCCATTAATAAAACAACTGGCTTAGACCAAGCAAATCATTGCTGCAGAGAGGTTATTAGACCATGGAAACATGAAGATTTAAACACATATATTAAATTATGTAGAGACATTAATGAACAAGGGCAAGTCTTGGCAGCTGCAGTACAACAGGCTTTAGATGCCAGGCCAAAAACATGCTACAATTATGAACAAACAGGACATTTTAAAAGGAATTGCCCCATAGGAAAAGAGTTTAACAAAACTAGGTATCAAAGGAATAGAATACCAGGTATTTGCCCACGATGCCGTAGAGGGAGACATTGGGCTAATGAATGCCATTCTCAAACCAACATAGAGGGTACTCTCTTATCAAAAAATGGACAAGGACCAGGTATTTACCCACGATATTGTGGAGAAAGGCATCAGGCTCCATTGTCAACAAATGGACTGGGGGGCCCAATGCTCCGGGGCCCAAAACCACAAAGATACGGGGCAGTGGAGGAACCCAGCAACACCATCAGGGTAGTGCCCAGGACATATTGTCCATTAAATCCCTCATCAGACAAACCAGAGGGAGTGCAGGGTTGGAATCTGCACCTCTGCCAGAGCAGTACTAACTCCAGAGATGGGAGTTCAAATCATTCTCACAGGAGTAAAAGGACCTCTTCCTGAGGAACAGTAGGCTTATTATTGGGACATAGTTCTTCTACACTAAAAGGA
Source organism: Marmota monax (assembly GCF_021218885.2). NCBI lineage: Eukaryota > Metazoa > Chordata > Mammalia > Rodentia > Sciuridae > Marmota > Marmota monax. Next base: position 23,774,838 of record NW_026695228.1, read on the forward strand.
CTTATGATAAATCCTGGGGTAATTGATCCCGATTATGTAGGTGAAATAAAAATTATAGCTAGTTCTCCAAGAGGTATATCAGTAATTTCACCAGGAGATAGAATAGCACCGTTATTAATAATACCCAGCCTGCATAATAAATTTTCCTGTCGTAGTGTAGAAAGAGGTTCCAGGGGATTAGGCTACACAGGTGTAGATTGGGCTATGCTGTCTTTAAATTTAGATTCTCGACCAATGCTAAAACTAAATATTCAAGGACATGAATTTAATGGGCTACTGGATACAGGTGCAGACCTTAGCATCATCTCTCGTCAAGAATGGCCAAAACATTGGCCATTACAACAAGCCACTCAAAGGCTTCGAGGCCTAGGAGTGGCGACTAATCCCCATAGAAATGCAATAGTATTAGATTGGAAGGATCCTGAAGGATGTGAAGGAACTATACAGCCATATGTATTGGATCATCTTCCTATAAATTTATGGGGACGAGATGTCCTAGATCAATTAGGTTTGATGTTAACAAATAACATCAATCTTAATGCGCCCACTACTAGGGCTAGACAAAATTTTAGGAAAGAAAAAAGATTAGGAGAACAAGAACAAGGTATAGCAGCACCAATTCAAATATATCAAGGAATAAATAGACATGGATTGGGTTTTCAGAAGGGGCCACTGAGACAATAAAAATTACTTGGAAATCAGAAAGACCAGTATGGGTTCCTCAGTGTCCCCTGACTAAAGAAAAGATACAAGCAGCCCATGAACTGGTCAAACAACAATTACCAGAAGGACATATACAACCTTCTGTATCTCCCCATAATACTCCCATTTTTGTCATCAAAAAGACATCTGGTAAATGGAGATTATTGCAAGATTTAAGAGCCATTAATAATGAGATGTTTATTATGGGACCTGCTCAATCAGGGATTCCCCAATTGTCTGCTTTGCCAAAAACCTGGTATGTTTTAGCTATAGATATTAAAGATTGTTTTTTTTTTCAATTCCAATTCATCCCGAGGATAGTCCACGTTTTGCATTTACTATCCCTGCACTAAATCATGAAGGTCCTGATCAGAGATATGAATGGAAAGTACTCCATAAATGGATGGCTAACAGTCCAACTATGTGTTAAATTTATGTTAAAAAAGCAATCCAGCCACTTTAAAATCAAAATCCTGAACTACAAATATTTCACTATATGGATGATGTATTATTAGCACATAAAGATAAAAACACATTGCTGGAATGTTATGCCACACTTAAAAACTTATTTAAAAATTATAATCTAGAGATAGCAATAGATAAAGTACAATTACATTTTCCAATTAATTATTTAGGAGATCTATTATCCTCAACCATGGTCCGTCCACCAAAAATTCAATATGAGTAGATCAACTCAAATCACTTAATGACTTTCAAAAGTTATTGGGAGACATAAATTGGATAAGGCCTTATCTAGGCATACCAACAGGAGAGTTGGGTCCTTTATTTGATATTCTAAAAGGTCCATCAGATCCAAATTCACCCCGCATGTTAACTCCTAAAGCAAGAAAGGCATTAAAAATTATTGAAACATATATGGAAAATATGCATTTGGATAGAATTGATATAAGTTTGCCTTTATTATTTATTGTACTACCAACAAAAAATATTCCTACAGGAGTATTTTGGCAAGAAAGTCCATTATTATGGATACATTTATCTTATTCTCCTAACACTTACTAGGTATCCTGAGGCTGTAGGACAATTAATACTCAAAGGAATAAAAGCAGCAAAGGGAGTGTTTGGAATTTCTCCCTATAAAATTATTACTCCATATACTACAGATCAAATTGATGAGTTAGCTAATGAGTTAAATACTTGGGCAATAATCTTGTGTAAATCTAATGTTTCATTTGATAATCACTTGCCATCTAATCCTTTGTTGTCTTTTTGGTCCTCGCATCCTGTAGTTTTTCCAAAAATGACAAGAAAAACCCCTATCATGAATGCTCCAAATATATTCACTGATGGGTCAAATAATGGTACAGCAGCAGTAGTTACCCCTGATCACACTTTTACATTTTTAGTACCCAAACAATCAGCTCAAAATATAGAGCTTAATGCAGTTTTAGAAGCTTTTGTGATGTTTAAAGTTTCTGTATTTAATTTATTTTCTGATAATCAGTATGTAGTTAATGCTATAATATCCCTTGAAGATGCTGGTAGGATTTCTCCTTCCTCTACTGTTTTCTCTTTGCTTTCCACTATACAAAGTCTAATCTGGGACAAAAAAGATCCATTCTTTATAGGACATATCAGGGCACATACAGGGTTGCCTGGAGCCCTTAGTTTGGGCAATGATTTAGCAGATAAAACTACACATGACACACATATTTTCTCTACACTAGAAGAAGCTACAAATTTTCATAAAAGGTTCCATGTCAATGCTAATACTTTATGAAAACATTTTAAAATAACTAAAGAACAAACCAGACATATAATAAAACAATGTCAAAATTGTGTGACCTTTTTACCACAAGTTAATCTTGGAGTCAATCGTAGAGGATTGATACCTAACCATATTTGGCAGATGGACGTCAAACACGTGCCAGAATTTGGAAAATTAAAATATTTGCATGTTACAGTTGATACTTCTTCTGGATTTTTGATGGGCTCCCTTCATGCTGGAGAAAAAAGAAAGATGTTATAGCTCATTGCTTACAAAATTTTGCCACTGTGGGTGTTTCAAAACAGTTAAAAACAGATAATGGTCCTGGTTATACTTCTACCTCTTTTAAACAATTTTGCTCATCATTTGGCATTACTCATATAACAGGAATCCCATACAATCCACAGGGACAAGGCATAGTTGAAAGAGCTCATCAAACTATTAAAACGTACTTATTAAAGCAAAAAGATGGAATTGGAAAGGGGTATATATCCCCCAAAGATAAACTTAAAATAATGCTTTTTACTCTAAACTTTTTAAATTTGGATTCATCAGGGCTCAGTGCTGTGGAAAGGCATATGTGTCCAAAAAATGTACATAAGCCTAAGGTACTTTGGAAAGATATTCTAACATGACAATGGAAAGGTCCTGACTGAGTGATTGTCTGGAGTCGGGGTTCTGTTTGTGTGTTTCCACAGGGAGAACATCAGCCAATTTGGATTCCAGAGAGACAAACCAAAGCAATTTCTACAGACCAAAAAGAAGATGATTTGACTCAAATCCATAACAGCTGATATCCAGAGCTCCAGCTTGGCTATTCTTACATCTGTGACAGTGATTAACCAGGGTGCTTTTTTCTATATTTATTTTATTATTGCATTTTTCCACATCATAAAGTTCTATTTTATTTTTTGAGCTCATACAAACCTAGGTTAATGTTTTTCTGATCAGTTTTATTTTTTGACTGTGGAATTTTTAAACATTGCTATGGAGATTTCACCTGTGTAAAGCTACAAGGCCTTTATTATTGTCTTATGTGTTGTACGTTTGTGTGCACTCTTGTGTTTTGTGTTGTATGTCTGTGTGTGCGTATATCCATATATCATATATGAGGAGTGCTCATGAAAAAATGGATCTGAATTATTTTTTTTATTCACGTGATTTAAATGGTTTAATTTAAATTAGGTAAACAGCTGTTAAGGATTGTTTTTAAAGGAGGTTAACAGATCTGTTTGTTTACTTTCACCTTTCCTTTTCATTATATTTAATAATTCTTTTCAGGATAATGCAAATTGTTCAGAAAATTGTTTTCTTAGTACCTGTTGGAATGTTACATAATTTATTTTTAGCATCATTACCAAAATTCCTATCTTCATCCCAGTGCCGGTGAAGACAAAGATAAAACCAAACTACAGCTTCTATGATAGCTATCACAGTAAACTGTATAAAGTGATGCATCAATGAATAATAACTCAACAAGTAATGCTCATTCAAGGAGTCGATTTACTTTGGGAGGAAATGGACATATTGATAGATTCCTCCGCTGTGAACTGCTTGCAGAACTTGCGGGACTATGTATCACTTGTATGCATTGTGAACTATCTGTTGGTGCAGCGAATTGTGGTAGTGCTGGCATATCTTTGCTGATGGTGTCACCGGTGATACAATTTTTCCAAAAGAGCCATCAATTGGCTTGGTGTCGTGGCATTTCTGTATCCTCCTCCCTTCTGCTAGTGATGGTCTAAAATTTGGGGGCCAACAGAGGTGAAGCAAAGAACCTCACCCCCCCACACTGGTGCATAGGCCTATCCACAAGTATGGCTGTATGCTGGACCGGTAGTCAGTGACGGGTATGATCCAATTGCAGTGGTACCAACCTAAGACAGGAGGCTGATGCCTAGAGATCAGCTCATCTGATGACGTGTAAGGACCATATGTTTAATTGGACAACCTAAAAGGCATGGTCCTTAAGCCACATTCCTTGTTGTTTAATTAATCAGAAGGGGGGAGATGTTGAGAGCCATAGCCAAGTAGGAATGAAGCATGGAAATTTCCTTGTCAGCCTACCCAATGTTGCTTAGAGGGAGGACTCTCCATTGTGGAAATGGGCTTGCCTTGGACCCAGGTCATTTGCAGTGACATTGCATGAATGTTTGAGAGTTTTGATTTGAAAGGTGACTTTGCTCAGGGATTAGGGCGGATCCGGGTTTGGGTTTAGGGTGGATCCTGCTGGGAATAGGGCATATCCTGCTGCCTCAGGCGCCCACTCCTCGAGTTCCCATTGGGTTCTCCCGGGATTCAGAGAGTATTTGGGATGCAGAACCCGGTGGAGGGGAAATTTTTCCAAGAACGTGCGTGTAGAGTGCCGGTGAGAGTTCAGGAATAAAGAATTGCTGTTTGAATCTACAAGGCGGTGTGGTGGCCTGGTTATTTTGTGCCCAGCCAGACTGTGGCAACACAGCATCATTGTGCCTGTTCACTGAGTCTATAGGTGATAATCCAATATATGTGTGTGCTATACCATGATCAAATCAGGATAAGGAGTTTTCAATCTCTTTATCACTGTCCATTTCCTTGATTCCATTTTTTGTATGTAACATCAATTACTGGTTGATCTTGTTTTTTTTAATTTTTTTATAAGTGTTTTTTGTTAGACACATAATAACTGTATAGGTTTATTGTGTATATTGTGATGTTTTGATACATTTATATGTTATACAGTGATCAGATCACGGTACTGGGGAAAAATGTTAAAATAAATTGCTAGACTCTTGGAAAGAATAGATTGGGAAGTAGGATTTAAAGTTATGATTTATCTAAAGATATATTCAAATTTACTTGTGGATGATGGACATGATCTTTAGTGAATTGATGAAGAGGAGCACCTTCCAACAGCTGGCCAAAGGTTACTTGGCTTTTGGAAATACACCTGTGTCAAAGTGTGGAAAATCAAGAGGCACAGAGACATAAGAGAGAAATGAAAATAACTTGGAAATATGTTGGAAAGTTGACTTATTAGAACAGAAGAATTTTCACTGGCATTTTTGAAAAAGTGGGGATTCACAAGTGAAGAAATATTACATTGTTGAGTCAGATCCATCAGAATGAAAAGCCCTGCAGGAGCCCAATAACAATCACTCATCTGTTGGAAGATATTAAAATCTGTAGACTTTCAGACACTCCCCACAGATGCATCTCCACATAGGTGCTGTGCTCATGGAAAAGGAACAAGTACAACATCAAAATCAGTGAAAAACATGCTGTTGGAAAGAAAAAATGCGGGAAAAAAAGAAAATAAAAAAGAATGGGAACGAATATCCTCCAATTCAAAGCAAAGTATTTTTAAAAATCTGAAATGGAGAAGTCAACATCCCTCCAAGGCACTCCCTTGACAGGTTATGAAATAATCATAATATAAAACTCTTTAGCATACCTATTTTTCACTTATCAAGTAAATTTATTTTTCATGTGGATAAAACCAAGAGTGGAAGAAGATTCTGTGATATATTTATATTAAGAGTTTCTAATACTGAGATTTATTTACAAAAATAAAATCCTAAATATGGATTCTTTCCAACAAATATTAAAAATGTGCTGAAATATGCTCCATTGTAATTTTTTTAAAGGATCTCCCACCAGGGTACATCCCTCTGCTGTTCATTCTGGGTTGATCCATTCCCCTTCCTTGCAAAGGTACTCAGACTTACATTAACTTCATACCTCTCATCCATCTTCTAAATGAGCTTCTGTAAACAATAGGTTGATGGTCAAAAATGACCCTTTGTTGCTGATTTCTGGGACATTTTTAGTATCTTATAAATCCATTAGTAAATTAATTAAGCTGGCAAAGGACAGCTCCATCTCTGGGCTGCAGGCCAGGCTAGTTGGGCTCTCAGGGAACCTCAGGTGAAAGCTCCTGGCTTCATTCTCTTCAGTATTTTCCTGCAGTGTCTGCTGGGCTCTCAGGCTCACCTGGGTAGCATCTCTGGTGGGAGGGTCTTCATGCACATGCATCAGTTCTTCCCTGGATGTTGAAGTGCAGAGATAGACTCTGATACCAGACAAGAGAACTGGAATGGGTCCAGCTTTGATCCTCATGTCAGATTTGAAGATCCTGAAGAATAAGTTAAATCCCAAGGGTGTGCAATCAGGGAGAGCAGGAGCAATCACAGCCTACAGCTTTGTGTTCACTAGGCACCTGTCCTTCCTTATACTGCAACCTCTAAGCACCTGATTTACCTGCAGGACACTGGTCTATAATCAGGAAGAGTTTCCATGGATTCCTCAGGGAGCAGAGTGGAGTCAGGTGCATCAGCCCATATTACCACCAGTCTACAGGCCCCATCTTCCCAAAGTCCAAACCTCCTACCACCATATCCCTCCTGTGAGTTATAGTTTTCTTCCACGTGTGAAACTAAGAAACCTGCCCTGGTTAGTTATCTTTTGTCCTCAAAACACTGACTGATGTTGGGGAGACAGTCTCTGGTTTCTCTAGAAATTTTTTCTATCCCTCTTTAACAGAAGAGTGAGGTCTTTTTGTATAAAATGTGAATACATAAGACAACACCTCCTGTATTCATCACTCTTTGCCAACAATATCCGCAATGTCATGCATCTGATAACTCACATTTCTAATGAGGGACCCAATTATGGCTCTTACCTTACGAGGTGAGTATGACTTTGAAGAGATGAGAATCTTTTAGGCACCAAGACTTGAGCTCCCTTCTCATTTCATGCTCATTCAAAGTTGGCTCTTTTCATGTCTCTTCTCTCAAATTTTGAAATGAAACCTGATTTTGTATGTACATGTAGATTTGTGTGGGTGGATGACTCAACTCTTTAAAAAATTACAAATCCATAGGCACACATGTCGTATTCACACCTGGCACCATGAACACTTTCTGTGGACCCACAAAGTATTTCCACACACTTCATTTATTCCTCACAACATTGTTCTGAGGTTATGCTTATTTACCAAGATTAACTTCAGAATAAAAGGCACTGGGGGGGTTAACTTTCTTGATATTAAATGTTTAATGGTGCAATTATATTGTCACATATTTTTAGGGCATTATATGATGTTTCCATACTTTTATACTGGGTAATGACCAGATCAAGGTGAGCATATTTACCTCCTCAAGTTTCATCATTTCATTGTGGTGAACACACTCCAGACTGGTAGAAAAAAAGAAGGTGAAACAGGGCAAGGAGCGGAAAGAGAAAGGGGACATACTTGGGGTTTAGTTGGAACCAATTGTATTCCATGCTTTATGATTATGGCTAGATGACTCCCAATATTATGTATAATTTTAAAGCACTAAATGCAAAGGATATTGGATTCCATCATTTTTGAAATATGCAGGACCTTATTATGACTGCACTTTGCGACAGAACAGCAGAACCAATTCCACATACTTGACTACAACTTAGTACCCTGGGGCCAACCTTCTCTGTCCCTCCTGCTCCCTTACACTTTCCAGCATATGGGGACCAGCATTCTGCTCTGCGCTCCTGTGAGAGCAACTTCTGTGCCTTCTACATGTGAGTGAGGTCCTGCCGTACTTGTCTCTCTGTGCCTGGCTTGTTGCACTTCACACAGTGACCTCCAGTTCTCTCCATATGATCAATGATGCCAATTTTATAACAATTATATATAAAAAAAGTTAAAGCTTATTGAACACGTTCTTCAATTGACACATGAGGTGAACTGTTCATAGTAAGATTTTATATCTTTTAATGAATATCTAGAAAAGAGTCGCTCAAAGTATCCAGAGCAGAGGTTGATAGAGAGAGATGGAAGCATTAATTATCTTCATTTTTTCAGCTTTTAATGCACACAAGTAATAAAGTATTACACTGCACCCATACCTACATTCAATTATTACATGTTAATTATACATGTTTCTGAAATTGTTTAAGAAAATAGACTTGTTGACTATCCTGACACGATCATTACACACTGTATACATGAATTGAATTAATTCCATACCCTATTTGCACAATTAAGAAAATTATTGAATTAAATATTTTAAATTATGTATGTCAAAAATGATAATAGAATAAATGAGACATTATTACCCTATGTGCACACATATATATGACCTACGTTACTACACTACATCATTTAAACCGGATGAATGAGAAGTCATAATCCATTTATGTATAATGTGTCAAAATGCACTCTGCTGTCATGTATAGTGAACTGGAATAATTTTTTAGAAATAAATTTAAAGAATTGATAATAATTTTTTTCAAACTAGGGGAAAGTTTTTTTTTTTTTTTGTATATTGTGGATATTTGCTTGATTATTTGTAATTATTTACCTACTTATATTTACCCTATAAAATCAGGTTGCAAGCCTCAAATATGAACAATAAGATTCACCCTAGAATAAATTAAATTTAAATTAAATGAAATCCCAAAAGTCAAAATAGACATATACAAATTATTTCAAAACAATTACCATTTTTGAAATGCAAGAAAATTGTCAATGTGCCTGAGTCAGTGACCTAAAAGAATAAATACAAATGAATTGGGAACATGTGCTCAATTTCATGAGTACACAGAGAAAATCACATTAAAATCATCAAGGGGACTTTAAATACCTTACTTTGGTGTTTGCTGTAGTCCTAAATCTGCAACACCCAGAGACAGAGTGATTCTTTGTTGGGGATAACCCCAGAAGCAGGAGTCTGTATCAGAAGTTCTTGATTCCTCTGAGCTTAATTTACTCTTTAGTAAAGCTTCTCTAGAGCCATCTTAACATGAGATCAGGGACCATGCCCTGCCCTTTGTGACCTCAAGCTGGTTGCCTGGTGACCATAAGGTCCTGCTACATGATGAGGGAGTGACCAGAAACCTCCAGAGACAGTGTGTATCAGATGGTCCAACAAAGTGGCAAATGCTGAGTGGAGTTTTAAAATCTTAATTTAATGGACAAGTGATTGTACATATCCATAGGGTGAACGTGATGTTTTTTTGCACATGCACACAATGTGTGCTGAACAAAACAGCTTAAGGGAACTTTACCTCCCCACATCATTACCTTATGATTCCAGGTTTGTGCTCCTCACTTCAGATCGTCATAAAACACATGACAAGATCTGGGCATTGCAGCCACCACCCACCCCCACTCACTGTACAACACCAGGACTGGGTCTTCCTATTCACCTGTGTTCCTGTACATGTTATCCAGCCTCCCTTCCTCCTCCTCCTCCTGCCTCCTTCCCAGCCTCCAGGGTCACTATTCTGTATGTAGATTGAGGCTCCTTTGGCCTCCACATAGGAGCACATGCAGTGTTTGCTTCTGTGTGGCTTCTTTCATGGGACACAAGGGCCTGTCCCCTTTATTTTCTTGTAAATGACAGGATTTCATACTTCTTGAAATCTGAAGAGCATTCAGTTATAAATATACCACATTTGACTACTGTGAAGACTGCCCCTGGAACATTGGGAAGTGCAGGCACATTTTTGGAAGCTAATTTCAAATCCTCTATTTTTTATTGTCAAGATCTACCTCCAGGAGTCTGGATTTCTGTTTTTTTCTGCCTCAAAGCCTCTTAGTTAACCAGCCCATGTGTAGTTTTGTGGCTCAAACTCTCTCTTCTTTCCCTTCAACCATCTCCTAATTTTCATTCTATTAATATAAAATTCACAGAGGACAAACCCTTTTCAGGAACTGTACTAGACATTATGGTTGCAGGCATAGATGAGATAGGGTTTAGAATGTCTAGGATTTCATACAGTGTGAGTATAATACTTCAGTAAGTTGAGGATGACAGGAAGGAAAGAGGAACCATCCAAAAGGCAGGAAATCTTCATAGTTGGTCTCATTTGCATCACCTCAGAACACATCTCTGCAAGTGAGTTTTCAGGGCAACAAGGCCCCCCAAGCATTACTTGTGAGGTTACATGTTAAAGGTATAAGATTTGGTTTGTTAAAATTAAAGACAATCCCTTATTGTAGATAACTGGGAAAGTGCCCTGTTATATTCACACAACTGAGATTTCCTGATGAACGTTAAAAGGCTGATCCAATGTGGAACCTCAGGAACAGTCCTGAGGACAGGGAGGTCCTGAAGGGAGACCCCAGGGAAGAGTGGCATTAAAACCTGTGAAAGCTGAGGTTGTCAAAGGGCTGGATGGAAGAGGCCAGGCTCTCGGGCCCTTGATATAGTGCCCACTGCTGCTCAGGAGAGTCCTGCCATGGCCTTCACTGGGGCACCATCCACCTGACCCCTCCAACTCCCTGCTCCTAAGCGTGTAGACAAAGAGGCTCAATATGTGGATGACACCAAGGCTACATCAAGGTCATCTAGACAACAAAGTGCCTCCAGAACTGAGGAAGACCTCAAGGCCAGTGCTACAGTCTCAATCTTAAGTATCACCCAAAGGCCCTGTGTTAAAGATTGGTCCCCAGCTTGGTGCTATTGGAAGGTGGTAGAAATACTAAGAGGAAGGTCTAGTGGGAAATCTTAGTTCATTTGGTAATTGCCCTTGAAAGGGATTGTAGGACGCTGATCTGTTCCTCTATCTCTTCCAATTCCAGGCCATGTGGTGAGCCGCTTTCCTCTGCCACAATCTTGCCACCGCTTGTTATGTGCTCATTGAAATAGGGCAAGCCTTCAGGCCAATCCAAAACAGATTGGAATTTGAAAACTGTGAACCAAAATAAATGTTCTCTCTGTATAAATCGATTATCTCAGGTGTTGTGTTATAGTAACAGAAGGCTGACTTGCATAACCAGTGCATAATGCAAAGACATTACAAATAGTTTAGACCTCCATGCAGAAAAGGCTTTTGAATTGGTTCCTGACTGTCAAAATTCTAGAATGATAGCATCTAAGTACACTGTTATATTATTGATGAGGTTGCCTGAATAGGGGAACTCAGGATTCTGGCAAGTCCAGAACAGTGTGGGGTTCCTATGTTTGTGCAGAAGATGGGCAGTAGTAGAGGTTTACATAATAAAAGCCATATTCTAAAAGAAATATTCATCAGTACTGTCTACTCTCATCTCTATCTATCAGAGATCAAGATCAATGAAATATCATATGGCAACATTTCTTTTTGCCCAAATCTGTTTATTTCAATATCCATCAGTTTTACACCAACCTGAAAAGCAGACTTCACCACAGTCTTTTTACATTTTGTGTCTGGGGTGACATAAAACCACAGCACATTGTCATCAAGATGGTGTTCTGTTTCATTTGCCAGCTCTCATTAGAAGAAAGCACATGAGGGTAATTTGAAGCCTAGGATGCACCAGGACGGCAATGACAGCTTGCAATTCCATGGGAGAAAGTGAACAGAAATCATGAGTTCAGGAGTAAGGAGAAGGCATCAACATTTAAACTATTTACAAATGGCTTGCTCTGCTTTCCCTTTTGATTTATAATTCTTAATGGAAGTTTTCATTTGGAGAAAGTTGTGGATTAACATGTGGTAGTAAAAAAAAGACAGAGAGAAATCCAAAAACCCTTTAGTCAGGTTCCACCATGGTAACACTGAGCAAAATATCACAGGCAGCTGCTGATAAAAAGGAAATGAACACACAGAGCAAGGAGAAGATCCCTGCTCATGTCTTACTACATCATTCACACAGGCTCAGATAGGGAGTCAATCTAAGTGCACATCACCAGAGGAGTGAAGGGAAAAAAACGTGGCATATATACAACATGGAACACCATTTATCCTTATGTAGGGATGAAATCCTGTCATTTAGGCCAATGTGGATGGAACCGGAGCACACTGTGCTAAGTGAATAAGGCAGATACCAAAAGTACTTCATGGTCTCTCTCAAACGAGGAAGATAAAAATAAAATAAATGCTAACTTGAATATAGAATACAGATTACTATACATCAGGTTGGAGAGGGTGGATAATGGATGGCTATATTTGATGAGTGTACACCGTGGGCATGTGTGGAAATATCACACTGAACCTCATTAATAGTGCCAATTATTTACGCTCATCAAATAACATACAGAAAAGTTCCCAGCAGTCAAGGACCCCAAGTTTTGCCCTGTTACAGCTACATCCACCTTTTTCCCTGCCCAGTGCCTGGCCCCCCAGATCCATCAATCTGCTCACCATTTATACATTGCTAGCATTTCAAAAGTGTTGTCTAGCACGTAAAAATATGCACCTGGGAAAAATGGTGGAGTAGATACCACTGGGGACATGACCTGTTTTGCCCATGACTATGTTAGGCACTGTGGACACCACGCTGAAATAGAAACACTATCTAAAAGTGAGAATAAAATCTAATGACTGGCTAATGCCTTGGTAAGTTAAAGGCTACCTTATCAAAATGGAAGTTTTGGAAATAATATAGAAAAAAAATCAAAGAAAGAAAATTGAATATCTATTCTCATCCAGGCTTGGGGCACACTTGCAATCCCAGTGACTCAGGAGTGTGAGGCAGGAGGATCACATACCAAAGCCACCCTCAGCAATGTATTAAGGCCCTATGCAACATGGCAAGACACTATCTCAAACAAACAAACAAACAAACAAACAAAGCAGAAAAGGCTGTGCCTATGGCTCAGTGTTTAAACAGCCTTGGGTTCAATCCACAGTATCATTTTTTTCTCATTTTTACTTCCACAATAAAATTATGAAAATTAGCCTTAGTTGGTATATGCATTATTTCTCATGTGAATAGTCATTATGCATATTTTAAGCAAAATGAACAATTACTTAGCATGACATTTGTCATTTGAGATTATTTATAAAAATATATCTTATGGGATAAATGAGAATTTTCAGGTATTTCTTATCCAAAGTTGGAAAAATTGGGGGAAAGCTGGAAAATGACAAGGGAAAGAGTTGGATTTCATAGTGATCACAGTGTGCAATACAGTGAAAGGTGTCATGGAATTGTATGCCAAAGTTGGACCAAGTTCTGCTTCCACCTTCTGGTGAAGAATCCTGGATTCTGGTTCTGAGCCTCTGAGCCCTGCAATCATGGACACTAATTCAGTCTCAGTACAATTAACACTTTTATTATTCTGTGTCACAGAGTCTTCTCAGAGCGCTCTTGATGTCCTTGTTTCTCAGACTATAGATGAAGGGGTTCAACATAGGGGTGACCACAGTGTATATCACTGAAGCGGTTGCAAAGGAGCATGAGTTTTGGGTCAGAACAGAACTGAGGTACACACCTAGGGTTGTGCCATAAAATAAGGAGACCACGGAGAGGTGAGAAGCACAGGTGGAGAAGGCTTTGTACTTGCCCTGAGCTGATGAGATTGCATGGATGGAGGACACTATCTTGCAGTAAGAGTAAAGGATGCCAGTGAGAGGGCCACCTCCCAGCAAGACAGCCGTAATATATATCACCTGGTCATTAATAAAGATGTCAGAGCAGGCTCAGTGAACCACCTGGTTAAGTTCACAGAAAAAGTGGAGGATGTCCAAGTCTGTGAAGAAGGACAGCCACAATACCATTAAGCTTTGTAACAATGCATGTAGAAAACTCACAACCCAGAACATCAGAATCAGCAATCCATAGAGCCTTTGGTTCATGATGACCATGTAGTGCAGGGGGTGACAAATGGCCACAAACTGGTCATAGGCCATGATAGTCAAAAGGAAGCTATTGAACCCATCAATGATTTTTAAAAAAAGCACATCTGAGTGATGCAACCTGCATAGGTAAAGGCCTTGCTCTGTGTTTGGGTGTTCACCAGCATCTTGGGGATGGTGGTGGAGGTGAAGCAGATGTCCACAAAGGACAGGTTGGAGAGGAAGAAGTACAGGGGCATGTGCAGGTGGGAGTCTGAGATGGTGGCTAGGATGATGAGCAGGTTCCCCAGAACAGTGACCAGGTACATGGACAGGGAATGGCCACAGATGAGGGGCTGCAGTTTTGGGTTCTCTGCAAGTCCCAGAAGAAGAAATTCTAAACGTAGAGTATCATTCCCTGTTTCCATATGCATACGTCTACCAGAAATGAGAAAAAGAGCATAACTCATTTTCCCTAGACAGGTATTACTTACATCATTGAAATGAAACAATACATATTTTGCTGTAAAAAAATAATTTCAGTAATGAGTGTGTAGCTCATGTTGGAGTGGTTGCCTAACATATGCAAGGCCCTGGTTACCATCCATATACCTCAAAAAAGAAAAAAAAAGCCAAGGGAAAGGAATAAAATTAACTTCTATAGAACATGTGTGGCTCTGTTCCCTAAGGGATCTGATCCACCTCTGATGGGAAATTCCTGTATCATACTCAAGGTTTCACTAGGAATTCATGTATTTCAGAATTCTAATGAGAAAGTTATTCAGGCCTCTGAGAATTATAAATTGAACCCCCCTTATGAACACTTTCATTGTTTCTGTGTCTTGGCTACAGTGAATTGTGCATCAGTGAACATGGAAGGGCAGATCTCTTCAATATACCCATTTCATTTTCTTTGGCTACACACCCAGTAGTAGGATTGCTGCATCAAGTGATATCCGTATTTTAAATTTTGTGGTATATCCATATTGTTTTCTATAATGGCTTCATTAACTTTCATTCCCAGCAACTCTAGGACAGGATTCTTTTTTTCTACACATACTCACTGTCCCTTGATATCCTTGGTCTTTTTGATAATAGCCCTTCGAACTGGAGTTAGGAAATATTCTTCCATAGCTTTGATTAGCATTTCCCAGATGATTAGCAACTTTGGCACATTGCAGATGGCTATTGGCTATACAGATACACAGTGGAATAATATTTGTCTATTAATAAAGTAATGAATCTTATCATTAGAGACAACACAAATGAACCTGGGGGACATTTATGAAGTGAAATCAGCCAGATACAGAAACACTAAAGCTTTGTGATATCATTCCTGTGTGGATTCTGAGATATTTGATCTCATAGAATGTCAGCATAGCATGATGGTGAGAAGCTGAGGTGCATTTTGGGCCCAATGGAATAGAAGGAGCTCCTCAAGGGGAAAAAATACAGTAAGAGAAGAGGAATAGCTTCTGGTAATGTATTGCACAGTAGGGTAATTATAGTTAAAAATAACATGTTCCCTATTTTAAAATAGATAGAGGGGAGGACTTTGAATGTTTGTCACAGAGAAATGATAAATGTTTCAGAAAATTAAGCCAATCATACTTGTTCAATCATTATACAATTTATAGTGTATGTAAATGTAAAGTTATTTTTGTGAACTTGCATAATTATATGTCAATTAAAAATAAAGCAAAAACTAATTACAGAGTACCAAGTATGTTTCACGCATTGGATCAGTAATCTGCATGAGTTAAAACAAAGAAGTCCCCATTATCCAAGGAGAGGGAAAGAACATAAGCAAAAATGGTTAAAATTACCTAATATGTCCCATGGTGATGTGTACTAAGAGGAAAAAGAAAGAGTAGAGAGGTTGTTGTAGTTTTACAGCAATGCAGGGAAAACCAGCTGGAAGAGGGTCATCCAAGCAGAGACCACAAGGAAGGCAGGGCAGGACCCCCATGTCATCCTCAGTGGGGTGGTCTTCACTGTGGGGACAGTCAGTGCACAGGTCCAAAAGAACATGCTTGTTTCAAAAAACTGAGGCATAAAAGAAATCTCTTGGCAAGGAGGAGGCAAAAGACCTAGGGTGATGAGAAATGGTGTCAGAGAATATTAAAGAATGAGCTGGCCTCACTGTTCTCTGAGGCTACAAGGTACAGGGCGACCTTCATCCAAACCCTGAACCTCTTGCCCTTAGATTTTCTGCAAACACATTCTGTGGATTGCAAAATGATTCCCTCCTTGAAGGAGACCCGCATTGTTATGCAAAAATGCATATAAGAGGATGTGAGGTGAAGGGGAGAAAAAATAAATAAATAAGAGAGAGTGAGAGAAATGAGTTATGGTAGATGGGGTAGAGGGAGGGGAGCGGAGGGGTGATAGGAAGGGGATAGGAAGGGCAGCAGAATACAAGAGACACTTGTTGGGCAGTATGTATAAACGGGGCTGTATAATCAATATGATCCTGCAATCTGTACACGGGGGAATAATAAGAATTCATACCCCATTTGAAACAAATGTATGATAAATGTTATGTCAAGATCAATGTAATATTTTGAGCAATCAATTAATTTCTGATGTTTAAAATAAAAAAAAAAAGGATTCCCTCCTTGCTACAGCCTGAGGGTTAAGTTCTGGACTCTAGCTGCTAAGAATCACCCTGGAATATATAAGATCAGGTCCCCTTTTCTGAGCCCTCCATGAGGCAAACACTGACTCACACACTCTCATAGCTTCATTTCTGCCATGGCCTCTCTGCCCCAGTCACCCTGACACGGTTGTGAGCTCCAACAAAACAAGCTGCGTTTGTCTTTTCTCTGAAGAATGTGGACAGGGTACCTGGAGATTCCACTCGACACCCTTTCCATGAACAAATGAGTGAACCCACCTAATATAAAAACAGAGATATGAAAAATTGGGCTGTAAATGGATAATTATGAATGTAATGCATTCCACTATTGCCATGTATGAAAGAAATTAAAAAAAGAATGCTCCTCTTCTTCCCTGTTTTTGAAAAAGAGCATGAAAAGCTGTGCAGTCAACACAGGGAGAAAGAGAAATAGAAAAGGGTGGAGAGTGAGAGAAGGCAAAGGGGTGGACAGAACATGAAGAGGTCAGGGCAGAGAGAGAGCTGACGTGGACCCAGGGGAACAGGACCTTGCAAGCCCAGGTGTCTCTTCTCCAGGAGGTGATGGCAGCACTCCAAACCCATCAAAAAAACTATAAGCATCAAAATAAATTCACCAAAAAAACAAAGTAGTGACATCATTTTCTCAATCTAAATTTTAAATATTTTCATTATTGCATTGCAGTGATGCATAATGTGGGGGTCCTTTTATATATTTTTAGTTGTAGATGGTCACAATACCTGTATATTATTTACTTATTTTTATGTGGTGTGGGGATCTAACCCAATGCCCACAAATGCTAGGCAAGCTCTCTGCCACTGTGCCATGACCCCAGCCCTGTTGGGGTCACTTTGACATAATCTCACATTCAGGGAATCTATTTTGCTCCACTTTCCCAGTACCTTCCTTTTCCCTCCTCTCCTCCCTTCCATTGTTCCTCTTCCTTGTGTCAAGACATCTGACAGACCATACACTTCAAAAGAAAAAAATATATATGACAAAAGGTTAAAAAATCAGCAAATCACAACAGGAGATATCCAAAATACCTACAGCAAAGTGGTGAACTTTGAATATGAAATAGCAGATCTGTCTTCCCTAGTTCTCCCCCATTCACCTGACCTATTGGCTTGTCCCTAGTTACATAGCAGATAAGACAGGCCTTTCTCACTATTTTAAAATTCATACAGAATCATAGTGCCTGTTCACTGAGTATATATGTGATCATTCCATACATGTATGTGCTGTGTGACGATCACATCAGGGTAATTAACCTTTCAATCTCTTTAAGTCATTACCATTACTTTACTTGTTTTGTGTGTGTGGCATCATTTCATGATTGTTCTTGGGTTTGGGGCTTTTTAAAATATTTTTTACATGTTATTTTTTTGGACATAAAAATTATATATGTTTATGGGGCATATTGTGATGTTTTGATACATGAAAATATTGCATAATGATCAAAAAAGGGTACTATTAATAAAATGTAAAAATAAATTGCTAGCACCTTGGAAATAAAAGTAAGGAAGTAGAGTAAAAAGTTATGACTGAATCTTTCTTATCTAATGATAAACGAACTCCATATACTTGTGGATGTTGCATATGATCTCTAGTAAAATGATGAAGAGCAATGCCTACATTGAACCATGGAAAATCAAGAGGCACAGAGACCTAAGAGAGACATAAAAATAAGTTGGAAATATGTTGAAAAGTTGACTTATTAGTGTAAGGAGGGCAGAAGAACTTTCACCAGCATTTTAGTTTTAAGCAAGGATTCACAAGTCATAAAATATCTGATTATTGAGTCACATCTTTCAGAATGAAAAACCCTGCCACGAACCCAATAACAACACTGGCCTATTGGAAAACATTAGAATATTTAGACTTTCATAGACTCCCCACAGATACATCTCCACTTATGTGCTGTGCATATGTAAATGAAACTAGGGTTAACATGCAAAATCAGTGGGAAAAGAAATCTAAAGAATTAAAAAGAAAAGAATGAGAGGGAATACACTCCAACCATAAGCAAAAGGTATTAACAATTTGAAATACAGAAGTCGACAGCCATCCTGTTGACTTCATCTTGACAGGTTGTGAAATACTTTCAGCGTAAAATTCTTTGGCATAATTGTCTTCACTTATTAATTCATTTTTCCATGTGGATACCCAGAGAGGAAGAAGATTCCTGAAATATCTATATCATGATTTTCTCTTGCAGAAATTTATTTATAGAAATTACTAAATCTGGATCTTTCTCACCAATAAGAAAATGGGCTGAAATATGTTCCATTATAACATTTTTTTTTAAAAAAAGAGCTCTATCAGTGCATATCTCTCCATACTTAATACTGGATTTATCCATTCCCCTTCAATGCAAAGGGAAGCAGACTTACATTTTACTGTATTTTAACCACTTCCTGCCTCCCATCCCTCTTCTAATTGAGATTCTGTTACCATAAGTTAATGGTCAACAGTGATTACCGTGTTGCTGATTTCTTGGTCACTTCTCATTTTTAGTATATTATAAATCCATTAATAAACTAATTAAGCCAACAAAGGACACCACCGTCTCTGGGCTGCAGGCCAGGCTAGTTGGGCTCTCAGGGAACCTCAGGTGAAAGATCCTGCCTTCATTCACTTCTGTTCTCTCCTGCAGTGTCTGCTGGGACCCCAGGCTCACCTGGGTGGCATCTCTGATGGGAGGGTCTTCATGCCCAGGCTTCAGTTCTTCCTGGATGTTGAAGGTGCAGAGTGAGACTGTGACCCCAGACAAGAGAACAGAAATGGGTCCAGCTTTGGTCCTCATGTCAGATTTCAAGATCCTGAAGAATCAAGTATGCCCCAGGGTGTGCACTCAGGGAGAGCAGGAGCAATCACAGCCTACAGCTTTCTCTATCTGCTCATTAGGCACATGTCCTTCTTTTTACTCCAACCTCTAAGCACCTGATTTCCCTGCAGGAATCTGGTCTATAATCTGGAAAGGAAGGGTTTGAATAGATTCTCCTGAGATCAGAGTGGAGAGCTATTAATTTGCCCCTTGTTACCACCAATCCATGAGCCTCACCTTCCCAATGCCCCGCCACCCATCACCACATCCACCCTTTTTTTTTTCTACTTTTTTTCCCATGTCTAAAACTAAGAAACCTGCCCTGGTTAGGTATCTTCTGTCCTCAAAATAGTGACACACATTGGGTACACAATCTCTGGCATCTCCAGAAGTTTTCTCTGTCCCTCTTTAACAGAGGAGTGAGCTGTTTTTTGAAATGTGAAACCATAAGATGGCACCTCCTGCACTCATCACACTTTGCTGACAATACCAGAAATTTCATGCTGGTAATGAACATACATTTATATAATGAGGGACCAAATGATGGTTCCTGATTTTGGATGTGTGTAGGAGTTTGAAGAGATAAAGAACTAGAATGATAGAAACTAAATACCCTGCTGTGTTATTGATAAGTTTGCCTGAATGGAGGATCTCAGGACTCTAGCAAGCACAGAAGAGTGTGGGGTTCCCATGTGTGTGCAGAAGGGAGGCAGTAGGAGAGGTTCTTAAGTAGTAAAAGCCGCAGTGTAAATCACACGTCCATCTGTACCATCTCCCCTCTTCTCTACACAGCAGAGAGTGAGAGCAATGATACGTCAGATGCCAACATTTCTTATTGTCCCAAATGTGTTTAGTTCAATATCCAACACTTTTACCCCAATCAAAATGCAAACTTCACCACAGTCTTCTGTACATTTTATGTCTGGATTGACAAGAAGCCACAGCACATTATCAACAATCGGTGTTCTCTTTCATTTTCCTGCTCTTGTTTGAAGAAAATACACAGGGTAATTTTAAGCACAGGATGCACCATGACAGCAATGACAACTTACAGTCACATGGGAGAAAGTGAACAGCAATAACGGGTTCAAGAGGAAAGGGAAACACATCAAAATGTGAACAGTTTATAAACGGCTTCCTCAAATGTCCATCACTTATTTAAATTTATAATTTTAATTGAACTTTTCATTGGAGAAAATTGTAGATTAATGTGCAGTAGTAAAAACTGACAGGGAGAGATCCAAGGCCCCTTTTGTGAGCTTCCACCATGGTAACATGAGCAAAATATCACAGCCAGGTATTTACACTGATAACAAGGAAATGAAATTACAGCAAAGAGAATCGTCCATGGCCATATTTATTTTAGCATCATCCACAAGAGCTACGCTATGAAGTCACCTAAGTGCCCATCACCTGATGAGAGGAGGAAAGAAACCTGGCATATACACAACTTGAACATACTCAGCCACATGTAAGAATGAAATCCTGTTATTTGGGGCAATGGGGATGGACCTGGAGGATCTTGTGCTAAGTGAAGAAGGCAGATACCGAAAGACAAGTACTTCATGGTGTCTCAAGAAGAGGTTTAAAAAAAAAAGTAAAATGTCACCCTGAACATATCACCTAGAGATTACTAGATGTTGGGAAGGGTTTGGAGAGGGTGGATAAGGGAGGCTGGATTTGATCAGTGCACACTGTGGGCAGGTGTGGAAATATCATGCTGAACCTCACATTTACAATAATTTATGATCATCAAAAAGATACAGAATAGCTCCCATCAGTCAAGGATCCCGAGATTTTCCCTGTTATAACCCATCTACTCCCCTCCCTTCTCAGAGCCTGGACCTTCAAACCGTTAATCTATTGACCACTTATATATTGCTAGCATTTCAAAAGTGTTGTCTAGCACATAGAAATATGTGCCTGGGAAAATGTTGAAATAGTTACCTCTGGGGACCTGTTTGACCATGACTATGTTAGGCACTGTGGACACCATGCTGAAAAAGAAACAGGATTCAAAAAGTTGAGAATAAGACCTAATGACCAGCTAACACCATGGTATGTTAAAGGCTACCTTATGAAGATTGGAAATTCTGGAAGTCTTAAAGGAAATATATCATGAACACACAATTGAAGATCTATTCTCTGTTGGGCATGGTGGTGCATGCTTGTAATCCCAGTGACTCAGGAGGCTGAGGCAGGAGGATTAAAGATGAAGGTCAGCCTCAGCAATTTAGCGAGTCCCTAAGTACTTAGCAAGACACTATATCAAACAAAACCCAAAAATGTCCATGGATATGGCCCAGTGGTTAAGCAACCTTCGTCCAATCCATAGTACTACAAATATTTTTTTTTCTCATACTTGCTTCCACACACAGTCATGAAAATAGTCTCAGTTGATAAATATTATTTTCACATGTGAATATAAATTAGTACTCTTTTTAGCAAAATATACAATTAAGTAACATGAGGTATGTCATTTGAGATAAAATTATTTCTAAAATTATATCTTATGGGAATAATGAGAATGTTCAAGTATTTCTCATCCAAAGATGGGAATGATTTTGGGAAAGTTCAGAAATGACAAATGAAAAGGATTGAATTTCATAGAGATCACAATGCACAATATAAATAATGACTAAGTGGAATTGTATGAGGAACTCAAAATCAAAGAAATGGAAATGCAGGAATAAAGGAGAAGGAGCAGGTTTTGTTTCCAGGTCTGATACAGAAAATCAGTTCTGAGCTCTGAGGCTCTGAGCCCTGCAATCACAGGCACTTATTCAGTTTCAGTAGAATTGACACTTTAATCTTTCTCACAGAGTCTTCTCAGAACACTCTTGATGTCCTTGTTCCTCAGACTGTAGATGAAGGGATTCAGCATGGGGGTGACCACAGTGTACATCACAGAAGCAGTTGCAATGGAGTGTGAGTTTTGGATCACAGCAGAACTGAGGTACACACCTAGGCTTGTGCCATAAAATAAGGAGACTACAGAGAGGTGAGATGCACAGGTGGAGAAGGCTTTGTACTTGCCCTGAGCTGAAGATATTGCACGGATGGAGGACACTATCTTGCAGTAAGAGTAAAGGATGCCAGTGAGAGGGCCACCTCCCAGGAAGACAGCCGTAATATATATCACCACGTCATTAAGAAAGGTGTCAGAGCAGGCACGCTGAATCACCTGGTTAAGTTCACAGAAAAAGTGAGGGATTTCCAAGTCTGTGCAGAAGGACAGCTGCAACACCATTACGCTTTGCAAAATTGCATGTAAAAAACTCCCAACCCAGGACACCAGAACTAGCATTACACAGAGCTGGCGATTCATGATGACCATGTAGTGCAGGGGTTGGCAGATGGCCACATACCGGTCATAGGCCATCACAGTCAACAGAAAAATGTCTAACTCAGCAAAGATAACAAAAAAGTGAATCTGGGTGATGCAGCCTGCGTAGGTAATGGCCTTGCTCTGTGTCTGGATGTTCAGCAGCATCTTGGGGATGGTGGTGGAGGTGAAGCAGATGTCCACAAAGGACAGGTTGGAGAGGAAGAAGTACATGGGTGTGTGCAGGTGGGAGTCTGAGATGACAGCCAGGATGATGAGCAGGTTCCCCAGCACAGTGACCATGTACATGGAGAGGAAGAATCCAAAGATTAGGGGTTGCAGTTCTGGGTCCTCTGCCAGTCCCATAAGAAGGAATTCTAAATGTAGAGTATCATTCCCTGGTTCCATATGCATGTGACTACCAGAAATGAGAAAAAGAGCATAACTAATTTTCCCATAGACATGCATTACATCATTGAGGGGAGACAATACATATTTCACTGAAAAGAAACTAAATTTTACGAATGTGTATGTAGCTCAGTGGAGGAGCGCTTATTTAACATGATCAAGGCCCAGGATTCCATCATTAGCCCCACAAAAAGGAAAAAAAAACAGTGGAATGGAAAGTAATTAACTTCTCTAGAACGTGCATGTGTCTGTCATGTCCCCCTAAAGGATGCTGTGCCATCTCTGTTGATTAATTCCTCTTTCACTCCCAGGGTTTCACTCAGAAGTCATGTATTTCAGAATTCTAAAGGGAAAATTAATAGTGCATTTGAGAAGTATAAAAAGAGCAACCCTGATGTGCACTCTGTTTGTTCCTGTAACTTGGATACAGTGAATAGTGC
This sequence comes from Marmota monax, assembly GCF_021218885.2. NCBI lineage: Eukaryota > Metazoa > Chordata > Mammalia > Rodentia > Sciuridae > Marmota > Marmota monax. The sequence goes on from NW_026695228.1 coordinate 23,798,413, forward strand.
ATCAGTAAACATGGAAGGACAGATATCTCCTACTACACCCATTTCATTTCCTCGGACTATATTCCCAATATTGTGATTGCTGCATCATGAGATAACTGAATTTTAATTTTTATAGAACCTACGTTCAGAATGGTTTCATTAATTTACATTCCAAACAACTCTGGATAAGTAGCTTTTTTTTTCCTCTACATACTCACTGGCCCTTATTATCTTTGAATATTTTATAATAGACCTTCTAACTGGAATAACTTGTCTTTTTTCTGCCATGGCTCTCAGCACTAATCACCCTGACAAGGCTCTGAGTGTTGACACCACAGCTGAGATGATCTTTTCCCTACAGAATGTGGACAGGGCACCTGCAGAGCCCACTCGACACACTTTCCATGAACAAATGAGCAGACCCACTTAAGAATGCTGCTCCTCTTCCCTGTGTTTAAAAAGGAGCATGAAAATCTGTGCAGTCAACAGAGGGAGGAAGAGAAATAGAGAAGAATGGGGAGAAAGAGAAGGAGAGAGAAGGAAAAGGGGTGGATGGAACATGAAGAGGTGAGGGCAGAGAGAGAGTGACCTGATGTGGACCCAGGGGAACAGGACCTTGCAAGCCCAGGTGTCTCTTCTCCAGGAGAAAAAGACTTCCTGGGTCCTGGCAGCATTCCAAACCCAGTGACCCTCGCTGGGTGCTCAGCACAAAACATAACAATAAAAGTATGTTTTCTAAAAGACCAAAGTTGTGACTCATTTTTTGACATAGTTTTTAAATGTTTTATTATTGCTTTGCAGTGATACATAAGTTTGGGGCTATTTATTGAAAGTATTTTTATCTGTAGGTGGACACAATACTTGTATTCTATTTACTTATTTTTTGTGTGGTGCTGAGGATCCAATACCTTTCCCCACACATGCTAGGCAAGCGCTCTGCCCCTGAGCCCCAGCCTCAGCCCTGTTGGGGTCATTCTGACACAATCTCACATGCAGGGAATCTGTTTTGCTCCCCTTCAGTCCCAGGTAATTTCCCTCCTTCCCCTCCTCCCTCCCACTCTTCCTCTTCCTCATGTCAAGGCATCTGAAAGTTCATACACATTAGAAAAAATGACCAAAGGTCAAAGATCAACAATTGATAACAGGAAATATCCAAAGTACCTACAGCAAAGTGGGGAACTTTTAATAGGAAACAGCAGATCTGTCTTCCCTGTGGCTGTTCTTTTCACCTGACCTATTGACTTTTCCCTAGATTCTCAGCAGATAGAGCAGGGCTCTTTCTCCCTGTTTTAAAATTCTCATAGTGTCATTGTGCCTGTTCACTGAGTCTATAGGTGATAATTCAATATATGTGAGTGCTGTGCCATGATCAAATCAGGTTAAGGAGCTTTCAATCTCCTTTCCTTTATCAATGACCAGTTCGTTGATTCCATTTTTTTTTTTTTGTATGTGACATCAATTCCTGGTTGATCTTGTTTTTTTTATTTTATTTAAGTGTTATTTTATGAGATGCCTAATAACTGTATAGGTTTATTGGGTATATATTGATGTTTTGATACATGAATATATTTTATAGTGATCAGATCAGGGTACTAGGAATAAAATGTAA